>NC_142598.1:1265116-1893925 GCF_965207765.1 Zootoca vivipara | reverse complement strand
AAGCCATGGAACGCTTATTTGCCTTCTATCTATGCATTCTGACTCTCCACCAATGTTTTCTGCTTCATTTTGGCTCATTTTACAAAGATGTTTATTTCTGGCGTGAACATGCAGTTCTACTCAAGAGTAAGCAACTAAGCGAAATAAAGCCATGGAACGCTTATTTGCCTTCGATCTATGCATTCTGACACTCCAACAATGTGTTCTGCTTCAATTTGGCTCATTTTACAAAGATGCTTATTTCTGGCGTGAACATGCAGTTCTACTCAAGAGTAAGCAACTAAGCGAAATAAAGCCATAGAACTCTTATTTGCCTTCTATCTATGCATTCTGACACTCCAACAATGTTTTCTGCTTCAATTTGGCTCATTTTACAAAGATGCTTATTTCTGGCGTGAACATGCAATTCTACTCAAGAGTAAGCAACTAAGCGAAATAAAGCCATGGAACGCTTATTTGCCTTCTATCTATGCATTCTGACACTCCAACAATGTTTTCTGCTTCAATTTGAGTCATTTTACAAAGATGCTTATTTCTGGCGTGAACATGCAGTTCTACTCAAGAGTAAGCAACTAAGCGAAATAAAGCCATAGAACGCTTATTTACATTCTATCTATGCATTCTGACACTCCACCAATGTGTTCTGCTTCAATTTGACTCATTTTACAAAGATGCTTATTTCTGGAGTGAACATGCAGTTCTACTCAAGAGTAAGCAAGTAAGCGAAATAAAGCCATGGAACGCTTATTTGCCTTCTATCTATGCATTCTGACACTCCAACAATGTTTTCTGCTTCAATTTGACTCATTTTACAAAGATGCTTATTTCTGGAGTGAACATGCAGTTCTACTCAAGAGTAAGCAACTAAGCGAAATAAAGCCATGGAACGCTTATTTGCCTTCTATCTATGCATTCTGACACGCCAACAATGTTTTCTGCTTCAATTTGGCTCATTTTACAAAGATGCTTATTTCTGGAGTGAACATGCAGTTCTACTCAAGAGTAAGCAAGTAAGCGAAATAAAGCCATGGAACGCTTATTTGCCTTCTATCTATGCATTCTGACACTCCAACAATGTTTTCTGCTTCATTTTGGCTCATTTTACAAAGATGCTTATTTGTGGCGAGAACATGCAGTTCTACTCAAGAGTAAGCAACTAAGCGAAATAAAGCCATAGAACGCTTATTTACATTCTATCTATGCATTCTGACACTCCAACAATGTTTTCTGCTTCAATTTGGCTCATTTTACAAAGATGCTTATTTCTGGCGTGAACATGCAGTTCTACTCAAGAGTAAGCAACTAAGCGAAATAAAGCCATGGAACGCTTATTTGCCTTCGATCTATGCATTCTGACACTCCAACAATGTTTTCTGCTTCAATTTGGCTCATTTTACAAAGATGCTTATTTCTGGCGTGAACATGCAGTTCTACTCAAGAGTAAGCAACTAAGCGAAATAAAGCCATGGAACGCTTATTTGCCTTCGATCTATGCATTCTGACACTCCAACAATGTTTTCTGCTTCAATTTGGCTCATTTTACAAAGATGCTTATTTCTGGCGTGAACATGCAGTTCTACTCAAGAGTAAGCAACTAAGCGAAATAAAGCCATAGAACGCTTATTTGCCTTCGATCTATGCATTCTGACACTCCAACAATGTTTTCTGCTTCATTTTGGCTCATTTTACAAAGATGCTTATTTCTGGCGAGAACATGCAGTTCTACTCAAGAGTAAGCAACTAAGCGAAATAAAGCCATAGAACGCTTATTTGCCTTCGATCTATGCATTCTGACACTCCAACAATGTGTTTTGCTTCACTTTGACTCATTTTACAAAGGTGCTTATTCCTGGAGTGAATATGCAGTTCTACTCAAGAGTAAGCAACTAAGCGAAATAAAGCCATGGAACGCTTATTTGCCTTCTATCTATGCATTCTGACACTCCAACAATGTTTTCTGCTTCAATTTGGGTCATTTCACAAAGGTGCTCATTTCTTGAGTGAATATGCAGTTCTACTCAAGAGTAAGCAACTAAGCGAAATAAAGCCATGGAACGCTTATTTGCCTTCTATCTATGCATTCTGACACTCCAACAATGTTTTCTGCTTCAATTTGGCTCATTTTACAAAGATGCTTATTTCTGGCGTGAACATGCAGTTCTACTCAAGAGTAAGCAACTAAGCGAAATAAAGCCATAGAACGCTTATTTACATTCTATCTATGCATTCTGACACTCCACCAATGTGTTCTGCTTCAATTTGACTCATTTTACAAAGATGCTTATTTCTGGAGTGAACATGCAGTTCTACTCAAGAGTAAGCAAGTAAGCGAAATAAAGCCATGGAACGCTTATTTGCCTTCTATCTATGCATTCTGACACTCCAACAATGTGTTCTGCTTCAATTTGACTCATTTTACAAAGATGCTTATTTCTGGAGTGAACATGCAGTTCTACTCAAGAGTAAGCAACTAAGCGAAATAAAGCCATGGAACGCTTATTTGCCTTCTATCTATGCATTCTGACACTCCAACAATGTTTTCTGCTTCAATTTGGCTCATTTTACAAAGATGCTTATTTCTGGCGTGAACATGCAATTCTACTCAAGAGTAAGCAACTAAGCGAAATAAAGCCATGGAACGCTTATTTGCCTTCTATCTATGCATTCTGACACTCCAACAACGTTTTCTGCTTCAATTTGGCTCATTTTACAAAGATGCTTATTTCTGGCGTGAACATGCAGTTCTACTCAAGAGTAAGCAACTAAGCGAAATAAAGCCATAAACGCTTATTTACATTCTATCTATGCATTCTGACACTCCACCAATGTGTTCTGCTTCAATTTGACTCATTTTACAAAGATGCTTATTTCTGGAGTGAACATGCAGTTCTACTCAAGAGTAAGCAAGTAAGCGAAATAAAGCCATGGAACGCTTATTTGCCTTCTATCTATGCATTCTGACACTCCAACAATGTGTTCTGCTTCAATTTGACTCATTTTACAAAGATGCTTATTTCTGGAGTGAACATGCAGTTCTACTCAAGAGTAAGCAACTAAGCGAAATAAAGCCATGGAACGCTTATTTGCCTTCCATCTATGCATTCTGACACTCCAACAATGTGTTTTGCTTCACTTTGACTCATTTTACAAAGGTGCTTATTCCTGGAGTGAATATGCAGTTCTACTCAAGAGTAAGCAACTAAGCGAAATAAAGCCATGGAACGCTTATTTGCCTTCTATCTATGCATTCTGACACTCCACCAATGTGTTTTGCTTCAATTTGACTCATTTTACAAAGATGCTTATTTCTGGAGTGAACATGCAGTTCTACTCAAGAGTAAGCAACTAAGCGAAATAAAGCCATGGAACGCTTATTTGCCTTCTATCTATGCATTCTGACACTCCAACAATGTTTTCTGCTTCAATTTGGCTCATTTTACAAAGATGCTTATTTCTGGCGTGAACATGCAATTCTACTCAAGAGTAAGCAACTAAGCGAAATAAAGCCATGGAACGCTTATTTGCCTTCTATCTATGCATTCTGACACTCCAACAATGTGTTCTGCTTCAATTTGGCTCATTTTACAAAGATGCTTATTTCTGGCGTGAACATGCAGTTCTACTCAAGAGTAAGCAACTAAGCGAAATAAAGCCATGGAACGCTTATTTGCCTTCTATCTATGCATTCTGACACTCCAACAATGTTTTCTGCTTCAATTTGGCTCATTTTACAAAGATGCTTATTTCTGGCGTGAACATGCAATTCTACTCAAGAGTAAGCAACTAAGCGAAATAAAGCCATGGAACGCTTATTTGCCTTCTATCTATGCATTCTGACACTCCAACAACGTTTTCTGCTTCAATTTGGCTCATTTTACAAAGATGCTTATTTCTGGCGTGAACATGCAGTTCTACTCAAGAGTAAGCAACTAAGCGAAATAAAGCCATAAACGCTTATTTCCATTCTATCTATGCATTCTGACACTCCACCAATGTGTTCTGCTTCAATTTGACTCATTTTACAAAGATGCTTATTTCTGGAGTGAACATGCAGTTCTACTCAAGAGTAAGCAAGTAAGCGAAATAAAGCCATGGAACGCTTATTTGCCTTCTATCTATGCATTCTGACACTCCAACAATGTGTTCTGCTTCAATTTGACTCATTTTACAAAGATGCTTATTTCTGGAGTGAACATGCAGTTCTACTCAAGAGTAAGCAACTAAGCGAAATAAAGCCATGGAACGCTTATTTGCCTTCCATCTATGCATTCTGACACTCCAACAATGTGTTTTGCTTCACTTTGACTCATTTTACAAAGGTGCTTATTCCTGGAGTGAATATGCAGTTCTACTCAAGAGTAAGCAACTAAGCGAAATAAAGCCATGGAACGCTTATTTGCCTTCTATCTATGCATTCTGACACTCCACCAATGTGTTTTGCTTCAATTTGACTCATTTTACAAAGATGCTTATTTCTGGAGTGAACATGCAGTTCTACTCAAGAGTAAGCAACTAAGCGAAATAAAGCCATGGAACGCTTATTTGCCTTCTATCTATGCATTCTGACACTCCAACAATGTTTTCTGCTTCAATTTGGCTCATTTTACAAAGATGCTTATTTCTGGCGTGAACATGCAATTCTACTCAAGAGTAAGCAACTAAGCGAAATAAAGCCATGGAACGCTTATTTGCCTTCTATCTATGCATTCTGACACTCCAACAATGTGTTCTGCTTCAATTTGGCTCATTTTACAAAGATGCTTATTTCTGGCGTGAACATGCAGTTCTACTCAAGAGTAAGCAACTAAGCGAAATAAAGCCATGGAACGCTTATTTGCCTTCTATCTATGCATTCTGACACTCCAACAATGTTTTCTGCTTCAATTTGGCTCATTTTACAAAGATGCTTATTTCTGGCGTGAACATGCAGTTCTACTCAAGAGTAAGCAACTAAGCGAAATAAAGCCATGGAACGCTTATTTGCCTTCGATCTATGCATTCTGACACTCCAACAATGTTTTCTGCTTCAATTTGGCTCATTTTACAAAGATGCTTATTTCTGGCGTGAACATGCAGTTCTACTCAAGAGTAAGCAACTAAGCGAAATAAAGCCATAGAACGCTTATTTGCCTTCGATCTATGCATTCTGACACTCCAACAATGTTTTCTGCTTCATTTTGGCTCATTTTACAAAGATGCTTATTTCTGGCGAGAACATGCAGTTCTACTCAAGAGTAAGCAACTAAGCGAAATAAAGCCATAGAACGCTTATTTGCCTTCGATCTATGCATTCTGACACTCCAACAATGTGTTTTGCTTCACTTTGACTCATTTTACAAAGGTGCTTATTCCTGGAGTGAATATGCAGTTCTACTCAAGAGTAAGCAACTAAGCGAAATAAAGCCATGGAACGCTTATTTGCCTTCTATCTATGCATTCTGACACTCCAACAATGTTTTCTGCTTCAATTTGGGTCATTTCACAAAGGTGCTCATTTCTTGAGTGAATATGCAGTTCTACTCAAGAGTAAGCAACTAAGCGAAATAAAGCCATGGAACGCTTATTTGCCTTCTATCTATGCATTCTGACACTCCAACAATGTTTTCTGCTTCAATTTGGCTCATTTTACAAAGATGCTTATTTCTGGCGTGAACATGCAGTTCTACTCAAGAGTAAGCAACTAAGCGAAATAAAGCCATAGAACGCTTATTTACATTCTATCTATGCATTCTGACACTCCACCAATGTGTTCTGCTTCAATTTGACTCATTTTACAAAGATGCTTATTTCTGGAGTGAACATGCAGTTCTACTCAAGAGTAAGCAAGTAAGCGAAATAAAGCCATGGAACGCTTATTTGCCTTCTATCTATGCATTCTGACACTCCAACAATGTGTTCTGCTTCAATTTGACTCATTTTACAAAGATGCTTATTTCTGGAGTGAACATGCAGTTCTACTCAAGAGTAAGCAACTAAGCGAAATAAAGCCATGGAACGCTTATTTGCCTTCCATCTATGCATTCTGACACTCCAACAATGTGTTTTGCTTCACTTTGACTCATTTTACAAAGGTGCTTATTCCTGGAGTGAATATGCAGTTCTACTCAAGAGTAAGCAACTAAGCGAAATAAAGCCATGGAACGCTTATTTGCCTTCTATCTATGCATTCTGACACTCCACCAATGTGTTTTGCTTCAATTTGACTCATTTTACAAAGATGCTTATTTCTGGAGTGAACATGCAGTTCTACTCAAGAGTAAGCAACTAAGCGAAATAAAGCCATGGAACGCTTATTTGCCTTCTATCTATGCATTCTGACACTCCAACAATGTTTTCTGCTTCAATTTGGCTCATTTTACAAAGATGCTTATTTCTGGCGTGAACATGCAATTCTACTCAAGAGTAAGCAACTAAGCGAAATAAAGCCATGGAACGCTTATTTGCCTTCTATCTATGCATTCTGACACTCCAACAATGTGTTCTGCTTCAATTTGGCTCATTTTACAAAGATGCTTATTTCTGGCGTGAACATGCAGTTCTACTCAAGAGTAAGCAACTAAGCGAAATAAAGCCATGGAACGCTTATTTGCCTTCTATCTATGCATTCTGACACTCCAACAATGTTTTCTGCTTCAATTTGGCTCATTTTACAAAGATGCTTATTTCTGGCGTGAACATGCAGTTCTACTCAAGAGTAAGCAACTAAGCGAAATAAAGCCATGGAACGCTTATTTGCCTTCGATCTATGCATTCTGACACTCCAACAATGTTTTCTGCTTCAATTTGGCTCATTTTACAAAGATGCTTATTTCTGGCGTGAACATGCAGTTCTACTCAAGAGTAAGCAACTAAGCGAAATAAAGCCATAGAACGCTTATTTGCCTTCGATCTATGCATTCTGACACTCCAACAATGTTTTCTGCTTCATTTTGGCTCATTTTACAAAGATGCTTATTTCTGGCGAGAACATGCAGTTCTACTCAAGAGTAAGCAACTAAGCGAAATAAAGCCATAGAACGCTTATTTGCCTTCGATCTATGCATTCTGACACTCCAACAATGTGTTTTGCTTCACTTTGACTCATTTTACAAAGGTGCTTATTCCTGGAGTGAATATGCAGTTCTACTCAAGAGTAAGCAACTAAGCGAAATAAAGCCATGGAACGCTTATTTGCCTTCTATCTATGCATTCTGACACTCCAACAATGTTTTCTGCTTCAATTTGGGTCATTTCACAAAGGTGCTCATTTCTTGAGTGAATATGCAGTTCTACTCAAGAGTAAGCAACTAAGCGAAATAAAGCCATGGAACGCTTATTTGCCTTCTATCTATGCATTCTGACACTCCAACAATGTTTTCTGCTTCAATTTGGCTCATTTTACAAAGATGCTTATTTCTGGCGTGAACATGCAGTTCTACTCAAGAGTAAGCAACTAAGCGAAATAAAGCCATAGAACGCTTATTTGCCTTCTATCTATGCATTCTGACACTCCACCAATGTGTTCTGCTTCAATTTGACTCATTTTACAAAGATGCTTATTTCTGGAGTGAACATGCAGTTCTACTCAAGAGTAAGCAAGTAAGCGAAATAAAGCCATGGAACGCTTATTTGCCTTCTATCTATGCATTCTGACACTCCAACAATGTGTTCTGCTTCAATTTGACTCATTTTACAAAGATGCTTATTTCTGGAGTGAACATGCAGTTCTACTCAAGAGTAAGCAACTAAGCGAAATAAAGCCATGGAACGCTTATTTGCTTGCTATCTATGCATTCTGACACTCCAACAATGTGTTTTGCTTCACTTTGACTCATTTTACAAAGGTGCTTATTCCTGGAGTGAATATGCAGTTCTACTCAAGAGTAAGCAACTAAGCGAAATAAAGCCATGGAACGCTTATTTGCCTTCTATCTATGCATTCTGACACTCCAACAATGTTTTCTGCTTCAATTTGGCTCATTTTACAAAGATGCTTATTTCTGGCGTGAACATGCAGTTCTACTCAAGAGTAAGCAACTAAGCGAAATAAAGCCATGTTGTTGTTGTTTAGTCGTTTAGTCGTGTCCGACTCTTCGTGACCCCATGGACCATAGCACGCCAGGCACTCCTGTCTTGCACTGCCTCCCGTAGTTTGGTCAAACTCATGTTCGTAGCTTCGAGAACACTGTCCAACCATCTTGTCCTCTGTCGTCCCCTTCTCCTAGTGCCCTCAATCTTTCCCAACATCAGGGTCTTTTCCAAGGATTCTTCTCTTCTCATGAGGTGGCCAAAGTATTGGAGCCTCAGCTTCACGATCTGTCCTTCCAGGGAGCACTCAGGGCTGATTTCCTTAAGAATTGATAGGTTTGATCTTCTAGCAGTCCATGGGACTCTCAAGAGTCTCCTCCAGCACCATAATTCAAAAGCATCAATTCTTCGGCGATCAGCCTTCTTTATGGTCCAGCTCTCACTTCCATACATCACTACTGGGAAAACCATAGCTTTAACTATACGGACCTTTGTCGGCAAGGTGATGTCCCTGCTTTTGAAGATGCTGTCTAGGTTTGTCATTGCTTTTCTCCCAAGAAGCAGGCGTCTTTTAATTTCGTGACTGCTGTCACCATCTGCAGTGATCAAGGAGCCCAAGAAAGTAAAATCTATCACTGCCTCCATTTCTTCCCCTTCTATTTGCCAGGAGGTGATGGGACCAGTGGCCATGATCTTGGTTTTTTTGATGTTGAGCTTCAGACCATATTTTGCGCTCTCCTCTTTCACCCTCATTAAAAGGTTCTTTAATTCCTCCTCACTTTCTGCCATCAAGGTTGTGTCATCTGCATATCTGAGGTTGTTGATATTTCTTCCGGCAATCTTAATTCCTGCTTGGGATTCATCTAGTCCAGCCTTTCGCATGATGAATTCTGCATATAAGTTAAATAAGCAGGGAGACAATATACAACCTTGTCGTACTCCTTTCCCAATTTTGAACCAATCCGTTGTTCCATATCCAGTTCTAACTGTAGCTTCTTGTCCCACATAGAGATTTCTCAGGAGACAGATGAGGTGATCAGGCACTCCCATTTCTTTAAGAACTTGCCATAGTTTGCTGTGGTCGACACAGTCAAAGGCTTTTGCATAGTCAATGAAGCAGAAGTAGACGTTTTTCTGGAACTCTCTAGCTTTCTCCATAATCCAGCGCATGTTTGATATTTGGTCTCTGGTTCCTCTGCCCTTTCGAAATCCAGCTTGCACTTCTGGGAGTTCTCGGTCCACATACTGCCTAAGCCTGCCTTGTAGAATTTTAAGCATAACCTTGCTAGCGTGTGAAATGAGCGCAATTGTGCGGTAGTTGGAGCATTCTTTGGCACTGCCCTTCTTTGGAATTGGGATGTAGACTGATCTTCTCCAATCCTCTGGCCATTGCTGGCCATTGCCATAGAACGCTTATTTGCCTTCTATCTATGCATTCTGACACTCCACCAATGTGTTCTGCTTCAATTTGACTCATTTTACAAAGATGCTTATTTCTGGAGTGAACATGCAGTTCTACTCAAGAGAAAGCAAGTAAGCAAAATAAGGCATGGAACGCTTATTTGCCTTCTATCTATGCATTCTGACACTCCAACAATGTTTTCTGCTTCAATTTGGGTTATTTCACAAAGGTGCTCATTTCTTGAGTGAATATGCAGTTCTACTCAAGAGTAAGCAACTAAGCGAAATAAAGCCTTGGAACGCTTATTTGCCTTCTATCTATGCATTCTGACACTCCAACAATGTGTTCTGCTTCAATTTGGCTCATTTTACAAAGATGCTTATTTCTGGCGTGAACATGCAGTTCTACTCAAGAGTAAGCAACTAAGCGAAATAAAGCCATGGAACGCTTATTTGCCTTCTATCTATGCATTCTGACACTCCAACAATGTTTTCTGCTTCAATTTGGCTCATTTTACAAAGATGCTTATTTCTGGCGTGAACATGCAATTCTACTCAAGAGTAAGCAACTAAGCGAAATAAAGCCATGGAACGCTTATTTGCCTTCTATCTATGCATTCTGACACTCCAACAATGTTTTCTGCTTCAATTTGGCTCATTTTACAAAGATGCTTATTTCTGGCGTGAACATGCAGTTCTACTCAAGAGTAAGCAACTAAGCGAAATAAAGCCATAAACGCTTATTTACATTCTATCTATGCATTCTGACACTCCACCAATGTGTTCTGCTTCAATTTGACTCATTTTACAAAGATGCTTATTTCTGGAGTGAACATGCAGTTCTACTCAAGAGTAAGCAAGTAAGCGAAATAAAGCCATGGAACGCTTATTTGCCTTCTATCTATGCATTCTGACACTCCAACAATGTGTTCTGCTTCAATTTGACTCATTTTACAAAGATGCTTATTTCTGGAGTGAACATGCAGTTCTACTCAAGAGTAAGCAACTAAGCGAAATAAAGCCATGGAACGCTTATTTGCCTTCCATCTATGCATTCTGACACTCCAACAATGTGTTTTGCTTCACTTTGACTCATTTTACAAAGGTGCTTATTCCTGGAGTGAATATGCAGTTCTACTCAAGAGTAAGCAACTAAGCGAAATAAAGCCATGGAACGCTTATTTGCCTTCTATCTATGCATTCTGACACTCCACCAATGTGTTTTGCTTCAATTTGACTCATTTTACAAAGATGCTTATTTCTGGAGTGAACATGCAGTTCTACTCAAGAGTAAGCAACTAAGCGAAATAAAGCCATGGAACGCTTATTTGCCTTCTATCTATGCATTCTGACACTCCAACAATGTTTTCTGCTTCAATTTGGCTCATTTTACAAAGATGCTTATTTCTGGCGTGAACATGCAATTCTACTCAAGAGTAAGCAACTAAGCGAAATAAAGCCATGGAACGCTTATTTGCCTTCTATCTATGCATTCTGACACTCCAACAATGTGTTCTGCTTCAATTTGGCTCATTTTACAAAGATGCTTATTTCTGGCGTGAACATGCAGTTCTACTCAAGAGTAAGCAACTAAGCGAAATAAAGCCATGGAACGCTTATTTGCCTTCTATCTATGCATTCTGACACTCCAACAATGTTTTCTGCTTCAATTTGGCTCATTTTACAAAGATGCTTATTTCTGGCGTGAACATGCAATTCTACTCAAGAGTAAGCAACTAAGCGAAATAAAGCCATGGAACGCTTATTTGCCTTCTATCTATGCATTCTGACACTGCAACAATGTTTTCTGCTTCAATTTGGCTCATTTTACAAAGATGCTTATTTCTGGCGTGAACATGCAGTTCTACTCAAGAGTAAGCAACTAAGCGAAATAAAGCCATAGAACGCTTATTTACATTCTATCTATGCATTCTGACACTCCACCAATGTGTTCTGCTTCAATTTGACTCATTTTACAAAGATGCTTATTTCTGGAGTGAACATGCAGTTCTACTCAAGAGTAAGCAAGTAAGCGAAATAAAGCCATGGAACGCTGATTTGCCTTCTATCTATGCATTCTGACACTCCAACAATGTGTTCTGCTTCACTTTGACTCATTTTACAAAGGTGCTTATTCCTGGAGTGAATATGCAGTTCTACTCAAGAGTAAGCAACTAAGCGAAATAAAGCCATGGAACGCTTATTTGCCTTCTATCTATGCATTCTGACACTCCACCAATGTGTTTTGCTTCAATTTGACTCATTTTACAAAGATGCTTATTTCTGGAGTGAACATGCAGTTCTACTCAAGAGTAAGCAACTAAGCGAAATAAAGCCATGGAACGCTTATTTGCCTTCTATCTATGCATTCTGACACTCCAACAATGTTTTCTGCTTCAATTTGGCTCATTTTACAAAGATGCTTATTTCTGGCGTGAACATGCAATTCTACTCAAGAGTAAGCAACTAAGCGAAATAAAGCCATGGAACGCTTATTTGCCTTCTATCTATGCATTCTGACACTCCAACAATGTGTTCTGCTTCAATTTGGCTCATTTTACAAAGATGCTTATTTCTGGCGTGAACATGCAGTTCTACTCAAGAGTAAGCAACTAAGCGAAATAAAGCCATGGAACGCTTATTTGCCTTCTATCTATGCATTCTGACACTCCAACAATGTTTTCTGCTCCAATTTGGCTCATTTTACAAAGATGCTTATTTCTGGCGTGAACATGCAGTTCTACTCAAGAGTAAGCAACTAAGCGAAATAAAGCCATGTTGTTGTTGTTTAGTCGTTTAGTCGTGTCCGACTCTTCGTGACCCCATGGACCATAGCACGCCAGGCACTCCTGTCTTGCACTGCCTCCCGTAGTTTGGTCAAACTCATGTTCGTAGCTTCGAGAACACTGTCCAACCATCTTGTCCTCTGTCGTCCCCTTCTCCTAGTGCCCTCAATCTTTCCCAACATCAGGGTCTTTTCCAAGGATTCTTCTCTTCTCATGAGGTGGCCAAAGTATTGGAGCCTCAGCTTCACGATCTGTCCTTCCAGGGAGCACTCAGGGCTGATTTCCTTAAGAATTGATAGGTTTGATCTTCTAGCAGTCCATGGGACTCTCAAGAGTCTCCTCCAGCACCATAATTCAAAAGCATCAATTCTTCGGCGATCAGCCTTCTTTATGGTCCAGCTCTCACTTCCATACATCACTACTGGGAAAACCATAGCTTTAACTATACGGACCTTTGTCGGCAAGGTGATGTCCCTGCTTTTGAAGATGCTGTCTAGGTTTGTCATTGCTTTTCTCCCAAGAAGCAGGCGTCTTTTAATTTCGTGACTGCTGTCACCATCTGCAGTGATCAAGGAGCCCAAGAAAGTAAAATCTATCACTGCCTCCATTTCTTCCCCTTCTATTTGCCAGGAGGTGATGGGACCAGTGGCCATGATCTTGGTTTTTTTGATGTTGAGCTTCAGACCATATTTTGCGCTCTCCTCTTTCACCCTCATTAAAAGGTTCTTTAATTCCTCCTCACTTTCTGCCATCAAGGTTGTGTCATCTGCATATCTGAGGTTGTTGATATTTCTTCCGGCAATCTTAATTCCTGCTTGGGATTCATCTAGTCCAGCCTTTCGCATGATGAATTCTGCATATAAGTTAAATAAGCAGGGAGACAATATACAACCTTGTCGTACTCCTTTCCCAATTTTGAACCAATCCGTTGTTCCATATCCAGTTCTAACTGTAGCTTCTTGTCCCACATAGAGATTTCTCAGGAGACAGATGAGGTGATCAGGCACTCCCATTTCTTTAAGAACTTGCCATAGTTTGCTGTGGTCGACACAGTCAAAGGCTTTTGCATAGTCAATGAAGCAGAAGTAGACGTTTTTCTGGAACTCTCTAGCTTTCTCCATAATCCAGCGCATGTTTGATATTTGGTCTCTGGTTCCTCTGCCCTTTCGAAATCCAGCTTGCACTTCTGGGAGTTCTCGGTCCACATACTGCCTAAGCCTGCCTTGTAGAATTTTAAGCATAACCTTGCTAGCGTGTGAAATGAGCGCAATTGTGCGGTAGTTGGAGCATTCTTTGGCACTGCCCTTCTTTGGAATTGGGATGTAGACTGATCTTCTCCAATCCTCTGGCCATTGCTGGCCATTGCCATAGAACGCTTATTTGCCTTCTATCTATGCATTCTGACACTCCACCAATGTGTTCTGCTTCAATTTGACTCATTTTACAAAGATGCTTATTTCTGGAGTGAACATGCAGTTCTACTCAAGAGAAAGCAAGTAAGCAAAATAAGGCATGGAACGCTTATTTGCCTTCTATCTATGCATTCTGACACTCCAACAATGTTTTCTGCTTCAATTTGGGTTATTTCACAAAGGTGCTCATTTCTTGAGTGAATATGCAGTTCTACTCAAGAGTAAGCAACTAAGCGAAATAAAGCCTTGGAACGCTTATTTGCCTTCTATCTATGCATTCTGACACTCCAACAATGTGTTCTGCTTCAATTTGGCTCATTTTACAAAGATGCTTATTTCTGGCGTGAACATGCAGTTCTACTCAAGAGTAAGCAACTAAGCGAAATAAAGCCATGGAACGCTTATTTGCCTTCTATCTATGCATTCTGACACTCCAACAATGTTTTCTGCTTCAATTTGGCTCATTTTACAAAGATGCTTATTTCTGGCGTGAACATGCAATTCTACTCAAGAGTAAGCAACTAAGCGAAATAAAGCCATGGAACGCTTATTTGCCTTCTATCTATGCATTCTGACACTCCAACAATGTTTTCTGCTTCAATTTGGCTCATTTTACAAAGATGCTTATTTCTGGCGTGAACATGCAGTTCTACTCAAGAGTAAGCAACTAAGCGAAATAAAGCCATAAACGCTTATTTACATTCTATCTATGCATTCTGACACTCCACCAATGTGTTCTGCTTCAATTTGACTCATTTTACAAAGATGCTTATTTCTGGAGTGAACATGCAGTTCTACTCAAGAGTAAGCAAGTAAGCGAAATAAAGCCATGGAACGCTTATTTGCCTTCTATCTATGCATTCTGACACTCCAACAATGTGTTCTGCTTCAATTTGACTCATTTTACAAAGATGCTTATTTCTGGAGTGAACATGCAGTTCTACTCAAGAGTAAGCAACTAAGCGAAATAAAGCCATGGAACGCTTATTTGCCTTCCATCTATGCATTCTGACACTCCAACAATGTGTTTTGCTTCACTTTGACTCATTTTACAAAGGTGCTTATTCCTGGAGTGAATATGCAGTTCTACTCAAGAGTAAGCAACTAAGCGAAATAAAGCCATGGAACGCTTATTTGCCTTCTATCTATGCATTCTGACACTCCACCAATGTGTTTTGCTTCAATTTGACTCATTTTACAAAGATGCTTATTTCTGGAGTGAACATGCAGTTCTACTCAAGAGTAAGCAACTAAGCGAAATAAAGCGATGGAACGCTTATTTGCCTTCTATCTATGCATTCTGACACTCCAACAATGTTTTCTGCTTCAATTTGGCTCATTTTACAAAGATGCTTATTTCTGGCGTGAACATGCAATTCTACTCAAGAGTAAGCAACTAAGCGAAATAAAGCCATGGAACGCTTATTTGCCTTCTATCTATGCATTCTGACACTCCAACAATGTGTTCTGCTTCAATTTGGCTCATTTTACAAAGATGCTTATTTCTGGCGTGAACATGCAGTTCTACTCAAGAGTAAGCAACTAAGCGAAATAAAGCCATGGAACGCTTATTTGCCTTCTATCTATGCATTCTGACACTCCAACAATGTTTTCTGCTTCAATTTGGCTCATTTTACAAAGATGCTTATTTCTGGCGTGAACATGCAATTCTACTCAAGAGTAAGCAACTAAGCGAAATAAAGCCATGGAACGCTTATTTGCCTTCTATCTATGCATTCTGACACTGCAACAATGTTTTCTGCTTCAATTTGGCTCATTTTACAAAGATGCTTATTTCTGGCGTGAACATGCAGTTCTACTCAAGAGTAAGCAACTAAGCGAAATAAAGCCATAGAACGCTTATTTACATTCTATCTATGCATTCTGACACTCCACCAATGTGTTCTGCTTCAATTTGACTCATTTTACAAAGATGCTTATTTCTGGAGTGAACATGCAGTTCTACTCAAGAGTAAGCAAGTAAGCGAAATAAAGCCATGGAACGCTGATTTGCCTTCTATCTATGCATTCTGACACTCCAACAATGTGTTCTGCTTCACTTTGACTCATTTTACAAAGGTGCTTATTCCTGGAGTGAATATGCAGTTCTACTCAAGAGTAAGCAACTAAGCGAAATAAAGCCATGGAACGCTTATTTGCCTTCTATCTATGCATTCTGACACTCCACCAATGTGTTTTGCTTCAATTTGACTCATTTTACAAAGATGCTTATTTCTGGAGTGAACATGCAGTTCTACTCAAGAGTAAGCAACTAAGCGAAATAAAGCCATGGAACGCTTATTTGCCTTCTATCTATGCATTCTGACACTCCAACAATGTTTTCTGCTTCAATTTGGCTCATTTTACAAAGATGCTTATTTCTGGCGTGAACATGCAATTCTACTCAAGAGTAAGCAACTAAGCGAAATAAAGCCATGGAACGCTTATTTGCCTTCTATCTATGCATTCTGACACTCCAACAATGTGTTCTGCTTCAATTTGGCTCATTTTACAAAGATGCTTATTTCTGGCGTGAACATGCAGTTCTACTCAAGAGTAAGCAACTAAGCGAAATAAAGCCATGGAACGCTTATTTGCCTTCTATCTATGCATTCTGACACTCCAACAATGTTTTCTGCTCCAATTTGGCTCATTTTACAAAGATGCTTATTTCTGGCGTGAACATGCAATTCTACTCAAGAGTAAGCAACTAAGCGAAATAAAGCCATGGAACGCTTATTTGCCTTCTATCTATGCATTCTGACACTCCAACAATGTTTTCTGCTTCAATTTGGCTCATTTTACAAAGATGCTTATTTCTGGCGTGAACATGCAGTTCTACTCAAGAGTAAGCAACTAAGCGAAATAAAGCCATAAACGCTTATTTACATTCTATCTATGCATTCTGACACTCCACCAATGTGTTCTGCTTCAATTTGACTCATTTTACAAAAATGCTTATTTCTGGAGTGAACATGCAGTTCTACTCAAGAGTAAGCAAGTAAGCGAAATAAAGCCATGGAACGCTTATTTGCCTTCTATCTATGCATTCTGACACTCCAACAATGTGTTCTGCTTCAATTTGACTCATTTTACAAAGATGCTTATTTCTGGAGTGAACATGCAGTTCTACTCAAGAGTAAGCAACTAAGCGAAATAAAGCCATAGAACGCTTATTTGCCTTCGATCTATGCATTCTGACACTCCAACAATGTTTTCTGCTTCATTTTGGCTCATTTTACAAAGATGCTTATTTCTGGCGAGAACATGCAGTTCTACTCAAGAGTAAGCAACTAAGCGAAATAAAGCCATAGAACGCTTATTTGCCTTCGATCTATGCATTCTGACACTCCAACAATGTGTTTTGCTTCACTTTGACTCATTTTACAAAGGTGCTTATTCCTGGAGTGAATATGTAGTTCTACTCAAGAGTAAGCAACTAAGCGAAATAAAGCCATGGAACGCTTATTTGCCTTCTATCTATGCATTCTGAAACTCCAACAATGTTTTCTGCTTCAATTTGGCTCATTTTACAAAGATGCTTATTTCTGGCGTGAAAATGCAGTTCTACTCAAGAGTAAGCAACTAAGCGAAATAAAGCCATGGAACGCTTATTTGCCTTCCATCTATGCATTCTGACACTCCAACAATGTGTTTTGCTTCACTTTGACTCATTTTACAAAGGTGCTTATTCCTGGAGTGAATATGCAGTTCTACTCAAGAGTAAGCAACTAAGCGAAATAAAGCCATGGAACGCTTATTTGCCTTCTATCTATGCATTCTGACACTCCACCAATGTGTTTTGCTTCAATTTGACTCATTTTACAAAGATGCTTATTTCTGGAGTGAACATGCAGTTCTACTCAAGAGTAAGCAACTAAGCGAAATAAAGCCATGGAACGCTTATTTGCCTTCTATCTATGCATTCTGACACTCCAACAATGTTTTCTTCTTCAATTTGGCTCATTTTACAAAGATTCTTATTTCTGGCGTGAACATGCAATTCTACTCAAGAGTAAGCAACTAAGCGAAATAAAGCCATGGAACGCTTATTTGCCTTCTATCTATGCATTCTGACACTCCAACAATGTGTTCTGCTTCAATTTGGCTCATTTTACAAAGATGCTTATTTCTGGCGTGAACATGCAGTTCTACTCAAGAGTAAGCAACTAAGCGAAATAAAGCCATGGAACGCTTATTTGCCTTCTATCTATGCATTCTGACACTCCAACAATGTTTTCTGCTTCAATTTGGCTCATTTTACAAAGATGCTTATTTCTGGCGTGAACATGCAATTCTACTCAAGAGTAAGCAACTAAGCGAAATAAAGCCATGGAACGCTTATTTGCCTTCTATCTATGCATTCTGACACTCCAACAATGTTTTCTGCTTCAATTTGGCTCATTTTACAAAGATGCTTATTTCTGGCGTGAACATGCAGTTCTACTCAAGAGTAAGCAACTAAGCGAAATAAAGCCATAAACGCTTATTTACATTCTATCTATGCATTCTGACACTCCACCAATGTGTTCTGCTTCAATTTGACTCATTTTACAAAGATGCTTATTTCTGGAGTGAACATGCAGTTCTACTCAAGAGTAAGCAAGTAAGCGAAATAAAGCCATGGAACGCTTATTTGCCTTCTATCTATGCATTCTGACACTCCAACAATGTGTTCTGCTTCAATTTGACTCATTTTACAAAGATGCTTATTTCTGGAGTGAACATGCAGTTCTACTCAAGAGTAAGCAACTAAGCGAAATAAAGCCATGGAACGCTTATTTGCCTTCCATCTATGCATTCTGACACTCCAACAATGTGTTTTGCTTCACTTTGACTCATTTTACAAAGGTGCTTATTCCTGGAGTGAATATGCAGTTCTACTCAAGAGTAAGCAACTAAGCGAAATAAAGCCATGGAACGCTTATTTGCCTTCTATCTATGCATTCTGACACTCCACCAATGTGTTTTGCTTCAATTTGACTCATTTTACAAAGATGCTTATTTCTGGAGTGAACATGCAGTTCTACTCAAGAGTAAGCAACTAAGCGAAATAAAGCCATGGAACGCTTATTTGCCTTCTATCTATGCATTCTGACACTCCAACAATGTTTTCTGCTTCAATTTGGCTCATTTTACAAAGATGCTTATTTCTGGAGTGAACATGCAGTTCTACTCAAGAGTAAGCAACTAAGCGAAATAAAGCCATGGAACGCTTATTTGCCTTCTATCTATGCATTCTGACACTCCAACAATGTTTTCTGCTTCAATTTGGCTCATTTTACAAAGATGCTTATTTCTGGCGTGAACATGCAGTTCTACTCAAGAGTAAGCAACTAAGCGAAATAAAGCCATAGAACGCTTATTTGCCTTCGATCTATGCATTCTGACACTCCAACAATGTTTTCTGCTTCATTTTGGCTCATTTTACAAAGATGCTTATTTCTGGCGAGAACATGCAGTTCTACTCAAGAGTAAGCAACTAAGCGAAATAAAGCCATAGAACGCTTATGTGCCTTCTATCTATGCATTCTGACACTCCAACAATGTGTTTTGCTTCACTTTGACTCATTTTACAAAGGTGCTTATTCCTGGAGTGAATATGCAGTTCTACTCAAGAGTAAGCAACTAAGCGAAATAAAGCCATAGAACGCTTATTTACATTCTATCTATGCATTCTGACACTCCAACAATGTTTTCTGCTTCAATTTGGCTCATTTTACAAAGATGCTTATTTCTGGCGTGAACATGCAGTTCTACTCAAGAGTAAGCAACTAAGCGAAATAAAGCCATGGAACGCTTATTTGCCTTCGATCTATGCATTCTGACACTCCAACAATGTGTTCTGCTTCAATTTGGCTCATTTTACAAAGATGCTTATTTCTGGCGCGAACATGCAGTTCTACTCAAGAGTAAGCAACTAAGCGAAATAAAGCCATAGAACGCTTATTTGCCTTCTATCTATGCATTCTGACACTCCACCAATGTGTTCTGCTTCAATTTGATTCATTTTACAAAGATGCTTATTTCTGGAGTGAACATGCAGTTCTACTCAAGAGTAAGCAAGTAAGCGAAATAAAGCCACGGAACGCTTATTAGCCTTCTATCTATGCATTCTGACACTCCAACAATGTTTTCTGCTTCAATTTGGCTCATTTTACAAAGATGCTTATTTCTGGCGTGAACATGCAGTTCTACTCAAGAGTAAGCAACTAAGCGAAATAAAGCCATGGAACGCTTATTTGCCTTCTATCTATGCATTCTGACACTCCAACAATGTTTTCTGCTTCAATTTGGCTCATTTTACAAAGATGCTTATTTCTGGCGTGAACATGCAGTTCTACTCAAGAGTAAGCAACTAAGCGAAATAAAGCCATAGAACGCTTATTTGCCTTCGATCTATGCATTCTGACACTCCAACAATGTTTTCTGCTTCATTTTGGCTCATTTTACAAAGATGCTTATTTCTGGCGAGAACATGCAGTTCTACTCAAGAGTAAGCAACTAAGCGAAATAAAGCCATACAACGCTTATTTGCCTTCGATCTATGCATTCTGACACTCCAACAATGTGTTTTGCTTCACTTTGACTCATTTTACAAAGGTGCTTATTCCTGGAGTGAATATGCAGTTCTACTCAAGAGTAAGCAACTAAGCGAAATAAAGCCATGGAACGCTTATTTGCCTTCTATCTATGCATTCTGAAACTCCAACAATGTTTTCTGCTTCAATTTGGCTCATTTTACAAAGATGTTTATTTCTGGCGTGAAAATGCAGTTCTACTCAAGAGTAAGCAACTAAGCGAAATAAAGCCATGGAACGCTTATTTGCCTTCGATCTATGCATTCTGACACTCCAACAATGTTTTCTGCTTCAATTTGGCTCATTTTACAAAGATGCTTATTTCTGGCGTGAACATGCAGTTCTACTCAAGAGTAAGCAACTAAGCGAAATAAAGCCATGGAACGCTTATTTGCCTTCTATCTATGCATTCTGACACTCCAACAATGTTTTCTGCTTCAATTTGGCTCATTTTACAAAGATGCTTATTTCTGGCGTGAACATGCAGTTCTACTCAAGAGTAAGCAACTAAGCGAAATAAAGCCATAGAACGCTTATTTGCCTTCGATCTATGCATTCTGACACTCCAACAATGTTTTCTGCTTCATTTTGGCTCATTTTACAAAGATGCTTATTTCTGGCGAGAACATGCAGTTCTACTCAAGAGTAAGCAACTAAGCGAAATAAAGCCATAGAACGCTTATTTGCCTTCTATCTATGCATTCTGACACTCCAACAATGTGTTTTGCTTCACTTTGACTCATTTTACAAAGGTGCTTATTCCTGGAGTGAATATGCAGTTCTACTCAAGAGTAAGCAACTAAGCGAAATAAAGCCATGGAACGCTTATTTGCCTTCGATCTATGCATTCTGACACTCCAACAATGTTTTCTGCTTCAATTTGGCTCATTTTACAAAGATGCTTATTTCTGGCGTGAAAATGCAGTTCTACTCAAGAGTAAGCAACTAAGCGAAATAAAGCCATGGAACGCTTATTTGCCTTCGATCTATGCATTCTGACACTCCAACAATGTTTTCTGCTTCAATTTGGCTCATTTTACAAAGATGCTTATTTCTGGCGTGAACATGCAGTTCTACTCAAGAGTAAGCAACTAAGCGAAATAAAGCCATGGAACGCTTATTTGCCTTCAATCTATGCATTCTGACACTCCAACAATGTTTTCTGCTTCAATTTGGCTCATTTTACAAAGATGCTTATTTCTGGCGTGAACATGCAATTCTACTCAAGAGTAAGCAACTAAGCGAAATAAAGCCATGGAACGCTTATTTACATTCTGTCTATGCATTCTGACACTCCACCAATGTGATCTGCTTCAATTTGACTCATTTTACAAAGATGCTTATTTCTGGAGTGAACATGCAGTTCTACTCAAGAGTAAGCAAGTAAGCGAACTAAAGCCATGGAACGCTTATTTGCCTTCTATCTATGCATTCTGACACTCCAACAATGTTTTCTGCTTCAATTTGGCTCATTTTACAAAGATGCTTATTTCTGGCGTGAACATGCAGTTCTACTCAAGAGTAAGCAACTAAGCGAAATAAAGCCATGGAACGCTTATTTGCCTTCAATCTATGCATTCTGACACTCCAACAATGTTTTCTGCTTCAATTTGGCTCATTTTACAAAGATGCTCATTTCTTGAGTGAATATGCAGTTCTACTCAAGAGTAAGCAACTAAGCGAAATAAAGCCATGGAACGCTTATTTGCCTTCTATCTATGCATTCTGACACTCCAACAATGTTTTCTGCTTCAATTTGGCTCATTTTACAAAGATGCTTATTTCTGGCGTGAACATGCAGTTCTACTCAAGAGTAAGCAACTAAGCGAAATAAAGCCATAGAACGCTTATTTACATTCTATCTATGCATTCTGACACTCCACCAATGTGTTCTGCTTCAATTTGACTCATTTTACAAAGATGCTTATTTCTGGAGTGAACATGCAGTTCTACTCAAGAGTAAGCAAGTAAGCGAAATAAAGCCATGGAACGCTTATTTGCCTTCTATCTATGCATTCTGACACTCCACCAATGTGTTTTGCTTCAATTTGACTCATTTTACAAAGATGCTTATTTCTGGAGTGAACATGCAGTTCTACTCAAGAGTAAGCAAGTAAGCGAAATAAGGCATGGAACGCTTATTTGCCTTCTATCTATGCATTCTGACACTCCAACAATGTTTTCTGCTTCAATTTGGCTCATTTTACAAAGATGCTTATTTCTGGCGTGAACATGCAGTTCTACTCAAGACTAAGCAACTAAGCGAAATAAAGCCATAGAACGCTTATTTGCCTTCTATCTATGCATTCTGACACTCCACCAATGTGTTCTGCTTCAATTTGACTCATTTTACAAAGATGCTTATTTCTGGAGTGAACATGCAGTTCTACTCAAGAGTAAGCAAGTAAGCGAAATAAGGCATGGAACGCTTATTTGCCTTCTATCTATGCATTCTGACACTCCAACAATGTTTTCTGCTTCAATTTGGGTCATTTCACAAAGGTGCTCATTTCTTGAGTGAATATGCAGTTCTACTCAAGAGTAAGCAACTAAGCGAAATAAAGCCATGGAACGCTTATTTGCCTTCTATCTATGCATTCTGACACTCCAACAATGTTTTCTGCTTCAATTTGGCTCATTTTACAAAGATGCTTATTTCTGGCGTGAACATGCAGTTCTACTCAAGAGTAAGCAACTAAGCGAAATAAAGCCATAGAACGCTTATTTGCCTTCTATCTATGCATTCTGACACTCCAACAATGTTTTCTGCTTCAATTTGGGTCATTTCACAAAGGTGCTCATTTCTTGAGTGAATATGCAGTTCTACTCAAGAGTAAGCAACTAAGCGAAATAAAGCCATGGAACGCTTATTTGCCTTCTATCTATGCATTCTGACACTCCAACAATGTTTTCTGCTTCAATTTGGGTTATTTCACAAAGGTGCTTACTCCTGGAGTGAATATGCAGTTCTACTCAAGAGTAAGCAACTAAGCGAAATAAAGCCATGGAACGCTTATTTGCCTTCTATCTATGCATTCTGACACTCCAACAATGTGTTCTGCTTCAATTTGGCTCATTTTACAAAGATGCTTATTTCTGGCGTGAACATGCAGTTCTACTCAAGAGTAAGCAACTAAGCGAAATAAAGCCATAGAACGCTTATTTGCCTCCTATCTATGCATTCTGACACTCCAACAATGTTTTCTGCTTCAATTTGGGTCATTTCACAAAGGTGCTCATTTCTTGAGTGAATATGCAGTTCTACTCAAGAGTAAGCAACTAAGCGAAATAAAGCCATGGAACGCTTATTTGCCTTCTATCTATGCATTCTGACACTCCAACAATGTTTTCTGCTTCAATTTGGCTCATTTTACAAAGATGCTTATTTCTGGCGTGAACATGCAGTTCTACTCAAGAGTAAGCAACTAAGCGAAATAAAGCCATAGAACGCTTATTTGCCTTCGATCTATGCATTCTGACACTCCAACAATGTTTTCTGCTTCATTTTGGCTCATTTTACAAAGATGCTTATTTCTGGCGAGAACATGCAGTTCTACTCAAGAGTAAGCAACTAAGCGAAATAAAGCCATACAACGCTTATTTGCCTTCGATCTATGCATTCTGACACTCCAACAATGTGTTTTGCTTCACTTTGACTCATTTTACAAAGGTGCTTATTCCTGGAGTGAATATGCAGTTCTACTCAAGAGTAAGCAACTAAGCGAAATAAAGCCATGGAACGCTTATTTGCCTTCTATCTATGCATTCTGAAACTCCAACAATGTTTTCTGCTTCAATTTGGCTCATTTTACAAAGATGTTTATTTCTGGCGTGAAAATGCAGTTCTACTCAAGAGTAAGCAACTAAGCGAAATAAAGCCATGGAACGCTTATTTGCCTTCGATCTATGCATTCTGACACTCCAACAATGTTTTCTGCTTCAATTTGGCTCATTTTACAAAGATGCTTATTTCTGGCGTGAACATGCAGTTCTACTCAAGAGTAAGCAACTAAGCGAAATAAAGCCATGGAACGCTTATTTGCCTTCTATCTATGCATTCTGACACTCCAACAATGTTTTCTGCTTCAATTTGGCTCATTTTACAAAGATGCTTATTTCTGGCGTGAACATGCAGTTCTACTCAAGAGTAAGCAACTAAGCGAAATAAAGCCATAGAACGCTTATTTGCCTTCGATCTATGCATTCTGACACTCCAACAATGTTTTCTGCTTCATTTTGGCTCATTTTACAAAGATGCTTATTTCTGGCGAGAACATGCAGTTCTACTCAAGAGTAAGCAACTAAGCGAAATAAAGCCATAGAACGCTTATTTGCCTTCTATCTATGCATTCTGACACTCCAACAATGTGTTTTGCTTCACTTTGACTCATTTTACAAAGGTGCTTATTCCTGGAGTGAATATGCAGTTCTACTCAAGAGTAAGCAACTAAGCGAAATAAAGCCATGGAACGCTTATTTGCCTTCGATCTATGCATTCTGACACTCCAACAATGTTTTCTGCTTCAATTTGGCTCATTTTACAAAGATGCTTATTTCTGGCGTGAAAATGCAGTTCTACTCAAGAGTAAGCAACTAAGCGAAATAAAGCCATGGAACGCTTATTTGCCTTCGATCTATGCATTCTGACACTCCAACAATGTTTTCTGCTTCAATTTGGCTCATTTTACAAAGATGCTTATTTCTGGCGTGAACATGCAGTTCTACTCAAGAGTAAGCAACTAAGCGAAATAAAGCCATGGAACGCTTATTTGCCTTCAATCTATGCATTCTGACACTCCAACAATGTTTTCTGCTTCAATTTGGCTCATTTTACAAAGATGCTTATTTCTGGCGTGAACATGCAATTCTACTCAAGAGTAAGCAACTAAGCGAAATAAAGCCATGGAACGCTTATTTACATTCTGTCTATGCATTCTGACACTCCACCAATGTGATCTGCTTCAATTTGACTCATTTTACAAAGATGCTTATTTCTGGAGTGAACATGCAGTTCTACTCAAGAGTAAGCAAGTAAGCGAACTAAAGCCATGGAACGCTTATTTGCCTTCTATCTATGCATTCTGACACTCCAACAATGTTTTCTGCTTCAATTTGGCTCATTTTACAAAGATGCTTATTTCTGGCGTGAACATGCAGTTCTACTCAAGAGTAAGCAACTAAGCGAAATAAAGCCATGGAACGCTTATTTGCCTTCAATCTATGCATTCTGACACTCCAACAATGTTTTCTGCTTCAATTTGGCTCATTTTACAAAGATGCTCATTTCTTGAGTGAATATGCAGTTCTACTCAAGAGTAAGCAACTAAGCGAAATAAAGCCATGGAACGCTTATTTGCCTTCTATCTATGCATTCTGACACTCCAACAATGTTTTCTGCTTCAATTTGGCTCATTTTACAAAGATGCTTATTTCTGGCGTGAACATGCAGTTCTACTCAAGAGTAAGCAACTAAGCGAAATAAAGCCATAGAACGCTTATTTACATTCTATCTATGCATTCTGACACTCCACCAATGTGTTCTGCTTCAATTTGACTCATTTTACAAAGATGCTTATTTCTGGAGTGAACATGCAGTTCTACTCAAGAGTAAGCAAGTAAGCGAAATAAAGCCATGGAACGCTTATTTGCCTTCTATCTATGCATTCTGACACTCCACCAATGTGTTTTGCTTCAATTTGACTCATTTTACAAAGATGCTTATTTCTGGAGTGAACATGCAGTTCTACTCAAGAGTAAGCAAGTAAGCGAAATAAGGCATGGAACGCTTATTTGCCTTCTATCTATGCATTCTGACACTCCAACAATGTTTTCTGCTTCAATTTGGCTCATTTTACAAAGATGCTTATTTCTGGCGTGAACATGCAGTTCTACTCAAGACTAAGCAACTAAGCGAAATAAAGCCATAGAACGCTTATTTGCCTTCTATCTATGCATTCTGACACTCCACCAATGTGTTCTGCTTCAATTTGACTCATTTTACAAAGATGCTTATTTCTGGAGTGAACATGCAGTTCTACTCAAGAGTAAGCAAGTAAGCGAAATAAGGCATGGAACGCTTATTTGCCTTCTATCTATGCATTCTGACACTCCAACAATGTTTTCTGCTTCAATTTGGGTCATTTCACAAAGGTGCTCATTTCTTGAGTGAATATGCAGTTCTACTCAAGAGTAAGCAACTAAGCGAAATAAAGCCATGGAACGCTTATTTGCCTTCTATCTATGCATTCTGACACTCCAACAATGTTTTCTGCTTCAATTTGGCTCATTTTACAAAGATGCTTATTTCTGGCGTGAACATGCAGTTCTACTCAAGAGTAAGCAACTAAGCGAAATAAAGCCATAGAACGCTTATTTGCCTTCTATCTATGCATTCTGACACTCCAACAATGTTTTCTGCTTCAATTTGGGTCATTTCACAAAGGTGCTCATTTCTTGAGTGAATATGCAGTTCTACTCAAGAGTAAGCAACTAAGCGAAATAAAGCCATGGAACGCTTATTTGCCTTCTATCTATGCATTCTGACACTCCAACAATGTTTTCTGCTTCAATTTGGGTTATTTCACAAAGGTGCTTACTCCTGGAGTGAATATGCAGTTCTACTCAAGAGTAAGCAACTAAGCGAAATAAAGCCATGGAACGCTTATTTGCCTTCTATCTATGCATTCTGACACTCCAACAATGTGTTCTGCTTCAATTTGGCTCATTTTACAAAGATGCTTATTTCTGGCGTGAACATGCAGTTCTACTCAAGAGTAAGCAACTAAGCGAAATAAAGCCATAGAACGCTTATTTGCCTCCTATCTATGCATTCTGACACTCCAACAATGTTTTCTGCTTCAATTTGGGTCATTTCACAAAGGTGCTCATTTCTTGAGTGAATATGCAGTTCTACTCAAGAGTAAGCAACTAAGCGAAATAAAGCCATGGAACGCTTATTTGCCTTCTATCTATGCATTCTGACACTCCAACAATGCTTTCTGCTTCAATTTGGCTCATTTTACAAAGATGCTTATTTCTGGCGTGAACATGCAGTTCTACTCAAGAGTAAGCAACTAAGCGAAATAAAGCCATAGAACGCTTATTTACATTCTATCTATGCATTCTGACACTCCACCAATGTGTTCTGCTTCAATTTGACTCATTTTACAAAGATGCTTATTTCTGGAGTGAACATGCAGTTCTACTCAAGAGTAAGCAACTAAGCGAAATAAAGCCATGGAACGCTTATTTGCCTTCGATCTATGCATTCTGACACTCCAACAATGTGTTTTGCTTCACTTTGACTCATTTTACAAAGGTGCTTACTCCTGGAGTGAATATGCAGTTCTACTCAAGAGTAAGCAAGTAAGCGAAATAAAGCCATGGAACGCTTATTTGCCTTCTATCTATGCATTCTGACACTCCAACAATGTGTTCTGCTTCAATTTGGCTCATTTTACAAAGATGCTTATTTCTGGCGTGAACATGCAGTTCTACTCAAGAGTAAGCAACTAAGCGAAATAAAGCCATAGAACGCTTATTTGCCTTCTATCTATGCATTCTGACACTCCAACAATGTTTTCTGCTTCAATTTGGCTCATTTTACAAAGATGCTTATTTCTGGCGTGAACATGCAATTCTACTCAAGAGTAAGCAACTAAGCGAAATAAAGCCATGGAACGCTTATTTGCCTTCTATCTATGCATTCTGACACTCCAACAATGTTTTCTGCTTCAATTTGGCTCATTTTACAAAGATGCTTATTTCTGGCGTGAACATGCAGTTCTACTCAAGAGTAAGCAACTAAGCGAAATAAAGCCATAGAACGCTTATTTACATTCTATCTATGCATTCTGACACTCCACCAATGTGTTCTGCTTCAATTTGACTCATTTTACAAAGATGCTTATTTCTGGAGTGAACATGCAGTTCTACTCAAGAGTAAGCAAGTAAGCGAAATAAGGCATGGAACGCTTATTTGGCTTCTATCTATGCATTCTGACACTCCAACAATGTTTTCTGCTTCAATTTGGGTCATTTCACAAAGGTGCTTACTCCTGGAGTGAATATGCAGTTCTACTCAAGAGTAAGCAAGTAAGCGAAATAAAGCCATGGAACGCTTATTTGCCTTCTATCTATGCATTCTGACACTCCAACAATGTGTTCTGCTTCAATTTGGCTCATTTTACAAAGATGCTTATTTCTGGCGTGAACATGCAGTTCTACTCAAGAGTAAGCAACTAAGCGAAATAAAGCCATAGAACGCTTATTTGCCTTCTATCTATGCATTCTGACACTCCAACAATGTTTTCTGCTTCAATTTGGCTCATTTTACAAAGATGCTTATTTCTGGCGTGAACATGCAATTCTACTCAAGAGTAAGCAACTAAGCGAAATAAAGCCATGGAACGCTTATTTGCCTTCTATCTATGCATTCTGACACTCCAACAATGTTTTCTGCTTCAATTTGGGTTATTTCACAAAGGTGCTCATTTCTTGAGTGAATATGCAGTTCTACTCAAGAGTAAGCAACTAAGCGAAATAAAGCCATGGAACGCTTATTTGCCTTCTATCTATGCATTCTGACACTCCAACAATGTGTTCTGCTTCAATTTGGCTCATTTTACAAAGATGCTTATTTCTGGCGTGAACATGCAGTTCTACTCAAGAGTAAGCAACTAAGCGAAATAAAGCCATAGAACGCTTATTTGCCTCCTATCTATGCATTCTGACACTCCAACAATGTTTTCTGCTTCAATTTGGGTCATTTCACAAAGGTGCTCATTTCTTGAGTGAATATGCAGTTCTACTCAAGAGTAAGCAACTAAGCGAAATAAAGCCATGGAACGTTTATTTGCCTTCTATCTATGCATTCTGACACTCCAACAATGTTTTCTGCTTCAATTTGGCTCATTTTACAAAGATGCTTATTTCTGGCGTAAACATGCAGTTCTACTCAAGAGTAAGCAACTAAGCGAAATAAAGCCATAGAACGCTTATTTACATTCTATCTATGCATTCTGACACTCCACCAATGTGTTCTGCTTCAATTTGACTCATTTTACAAAGATGCTTATTTCTGGAGTGAACATGCAGTTCTACTCAAGAGTAAGCAACTAAGCGAAATAAAGCCATGGAACGCTTATTTGCCTTCTATCTATGCATTCTGACACTCCAACAATGTGTTTTGCTTCACTTTGACTCATTTTACAAAGGTGCTTACTCCTGGAGTGAATATGCAGTTCTACTCAAGAGTAAGCAAGTAAGCGAAATAAAGCCATGGAACGCTTATTTGCCTTCTATCTATGCATTCTGACACTCCAACAATGTGTTCTGCTTCAATTTGGCTCATTTTACAAAGATGCTTATTTCTGGCGTGAACATGCAGTTCTACTCAAGAGTAAGCAACTCAGCGAAATAAAGCCATAGAACGCTTATTTGCCTTCTATCTATGCATTCTGACACTCCAACAATGTTTTCTGCTTCAATTTGGCTCATTTTACAAAGATGCTTATTTCTGGCGTGAACATGCAATTCTACTCAAGAGTAAGCAACTAAGCGAAATAAAGCCATGGAACGCTTATTTGCCTTCTATCTATGCATTCTGACACTCCAACAATGTTTTCTGCTTCAATTTGGCTCATTTTACAAAGATGCATATTTCTGGCGTAAACATGCAGTTCTACTCAAGAGTAAGCAACTAAGTGAAATAAAGCCATAGAACGCTTATTTACATTCTATCTATGCATTCTGACACTCCACCAATGTGTTCTGCTTCAATTTGACTCATTTTACAAAGATGCTTATTTCTGGAGTGAACATGCAGTTCTACTCAAGAGTAAGCAAGTAAGCGAAATAAGGCATGGAACGCTTATTTGCCTTCTATCTATGCATTCTGACACTCCAACAATGTTTTGTGCTTCAATTTGGGTCATTTCACAAAGGTGCTTACTCCTGGAGTGAATATGCAGTTCTACTCAAGAGTAAGCAAGTAAGCGAAATAAAGCCATGGAACGCTTATTTGCCTTCTATCTATGCATTCTGACACTCCAACAATGTGTTCTGCTTCAATTTGGCTCATTTTACAAAGATGCTTATTTCTGGCGTGAACATGCAGTTCTACTCAAGAGTAAGCAACTAAGCGAAATAAAGCCATAGAACGCTTATTTGCCTTCTATCTATGCATTCTGACACTCCAACAATGTTTTCTGCTTCAATTTGGCTCATTTTACAAAGATGCTTATTTCTGGCGTGAACATGCAGTTCTACTCAAGACTAAGCAACTAAGCGAAATAAAGCCATAGAACGCTTATTTGCCTTCTATCTATGCATTCTGACACTCCACCAATGTGTTCTGCTTCAATTTGACTCATTTTACAAAGATGCTTATTTCTGGAGTGAACATGCAGTTCTACTCAAGAGTAAGCAAGTAAGCGAAATAAGGCATGGAACGCTTATTTGCCTTCTATCTATGCATTCTGACACTCCAACAATGTTTTCTGCTTCAATTTGGGTCATTTCACAAAGGTGCTCATTTCTTGAGTGAATATGCAGTTCTACTCAAGAGTAAGCAACTAAGCGAAATAAAGCCATGGAACGCTTATTTGCCTTCTATCTATGCATTCTGACACTCCAACAATGTTTTCTGCTTCAATTTGGCTCATTTTACAAAGATGCTTATTTCTGGCGTGAACATGCAGTTCTACTCAAGAGTAAGCAACTAAGCGAAATAAAGCCATAGAACGCTTATTTGCCTTCTATCTATGCATTCTGACACTCCAACAATGTTTTCTGCTTCAATTTGGGTCATTTCACAAAGGTGCTCATTTCTTGAGTGAATATGCAGTTCTACTCAAGAGTAAGCAACTAAGCGAAATAAAGCCATGGAACGCTTATTTGCCTTCTATCTATGCATTCTGACACTCCAACAATGTTTTCTGCTTCAATTTGGGTTATTTCACAAAGGTGCTTACTCCTGGAGTGAATATGCAGTTCTACTCAAGAGTAAGCAACTAAGCGAAATAAAGCCATGGAACGCTTATTTGCCTTCTATCTATGCATTCTGACACTCCAACAATGTGTTCTGCTTCAATTTGGCTCATTTTACAAAGATGCTTATTTCTGGCGTGAACATGCAGTTCTACTCAAGAGTAAGCAACTAAGCGAAATAAAGCCATAGAACGCTTATTTGCCTCCTATCTATGCATTCTGACACTCCAACAATGTTTTCTGCTTCAATTTGGGTCATTTCACAAAGGTGCTCATTTCTTGAGTGAATATGCAGTTCTACTCAAGAGTAAGCAACTAAGCGAAATAAAGCCATGGAACGCTTATTTGCCTTCTATCTATGCATTCTGACACTCCAACAATGTTTTCTGCTTCAATTTGGCTCATTTTACAAAGATGCTTATTTCTGGCGTGAACATGCAGTTCTACTCAAGAGTAAGCAACTAAGCGAAATAAAGCCATAGAACGCTTATTTACATTCTATCTATGCATTCTGACACTCCACCAATGTGTTCTGCTTCAATTTGACTCATTTTACAAAGATGCTTATTTCTGGAGTGAACATGCAGTTCTACTCAAGAGTAAGCAACTAAGCGAAATAAAGCCATGGAACGCTTATTTGCCTTCGATCTATGCATTCTGACACTCCAACAATGTGTTTTGCTTCACTTTGACTCATTTTACAAAGGTGCTTACTCCTGGAGTGAATATGCAGTTCTACTCAAGAGTAAGCAAGTAAGCGAAATAAAGCCATGGGACGCTTATTTGCCTTCTATCTATGCATTCTGACACTCCAACAATGTGTTCTGCTTCAATTTGGCTCATTTTACAAAGATGCCTATTTCTGGCGTGAACATGCAGTTCTACTCAAGAGTAAGCAACTAAGCGAAATAAAGCCATAGAACGCTTATTTGCCTTCTATCTATGCATTCTGACACTCCAACAATGTTTTCTGCTTCAATTTGGCTCATTTTACAAAGATGCTTATTTCTGGCGTGAACATGCAATTCTACTCAAGAGTAAGCAACTAAGCGAAATAAAGCCATGGAACGCTTATTTGCCTTCTATCTATGCATTCTGACACTCCAACAATGTTTTCTGCTTCAATTTGGCTCATTTTACAAAGATGCTTATTTCTGGCGTGAACATGCAGTTCTACTCAAGAGTAAGCAACTAAGCGAAATAAAGCCATAGAACGCTTATTTACATTCTATCTATGCATTCTGACACTCCACCAATGTGTTCTGCTTCAATTTGACTCATTTTACAAAGATGCTTATTTCTGGAGTGAACATGCAGTTCTACTCAAGAGTAAGCAAGTAAGCGAAATAAGGCATGGAACGCTTATTTGCCTTCTATCTATGCATTCTGACACTCCAACAATGTTTTCTGCTTCAATTTGGGTCATTTCACAAAGGTGCTTACTCCTGGAGTGAATATGCAGTTCTACTCAAGAGTAAGCAAGTAAGCGAAATAAAGCCATGGAACGCTTATTTGCCTTCTATCTATGCATTCTGACACTCCAACAATGTGTTCTGCTTCAATTTGGCTCATTTTACAAAGATGCTTATTTCTGGCGTGAACATGCAGTTCTACTCAAGAGTAAGCAACTAAGCGAAATAAAGCCATAGAACGCTTATTTGCCTTCTATCTATGCATTCTGACACTCCAACAATGTTTTCTGCTTCAATTTGGCTCATTTTACAAAGATGCTTATTTCTGGCGTGAACATGCAATTCTACTCAAGAGTAAGCAACTAAGCGAAATAAAGCCATGGAACGCTTATTTGCCTTCTATCTATGCATTCTGACACTCCAACAATGTTTTCTGCTTCAATTTGGGTTATTTCACAAAGGTGCTCATTTCTTGAGTGAATATGCAGTTCTACTCAAGAGTAAGCAACTAAGCGAAATAAAGCCATGGAACGCTTATTTGCCTTCTATCTATGCATTCTGACACTCCAACAATGTGTTCTGCTTCAATTTGGCTCATTTTACAAAGATGCTTATTTCTGGCGTGAACATGCAGTTCTACTCAAGAGTAAGCAACTAAGCGAAATAAAGCCATAGAACGCTTATTTGCCTCCTATCTATGCATTCTGACACTCCAACAATGTTTTCTGCTTCAATTTGGGTCATTTCACAAAGGTGCTCATTTCTTGAGTGAATATGCAGTTCTACTCAAGAGTAAGCAACTAAGCGAAATAAAGCCATGGAACGTTTATTTGCCTTCTATCTATGCATTCTGACACTCCAACAATGTTTTCTGCTTCAATTTGGCTCATTTTACAAAGATGCTTATTTCTGGCGTGAACATGCAGTTCTACTCAAGAGTAAGCAACTAAGCGAAATAAAGCCATAGAACGCTTATTTACATTCTATCTATGCATTCTGACACTCCACCAATGTGTTCTGCTTCAATTTGACTCATTTTACAAAGATGCTTATTTCTGGAGTGAACATGCAGTTCTACTCAAGAGTAAGCAAGTAAGCGAAATAAGGCATGGAACGCTTATTTGCCTTCTATCTATGCATTCTGACACTCCAACAATGTTTTGTGCTTCAATTTGGGTCATTTCACAAAGGTGCTTACTCCTGGAGTGAATATGCAGTTCTACTCAAGAGTAAGCAAGTAAGCGAAATAAAGCCATGGAACGCTTATTTGCCTTCTATCTATGCATTCTGACACTCCAACAATGTGTTCTGCTTCAATTTGGCTCATTTTACAAAGATGCTTATTTCTGGCGTGAACATGCAGTTCTACTCAAGAGTAAGCAACTAAGCGAAATAAAGCCATAGAACGCTTATTTGCCTTCTATCTATGCATTCTGACACTCCAACAATGTTTTCTGCTTCAATTTGGCTCATTTTACAAAGATGCTTATTTCTGGCGTGAACATGCAGTTCTACTCAAGACTAAGCAACTAAGCGAAATAAAGCCATAGAACGCTTATTTGCCTTCTATCTATGCATTCTGACACTCCACCAATGTGTTCTGCTTCAATTTGACTCATTTTACAAAGATGCTTATTTCTGGAGTGAACATGCAGTTCTACTCAAGAGTAAGCAAGTAAGCGAAATAAGGCATGGAACGCTTATTTGCCTTCTATCTATGCATTCTGACACTCCAACAATGTTTTCTGCTTCAATTTGGGTCATTTCACAAAGGTGCTCATTTCTTGAGTGAATATGCAGTTCTACTCAAGAGTAAGCAACTAAGCGAAATAAAGCCATGGAACGCTTATTTGCCTTCTATCTATGCATTCTGACACTCCAACAATGTTTTCTGCTTCAATTTGGCTCATTTTACAAAGATGCTTATTTCTGGCGTGAACATGCAGTTCTACTCAAGAGTAAGCAACTAAGCGAAATAAAGCCATAGAACGCTTATTTGCCTTCTATCTATGCATTCTGACACTCCAACAATGTTTTCTGCTTCAATTTGGGTCATTTCACAAAGGTGCTCATTTCTTGAGTGAATATGCAGTTCTACTCAAGAGTAAGCAACTAAGCGAAATAAAGCCATGGAACGCTTATTTGCCTTCTATCTATGCATTCTGACACTCCAACAATGTTTTCTGCTTCAATTTGGGTTATTTCACAAAGGTGCTTACTCCTGGAGTGAATATGCAGTTCTACTCAAGAGTAAGCAACTAAGCGAAATAAAGCCATGGAACGCTTATTTGCCTTCTATCTATGCATTCTGACACTCCAACAATGTGTTCTGCTTCAATTTGGCTCATTTTACAAAGATGCTTATTTCTGGCGTGAACATGCAGTTCTACTCAAGAGTAAGCAACTAAGCGAAATAAAGCCATAGAACGCTTATTTGCCTCCTATCTATGCATTCTGACACTCCAACAATGTTTTCTGCTTCAATTTGGGTCATTTCACAAAGGTGCTCATTTCTTGAGTGAATATGCAGTTCTACTCAAGAGTAAGCAACTAAGCGAAATAAAGCCATGGAACGCTTATTTGCCTTCTATCTATGCATTCTGACACTCCAACAATGTTTTCTGCTTCAATTTGGCTCATTTTACAAAGATGCTTATTTCTGGCGTGAACATGCAGTTCTACTCAAGAGTAAGCAACTAAGCGAAATAAAGCCATAGAACGCTTATTTACATTCTATCTATGCATTCTGACACTCCACCAATGTGTTCTGCTTCAATTTGACTCATTTTACAAAGATGCTTATTTCTGGAGTGAACATGCAGTTCTACTCAAGAGTAAGCAACTAAGCGAAATAAAGCCATGGAACGCTTATTTGCCTTCGATCTATGCATTCTGACACTCCAACAATGTTTTCTGCTTCAATTTGGGTTATTTCACAAAGGTGCTTACTCCTGGAGTGAATATGCAGTTCTACTCAAGAGTAAGCAACTAAGCGAAATAAAGCCATGGAACGCTTATTTGCCTTCTATCTATGCATTCTGACACTCCAACAATGTGTTCTGCTTCAATTTGGCTCATTTTACAAAGATGCTTATTTCTGGCGTGAACATGCAGTTCTACTCAAGAGTAAGCAACTAAGCGAAATAAAGCCATAGAACGCTTATTTGCCTCCTATCTATGCATTCTGACACTCCAACAATGTGTTCTGCTTCAATTTGGCTCATTTTACAAAGATGCTTATTTCTGGCGTGAACATGCAGTTCTACTCAAGAGTAAGCAACTAAGCGAAATAAAGCCATAGAACGCTTATTTGCCTCCTATCTATGCATTCTGACACTCCAACAATGTTTTCTGCTTCAATTTGGGTCATTTCACAAAGGTGCTCATTTCTTGAGTGAATATGCAGTTCTACTCAAGAGTAAGCAACTAAGCGAAATAAAGCCATGGAACGCTTATTTGCCTTCTATCTATGCATTCTGACACTCCAACAATGTTTTCTGCTTCAATTTGGCTCATTTTACAAAGATGCTTATTTCTGGCGTGAACATGCAGTTCTACTCAAGAGTAAGCAACTAAGCGAAATAAAGCCATAGAACGCTTATTTACATTCTATCTATGCATTCTGACACTCCACCAATGTCTTCTGCTTCAATTTGACTCATTTTACAAAGATGCTTATTTCTGGAGTGAACATGCAGTTCTACTCAAGAGTAAGCAACTAAGCGAAATAAAGCCATGGAACGCTTATTTGCCTTCGATCTATGCATTCTGACACTCCAACAATGTGTTTTGCTTCACTTTGACTCATTTTACAAAGGTGCTTACTCCTGGAGTGAATATGCAGTTCTACTCAAGAGTAAGCAAGTAAGCGAAATAAAGCCATGGAACGCTTATTTGCCTTCTATCTATGCATTCTGACACTCCAACAATGTGTTCTGCTTCAATTTGGCTCATTTTACAAAGATGCTTATTTCTGGCGTGAACATGCAGTTCTACTCAAGAGTAAGCAACTAAGCGAAATAAAGCCATAGAACGCTTATTTGCCTTCTATCTATGCATTCTGACACTCCAACAATGTTTTCTGCTTCAATTTGGCTCATTTTACAAAGATGCTTATTTCTGGCGTGAACATGCAATTCTACTCAAGAGTAAGCAACTAAGCGAAATAAAGCCATGGAACGCTTATTTGCCTTCTATCTATGCATTCTGACACTCCAACAATGTTTTCTGCTTCAATTTGGCTCATTTTACAAAGATGCTTATTTCTGGCGTGAACATGCAGTTCTACTCAAGAGTAAGCAACTAAGCGAAATAAAGCCATAGAACGCTTATTTACATTCTATCTATGCATTCTGACACTCCACCAATGTGTTCTGCTTCAATTTGACTCATTTTACAAAGATGCTTATTTCTGGAGTGAACATGCAGTTCTACTCAAGAGTAAGCAAGTAAGCGAAATAAGGCATGGAACGCTTATTTGCCTTCTATCTATGCATTCTGACACTCCAACAATGTTTTGTGCTTCAATTTGGGTCATTTCACAAAGGTGCTTACTCCTGGAGTGAATATGCAGTTCTACTCAAGAGTAAGCAAGTAAGCGAAATAAAGCCATGGAACGCTTATTTGCCTTCTATCTATGCATTCTGACACTCCAACAATGTGTTCTGCTTCAATTTGGCTCATTTTACAAAGATGCTTATTTCTGGCGTGAACATGCAGTTCTACTCAAGAGTAAGCAACTAAGCGAAATAAAGCCATAGAACGCTTATTTGCCTTCTATCTATGCATTCTGACACTCCAACAATGTTTTCTGCTTCAATTTGGCTCATTTTACAAAGATGCTTATTTCTGGCGTGAACATGCAATTCTACTCAAGAGTAAGCAACTAAGCGAAATAAAGCCATGGAACGCTTATTTGCCTTCTATCTATGCATTCTGACACTCCAACAATGTTTTCTGCTTCAATTTGGGTTATTTCACAAAGGTGCTCATTTCTTGAGTGAATATGCAGTTCTACTCAAGAGTAAGCAACTAAGCGAAATAAAGCCATGGAACGCTTATTTGCCTTCTATCTATGCATTCTGACACTCCAACAATGTGTTCTGCTTCAATTTGGCTCATTTTACAAAGATGCTTATTTCTGGCGTGAACATGCAGTTCTACTCAAGAGTAAGCAACTAAGCGAAATAAAGCCATAGAACGCTTATTTGCCTCCTATCTATGCATTCTGACACTCCAACAATGTTTTCTGCTTCAATTTGGGTCATTTCACAAAGGTGCTCATTTCTTGAGTGAATATGCAGTTCTACTCAAGAGTAAGCAACTAAGCGAAATAAAGCCATGGAACGCTTATTTGCCTTCTATCTATGCATTCTGACACTCCAACAATGTTTTCTGCTTCAATTTGGGTTATTTCACAAAGGTGCTCATTTCTTGAGTGAATATGCAGTTCTACTCAAGAGTAAGCAACTAAGCGAAATAAAGCCATGGAACGCTTATTTGCCTTCTATCTATGCATTCTGACACTCCAACAATGTGTTCTGCTTCAATTTGGCTCATTTTACAAAGATGCTTATTTCTGGCGTGAACATGCAGTTCTACTCAAGAGTAAGCAACTAAGCGAAATAAAGCCATAGAACGCTTATTTGCCTCCTATCTATGCATTCTGACACTCCAACAATGTTTTCTGCTTCAATTTGGGTCATTTCACAAAGGTGCTCATTTCTTGAGTGAATATGCAGTTCTACTCAAGAGTAAGCAACTAAGCGAAATAAAGCCATGGAACGTTTATTTGCCTTCTATCTATGCATTCTGACACTCCAACAATGTTTTCTGCTTCAATTTGGCTCATTTTACAAAGATGCTTATTTCTGGCGTGAACATGCAGTTCTACTCAAGAGTAAGCAACTAAGCGAAATAAAGCCATAGAACGCTTATTTACATTCTATCTATGCATTCTGACACTCCACCAATGTGTTCTGCTTCAATTTGACTCATTTTACAAAGATGCTTATTTCTGGAGTGAACATGCAGTTCTACTCAAGAGTAAGCAACTAAGCGAAATAAAGCCATGGAACGCTTATTTGCCTTCTATCTATGCATTCTGACACTCCAACAATGTGTTTTGCTTCACTTTGACTCATTTTACAAAGGTGCTTACTCCTGGAGTGAATATGCAGTTCTACTCAAGAGTAAGCAAGTAAGCGAAATAAAGCCATGGAACGCTTATTTGCCTTCTATCTATGCATTCTGACACTCCAACAATGTGTTCTGCTTCAATTTGGCTCATTTTACAAAGATGCTTATTTCTGGCGTGAACATGCAGTTCTACTCAAGAGTAAGCAACTCAGCGAAATAAAGCCATAGAACGCTTATTTGCCTTCTATCTATGCATTCTGACACTCCAACAATGTTTTCTGCTTCAATTTGGCTCATTTTACAAAGATGCTTATTTCTGGCGTGAACATGCAATTCTACTCAAGAGTAAGCAACTAAGCGAAATAAAGCCATGGAACGCTTATTTGCCTTCTATCTATGCATTCTGACACTCCAACAATGTTTTCTGCTTCAATTTGGCTCATTTTACAAAGATGCATATTTCTGGCGTAAACATGCAGTTCTACTCAAGAGTAAGCAACTAAGCGAAATAAAGCCATAGAACGCTTATTTACATTCTATCTATGCATTCTGACACTCCACCAATGTGTTCTGCTTCAATTTGACTCATTTTACAAAGATGCTTATTTCTGGAGTGAACATGCAGTTCTACTCAAGAGTAAGCAAGTAAGCGAAATAAGGCATGGAACGCTTATTTGCCTTCTATCTATGCATTCTGACACTCCAACAATGTTTTGTGCTTCAATTTGGGTCATTTCACAAAGGTGCTTACTCCTGGAGTGAATATGCAGTTCTACTCAAGAGTAAGCAAGTAAGCGAAATAAAGCCATGGAACGCTTATTTGCCTTCTATCTATGCATTCTGACACTCCAACAATGTGTTCTGCTTCAATTTGGCTCATTTTACAAAGATGCTTATTTCTGGCGTGAACATGCAGTTCTACTCAAGAGTAAGCAACTAAGCGAAATAAAGCCATAGAACGCTTATTTGCCTTCTATCTATGCATTCTGACACTCCAACAATGTTTTCTGCTTCAATTTGGCTCATTTTACAAAGATGCTTATTTCTGGCGTGAACATGCAATTCTACTCAAGAGTAAGCAACTAAGCGAAATAAAGCCATGGAACGCTTATTTGCCTTCTATCTATGCATTCTGACACTCCAACAATGTTTTCTGCTTCAATTTGGCTCATTTTACAAAGATGCATATTTCTGGCGTAAACATGCAGTTCTACTCAAGAGTAAGCAACTAAGCGAAATAAAGCCATAGAACGCTTATTTACATTCTATCTATGCATTCTGACACTCCACCAATGTGTTCTGCTTCAATTTGACTCATTTTACAAAGATGCTTATTTCTGGAGTGAACATGCAGTTCTACTCAAGAGTAAGCAAGTAAGCGAAATAAGGCATGGAACGCTTATTTGCCTTCTATCTATGCATTCTGACACTCCAACAATGTTTTCTGCTTCAATTTGGGTCATTTCACAAAGGTGCTTACTCCTGGAGTGAATATGCAGTTCTACTCAAGAGTAAGCAAGTAAGCGAAATAAAGCCATGGAACGCTTATTTGCCTTCTATCTATGCATTCTGACACTCCAACAATGTGTTCTGCTTCAATTTGGCTCATTTTACAAAGATGCTTATTTCTGGCGTGAACATGCAGTTCTACTCAAGAGTAAGCAACTAAGCGAAATAAAGCCACAGAACGCTTATTTGCCTTCTATCTATGCATTCTGACACTCCAACAATGTTTTCTGCTTCAATTTGGCTCATTTTACAAAGATGCTTATTTCTGGCGTGAACATGCAATTCTACTCAAGAGTAAGCAACTAAGCGAAATAAAGCCATGGAACGCTTATTTGCCTTCTATCTATGCATTCTGACACTCCAACAATGTTTTCTGCTTCAATTTGGCTCATTTTACAAAGATGCTTATTTCTGGCATGAACATGCAGTTCTACTCAAGAGTAAGCAACTAAGCGAAATAAAGCCATAGAACGCTTATTTACATTCTATCTATGCATTCTGACACTCCACCAATGTGTTCTGCTTCAATTTGACTCATTTTACAAAGATGCTTATTTCTGGAGTGAACATGCAGTTCTACTCAAGAGTAAGCAAGTAAGCGAAATAAGGCATGGAACGCTTATTTGCCTTCTATCTATGCATTCTGACACTCCAACAATGTTTTCTGCTTCAATTTGGGTCATTTCACAAAGGTGCTTACTCCTGGAGTGAATATGCAGTTCTACTCAAGAGTAAGCAAGTAAGCGAAATAAAGCCATGGAACGCTTATTTGCCTTCTATCTATGCATTCTGACACTCCAACAATGTGTTCTGCTTCAATTTGGCTCATTTTACAAAGATGCTTATTTCTGGCGTGAACATGCAGTTCTACTCAAGAGTAAGCAACTAAGCGAAATAAAGCCATAGAACGCTTATTTGCCTTCTATCTATGCATTCTGACACTCCAACAATGTTTTCTGCTTCAATTTGGCTCATTTTACAAAGATGCTTATTTCTGGCGTGAACATGCAATTCTACTCAAGAGTAAGCAACTAAGCGAAATAAAGCCATGGAACGCTTATTTGCCTTCTATCTATGCATTCTGACACTCCAACAATGTTTTCTGCTTCAATTTGGCTCATTTTACAAAGATGCTTATTTCTGGCGTGAACATGCAGTTCTACTCAAGAGTAAGCAACTAAGCGAAATAAAGCCATAGAACGCTTATTTACATTCTATCTATGCATTCTGACACTCCACCAATGTGTTCTGCTTCAATTTGACTCATTTTACAAAGATGCTTATTTCTGGAGTGAACATGCAGTTCTACTCAAGAGTAAGCAAGTAAGCGAAATAAGGCATGGAACGCTTATTTGCCTTCTATCTATGCATTCTGACACTCCAACAATGTTTTCTGCTTCAATTTGGGTCATTTCACAAAGGTGCTCATTTCTTGAGTGAATATGCAGTTCTACTCAAGAGTAAGCAACTAAGCGAAATAAAGCCATGGAACGCTTATTTGCCTTCTATCTATGCATTCTGACACTCCAACAATGTTTTCTGCTTCAATTTGGCTCATTTTACAAAGATGCTTATTTCTGGCGTGAACATGCAGTTCTACTCAAGAGTAAGCAACTAAGCGAAATAAAGCCATAGAACGCTTATTTGCCTTCTATCTATGCATTCTGACACTCCAACAATGTTTTCTGCTTCAATTTGGCTCATTTTACAAAGATGCTTATTTCTGGCGTGAACATGCAATTCTACTCAAGAGTAAGCAACTAAGCGAAATAAAGCCATGGAACGCTTATTTGCCTTCTATCTATGCATTCTGACACTCCAACAATGTTTTCTGCTTCAATTTGGCTCATTTTACAAAGATGCTTATTTCTGGCGTGAACATGCAGTTCTACTCAAGAGTAAGCAACTAAGCGAAATAAAGCCATAGAACGCTTATTTACATTCTATCTATGCATTCTGACACTCCACCAATGTGTTCTGCTTCAATTTGACTCATTTTACAAAGATGCTTATTTCTGGAGTGAACATGCAGTTCTACTCAAGAGTAAGCAAGTAAGCGAAATAAGGCATGGAACGCTTATTTGCCTTCTATCTATGCATTCTGACACTCCAACAATGTTTTCTGCTTCAATTTGGGTCATTTCACAAAGGTGCTCATTTCTTGAGTGAATATGCAGTTCTACTCAAGAGTAAGCAACTAAGCGAAATAAAGCCATGGAACGCTTATTTGCCTTCTATCTATGCATTCTGACACTCCAACAATGTTTTCTGCTTCAATTTGGCTCATTTTACAAAGATGCTTATTTCTGGCGTGAACATGCAGTTCTACTCAAGAGTAAGCAACTAAGCGAAAGAAAGCCATAGAACGCTTATTTACATACTATCTATGCATTCTGACACTCCACCAATGTGTTCTGCTTCAATTTGACTCATTTTACAAAGATGCTTATTTCTGGAGTGAACATGCAGTTCTACTCAAGAGTAAGCAACTAAGCGAAATAAAGCCATGGAACGCTTATTTGCCTTCTATCTATGCATTCTGACACTCCAACAATGTGTTTTGCTTCACTTTGACTCATTTTACAAAGGTGCTTACTCCTGGAGTGAATATGCAGTTCTACTCAAGAGTAAGCAAGTAAGCGAAATAAAGCCATGGAACGCTTATTTGCCTTCTATCTATGCATTCTGACACTCCAACAATGTTTTCTGCTTCAATTTGGCTCATTTTACAAAGATGCTTATTTCTGGCGTGAACATGCAGTTCTACTCAAGAGTAAGCAACTAAGCGAAATAAAGCCATAGAACGCTTATTTGCCTTCTATCTATGCATTCTGACACTCCACCAATGTGTTCTGCTTCAATTTGACTCATTTTACAAAGATGCTTATTTCTGGAGTGAACATGCAGTTCTACTCAAGAGTAAGCAAGTAAGCGAAATAAGGCATGGAACGCTTATTTGCCTTCTATCTATGCATTCTGACACTCCAACAATGTTTTCTGCTTCAATTTGGGTCATTTCACAAATGTGCTCATTTCTTGATTGAATATGCAGTTCTACTCAAGAGTAAGCAACTAAGCGAAATAAAGCCATGGAACGCTTATTTGCCTTCTATCTATACATTCTGACTCTCCACCAATGTTTTCTGCTTCATTTTGGCTCATTTTACAAAGATGCTTATTTCTGGCGTGAACATGCTGTTCTACTCAAGAGTAAGCAACTAAGCGAAATAAAGCCATGGAACGCTTATTTGCCTTCGATCTATGCATTCTGACACTCCAACAATGTTTTCTGCTTCAATTTGGCTCATTTTACAAAGATGCTTATTTCTGGCGTGAACATGCAATTCTACTCAAGAGTAAGCAACTAAGCGAAATAAAGCCATGGAACGCTTATTTGCCTTCTATCTATGCATTCTGACACTCCAACAATGTTTTCTGCTTCAATTTGGCTCATTTTACAAAGATGCTTATTTCTGGCGTGAACATGCAGTTCTACTCAAGAGTAAGCAACTAAGCGAAATAAAGCCATAGAACGCTTATTTGCATTCTATCTATGCATTCTGACACTCCAACAATTTGTTCTGCTTCAATTTGACTCATTTTACAAAGATGCTTATTTCTGGAGTGAACATGCATTTCTACTCAAGAGTAAGCAAGTAAGCGAAATAAAGCCATGGAACGCTTATTTGCCTTCTATCTATGCATTCTGACACTCCAACAATGTGTTTTGCTTCAATTTGACTCATTTTACAAAGATTCTTATTTCTGGAGTGAACATGCAGTTCTACTCAAGAGTAAGCAACTAAGCGAAATAAAGCCATGGAACGCTTATTTGCCTTCTATCTATGCATTCTGACACTCCAACAATGTGTTTTGCTTCACTTTGACTCATTTTACAAAGGTGCTTATTCCTGGAGTGAATATGCAGTTCTACTCAAGAGTAAGCAAGTAAGCGAAATAAAGCCATGGAACGCTTATTTGCCTTCTATCTATGCATTCTGACACTCCAACAATGTTTTCTGCTTCAATTTGGCTCATTTTACAAAGATGCTTATTTCTGGCGTGAACATGCAGTTCTACTCAAGAGTAAGCAACTAAGCGAAATAAAGCCATAGAACGCTTATTTGCCTTCTATCTATGCATTCTGACACTCCACCAATGTGTTCTGCTTCAATTTGACTCATTTTACAAAGATGCTTATTTCTGGAGTGAACATGCAGTTCTACTCAAAAGTAAGCAAGTAAGCGAAATAAGGCATGGAACGCTTATTTGCCTTCTATCTATGCATTCTGACACTCCAACAATGTTTTCTGCTTCAATTTGGGTCATTTCACAAAGGTGCTCATTTCTTGAGTGAATATGCAGTTCTACTCAAGAGTAAGCAACTAAGCGAAATAAAGCCATGGAACGCTTATTTGCCTTCTATCTATGCATTCTGACACTCCAACAATGTTTTCTGCTTCAATTTGGCTCATTTTACAAAGATGCTTATTTCTGGCGTGAACATGCAGTTCTACTCAAGAGTAAGCAAGTAAGCGAAATAAAGCCATGGAACGCTTATTTGCCTTCTATCTATGCATTCTGACACTCCAACAATGTGTTTTGCTTCAATTTGACTCATTTTACAAAGATGCTTATTTCTGGAGTGAACATGCAGTTCTACTCAAGAGTAAGCAACTAAGCGAAATAAAGCCATGGAACGCTTATTTGCCTTCTATCTATGCATTCTGACACTCCAACAATGTGTTTTGCTTCACTTTGACTCATTTTACAAAGGTGCTTATTCCTGGAGTGAATATGCAGTTCTACTCAAGAGTAAGCAAGTAAGCGAAATAAAGCCATGGAACGCTTATTTGCCTTCTATCTATGCATTCTGACACTCCAACAATGTTTTCTGCTTCAATTTGGCTCATTTTACAAAGATGCTTATTTCTGGCGTGAACATGCAGTTCTACTCAAGAGTAAGCAACTAAGCGAAATAAAGCCATGGAACGCTTATTTGCCTTCTATCTATGCATTCTGACACTCCAACAATGTTTTCTGCTTCAATTTGGCTCATTTTACAAAGATGCTTATTTCTGGCGTGAACATGCAGTTCTACTCAAGAGTAAGCAACTAAGCGAAAGAAAGCCATAGAACGCTTATTTACATACTATCTATGCATTCTGACACTCCACCAATGTGTTCTGCTTCAATTTGACTCATTTTACAAAGATGCTTATTTCTGGAGTGAACATGCAGTTCTACTCAAGAGTAAGCAACTAAGCGAAATAAAGCCATGGAACGCTTATTTGCCTTCTATCTATGCATTCTGACACTCCAACAATGTGTTTTGCTTCACTTTGACTCATTTTACAAAGGTGCTTACTCCTGGAGTGAATATGCAGTTCTACTCAAGAGTAAGCAAGTAAGCGAAATAAAGCCATGGAACGCTTATTTGCCTTCTATCTATGCATTCTGACACTCCAACAATGTTTTCTGCTTCAATTTGGCTCATTTTACAAAGATGCTTATTTCTGGCGTGAACATGCAGTTCTACTCAAGAGTAAGCAACTAAGCGAAATAAAGCCATAGAACGCTTATTTGCCTTCTATCTATGCATTCTGACACTCCACCAATGTGTTCTGCTTCAATTTGACTCATTTTACAAAGATGCTTATTTCTGGAGTGAACATGCAGTTCTACTCAAGAGTAAGCAAGTAAGCGAAATAAGGCATGGAACGCTTATTTGCCTTCTATCTATGCATTCTGACACTCCAACAATGTTTTCTGCTTCAATTTGGGTCATTTCACAAATGTGCTCATTTCTTGATTGAATATGCAGTTCTACTCAAGAGTAAGCAACTAAGCGAAATAAAGCCATGGAACGCTTATTTGCCTTCTATCTATACATTCTGACTCTCCACCAATGTTTTCTGCTTCATTTTGGCTCATTTTACAAAGATGCTTATTTCTGGCGTGAACATGCTGTTCTACTCAAGAGTAAGCAACTAAGCGAAATAAAGCCATGGAACGCTTATTTGCCTTCGATCTATGCATTCTGACACTCCAACAATGTTTTCTGCTTCAATTTGGCTCATTTTACAAAGATGCTTATTTCTGGCGTGAACATGCAATTCTACTCAAGAGTAAGCAACTAAGCGAAATAAAGCCATGGAACGCTTATTTGCCTTCTATCTATGCATTCTGACACTCCAACAATGTTTTCTGCTTCAATTTGGCTCATTTTACAAAGATGCTTATTTCTGGCGTGAACATGCAGTTCTACTCAAGAGTAAGCAACTAAGCGAAATAAAGCCATAGAACGCTTATTTGCATTCTATCTATGCATTCTGACACTCCAACAATTTGTTCTGCTTCAATTTGACTCATTTTACAAAGATGCTTATTTCTGGAGTGAACATGCATTTCTACTCAAGAGTAAGCAAGTAAGCGAAATAAAGCCATGGAACGCTTATTTGCCTTCTATCTATGCATTCTGACACTCCAACAATGTGTTTTGCTTCAATTTGACTCATTTTACAAAGATGCTTATTTCTGGAGTGAACATGCAGTTCTACTCAAGAGTAAGCAACTAAGCGAAATAAAGCCATGGAACGCTTATTTGCCTTCTATCTATGCATTCTGACACTCCAACAATGTGTTTTGCTTCACTTTGACTCATTTTACAAAGGTGCTTATTCCTGGAGTGAATATGCAGTTCTACTCAAGAGTAAGCAAGTAAGCGAAATAAAGCCATGGAACGCTTATTTGCCTTCTATCTATGCATTCTGACACTCCAACAATGTTTTCTGCTTCAATTTGGCTCATTTTACAAAGATGCTTATTTCTGGCGTGAACATGCAGTTCTACTCAAGAGTAAGCAACTAAGCGAAATAAAGCCATAGAACGCTTATTTGCCTTCTATCTATGCATTCTGACACTCCACCAATGTGTTCTGCTTCAATTTGACTCATTTTACAAAGATGCTTATTTCTGGAGTGAACATGCAGTTCTACTCAAAAGTAAGCAAGTAAGCGAAATAAAGCCATGGAACGCTTATTTGCCTTCTATCTATGCATTCTGACACTCCAACAATGTGTTTTGCTTCAATTTGACTCATTTTACAAAGATGCTTATTTCTGGAGTGAACATGCAGTTCTACTCAAGAGTAAGCAACTAAGCGAAATAAAGCCATGGAACGCTTATTTGCCTTCTATCTATGCATTCTGACACTCCAACAATGTGTTTTGCTTCACTTTGACTCATTTTACAAAGGTGCTTATTCCTGGAGTGAATATGCAGTTCTACTCAAGAGTAAGCAAGTAAGCGAAATAAAGCCATGGAACGCTTATTTGCCTTCTATCTATGCATTCTGACACTCCAACAATGTTTTCTGCTTCAATTTGGCTCATTTTACAAAGATGCTTATTTCTGGCGTGAACATGCAGTTCTACTCAAGAGTAAGCAACTAAGCAAAATAAAGCCATAGAACGCTTATTTGCCTTCTATCTATGCATTCTGACACTCCACCAATGTGTTCTGCTTCAATTTGACTCATTTTACAAAGATGCTTATTTCTGGAGTGAACATGCAGTTCTACTCAAGAGTAAGCAAGTAAGCGAAATAAGGCATGGAACGCTTATTTGCCTTCTATCTATGCATTCTGTCACTCCAACAATGTTTTCTGCTTCAATTTGGGTCATTTCACAAAGGTGCTCATTTCTTGAGTGAATATGCAGTTCTACTCAAGAGTAAGCAACTAAGCGAAATAAAGCCATAGACCGCTTATTTGCCTTCTATCTATGCATTCTGACACTCCAACAATGTTTTCTGCTTCAATTTGGGTCATTTCACAAAGGTGCTCATTTCTTGAGTGAATATGCAGTTCTACTCAAGAGTAAGCAACTAAGCGAAATAAAGCCATGGAACGCTTATTTGCCTTCTATCTATGCATTCTGACACTCCAACAATGTTTTCTGCTTCAATTTGGCTCATTTTACAAAGATGCTTATTTCTGGCGTGAACATGCAGTTCTACTCAAGAGTAAGCAACTAAGCGAAATAAAGCCATAGAACGCTTATTTACATTCTATCTATGCATTCTGACACTCCACCAATGTGTTCTGCTTCAATTTGACTCATTTTACAAAGATGCTTATTTCTGGAGTGAACATGCAGTTCTACTCAAGAGTAAGCAAGTAAGCGAAATAAAGCCATGGAACGCTTATTTGCCTTCTATCTATGCATTCTGACACTCCACCAATGTGTTCTGCTTCAATTTGACTCATTTTACAAAGATGCTTATTTCTGGAGTGAACATGCAGTTCTACTCAAGAGTAAGCAACTAAGCGAAATAAAGCCATGGAACGCTTATTTGCCTTCTATCTATGCATTCTGACACTCCAACAATGTGTTTTGCTTCACTTTGACTCATTTTACAAAGGTGCTTATTCCTGGAGTGAATATGCAGTTCTACTCAAGAGTAAGCAAGTAAGCGAAATAAAGCCATGGAACGCTTATTTGCCTTCTATCTATGCATTCTGACACTCCAACAATGTTTTCTGCTTCAATTTGACTCATTTTACAAAGATGCTTATTTCTGGCGTGAACATGCAGTTCTACTCAAGAGTAAGCAACTAAGCGAAATAAAGCCATAGAACGCTTATTTACATTCTATCTATGCATTCTGACACTCCACCAATGTGTTCTGCTTCAATTTGACTCATTTTACAAAGATGCTTATTCCTGGAGTGAACATGCAGTTCTACTCAAGAGTAAGCAAGTAAGCGAAATAAAGCCATGGAACGCTTATTTGCCTTCTATCTATGCATTCTGACACTCCACCAATGTGTTCTGCTTCAATTTGACTCATTTTACAAAGATGCTTATTTCTGGAGTGAACATGCAGTTCTACTCAAGAGTAAGCAACTAAGCGAAATAAAGCCATGGAACGCTTATTTGCCTTCTATCTATGCATTCTGACACTTCAACAATGTGTTTTGCTTCACTTTGACTCATTTTACAAAGGTGCTTATTCCTGGAGTGAATATGCAGTTCTACTCAAGAGTAAGCAAGTAAGCGAAATAAAGCCATGGAACGCTTATTTGCCTTCTATCTATGCATTCTGACACTCCAACAATGTTTTCTGCTTCAATTTGGCTCATTTTACAAAGATGCTTATTTCTGGCGTGAACATGCAGTTCTACTCAAGAGTAAGCAACTAAGCGAAATAAAGCCATAGAACGCTTATTTGCCTTCTATCTATGCATTCTGACACTCCACCAATGTGTTCTGCTTCAATTTGACTCATTTTACAAAGATGCTTATTTCTGGAGTGAACATGCAGTTCTACTCAAGAGTAAGCAAGTAAGCGAAATAAGGCATGGAACGCTTATTTGCCTTCTATCTATGCATTCTGACACTCCAACAATGTTTTCTGCTTCAATTTGGGTCATTTCACAAAGGTGCTCATTTCTTGAGTGAATATGCAGTTCTACTCAAGAGTAAGCAACTAAGCGAAATAAAGCCATGGAACGCTTATTTGCCTTCTATCTATGCATTCTGACACTCCAACAATGTTTTCTGCTTCAATTTGGCTCATTTTACAAAGATGCTTATTTCTGGCGTGAACATGCAGTTCTACTCAAGAGTAAGCAACTAAGCGAAATAAAGCCATAGAACGCTTATTTACATTCTATCTATGCATTCTGACACTCTACCAATGTGTTCTGCTTCAATTTGACTCATTTTACAAAGATGCTTATTTCTGGAGTGAACATGCAGTTCTACTCAAGAGTAAGCAACTAAGCGAAATAAAGCCATGGAACGCTTATTTGCCTTCTATCTATGCATTCTGACACTCCAACAATGTGTTTTGCTTCACTTTGACTCATTTTACAAAGGTGCTTACTCCTGGAGTGAATATGCAGTTCTACTCAAGAGTAAGCAAGTAAGCGAAATAAAGCCATGGAACGCTTATTTGCCTTCTATCTATGCATTCTGACACTCCAACAATGTTTTCTGCTTCAATTTGGCTCATTTTACAAAGATGCTTATTTCTGGCGTGAACATGCAGTTCTACTCAAGAGTAAGCAACTAAGCGAAATAAAGCCATAGAACGCTTATTTGCCTTCTATCTATGCATTCTGACACTCCACCAATGTGTTCTGCTTCAATTTGACTCATTTTACAAAGATGCTTATTTCTGGCGTGAACATGCAGTTCTACTCAAGAGTAAGCAACTAAGCGAAATAAAGCCATGGAACGCTTATTTGCCTTCGATCTATGCATTCTGACACTCCAACAATGTGTTCTGCTTCAATTTGGCTCATTTTACAAAGATGCTTATTTCTGGCGTGAACATGCAGTTCTACTCAAGAGTAAGCAACTAAGCGAAATAAAGCCATAGAACGCTTATTTGCCTTCTATCTATGCATTCTGACACTCCAACAATGTTTTCTGCTTCAATTTGGCTCATTTTACAAAGATGCTTATTTCTGGCGTGAACATGCAGTTCTACTCAAGAGTAAGCAACTAAGCGAAATAAAGCCATAGAACGCTTATTTACATTCTATCTATGCATTCTGACACTCCACCAATGTGTTCTGCTTCAATTTGACTCATTTTACAAAGATGCTTATTTCTGGAGTGAACATGCAGTTCTACTCAAGAGTAAGCAACTAAGCGAAATAAAGCCATAGAACGCTTATTTACATTCTATCTATGCATTCTGAAACTCCACCAATGTGTTCTGCTTCAATTTGACTCATTTTACAAAGATGCTTATTTCTGGAGTGAACATGCAATTCTACTCAAGAGTAAGCAAGTAAGCGAAATAAAGCCATGGAACGCTTATTTGCCTTCTATCTATGCATTCTGACACTCCACCAATGTGTTCTGCTTCAATTTGACTCATTTTACAAAGATGCTTATTTCTGGAGTGAACATGCAGTTCTACTCAAGAGTAAGCAACTAAGCGAAATAAAGCCATGGAACGCTTATTTGCCTTCTATCTATGCATTCTGACACTCCAACAATGTGTTTTGCTTCACTTTGACTCATTTTACAAAGGTGCTTACTCCTGGAGTGAATATGCAGTTCTACTCAAGAGTAAGCAAGTAAGCGAAATAAAGCCATGGAACGCTTATTTGCCTTCTATCTATGCATTCTGACACTCCACCAATGTGTTCTGCTTCAATTTGACTCATTTTACAAAGATGCTTATTTCTGGAGTGAACATGCAGTTCTACTCAAGAGTAAGCAAGTAAGCGAAATAAGGCATGGAACGCTTATTTGCCTTCTATCTATGCATTCTGACACTCCAACAATGTTTTCTGCTTCAATTTGGGTCATTTCACAAAGGTGCTCATTTCTTGAGTGAATATGCAGTTCTACTCAAGAGTAAGCAACTAAGCGAAATAAAGCCATGGAACGCTTATTTGCCTTCTATCTATGCATTCTGACACTCCAACAATGTTTTCTGCTTCAATTTGGCTCATTTTACAAAGATGCTTATTTCTGGCGTGAACATGCAGTTCTACTCAAGAGTAAGCAACTAAGCGAAATAAAGCCATAGAACGCTTATTTACATTCTATCTATGCATTCTGACACTCTACCAATGTGTTCTGCTTCAATTTGACTCATTTTACAAAGATGCTTATTTCTGGAGTGAACATGCAGTTCTACTCAAGAGTAAGCAACTAAGCGAAATAAAGCCATGGAACGCTTATTTGCCTTCTATCTATGCATTCTGACACTCCAACAATGTGTTTTGCTTCACTTTGACTCATTTTACAAAGGTGCTTACTCCTGGAGTGAATATGCAGTTCTACTCAAGAGTAAGCAAGTAAGCGAAATAAAGCCATGGAACGCTTATTTGCCTTCTATCTATGCATTCTGACACTCCAACAATGTTTTCTGCTTCAATTTGGCTCATTTTACAAAGATGCTTATTTCTGGCGTGAACATGCAGTTCTACTCAAGAGTAAGCAACTAAGCGAAATAAAGCCATAGAACGCTTATTTGCCTTCTATCTATGCATTCTGACACTCCACCAATGTGTTCTGCTTCAATTTGACTCATTTTACAAAGATGCTTATTTCTGGCGTGAACATGCAGTTCTACTCAAGAGTAAGCAACTAAGCGAAATAAAGCCATAGAACGCTTATTTACATTCTATCTATGCATTCTGACACTCCACCAATGTGTTCTGCTTCAATTTGACTCATTTTACAAAGATGCTTATTTCTGGAGTGAACATGCAGTTCTACTCAAGAGTAAGCAACTAAGCGAAATAAAGCCATAGAACGCTTATTTACATTCTATCTATGCATTCTGAAACTCCACCAATGTGTTCTGCTTCAATTTGACTCATTTTACAAAGATGCTTATTTCTGGAGTGAACATGCAATTCTACTCAAGAGTAAGCAAGTAAGCGAAATAAAGCCATGGAACGCTTATTTGCCTTCTATCTATGCATTCTGACACTCCACCAATGTGTTCTGCTTCAATTTGACTCATTTTACAAAGATGCTTATTTCTGGAGTGAACATGCAGTTCTACTCAAGAGTAAGAAACTAAGCGAAATAAAGCCATGGAACGCTTATTTGCCTTCTATCTATGCATTCTGACACTCCAACAATGTGTTTTGCTTCACTTTGACTCATTTTACAAAGGTGCTTACTCCTGGAGTGAATATGCAGTTCTACTCAAGAGTAAGCAAGTAAGCGAAATAAAGCCATGGAACGCTTATTTGCCTTCTATCTATGCATTCTGACACTCCAACAATGTTTTCTGCTTCAATTTGGCTCATTTTACAAAGATGCTTATTTCTGGCGTGAACATGCAGTTCTACTCAAGAGTAAGCAACTAAGCGAAATAAAGCCATAGAACGCTTATTTGCCTTCTATCTATGCATTCTGACACTCCACCAATGTGTTCTGCTTCAATTTGACTCATTTTACAAAGATGCTTATTTCTGGAGTGAACATGCAGTTCTACTCAAGAGTAAGCAAGTAAGCGAAATAAGGCATGGAACGCTTATTTGCCTTCTATCTATGCATTCTGACACTCCAACAATGTTTTCTGCTTCAATTTGGGTCATTTCACAAAGGTGCTCATTTCTTGAGTGAATATGCAGTTCTACTCAAGAGTAAGCAACTAAGCGAAATAAAGCCATGGAACGCTTATTTGCCTTCTATCTATGCATTCTGACTCTCCACCAATGTTTTCTGCTTCATTTTGGCTCATTTTACAAAGATGCTTATTTCTGGCGTGAACATGCAGTTCTACTCAAGAGTAAGCAACTAAGCGAAATAAAGCCATGGAACGCTTATTTGCCTTCGATCTATGCATTCTGACACTCCAACAATGTGTTCTGCTTCAATTTGGCTCATTTTACAAAGATGCTTATTTCTGGCGTGAACATGCAGTTCTACTCAAGAGTAAGCAACTAAGCGAAATAAAGCCATAGAACGCTTATTTGCCTTCTATCTATGCATTCTGACACTCCAACAATGTTTTCTGCTTCAATTTGGCTCATTTTACAAAGATGCTTATTTCTGGCGTGAACATGCAGTTCTACTCAAGAGTAAGCAACTAAGCGAAATAAAGCCATAGAACGCTTATTTACATTCTATCTATGCATTCTGACACTCCACCAATGTGTTCTGCTTCAATTTGACTCATTTTACAAAGATGCTTATTTCTGGAGTGAACATGCAGTTCTACTCAAGAGTAAGCAAGTAAGCGAAATAAGGCATGGAACGCTTATTTGCCTTCTATCTTTGCATTCTGACACTCCAACAATGTTTTCTGCTTCAATTTGGGTCATTTCACAAAGGTGCTCATTTCTTGAGTGAATATGCAGTTCTACTCAAGAGTAAGCAACTAAGCGAAATAAAGCCATGGAACGCTTATTTGCCTTCTATCTATGCATTCTGACACTCCAACAATGTTTTCTGCTTCAATTTGACTCATTTTACAAAGATGCTTATTTCTGGAGTGAACATGCAGTTCTACTCAAGAGTAAGCAAGTAAGCGAAATAAAGCCATGGAACGCTTATTTGCCTTCTATCTATGCATTCTGACACTCCAACAATGTGTTTTGCTTCACTTTGACTCATTTTACAAAGGTGCTTACTCCTGGAGTGAATATGCAGTTCTACTCAAGAGTAAGCAAGTAAGCGAAATAAAGCCATGGAACGCTTATTTGCCTTCTATCTATGCATTCTGACACTCCAACAATGTTTTCTGCTTCAATTTGGCTCATTTTACAAAGATGCTTATTTCTGGCGTGAACATGCAGTTCTACTCAAGAGTAAGCAACTAAGCGAAATAAAGCCATAGAACGCTTATTTGCCTTCTATCTATGCATTCTGACACTCCACCAATGTGTTCTGCTTCAATTTGACTCATTTTACAAAGATGCTTATTTCTGGAGTGAACATGCAGTTCTACTCAAGAGTAAGCAAGTAAGCGAAATAAGGCATGGAACGCTTATTTGCCTTCTATCTATGCATTCTGACACTCCAACAATGTTTTCTGCTTCAATTTGGGTCATTTCACAAAGGTGCTCATTTCTTGAGTGAATATGCAGTTCTACTCAAGAGTAAGCAACTAAGCGAAATAAAGCCATGGAACGCTTATTTGCCTTCTATCTATGCATTCTGACTCTCCACCAATGTTTTCTGCTTCATTTTGGCTCATTTTACAAAGATGCTTATTTCTGGCGTGAACATGCAGTTCTACTCAAGAGTAAGCAACTAAGCGAAATAAAGCCATGGAACGCTTATTTGCCTTCGATCTATGCATTCTGACACTCCAACAATGTGTTCTGCTTCAATTTGGCTCATTTTACAAAGATGCTTATTTCTGGCGGGAACATGCAGTTCTACTCAAGAGTAAGCAACTAAGCGAAATAAAGCCATAGAACGCTTATTTGCCTTCTATCTATGCATTCTGACACTCCAACAATGTGTTTTGCTTCACTTTGACTCATTTTACAAAGGTGCTTACTCCTGGAGTGAATATGCAGTTCTACTCAAGAGTAAGCAAGTAAGCGAAATAAAGCCATGGAACGCTTATTTGCCTTCTATCTATGCATTCTGACACTCCAACAATGTTTTCTGCTTCAATTTGGCTCATTTTACAAAGATGCTTATTTCTGGCGTGAACATGCAGTTCTACTCAAGAGTAAGCAACTAAGCGAAATAAAGCCATAGAACGCTTATTTGCCTTCTATCTATGCATTCTGACACTCCACCAATGTGTTCTGCTTCAATTTGACTCATTTTACAAAGATGCTTATTTCTGGCGTGAACATGCAGTTCTACTCAAGAGTAAGCAACTAAGCGAAATAAAGCCATGGAACGCTTATTTGCCTTCGATCTATGCATTCTGACACTCCAACAATGTGTTCTGCTTCAATTTGGCTCATTTTACAAAGATGCTTATTTCTGGCGTGAACATGCAGTTCTACTCAAGAGTAAGCAACTAAGCGAAATAAAGCCATAGAACGCTTATTTGCCTTCTATCTATGCATTCTGACACTCCAACATTGTTTTCTGCTTCAATTTGGCTCATTTTACAAAGATGCTTATTTCTGGCGTGAACATGCAGTTCTACTCAAGAGTAAGCAACTAAGCGAAATAAAGCCATAGAACGCTTATTTACATTCTATCTATGCATTCTGACACTCCACCAATGTGTTCTGCTTCAATTTGACTCATTTTACAAAGATGCTTATTTCTGGAGTGAACATGCAGTTCTACTCAAGAGTAAGCAACTAAGCGAAATAAAGCCATAGAACGCTTATTTACATTCTATCTATGCATTCTGACACTCCACCAATGTGTTCTGCTTCAATTTGGCTCATTTTACAAAGATGCTTATTTCTGGCGTGAACATGCAGTTCTACTCAAGAGTAAGCAACTAAGCGAAATAAAGCCATAGAACGCTTATTTACATTCTATCTATGCATTCTGACACTCCACCAATGTGTTCTGCTTCAATTTGACTCATTTTACAAAGATGCTTATTTCTGGAGTGAACATGCAGTTCTACTCAAGAGTAAGCAACTAAGCGAAATAAAGCCATAGAACGCTTATTTACATTCTATCTATGCATTCTGACACTCCACCAATGTGTTCTGCTTCAATTTGACTCATTTTACAAAGATGCTTATTTCTGGAGTGAACATGCAGTTCTACTCAAGAGTAAGCAAGTAAGCGAAATAAAGCCATGGAACGCTTATTTGCCTTCTATCTATGCATTCTGACACTCCACCAATGTGTTCTGCTTCAATTTGACTCATTTTACAAAGATGCTTATTTCTGGAGTGAACATGCAGTTCTACTCAAGAGTAAGCAACTAAGCGAAATAAAGCCATGGAACGCTTATTTGCCTTCTATCTATGCATTCTGACACTCCAACAATGTGTTTTGCTTCACTTTGACTCATTTTACAAAGGTGCTTACTCCTGGAGTGAATATGCAGTTCTACTCAAGAGTAAACAAGTAAGCGAAATAAAGCCATGGAACGCTTATTTGCCTTCTATCTATGCATTCTGACACTCCAACAATGTTTTCTGCTTCAATTTGGCTCATTTTACAAAGATGCTTATTTCTGGCGTGAACATGCAGTTCTACTCAAGAGTAAGCAACTAAGCGAAATAAAGCCATAGAACGCTTATTTGCCTTCTATCTATGCATTCTGACACTCCACCAATGTGTTCTGCTTCAATTTGACTCATTTTACAAAGATGCTTATTTCTGGAGTGAACATGCAGTTCTACTCAAGAGTAAGCAAGTAAGCGAAATAAGGCATGGAACGCTTATTTGCCTTCTATCTATGCATTCTGACACTCCAACAATGTTTTCTGCTTCAATTTGGGTCATTTCACAAAGGTGCTCATTTCTTGAGTGAATATGCAGTTCTACTCAAGAGTAAGCAACTAAGCGAAATAAAGCCATGGAACGCTTATTTGCCTTCTATCTATGCATTCTGACTCTCCACCAATGTTTTCTGCTTCATTTTGGCTCATTTTACAAAGATGCTTATTTCTGGCGTGAACATGCAGTTCTACTCAAGAGTAAGCAACTAAGCGAAATAAAGCCATGGAACGCTTATTTGCCTTCGATCTATGCATTCTGACACTCCAACAATGTGTTCTGCTTCAATTTGGCTCATTTTACAAAGATGCTTATTTCTGGCGGGAACATGCAGTTCTACTCAAGAGTAAGCAACTAAGCGAAATAAAGCCATAGAACGCTTATTTGCCTTCTATCTATGCATTCTGACACTCCAACAATGTGTTTTGCTTCACTTTGACTCATTTTACAAAGGTGCTTACTCCTGGAGTGAATATGCAGTTCTACTCAAGAGTAAGCAAGTAAGCGAAATAAAGCCATGGAACGCTTATTTGCCTTCTATCTATGCATTCTGACACTCCAACAATGTTTTCTGCTTCAATTTGGCTCATTTTACAAAGATGCTTATTTCTGGCGTGAACATGCAGTTCTACTCAAGAGTAAGCAACTAAGCGAAATAAAGCCATAGAACGCTTATTTGCCTTCTATCTATGCATTCTGACACTCCACCAATGTGTTCTGCTTCAATTTGACTCATTTTACAAAGATGCTTATTTCTGGCGTGAACATGCAGTTCTACTCAAGAGTAAGCAACTAAGCGAAATAAAGCCATGGAACGCTTATTTGCCTTCGATCTATGCATTCTGACACTCCAACAATGTGTTCTGCTTCAATTTGGCTCATTTTACAAAGATGCTTATTTCTGGCGTGAACATGCAGTTCTACTCAAGAGTAAGCAACTAAGCGAAATAAAGCCATAGAACGCTTATTTGCCTTCTATCTATGCATTCTGACACTCCAACATTGTTTTCTGCTTCAATTTGGCTCATTTTACAAAGATGCTTATTTCTGGCGTGAACATGCAGTTCTACTCAAGAGTAAGCAACTAAGCGAAATAAAGCCATAGAACGCTTATTTACATTCTATCTATGCATTCTGACACTCCACCAATGTGTTCTGCTTCAATTTGACTCATTTTACAAAGATGCTTATTTCTGGAGTGAACATGCAGTTCTACTCAAGAGTAAGCAACTAAGCGAAATAAAGCCATAGAACGCTTATTTACATTCTATCTATGCATTCTGACACTCCACCAATGTGTTCTGCTTCAATTTGGCTCATTTTACAAAGATGCTTATTTCTGGCGTGAACATGCAGTTCTACTCAAGAGTAAGCAACTAAGCGAAATAAAGCCATAGAACGCTTATTTACATTCTATCTATGCATTCTGACACTCCACCAATGTGTTCTGCTTCAATTTGACTCATTTTACAAAGATGCTTATTTCTGGAGTGAACATGCAGTTCTACTCAAGAGTAAGCAACTAAGCGAAATAAAGCCATAGAACGCTTATTTACATTCTATCTATGCATTCTGACACTCCACCAATGTGTTCTGCTTCAATTTGACTCATTTTACAAAGATGCTTATTTCTGGAGTGAACATGCAGTTCTACTCAAGAGTAAGCAAGTAAGCGAAATAAAGCCATGGAACGCTTATTTGCCTTCTATCTATGCATTCTGACACTCCACCAATGTGTTCTGCTTCAATTTGACTCATTTTACAAAGATGCTTATTTCTGGAGTGAACATGCAGTTCTACTCAAGAGTAAGCAACTAAGCGAAATAAAGCCATGGAACGCTTATTTGCCTTCTATCTATGCATTCTGACACTCCAACAATGTGTTTTGCTTCACTTTGACTCATTTTACAAAGGTGCTTACTCCTGGAGTGAATATGCAGTTCTACTCAAGAGTAAACAAGTAAGCGAAATAAAGCCATGGAACGCTTATTTGCCTTCTATCTATGCATTCTGACACTCCAACAATGTTTTCTGCTTCAATTTGGCTCATTTTACAAAGATGCTTATTTCTGGCGTGAACATGCAGTTCTACTCAAGAGTAAGCAACTAAGCGAAATAAAGCCATAGAACGCTTATTTGCCTTCTATCTATGCATTCTGACACTCCACCAATGTGTTCTGCTTCAATTTGACTCATTTTACAAAGATGCTTATTTCTGGAGTGAACATGCAGTTCTACTCAAGAGTAAGCAAGTAAGCGAAATAAGGCATGGAACGCTTATTTGCCTTCTATCTATGCATTCTGACACTCCAACAATGTTTTCTGCTTCAATTTGGGTCATTTCACAAAGGTGCTCATTTCTTGAGTGAATATGCAGTTCTACTCAAGAGTAAGCAACTAAGCGAAATAAAGCCATGGAACGCTTATTTGCCTTCTATCTATGCATTCTGACTCTCCACCAATGTTTTCTGCTTCATTTTGGCTCATTTTACAAAGATGCTTATTTCTGGCGTGAACATGCAGTTCTACTCAAGAGTAAGCAACTAAGCGAAATAAAGCCATGGAACGCTTATTTGCCTTCGATCTATGCATTCTGACACTCCAACAATGTGTTCTGCTTCAATTTGGCTCATTTTACAAAGATGCTTATTTCTGGCGTGAACATGCAGTTCTACTCAAGAGTAAGCAACTAAGCGAAATAAAGCCATAGAACGCTTATTTGCCTTCTATCTATGCATTCTGACACTCCAACAATGTTTTCTGCTTCAATTTGGCTCATTTTACAAAGATGCTTATTTCTGGCGTGAACATGCAATTCTACTCAAGAGTAAGCAACTAAGCGAAATAAAGCCATGGAACGCTTATTTGCCTTCTATCTATGCATTCTGACACTCCAACAATGTTTTCTGCTTCAATTTGGCTCATTTTACAAAGATGCTTATTTCTGGCGTGAACATGCAGTTCTACTCAAGAGTAAGCAACTAAGCGAAATAAAGCCATAGAACGCTTATTTACATTCTATCTATGCATTCTGACACTCCACCAATGTGTTCTGCTTCAATTTGACTCATTTTACAAAGATGCTTATTTCTGGAGTGAACATGCAGTTCTACTCAAGAGTAAGCAAGTAAGCGAAATAAGGCATGGAACGCTTATTTGCCTTCTATCTATGCATTCTGACACTCCAACAATGTTTTCTGCTTCAATTTGGGTCATTTCACAAAGGTGCTCATTTCTTGAGTGAATATGCAGTTCTACTCAAGAGTAAGCAACTAAGCGAAATAAAGCCATGGAACGCTTATTTGCCTTCTATCTATGCATTCTGACACTCCAACAATGTTTTCTGCTTCAATTTGGCTCATTTTACAAAGATGCTTATTTCTGGCGTGAACATGCAGTTCTACTCAAGAGTAAGCAACTAAGCGAAATAAAGCCATAGAACGCTTATTTACATACTATCTATGCATTCTGACACTCCACCAATGTGTTCTGCTTCAATTTGACTCATTTTACAAAGATGCTTATTTCTGGAGTGAACATGCAGTTCTACTCAAGAGTAAGCAAGTAAGAGAAATAAAGCCATGGAACGCTTGTTTGCCTTCTATCTATGCATTCTGACACTCCACCAATGTGTTCTGCTTCAATTTGACTCATTTTACAAAGATGCTTATTTCTGGAGTGAACATGCAGTTCTACTCAAGAGTAAGCAACTAAGCGAAATAAAGCCATGGAACGCTTATTTGCCTTCTATCTATGCATTCTGACACTCCAACAATGTGTTTTGCTTCACTTTGACTCATTTTACAAAGGTGCTTACTCCTGGAGTGAATATGCAGTTCTACTCAAGAGTAAGCAAGTAAGCGAAATAAGGCATGGAACGCTTATTTGCCTTCTATCTATGCATTCTGACACTCCAACAATGTTTTCTGCTTCAATTTGGGTCATTTCACAAAGGTGCTCATTTCTTGAGTGAATATGCAGTTCTACTCAAGAGTAAGCAACTAAGCGAAATAAAGCCATGGAACGCTTATTTGCCTTCTATCTATGCATTCTGACTCTCCACCAATGTTTTCTGCTTCATTTTGGCTCATTTTACAAAGATGCTTATTTCTGGCGTGAACATGCAGTTCTACTCAAGAGTAAACAACTAAGCGAAATAAAGCCATGGAACGCTTATTTGCCTTCGATCTATGCATTCTGACACTCCAACAATGTGTTCTGCTTCAATTTGGCTCATTTTACAAAGATGCTTATTTCTGGCGGGAACATGCAGTTCTACTCAAGAGTAAGCAACTAAGCGAAATAAAGCCATAGAACGCTTATTTGCCTTCTATCTATGCATTCTGACACTCCAACAATGTTTTCTGCTTCAATTTGGCTCATTTTACAAAGATGCTTATTTCTGGCGTGAACATGCAATTCTACTCAAGAGTAAGCAACTAAGCGAAATAAAGCCATGGAACGCTTATTTGCCTTCTATCTATGCATTCTGACACTCCAACAATGTTTTCTGCTTCAATTTGGCTCATTTTACAAAGATGCTTATTTCTGGAGTGAACATGCAGTTCTACTCAAGAGTAAGCAACTAAGCGAAATAAAGCCATAGAACGCTCATTTACATTCTATCTATGCATTCTGACACTCCACCAATGTGTTCTGCTTCAATTTGACTCATTTTACAAAGATGCTTATTTCTGGAGTGAACATGCAGTTCTACTCAAGAGTAAGCTAGTAAGCGAAATAAAGCCATGGAACGCTTATTTGCCTTCTATCTATGCATTCTGACACTCCAACAATGTGTTCTGCTTCAATTTGGCTCATTTTACAAAGATGCTTATTTCTGGAGTGAACATGCAGTTCTACTCAAGAGTAAGCAACTAAGCGAAATAAAGCCATGGAACGCTTATTTGCCTTCTATCTATGCATTCTGACACTCCAACAATGTGTTTTGCTTCACTTTGACTCATTTTACAAAGGTGCTTATTCCTGGAGTGAATATGCAGTTCTACTCAAGAGTAAGCAACTAAGCGAAATAAAGCCATAGAACGCTTATTTGCCTTCGATCTATGCATTCTGACACTCCAACAATGTTTTCTGCTTCATTTTGGCTCATTTTACAAAGATGCTTATTTCTGGCGGGAACATGCAGTTCTACTCAAGAGTAAGCAACTAAGCGAAATAAAGCCATAGAACGCTTATTTGCCTTCTATCTATGCATTCTGACACTCCAACAATGTGTTTTGCTTCACTTTGACTCATTTTACAAAGGTGCTTACTCCTGGAGTGAATATGCAGTTCTACTCAAGAGTAAGCAAGTAAGCGAAATAAAGCCATGGAACGCTTATTTGCCTTCTATCTATGCATTCTGACACTCCAACAATGTTTTCTGCTTCAAATTGGCTCATTTTACAAAGATGCTTATTTCTGGCGTGAACATGCAGTTCTACTCAAGAGTAAGCAACTAAGCGAAATAAAGCCATAGAACGCTTATTTGCCTTCTATCTATGCATTCTGACACTCCACCAATGTGTTCTGCTTCAATTTGACTCATTTTACAAAGATGCTTATTTCTGGAGTGAACATGCAGTTCTACTCAAGAGTAAGCAAGTAAGCGAAATAAGGCATGGAACGCTTATTTGCCTTCTATCTATGCATTCTGACACTCCAACAATGTTTTCTGCTTCAATTTGGGTCATTTCACAAAGGTGCTCATTTCTTGAGTGAATATGCAGTTCTACTCAAGAGTAAGCAACTAAGCGAAATAAAGCCATGGAACGCTTATTTGCCTTCTATCTATGCATTCTGACTCTCCACCAATGTTTTCTGCTTCATTTTGCCTCATTTTACAAAGATGCTTATTTCTGGCGTGAACATGCAGTTCTACTCAAGAGTAAGCAACTAAGCGAAATAAAGCCATGGAACGCTTATTTGCCTTCGATCTATGCATTCTGACACTCCAACAATGTGTTCTGCTTCAATTTGGCTCATTTTACAAAGATGCTTATTTCTGGCGTGAACATGCAGTTCTACTCAAGAGTAAGCAACTAAGCGAAATAAAGCCATAGAACGCTTATTTGCCTTCTATCTATGCATTCTGACACTCCAACAATGTGTTTTGCTTCAATTTGACTCATTTTACAAAGGTGCTTATTCCTGGAGTGAATATGCAGTTCTACTCAAGAGTAAGCAACTAAGCGAAATAAAGCCATAGAACGCTTATTTGCCTTCGATCTATGCATTCTGACACTCCAACAATGTTTTCTGCTTCATTTTGGCTCATTTTACAAAGATGCTTATTTCTGGCGGGAACATGCAGTTCTACTCAAGAGTAAGCAACTAAGCGAAATAAAGCCATAGAACGCTTATTTGCCTTCTATCTATGCATTCTGACACTCCAACAATGTGTTTTGCTTCACTTTGACTCATTTTACAAAGGTGCTTACTCCTGGAGTGAATATGCAGTTCTACTCAAGAGTAAGCAAGTAAGCGAAATAAAGCCATGGAACGCTTATTTGCCTTCTATCTATGCATTCTGACACTCCAACAATGTTTTCTGCTTCAAATTGGCTCATTTTACAAAGATGCTTATTTCTGGCGTGAACATGCAGTTCTACTCAAGAGTAAGCAACTAAGCGAAATAAAGCCATAGAACGCTTATTTGCCTTCTATCTATGCATTCTGACACTCCACCAATGTGTTCTGCTTCAATTTGACTCATTTTACAAAGATGCTTATTTCTGGAGTGAACATGCAGTTCTACTCAAGAGTAAGCAAGTAAGCGAAATAAGGCATGGAACGCTTATTTGCCTTCTATCTATGCATTCTGACACTCCAACAATGTTTTCTGCTTCAATTTGGGTCATTTCACAAAGGTGCTCATTTCTTGAGTGAATATGCAGTTCTACTCAAGAGTAAGCAACTAAGCGAAATAAAGCCATGGAACGCTTATTTGCCTTCTATCTATGCATTCTGACTCTCCACCAATGTTTTCTGCTTCATTTTGCCTCATTTTACAAAGATGCTTATTTCTGGCGTGAACATGCAGTTCTACTCAAGAGTAAGCAACTAAGCGAAATAAAGCCATGGAACGCTTATTTGCCTTCGATCTATGCATTCTGACACTCCAACAATGTGTTCTGCTTCAATTTGGCTCATTTTACAAAGATGCTTATTTCTGGCGTGAACATGCAGTTCTACTCAAGAGTAAGCAACTAAGCGAAATAAAGCCATAGAACGCTTATTTGCCTTCTATCTATGCATTCTGACACTCCAACAATGTTTTCTGCTTCAATTTGGCTCATTTTACAAAGATGCTTATTTCTGGCGTGAACATGCAGTTCTACTCAAGAGTAAGCAACTAAGCGAAATAAAGCCATAGAACGCTTATTTACATTCTATCTATGCATTCTGACACTCCACCAATGTGTTCTGCTTCAATTTGACTCATTTTACAAAGATGCTTATTTCTGGAGTGAACATGCAGTTCTACTCAAGAGTAAGCAACTAAGCGAAATAAAGCCATAGAACGCTTATTTACATTCTATCTATGCATTCTGACACTCCACCAATGTGTTCTGCTTCAATTTGGCTCATTTTACAAAGATGCTTATTTCTGGCGTGAACATGCAGTTCTACTCAAGAGTAAGCAACTAAGCGAAATAAAGCCATAGAACGCTTATTTACATTCTATCTATGCATTCTGACACTCCACCAATGTGTTCTGCTTCAATTTGACTCATTTTACAAAGATGCTTATTTCTGGAGTGAACATGCAGTTCTACTCAAGAGTAAGCAACTAAGCGAAATAAAGCCATAGAACGCTTATTTACATTCTATCTATGCATTCTGACACTCCACCAATGTGTTCTGCTTCAATTTGACTCATTTTACAAAGATGCTTATTTCTGGAGTGAACATGCAGTTCTACTCAAGAGTAAGCAACTAAGCGAAATAAAGCCATGGAACGCTTATTTGCCTTCTATCTATGCATTCTGACACTCCAACAATGTGTTTTGCTTCACTTTGACTCATTTTACAAAGGTGCTTACTCCTGGAGTGAATATGCAGTTCTACTCAAGAGTAAGCAAGTAAGCGAAATAAAGCCATGGAACGCTTATTTGCCTTCTATCTATGCATTCTGACACTCCAACAATGTTTTCTGCTTCAATTTGGCTCATTTTACAAAGATGCTTATTTCTGGCGTGAACATGCAGTTCTACTCAAGAGTAAGCAACTAAGCGAAATAAAGCCATAGAACGCTTATTTGCCTTCTATCTATGCATTCTGACACTCCACCAATGTGTTCTGCTTCAATTTGACTCATTTTACAAAGATGCTTATTTCTGGAGTGAACATGCAGTTCTACTCAAGAGTAAGCAAGTAAGCGAAATAAGGCATGGAACGCTTATTTGCCTTCTATCTATGCATTCTGACACTCCAACAATGTTTTCTGCTTCAATTTGGGTCATTTCACAAAGGTGCTCATTTCTTGAGTGAATATGCAGTTCTACTCAAGAGTAAGCAACTAAGCGAAATAAAGCCATGGAACGCTTATTTGCCTTCTATCTATGCATTCTGACTCTCCACCAATGTTTTCTGCTTCATTTTGGCTCATTTTACAAAGATGCTTATTTCTGGCGTGAACATGCAGTTCTACTCAAGAGTAAGCAACTAAGCGAAATAAAGCCATGGAACGCTTATTTGCCTTCGATCTATGCATTCTGACACTCCAACAATGTGTTCTGCTTCAATTTGGCTCATTTTACAAAGATGCTTATTTCTGGCGTGAACATGCAGTTCTACTCAAGAGTAAGCAACTAAGCGAAATAAAGCCATAGAACGCTTATTTGCCTTCTATCTATGCATTCTGACACTCCAACAATGTTTTCTGCTTCAATTTGGCTCATTTTACAAAGATGCTTATTTCTGGCGTGAACATGCAATTCTACTCAAGAGTAAGCAACTAAGCGAAATAAAGCCATGGAACGCTTATTTGCCTTCGATCTATGCATTCTGACACTCCAACAATGTGTTCTGCTTCAATTTGGCTCATTTTACAAAGATGCTTATTTCTGGCGTGAACATGCAGTTCTACTCAAGAGTAAGCAACTAAGCGAAATAAAGCCATAGAACGCTTATTTACATTCTATCTATGCATTCTGAAACTCCACCAATGTGTTCTGCTTCAATTTGACTCATTTTACAAAGATGCTTATTTCTGGAGTGAACATGCAATTCTACTCAAGAGTAAGCAAGTAAGCGAAATAAAGCCATGGAACGCTTATTTGCCTTCTATCTATGCATTCTGACACTCCACCAATGTGTTCTGCTTCAATTTGACTCATTTTACAAAGATGCTTATTTCTGGAGTGAACATGCAGTTCTACTCAAGAGTAAGCAACTAAGCGAAATAAAGCCATGGAACGCTTATTTGCCTTCTATCTATGCATTCTGACACTCCAACAATGTGTTTTGCTTCACTTTGACTCATTTTACAAAGGTGCTTACTCCTGGAGTAAATATGCAGTTCTACTCAAGAGTAAGCAAGTAAGCGAAATAAAGCCATGGAACGCTTATTTGCCTTCTATCTATGCATTCTGACACTCCACCAATGTGTTCTGCTTCAATTTGACTCATTTTACAAAGATGCTTATTTCTGGAGTGAACATGCAGTTCTACTCAAGAGTAAGCAAGTAAGCGAAATAAGGCATGGAACGCTTATTTGCCTTCTATCTATGCATTCTGACACTCCAACAATGTTTTCTGCTTCAATTTGGGTCATTTCACAAAGGTGCTCATTTCTTGAGTGAATATGCAGTTCTACTCAAGAGTAAGCAACTAAGCGAAATAAAGCCATGGAACGCTTATTTGCCTTCTATCTATGCATTCTGACACTCCAACAATGTTTTCTGCTTCAATTTGGCTCATTTTACAAAGATGCTTATTTCTGGCGTGAACATGCAGTTCTACTCAAGAGTAAGCAACTAAGCGAAATAAAGCCTTAGAACGCTTATTTACATTCTATCTATGCATTCTGACACTCTACCAATGTGTTCTGCTTCAATTTGACTCATTTTACAAAGATGCTTATTTCTGGAGTGAACATGCAGTTCTACTCAAGAGTAAGCAACTAAGCGAAATAAAGCCATGGAACGCTTATTTGCCTTCTATCTATGCATTCTGACACTCCAACAATGTGTTTTGCTTCACTTTGACTCATTTTACAAAGGTGCTTACTCCTGGAGTGAATATGCAGTTCTACTCAAGAGTAAGCAAGTAAGCGAAATAAAGCCATGGAACGCTTATTTGCCTTCTATCTATGCATTCTGACACTCCAACAATGTTTTCTGCTTCAATTTGGCTCATTTTACAAAGATGCTTATTTCTGGCGTGAACATGCAGTTCTACTCAAGAGTAAGCAACTAAGCGAAATAAAGCCATAGAACGCTTATTTGCCTTCTATCTATGCATTCTGACACTCCACCAATGTGTTCTGCTTCAATTTGACTCATTTTACAAAGATGCTTATTTCTGGCGTGAACATGCAGTTCTACTCAAGAGTAAGCAACTAAGCGAAATAAAGCCATGGAACGCTTATTTGCCTTCGATCTATGCATTCTAACACTCCAACAATGTGTTCTGCTTCAATTTGGCTCATTTTACAAAGATGCTTATTTCTGGCGTGAACATGCAGTTCTACTCAAGAGTAAGCAACTAAGCGAAATAAAGCCATAGAACGCTTATTTGCCTTCTATCTATGCATTCTGACACTCCAACAATGTTTTCTGCTTCAATTTGGCTCATTTTACAAAGATGCTTATTTCTGGCGTGAACATGCAGTTCTACTCAAGAGTAAGCAACTAAGCGAAATAAAGCCATAGAACGCTTATTTACATTCTATCTATGCATTCTGACACTCCACCAATGTGTTCTGCTTCAATTTGACTCATTTTACAAAGATGCTTATTTCTGGAGTGAACATGCAGTTCTACTCAAGAGTAAGCAACTAAGCGAAATAAAGCCATAGAACGCTTATTTACATTCTATCTATGCATTCTGAAACTCCACCAATGTGTTCTGCTTCAATTTGACTCATTTTACAAAGATGCTTATTTCTGGAGTGAACATGCAATTCTACTCAAGAGTAAGCAAGTAAGCGAAATAAAGCCATGGAACGCTTATTTGCCTTCTATCTATGCATTCTGACACTCCACCAATGTGTTCTGCTTCAATTTGACTCATTTTACAAAGATGCTTATTTCTGGAGTGAACATGCAGTTCTACTCAAGAGTAAGCAACTAAGCGAAATAAAGCCATGGAACGCTTATTTGCCTTCTATCTATGCATTCTGACACTCCAACAATGTGTTTTGCTTCACTTTGACTCATTTTACAAAGGTGCTTACTCCTGGAGTGAATATGCAGTTCTACTCAAGAGTAAGCAAGTAAGCGAAATAAAGCCATGGAACGCTTATTTGCCTTCTATCTATGCATTCTGACACTCCAACAATGTTTTCTGCTTCAATTTGGCTCATTTTACAAAGATGCTTATTTCTGGCGTGAACATGCAGTTCTACTCAAGAGTAAGCAACTAAGCGAAATAAAGCCATAGAATGCTTATTTGCCTTCTATCTATGCATTCTGACACTCCACCAATGTGTTCTGCTTCAATTTGACTCATTTTACAAAGATGCTTATTTCTGGAGTGAACATGCAGTTCTACTCAAGAGTAAGCAAGTAAGCGAAATAAGGCATGGAACGCTTATTTGCCTTCTATCTATGCATTCTGACACTCCAACAATGTTTTCTGCTTCAATTTGGGTCATTTCACAAAGGTGCTCATTTCTTGAGTGAATATGCAGTTCTACTCAAGAGTAAGCAACTAAGCGAAATAAAGCCATGGAACGCTTATTTGCCTTCTATCTATGCATTCTGACTCTCCACCAATGTTTTCTGCTTCATTTTGGCTCATTTTACAAAGATGCTTATTTCTGGCGTGAACATGCAGTTCTACTCAAGAGTAAGCAACTAAGCGAAATAAAGCCATGGAACGCTTATTTGCCTTCGATCTATGCATTCTGACACTCCAACAATGTGTTCTGCTTCAATTTGGCTCATTTTACAAAGATGCTTATTTCTGGCGTGAACATGCAGTTCTACTCAAGAGTAAGCAACTAAGCGAAATAAAGCCATAGAACGCTTATTTGCCTTCTATCTATGCATTCTGACACTCCAACAATGTTTTCTGCTTCAATTTGGCTCATTTTACAAAGATGCTTATTTCTGGCGTGAACATGCAGTTCTACTCAAGAGTAAGCAACTAAGCGAAATAAAGCCATAGAACGCTTATTTACATTCTATCTATGCATTCTGACACTCCACCAATGTGTTCTGCTTCAATTTGACTCATTTTACAAAGATGCTTATTTCTGGAGTGAACATGCAGTTCTACTCAAGAGTAAGCAAGTAAGCGAAATAAGGCATGGAACGCTTATTTGCCTTCTATCTTTGCATTCTGACACTCCAACAATGTTTTCTGCTTCAATTTGGGTCATTTCACAAAGGTGCTCATTTCTTGAGTGAATATGCAGTTCTACTCAAGAGTAAGCAACTAAGCGAAATAAAGCCATGGAACGCTTATTTGCCTTCTATCTATGCATTCTGACACTCCAACAATGTTTTCTGCTTCAATTTGACTCATTTTACAAAGATGCTTATTTCTGGAGTGAACATGCAGTTCTACTCAAGAGTAAGCAAGTAAGCGAAATAAAGCCATGGAACGCTTATTTGCCTTCTATCTATGCATTCTGACACTCCAACAATGTGTTTTGCTTCACTTTGACTCATTTTACAAAGGTGCTTACTCCTGGAGTGAATATGCAGTTCTACTCAAGAGTAAGCAAGTAAGCGAAATAAAGCCATGGAACGCTTATTTGCCTTCTATCTATGCATTCTGACACTCCAACAATGTTTTCTGCTTCAATTTGGCTCATTTTACAAAGATGCTTATTTCTGGCGTGAACATGCAGTTCTACTCAAGAGTAAGCAACTAAGCGAAATAAAGCCATAGAACGCTTATTTGCCTTCTATCTATGCATTCTGACACTCCACCAATGTGTTCTGCTTCAATTTGACTCATTTTACAAAGATGCTTATTTCTGGAGTGAACATGCAGTTCTACTCAAGAGTAAGCAAGTAAGCGAAATAAGGCATGGAACGCTTATTTGCCTTCTATCTATGCATTCTGACACTCCAACAATGTTTTCTGCTTCAATTTGGGTCATTTCACAAAGGTGCTCATTTCTTGAGTGAATATGCAGTTCTACTCAAGAGTAAGCAACTAAGCGAAATAAAGCCATGGAACGCTTATTTGCCTTCTATCTATGCATTCTGACTCTCCACCAATGTTTTCTGCTTCATTTTGGCTCATTTTACAAAGATGCTTATTTCTGGCGTGAACATGCAGTTCTACTCAAGAGTAAGCAACTAAGCGAAATAAAGCCATGGAACGCTTATTTGCCTTCGATCTATGCATTCTGACACTCCAACAATGTGTTCTGCTTCAATTTGGCTCATTTTACAAAGATGCTTATTTCTGGCGGGAACATGCAGTTCTACTCAAGAGTAAGCAACTAAGCGAAATAAAGCCATAGAACGCTTATTTGCCTTCTATCTATGCATTCTGACACTCCAACAATGTGTTTTGCTTCACTTTGACTCATTTTACAAAGGTGCTTACTCCTGGAGTGAATATGCAGTTCTACTCAAGAGTAAGCAAGTAAGCGAAATAAAGCCATGGAACGCTTATTTGCCTTCTATCTATGCATTCTGACACTCCAACAATGTTTTCTGCTTCAATTTGGCTCATTTTACAAAGATGCTTATTTCTGGCGTGAACATGCAGTTCTACTCAAGAGTAAGCAACTAAGCGAAATAAAGCCATAGAACGCTTATTTGCCTTCTATCTATGCATTCTGACACTCCACCAATGTGTTCTGCTTCAATTTGACTCATTTTACAAAGATGCTTATTTCTGGCGTGAACATGCAGTTCTACTCAAGAGTAAGCAACTAAGCGAAATAAAGCCATGGAACGCTTATTTGCCTTCGATCTATGCATTCTGACACTCCAACAATGTGTTCTGCTTCAATTTGGCTCATTTTACAAAGATGCTTATTTCTGGCGTGAACATGCAGTTCTACTCAAGAGTAAGCAACTAAGCGAAATAAAGCCATAGAACGCTTATTTGCCTTCTATCTATGCATTCTGACACTCCAACATTGTTTTCTGCTTCAATTTGGCTCATTTTACAAAGATGCTTATTTCTGGCGTGAACATGCAGTTCTACTCAAGAGTAAGCAACTAAGCGAAATAAAGCCATAGAACGCTTATTTACATTCTATCTATGCATTCTGACACTCCACCAATGTGTTCTGCTTCAATTTGACTCATTTTACAAAGATGCTTATTTCTGGAGTGAACATGCAGTTCTACTCAAGAGTAAGCAACTAAGCGAAATAAAGCCATAGAACGCTTATTTACATTCTATCTATGCATTCTGACACTCCACCAATGTGTTCTGCTTCAATTTGGCTCATTTTACAAAGATGCTTATTTCTGGCGTGAACATGCAGTTCTACTCAAGAGTAAGCAACTAAGCGAAATAAAGCCATAGAACGCTTATTTACATTCTATCTATGCATTCTGACACTCCACCAATGTGTTCTGCTTCAATTTGACTCATTTTACAAAGATGCTTATTTCTGGAGTGAACATGCAGTTCTACTCAAGAGTAAGCAACTAAGCGAAATAAAGCCATGGAACGCTTATTTGCCTTCTATCTATGCATTCTGACACTCCACCAATGTGTTCTGCTTCAATTTGACTCATTTTACAAAGATGCTTATTTCTGGAGTGAACATGCAGTTCTACTCAAGAGTAAGCAACTAAGCGAAATAAAGCCATGGAACGCTTATTTGCCTTCTATCTATGCATTCTGACACTCCAACAATGTGTTTTGCTTCACTTTGACTCATTTTACAAAGGTGCTTACTCCTGGAGTGAATATGCAGTTCTACTCAAGAGTAAACAAGTAAGCGAAATAAAGCCATGGAACGCTTATTTGCCTTCTATCTATGCATTCTGACACTCCAACAATGTTTTCTGCTTCAATTTGGCTCATTTTACAAAGATGCTTATTTCTGGCGTGAACATGCAGTTCTACTCAAGAGTAAGCAACTAAGCGAAATAAAGCCATAGAACGCTTATTTGCCTTCTATCTATGCATTCTGACACTCCACCAATGTGTTCTGCTTCAATTTGACTCATTTTACAAAGATGCTTATTTCTGGAGTGAACATGCAGTTCTACTCAAGAGTAAGCAAGTAAGCGAAATAAGGCATGGAACGCTTATTTGCCTTCTATCTATGCATTCTGACACTCCAACAATGTTTTCTGCTTCAATTTGGGTCATTTCACAAAGGTGCTCATTTCTTGAGTGAATATGCAGTTCTACTCAAGAGTAAGCAACTAAGCGAAATAAAGCCATGGAACGCTTATTTGCCTTCTATCTATGCATTCTGACACTCCAACAATGTTTTCTGCTTCAATTTGGCTCATTTTACAAAGATGCTTATTTCTGGCGTGAACATGCAGTTCTACTCAAGAGTAAGCAACTAAGCGAAATAAAGCCATAGAACGCTTATTTGCCTTCTATCTATGCATTCTGACACTCCACCAATGTGTTCTGCTTCAATTTGACTCATTTTACAAAGATGCTTATTTCTGGAGTGAACATGCAGTTCTACTCAAGAGTAAGCAAGTAAGAGAAATAAAGCCATGGAACGCTTATTTGCCTTCTATCTATGCATTCTGACACTCCACCAATGTGTTCTGCTTCAATTTGACTCATTTTACAAAGATGCTTATTTCTGGAGTGAACATGCAGTTCTACTCAAGAGTAAGCAACTAAGCGAAATAAAGCCATGGAACGCTTATTTGCCTTCTATCTATGCATTCTGACACTCCAACAATGTGTTTTGCTTCACTTTGACTCATTTTACAAAGGTGCTTACTCCTGGAGTGAATATGCAGTTCTACTCAAGAGTAAGCAAGTAAGCGAAATAAGGCATGGAACGCTTATTTGCCTTCTATCTATGCATTCTGACACTCCAACAATGTTTTCTGCTTCAATTTGGGTCATTTCACAAAGGTGCTCATTTTTTGAGTGAATATGCAGTTCTACTCAAGAGTAAGCAACTAAGCGAAATAAAGCCATGGAACGCTTATTTGCCTTCTATCTATGCATTCTGACTCTCCACCAATGTTTTCTGCTTCATTTTGGCTCATTTTACAAAGATGCTTATTTCTGGCGTGAACATGCAGTTCTACTCAAGAGTAAGCAACTAAGCGAAATAAAGCCATGGAACGCTTATTTGCCTTCGATCTATGCATTCTGACACTCCAACAATGTGTTCTGCTTCAATTTGGCTCATTTTACAAAGATGCTTATTTCTGGCGGGAACATGCAGTTCTACTCAAGAGTAAGCAACTAAGCGAAATAAAGCCATAGAACGCTTATTTGCCTTCTATCTATGCATTCTGACACTCCAACAATGTTTTCTGCTTCAATTTGGCTCATTTTACAAAGATGCTTATTTCTGGCGTGAACATGCAATTCTACTCAAGAGTAAGCAACTAAGCGAAATAAAGCCATGGAACGCTTATTTGCCTTCTATCTATGCATTCTGACACTCCAACAATGTTTTCTGCTTCAATTTGGCTCATTTTACAAAGATGCTTATTTCTGGAGTGAACATGCAGTTCTACTCAAGAGTAAGCAACTAAGCGAAATAAAGCCATAGAACGCTCATTTACATTCTATCTATGCATTCTGACACTCCACCAATGTGTTCTGCTTCAATTTGACTCATTTTACAAAGATGCTTATTTCTGGAGTGAACATGCAGTTCTACTCAAGAGTAAGCAAGTAAGCGAAATAAAGCCATGGAACGCTTATTTGCCTTCTATCTATGCATTCTGACACTCCAACAATGTGTTCTGCTTCAATTTGGCTCATTTTACAAAGATGCTTATTTCTGGAGTGAACATGCAGTTCTACTCAAGAGTAAGCAACTAAGCGAAATAAAGCCATGGAACGCTTATTTGCCTTCTATCTATGCATTCTGACACTCCAACAATGTGTTTTGCTTCACTTTGACTCATTTTACAAAGGTGCTTATTCCTGGAGTGAATATGCAGTTCTACTCAAGAGTAAGCAACTAAGCGAAATAAAGCCATAGAACGCTTATTTGCCTTCGATCTATGCATTCTGACACTCCAACAATGTTTTCTGCTTCATTTTGGCTCATTTTACAAAGATGCTTATTTCTGGCGGGAACATGCAGTTCTACTCAAGAGTAAGCAACTAAGCGAAATAAAGCCATAGAACGCTTATTTGCCTTCTATCTATGCATTCTGACACTCCAACAATGTGTTTTGCTTCACTTTGACTCATTTTACAAAGGTGCTTACTCCTGGAGTGAATATGCAGTTCTACTCAAGAGTAAGCAAGTAAGCGAAATAAAGCCATGGAACGCTTATTTGCCTTCTATCTATGCATTCTGACACTCCAACAATGTTTTCTGCTTCAAATTGGCTCATTTTACAAAGATGCTTATTTCTGGCGTGAACATGCAGTTCTACTCAAGAGTAAGCAACTAAGCGAAATAAAGCCATAGAACGCTTATTTGCCTTCTATCTATGCATTCTGACACTCCACCAATGTGTTCTGCTTCAATTTGACTCATTTTACAAAGATGCTTATTTCTGGAGTGAACATGCAGTTCTACTCAAGAGTAAGCAAGTAAGCGAAATAAGGCATGGAACGCTTATTTGCCTTCTATCTATGCATTCTGACACTCCAACAATGTTTTCTGCTTCAATTTGGGTCATTTCACAAAGGTGCTCATTTCTTGAGTGAATATGCAGTTCTACTCAAGAGTAAGCAACTAAGCGAAATAAAGCCATGGAACGCTTATTTGCCTTCTATCTATGCATTCTGACTCTCCACCAATGTTTTCTGATTCATTTTGCCTCATTTTACAAAGATGCTTATTTCTGGCGTGAACATGCAGTTCTACTCAAGAGTAAGCAACTAAGCGAAATAAAGCCATAGAACGCTTATTTACATTCTATCTATGCATTCTGACACTCCACCAATGTGTTCTGCTTCAATTTGACTCATTTTACAAAGATGCTTATTTCTGGAGTGAACATGCAGTTCTACTCAAGAGTAAGCAACTAAGCGAAATAAAGCCATGGAACGCTTATTTGCCTTCTATCTATGCATTCTGACACTCCACCAATGTGTTCTGCTTCAATTTGACTCATTTTACAAAGATGCTTATTTCTGGAGTGAACATGCAGTTCTACTCAAGAGTAAGCAACTAAGCGAAATAAAGCCATGGAACGCTTATTTGCCTTCTATCTATGCATTCTGACACTCCAACAATGTGTTTTGCTTCACTTTGACTCATTTTACAAAGGTGCTTACTCCTGGAGTGAATATGCAGTTCTACTCAAGAGTAAACAAGTAAGCGAAATAAAGCCATGGAACGCTTATTTGCCTTCTATCTATGCATTCTGACACTCCAACAATGTTTTCTGCTTCAATTTGGGTCATTTCACAAAGGTGCTCATTTCTTGAGTGAATATGCAGTTCTACTCAAGAGTAAGCAACTAAGCGAAATAAAGCCATGGAACGCTTATTTGCCTTCTATCTATGCATTCTGACTCTCCACCAATGTTTTCTGCTTCATTTTGCCTCATTTTACAAAGATGCTTATTTCTGGCGTGAACATGCAGTTCTACTCAAGAGTAAGCAACTAAGCGAAATAAAGCCATAGAACGCTTATTTACATTCTATCTATGCATTCTGACACTCCACCAATGTGTTCTGCTTCAATTTGACTCATTTTACAAAGATGCTTATTTCTGGAGTGAACATGCAGTTCTACTCAAGAGTAAGCAACTAAGCGAAATAAAGCCATGGAACGCTTATTTGCCTTCTATCTATGCATTCTGACACTCCACCAATGTGTTCTGCTTCAATTTGACTCATTTTACAAAGATGCTTATTTCTGGAGTGAACATGCAGTTCTACTCAAGAGTAAGCAACTAAGCGAAATAAAGCCATGGAACGCTTATTTGCCTTCTATCTATGCATTCTGACACTCCAACAATGTGTTTTGCTTCACTTTGACTCATTTTACAAAGGTGCTTACTCCTGGAGTGAATATGCAGTTCTACTCAAGAGTAAACAAGTAAGCGAAATAAAGCCATGGAACGCTTATTTGCCTTCTATCTATGCATTCTGACACTCCAACAATGTTTTCTGCTTCAATTTGGCTCATTTTACAAAGATGCTTATTTCTGGCGTGAACATGCAGTTCTACTCAAGAGTAAGCAACTAAGCGAAATAAAGCCATAGAACGCTTATTTGCCTTCTATCTATGCATTCTGACACTCCACCAATGTGTTCTGCTTCAATTTGACTCATTTTACAAAGATGCTTATTTCTGGAGTGAACATGCAGTTCTACTCAAGAGTAAGCAAGTAAGCGAAATAAGGCATGGAACGCTTATTTGCCTTCTATCTATGCATTCTGACACTCCAACAATGTTTTCTGCTTCAATTTGGGTCATTTCACAAAGGTGCTCATTTCTTGAGTGAATATGCAGTTCTACTCAAGAGTAAGCAACTAAGCGAAATAAAGCCATGGAACGCTTATTTGCCTTCTATCTATGCATTCTGACACTCCAACAATGTTTTCTGCTTCAATTTGGCTCATTTTACAAAGATGCTTATTTCTGGCGTGAACATGCAGTTCTACTCAAGAGTAAGCAACTAAGCGAAATAAAGCCATAGAACGCTTATTTGCCTTCTATCTATGCATTCTGACACTCCACCAATGTGTTCTGCTTCAATTTGACTCATTTTACAAAGATGCTTATTTCTGGAGTGAACATGCAGTTCTACTCAAGAGTAAGCAAGTAAGAGAAATAAAGCCATGGAACGCTTATTTGCCTTCTATCTATGCATTCTGACACTCCACCAATGTGTTCTGCTTCAATTTGACTCATTTTACAAAGATGCTTATTTCTGGAGTGAACATGCAGTTCTACTCAAGAGTAAGCAACTAAGCGAAATAAAGCCATAGAACGCTTATTTACATTCTATCTATGCATTCTGACACTCCACCAATGTGTTCTGCTTCAATTTGACTCATTTTACAAAGATGCTTATTTCTGGAGTGAACATGCAGTTCTACTCAAGAGTAAGCAACTAAGCGAAATAAAGCCATAGAACGCTTATTTACATTCTATCTATGCATTCTGACACTCCACCAATGTGTTCTGCTTCAATTTGGCTCATTTTACAAAGATGCTTATTTCTGGCGTGAACATGCAGTTCTACTCAAGAGTAAGCAACTAAGCGAAATAAAGCCATAGAACGCTTATTTACATTCTATCTATGCATTCTGACACTCCACCAATGTGTTCTGCTTCAATTTGACTCATTTTACGAAGATGCTTATTTCTGGAGTGAACATGCAGTTCTACTCAAGAGTAAGCAACTAAGCGAAATAAAGCCATAGAACGCTTATTTACATTCTATCTATGCATTCTGACACTCCACCAATGTGTTCTGCTTCAATTTGACTCATTTTACAAAGATGCTTATTTCTGGAGTGAACATGCAGTTCTACTCAAGAGTAAGCAAGTAAGCGAAATAAAGCCATGGAACGCTTATTTGCCTTCTATCTATGCATTCTGACACTCCACCAATGTGTTCTGCTTCAATTTGACTCATTTTACAAAGATGCTTATTTCTGGAGTGAACATGCAGTTCTACTCAAGAGTAAGCAACTAAGCGAAATAAAGCCATGGAACGCTTATTTGCCTTCTATCTATGCATTCTGACACTCCAACAATGTGTTTTGCTTCACTTTGACTCATTTTACAAAGGTGCTTACTCCTGGAGTGAATATGCAGTTCTACTCAAGAGTAAGCAAGTAAGCGAAATAAAGCCATGGAACGCTTATTTGCCTTCTATCTATGCATTCTGACACTCCAACAATGTTTTCTGCTTCAATTTGGCTCATTTTACAAAGATGCTTATTTCTGGCGTGAACATGCAGTTCTACTCAAGAGTAAGCAACTAAGCGAAATAAAGCCATAGAACGCTTATTTGCCTTCTATCTATGCATTCTGACACTCCACCAATGTGTTCTGCTTCAATTTGACTCATTTTACAAAGATGCTTATTTCTGGAGTGAACATGCAGTTCTACTCAAGAGTAAGCAAGTAAGCGAAATAAGGCATGGAACGCTTATTTGCCTTCTATCTATGCATTCTGACACTCCAACAATGTTTTCTGCTTCAATTTGGGTCATTTCACAAAGGTGCTCATTTCTTGAGTGAATATGCAGTTCTACTCAAGAGTAAGCAACTAAGCGAAATAAAGCCATGGAACGCTTATTTGCCTTCTATCTATGCATTCTGACTCTCCACCAATGTTTTCTGCTTCATTTTGGCTCATTTTACAAAGATGCTTATTTCTGGCGTGAACATGCAGTTCTACTCAAGAGTAAGCAACTAAGCGAAATAAAGCCATGGAACGCTTATTTGCCTTCGATCTATGCATTCTGACACTCCAACAATGTGTTCTGCTTCAATTTGGCTCATTTTACAAAGATGCTTATTTCTGGCGTGAACATGCAGTTCTACTCAAGAGTAAGCAACTAAGCGAAATAAAGCCATAGAACGCTTATTTGCCTTCTATCTATGCATTCTGACACTCCAACAATGTTTTCTGCTTCAATTTGGCTCATTTTACAAAGATGCTTATTTCTGGCGTGAACATGCAATTCTACTCAAGAGTAAGCAACTAAGCGAAATAAAGCCATGGAACGCTTATTTGCCTTCGATCTATGCATTCTGACACTCCAACAATGTGTTCTGCTTCAATTTGGCTCATTTTACAAAGATGCTTATTTCTGGCGTGAACATGCAGTTCTACTCAAGAGTAAGCAACTAAGCGAAATAAAGCCATAGAACGCTTATTTACATTCTATCTATGCATTCTGACACTCCACCAATGTGTTCTGCTTCAATTTGACTCATTTTACAAAGATGCTTATTTCTGGAGTGAACATGCAGTTCTACTCAAGAGTAAGCAAGTAAGCGAAATAAGGCATGGAACTCTTATTTGCCTTCTATCTATGCATTCTGACACTCCAACAATGTTTTCTGCTTCAATTTGGGTCATTTCACAAAGGTGCTCATTTCTTGAGTGAATATGCAGTTCTACTCAAGAGTAAGCAACTAAGCGAAATAAAGCCATGGAACGCTTATTTGCCTTCTATCTATGCATTCTGACACTCCAACAATGTTTTCTGCTTCAATTTGGCTCATTTTACAAAGATGCTTATTTCTGGCGTGAACATGCAGTTCTACTCAAGAGTAAGCAACTAAGCGAAATAAAGCCATAGAACGCTTATTTACATACTATCTATGCATTCTGACACTCCACCAATGTGTTCTGCTTCAATTTGACTCATTTTACAAAGATGCTTATTTCTGGAGTGAACATGCAGTTCTACTCAAGAGTAAGCAAGTAAGCGAAATAAAGCCATGGAACGATTATTTGCCTTCTATCTATGCATTCTGACACTCCACCAATGTGTTCTGCTTCAATTTGACTCATTTTACAAAGATGCTTATTTCTGGAGTGAACATGCAGTTCTACTCAAGAGTAAGCAACTAAGCGAAATAAAGCCATGGAACGCTTATTTGCCTTCTATCTATGCATTCTGACACTCCAACAATGTGTTTTGCTTCACTTTGACTCATTTTACAAAGGTGCTTACTCCTGGAGTGAATATGCAGTTCTACTCAAGAGTAAGCAAGTAAGCGAAATAAAGCCATGGAACGCTTATTTGCCTTCTATCTATGCATTCTGACACTCCAACAATGTTTTCTGCTTCAATTTGGCTCATTTTACAAAGATGCTTATTTCTGGCGTGAACATGCAGTTCTACTCAAGAGTAAGCAACTAAGCGAAATAAAGCCATAGAACGCTTATTTGCCTTCTATCTATGCATTCTGACACTCCACCAATGTGTTCTGCTTCAATTTGACTCATTTTACAAAGATGCTTATTTCTGGAGTGAACATGCAGTTCTACTCAAGAGTAAGCAAGTAAGCGAAATAAGGCATGGAACGCTTATTTGCCTTCTATCTATGCATTCTGACACTCCAACAATGTTTTCTGCTTCAATTTGGGTCATTTCACAAAGGTGCTCATTTCTTGAGTGAATATGCAGTTCTACTCAAGAGTAAGCAACTAAGCGAAATAAAGCCATAGAACGCTTATTTGCCTTCTATCTATGCATTCTGACTCTCCACCAATGTTTTCTGCTTCATTTTGGCTCATTTTACAAAGATGCTTATTTCTGGCGTGAACATGCAGATCTACTCAAGAGTAAGCAACTAAGCGAAATAAAGCCATGGAACGCTTATTTGCCTTCGATCTATGCATTCTGACACTCCAACAATGTGTTCTGCTTCAATTTGGCTCATTTTACAAAGATGCTTATTTCTGGCGTGAACATGCAGTTCTACTCAAGAGTAAGCAACTAAGCGAAATAAAGCCATAGAACGCTTATTTGCCTTCTATCTATGCATTCCGACACTCCAACAATGTTTTCTGCTTCAATTTGGCTCATTTTACAAAGATGCTTATTTCTGGCGTGAACATGCAATTCTACTCAAGAGTAAGCAACTAAGCGAAATAAAGCCATAGAACGCTTATTTGCCTTCTATCTATGCATTCTGACACTCCAACAATGTTTTCTGCTTCAATTTGGCTCATTTTACAAAGATGCTTATTTCTGGCGTGAACATGCAGTTCTACTCAAGAGTAAGCAACTAAGCGAAATAAAGCCATAGAACGCTTATTTACATTCTATCTATGCATTCTGACACTCCACCAATGTGTTCTGCTTCAATTTGACTCATTTTACAAAGATGCTTATTTCTGGAGTGAACATGCAGTTCTACTCAAGAGTAAGCAAGTAAGCGAAATAAGGCATGGAACGCTTATTTGCCTTCTATCTATGCATTCTGACATTCCAACAATGTTTTCTGCTTCAATTTGGGTCATTTCACAAAGGTGCTCATTTCTTGAGTGAATATGCAGTTCTACTCAAGAGTAAGCAACTAAGCGAAATAAAGCCATGGAACGCTTATTTGCCTTCTATCTATGCATTCTGACACTCCAACAATGTTTTCTGCTTCAATTTGGCTCATTTTACAAAGATGCTTATTTCTGGCGTGAACATGCAGTTCTACTCAAGAGTAAGCAACTAAGCGAAATAAAGCCATAGAACGCTTATTTACATACTATCTATGCATTCTGACACTCCACCAATGTGTTCTGCTTCAATTTGACTCATTTTACAAAGATGCTTATTTCTGGAGTGAACATGCAGTTCTACTCAAGAGTAAGCAAGTAAGCGAAATAAAGCCATGGAACGCTTATTTGCCTTCTATCTATGCATTCTGACACTCCACCAATGTGTTCTGCTTCAATTTGACTCATTTTACAAAGATGCTTATTTCTGGAGTGAACATGCAGTTCTACTCAAGAGTAAGCAACTAAGCGAAATAAAGCCATGGAACGCTTATTTGCCTTCTATCTATGCATTCTGACACTCCAACAATGTGTTTTGCTTCACTTTGACTCATTTTACAAAGGTGCTTACTCCTGGAGTGAATATGCAGTTCTACTCAAGAGTAAGCAAGTAAGCGAAATAAAGCCATGGAACGCTTATTTGCCTTCTATCTATGCATTCTGACACTCCAACAATGTTTTCTGCTTCAATTTGGCTCATTTTACAAAGATGCTTATTTCTGGCGTGAACATGCAGTTCTACTCAAGAGTAAGCAACTAAGCGAAATAAAGCCATAGAACGCTTATTTGCCTTCTATCTATGCATTCTGACACTCCACCAATGTGTTCTGCTTCAATTTGACTCATTTTACAAAGATGCTTATTTCTGGAGTGAACATGCAGTTCTACTCAAGAGTAAGCAAGTAAGCGAAATAAGGCATGGAACGCTTATTTGCCTTCTATCTATGCATTCTGACACTCCAACAATGTTTTCTGCTTCAATTTTGGTCATTTCACAAAGGTGCTCATTTCTTGAGTGAATATGCAGTTCTACTCAAGAGTAAGCAACTAAGCGAAATAAAGCCATGGAACGCTTATTTGCCTTCTATCTATGCATTCTGACTCTCCACCAATGTTTTCTGCTTCATTTTGGCTCATTTTACAAAGATGCTTATTTCTGGCGTGAACATGCAGTTCTACTCAAGAGTAAGCAACTAAGCGAAATAAAGCCATGGAACGCTTATTTGCCTTCGATCTATGCATTCTGACACTCCAACAATGTGTTCTGCTTCAATTTGGCTCATTTTACAAAGATGCTTATTTCTGGCGGGAACATGCAGTTCTACTCAAGAGTAAGCAACTAAGCGAAATAAAGCCATAGAACGCTTATTTGCCTTCTATCTATGCATTCTGACACTCCAACAATGTTTTCTGCTTCAATTTGGCTCATTTTACAAAGATGCTTATTTCTGGCGTGAACATGCAATTCTACTCAAGAGTAAGCAACTAAGCGAAATAAAGCCATGGAACGCTTATTTGCCTTCTATCTATGCATTCTGACACTCCAACAATGTTTTCTGCTTCAATTTGGCTCATTTTACAAAGATGCTTATTTCTGGCATGAACATGCAGTTCTACTCAAGAGTAAGCAACTAAGCGAAATAAAGCCATAGAACGCTTATTTACATTCTATCTATGCATTCTGACACTCCACCAATGTGTTCTGCTTCAATTTGACTCATTTTACAAAGATGCTTATTTCTGGAGTGAACATGCAGTTCTACTCAAGAGTAAGCAAGTAAGCGAAATAAAGCCATGGAACGCTTATTTGCCTTCTATCTATGCATTCTGACACTCCAACAATGTGTTCTGCTTCAATTTGACTCATTTTACAAAGATGCTTATTTCTGGAGTGAACATGCAGTTCTACTCAAGAGTAAGCAACTAAGCGAAATAAAGCCATGGAACGCTTATTTGCCTTCTATCTATGCATTCTGACACTCCAACAATGTGTTTTGCTTCAATTTGGCTCATTTTACAAAGATGCTTATTTCTGGCGGGAACATGCAGTTCTACTCAAGAGTAAGCAACTAAGCGAAATAAAGCCATAGAACGCTTATTTGCCTTCTATCTATGCATTCTGACACTCCAACAATGTTTTCTGCTTCAATTTGGCTCATTTTACAAAGATGCTTATTTCTGGCGTGAACATGCAATTCTACTCAAGAGTAAGCAACTAAGCGAAATAAAGCCATGGAACGCTTATTTGCCTTCTATCTATGCATTCTGAAACTCCAACAATGTTTTCTGCTTCAATTTGGCTCATTTTACAAAGATGCTTATTTCTGGCGTGAACATGCAGTTCTACTCAAGAGTAAGCAACTAAGCGAAATAAAGCCATAGAACGCTTATTTACATTCTATCTATGCATTCTGACACTCCACCAATGTGTTCTGCTTCACTTTGACTCATTTTACAAAGATGCTTATTTCTGGAGTGAACATGCAGTTCTACTCAAGAGTAAGCAAGTAAGCGAAATAAAGCCATGGAACGCTTATTTGCCTTCTATCTATGCATTCTGACACTCCAACAATGTGTTCTGCTTCAATTTGACTCATTTTACAAAGATGCTTATTTCTGGAGTGAACATGCAGTTCTACTCAAGAGTAAGCAACTAAGCGAAATAAAGCCATGGAACGCTTATTTGCCTTCTATCTATGCATTCTGACACTCCAACAATGTGTTTTGCTTCACTTTGACTCATTTTACAAAGGTGCTTATTCCTGGAGTGAATATGCAGTTCTACTCAAGAGTAAGCAAATAAGCGAAATAAAGCCATAGAAAGCTTATTTGCCTTCGATCTATGCATTCTGACACTCCAACAATGTTTTCTGCTTCATTTTGGCTCATTTTACAAAGATGCTTATTTCTGGCGAGAACATGCAGTTCTACTCAAGAGTAAGCAACTAAGCGAAATAAAGCCATAGAACGCTTATTTGCCTTCGATCTATGCATTCTGACACTCCAACAATGTGTTTTGCTTCACTTTGACTCATTTTACAAAGGTGCTTATTCCTGGAGTGAATATGCAGTTCTACTCAAGAGTAAGCAACTAAGCGAAATAAAGCCATGGAACGCTTATTTGCCTTCTATCTATGCATTCTGACACTCCAACAATGTTTTCTGCTTCAATTTGGCTCATTTTACAAAGATGCTTATTTCTGGCGTGAACATGCAGTTCTACTCAAGAGTAAGCAACTAAGCGAAATAAAGCCATAGAACGCTTATTTGCCTTCTATCTATGCATTCTGACACTCCAACAATGTGTTTTGCTTCACTTTGACTCATTTTACAAAGGTGCTTATTCCTGGAGTGAATATGCAGTTCTACTCAAGAGTAAGCAACTAAGCGAAGTAAAGCCATGGAACGCTTATTTGCCTTCTATCTATGCATTCTGACACTCCAACAATGTTTTCTGCTTCAATTTGGCTCATTTTACAAAGATGCTTATTTCTGGCGTGAACATGCAGTTCTACTCAAGAGTAAGCAACTAAGCGAAATAAAGCCATGGAACGCTTATTTGCCTTCGATCTATGCATTCTGACACTCCAACAATGTTTTCTGCTTCAATTTGGCTCATTTTACAAAGATGCTTATTTCTAGCGTGAACATGCAGTTCTACTCAAGAGTAAGCAACTAAGCGAAATAAAGCCATGGAACGCTTATTTGCCTTCTATATATGCATTCTGACACTCCAACAATGTTTTCTGCTTCAATTTGGCTCATTTTACAAAGATGCTTATTTCTGGCGTGAACATGCAGTTCTACTCAAGAGTAAGCAACTAAGCGAAATAAAGCCATAGAACGCTTATTTGCCTTCGATCTATGCATTCTGACACTCCAACAATGTTTTCTGCTTCATTTTGTCTCATTTTACAAAGATGCTAATTTCTGGTGAGAACATGCAGTTCTACTCAAGAGTAAGCAACTAAGCGAAATAAAGCCATGGAACGCTTATTTGCCTTCTATCTATGCATTCTGACACTCCAACAATGTTTTCTGCTTCAATTTGGCTCATTTTACAAAGATGCTTATTTCTGGCGTGAAAATGCAGTTCTACTCAAGAGAAAGCAACTAAGCGAAATAAAGCCATGGAACGCTTATTTGCCTTCGATCTATGCATTCTGACACTCCAACAATGTTTTCTGCTTCAATTTGGCTCATTTTACAAAGATGCTTATTTCTGGCGTGAACATGCAGTTCTACTCAAGAGTAAGCAACTAAGCGAAATAAAGCCATGGAACGCTTATTTGCCTTCTATCTATGCATTCTGACACTCCAACAATGTTTTCTGCTTCAATTTGGCTCATTTTACAAAGATGCTTATTTCTGGCGTGAACATGCAGTTCTACTCAAGAGTAAGCAACTAAGCGAAATAAAGCCATGGAACGCTTATTTGCCTTCGATCTATGCATTCTGACACTCCAACAATGTTTTCTGCTTCAATTTGGCTCATTTTACAAAGATGCTTATTTCTGGCGTGAACATGCAGTTCTACTCAAGAGTAAGCAACTAAGCGAAATAAAGCCATGGAACGCTTATTTGCCTTCTATATATGCATTCTGACACTCCAACAATGTTTTCTGCTTCAATTTGGCTCATTTTACAAAGATGCTTATTTCTGGCGTGAACATGCAGTTCTACTCAAGAGTAAGCAACTAAGCGAAATAAAGCCATAGAACGCTTATTTGCCTTCGATCTATGCATTCTGACACTCCAACAATGTTTTCTGCTTCATTTTGTCTCATTTTACAAAGATGCTTATTTCTGGCGAGAACATGCAGTTCTACTCAAGAGTAAGCAACTAAGCGAAATAAAGCCATGGAACGCTTATTTGCCTTCTATCTATGCATTCTGACACTCCAACAATGTTTTCTGCTTCAATTTGGCTCATTTTACAAAGATGCTTATTTCTGGCGTGAACATGCAGTTCTACTCAAGAGTAAGCAACTAAGCGAAATAAAGCCATAGAACGCTTATTTGCCTTCGATCTATGCATTCTGACACTCCAACAATGTTTTCTGCTTCATTTTGGCTCATTTTACAAAGATGCTTATTTCTGGCGAGAACATGCAGTTCTACTCAAGAGTAAGCAACTAAGCGAAATAAAGCCATAGAACGCTTATTTGCCTTCGATCTATGCATTCTGACACTCCAACAATGCGTTTTGCTTCACTTTGACTCATTTTACAAAGGTGCTTATTCCTGGAGTGAATATGCAGTTCTACTCAAGAGTAAGCAACTAAGCGAAATAAAGCCATGGAACGCTTATTTGCCTTCTATCTATGCATTCTGACACTCCAACAATGTTTTCTGCTTCAATTTGGCTCATTTTACAAAGATGCTTATTTCTGGCGTGAAAATGCAGTTCTACTCAAGAGAAAGCAACTAAGCGAAATAAAGCCATGAAACGCTTATTTGCCTTCGATCTATGCATTCTGACACTCCAACAATGTTTTCTGCTTCAATTTGGCTCATTTTACAAAGATGCTTATTTCTGGCGTGAACATGCAGTTCTACTCAAGAGTAAGCAAGTAAGCGAAATAAAGCCATAGAACGCTTATTTGCCTTCTATCTATGCATTCTGACACTCCAACAATGTTTTCTGCTTCAATTTGGCTCATTTTACAAAGATGCTTATTTCTGGCGTGAACATGCAGTTCTACTCAAGAGTAAGCAACTAAGCGAAATAAAGCCATAGAACGCTTAATTGCCTTCGATCTATGCATTCTGACACTCCAACAATGTTTTCTGCTTCATTTTGGCTCATTTTACAAAGATGCTTATTTCTGGCGAGAACATATAGTTCTACTCAAGAGTAAGCAACTAAGCGAAATAAAGCCATAGAACGCTTATTTGCCTTCTATCTTTGCATTCTGACACTCCAACAATGTGTTTTGCTTCACTTTGACTCATTTTACAAAGGTGCTTATTCCTGGAGTGAATATGCAGTTCTACTCAAGAGTAAGCAACTAAGCGAAATAAAGCCATGGAACGCTTATTTGCCTTCTATCTATGCATTCTGACACTCCAACAATGTTTTCTGCTTCAATTTGGCTCATTTTACAAAGATGCTTATTTCTGGCGTGAACATGCAGTTCTACTCAAGAGTAAGCAACTAAGCGAAATAAAGCCATAGAACGCTTATTTGCCTTCTATCTATGCATTCTGACACTCCAACAATGTGTTTTGCTTCACTTTGACTCATTTTACAAAGGTGCTTATTCCTGGAGTGAATATGCAGTTCTACTCAAGAGTAAGCAACTAAGCGAAATAAAGCCATGGAACGCTTATTTGCCTTCTATCTATGCATTCTGACACTCCAACAATGTTTTCTGCTTCAATTTGGCTCATTTTACAAAGATGCTTATTTCTGGCGTGAACATGCAGTTCTACTCAAGAGTAAGCAACTAAGCGAAATAAAGCCATGGAACGCTTATTTGCCTTCGATCTATGCATTCTGACACTCCAACAATGTTTTCTGCTTCAATTTGGCTCATTTTACAAAGATGCTTATTTCTGGCGTGAACATGCAGTTCTACTCAAGAGTAAGCAACTAAGCGAAATAAAGCCATGGAACGCTTATTTGCCTTCTATATATGCATTCTGACACTCCAACAATGTTTTCTGCTTCAATTTGGCTCATTTTACAAAGATGCTTATTTCTGGCGTGAACATGCAGTTCTACTCAAGAGTAAGCAACTAAGCGAAATAAAGCCATAGAACGCTTATTTGCCTTCGATCTATGCATTCTGACACTCCAACAATGTTTTCTGCTTCATTTTGTCTCATTTTACAAAGATGCTTATTTCTGGCGAGAACATGCAGTTCTACTCAAGAGTAAGCAACTAAGCGAAATAAAGCCATGGAACGCTTATTTGCCTTCTATCTATGCATTCGGACACTCCAACAATGTTTTCTGCTTCAATTTGGCTCATTTTACAAAGATGCTTATTTCTGGCGTGAACATGCAGTTCTACTCAAGAGTAAGCAACTAAGCGAAATAAAGCCATAGAACGCTTATTTGCCTTCGATCTATGCATTCTGACACTCCAACAATGTTTTCTGCTTCATTTTGGCTCATTTTACAAAGATGCTTATTTCTGGCGAGAACATGCAGTTCTACTCAAGAGTAAGCAACTAAGCGAAATAAAGCCATAGAACGCTTATTTGCCTTCGATCTATGCATTCTGACACTCCAACAATGTGTTTTGCTTCACTTTGACTCATTTTACTAAGGTGCTTATTCCTGGAGTGAATATGCAGTTCTACTCAAGAGTAAGCAACTAAGCGAAATAAAGCCATGGAACGCTTATTTGCCTTCTATCTATGCATTCTGACACTCCAACAATGTTTTCTGCTTCAATTTGGCTCATTTTACAAAGATGCTTATTTCTGGCGTGAAAATGCAGTTCTACTCAAGAGAAAGCAACTAAGCGAAATAAAGCCATGGAACGCTTATTTGCCTTCAATCTATGCATTCTGACACTCCAACAATGTTTTCTGCTTCAATTTGGCTCATTTTACAAAGATGCTTATTTCTGGCGTGAACATGCAGTTCTACTCAAGAGTAAGCAACTAAGCGAAATAAAGCCATGGAACGCTTATTTGCCTTCGATCTATGCATTCTGACACTCCAACAATGTTTTCTGCTTCATTTTGGCTCATTTTACAAAGATGCTTATTTCTGGCGAGAACATGCAGTTCTACTCAAGAGTAAGCAACTAAGCGAAATAAAGCCATAGAACGCTTATTTGCCTTCGATCTATGCATTCTGACACTCCAGCAATGTGTTTTGCTTCACTTTGACTCATTTTACAAAGGTGCTTATTCCTGGAGTGAATATGCAGTTCTACTCAAGAGTAAGCAACTAAGCGAAATAAAGCCATGGAACGCTTATTTGCCTTCTATCTATGCATTCTGACACTCCAACAATGTTTTCTGCTTCAATTTGGCTCATTTTACAAAGATGCTTATTTCTGGCGTGAAAATGCAGTTCTACTCAAGAGAAAGCAACTAAGCGAAATAAAGCCATGGAACGCTTATTTGCCTTCGATCTATGCATTCTGACACTCCAACAATGTTTTCTGCTTCAATTTGGCTCATTTTACAAAGATGCTTATTTCTGGCGTGAACATGCAGTTCTACTCAAGAGTAAGCAACTAAGCGAAATAAAGCCATGGAACGCTTATTTGCCTTCTATCTATGCATTCTGACACTCCAACAATGTTTTCTGCTTCAATTTGGCTCATTTTACAAAGATGCTTATTTCTGGCGTGAACATGCAGTTCTACTCAAGAGTAAGCAACTAAGCGAAATAAAGCCATGGAACGCTTATTTGCCTTCGATCTATGCATTCTGACACTCCAACAATGTTTTCTGCTTCAATTTGGCTCATTTTACAAAGATGCTTATTTCTGGCGTGAACATGCAGTTCTACTCAAGAGTAAGCAACTAAGCGAAATAAAGCCATGGAACGCTTATTTGCCTTCTATCTATGCATTCTGACACTCCAACAATGTTTTCTGCTTCAATTTGGCTCATTTTACAAAGATGCTTATTTCTGGCGTGAACATGCAGTTCTACTCAAGAGTAAGCAACTAAGCGAAATAAAGCCATAGAACGCTTATTTGCCTTCGATCTATGCATTCTGACACTCCAACAATGTTTTCTGCTTCATTTTGTCTCATTTTACAAAGATGCTTATTTCTAGCGAGAACATGCAGTTCTACTCAAGAGTAAGCAACTAAGCGAAATAAAGCCATGGAACGCTTATTTGCCTTCTATCTATGCATTCTGACACTCCAACAATGTTTTCTGCTTCAATTTGGCTCATTTTACAAAGATGCTTATTTCTGGCGTGAACATGCAGTTCTACTCAAGAGTAAGCAACTAAGCGAAATAAAGCCATAGAACGCTTATTTGCCTTCGATCTATGCATTCTGACACTCCAACAATGTTTTCTGCTTCATTTTGGCTCATTTTACAAAGATGCTTATTTCTGGCGAGAACATGTAGTTCTACTCAAGAGTAAGCAACTAAGCGAAATAAAGCCATAGAACGCTTATTTGCCTTCGATCTATGCATTCTGACACTCCAACAATGTGTTTTGCTTCACTTTGACTCATTTTACAAAGGTGCTTATTCCTGGAGTGAATATGCAGTTCTACTCAAGAGTAAGCAACTAAGCGAAATAAAGCCATGGAACGCTTATTTGCCTTCTATCTATGCATTCTGACACTCCAACAATGTTTTCTGCTTCAATTTGGCTCATTTTACAAATTTGCTTATTTCTGGCGTGAAAATGCAGTTCTACTCAAGAGAAAGCAACTAAGCGAAATAAAGCCATGGAACGCTTATTTGCCTTCTATCTATGCATTCTGACACTCCAACAATGTTTTCTGCTTCAATTTGGCTCATTTTACAAAGATGCTTATTTCTTGCGTGAACATGCAGTTCTACTCAAGAGTAAGCAACTAAGCGAAATAAAGCCATAGAACGCTTAATTGCCTTCGATCTATGCATTCTGACACTCCAAACAATGTTTTCTGCTTCAATTTGGCTCATTTTACAAAGATGCTTATTTCTGGCGTGAAAATGCAGTTCTACTCAAGAGAAAGCAACTAAGCGAAATAAAGCCATGGAACGCTTATTTGCCTTCGATCTATGCATTCTGACACTCCAACAATGTTTTCTGCTTCATTTTGTCTCATTTTACAAAGATGCTTATTTCTAGCGAGAACATGCAGTTCTACTCAAGAGTAAGCAACTAAGCGAAATAAAGCCATGGAACGCTTATTTGCCTTCTATCTATGCATTCTGACACTCCAACAATGTTTTCTGCTTCAATTTGGCTCATTTTACAAAGATGCTTATTTCTGGCGTGAACATGCAGTTCTACTCAAGAGTAAGCAACTAAGCGAAATAAAGCCATAGAACGCTTATTTGCCTTCGATCTATGCATTCTGACACTCCAACAATGTTTTCTGCTTCATTTTGGCTCATTTTACAAAGATGCTTATTTCTGGCGAGAACATGTAGTTCTACTCAAGAGTAAGCAACTAAGCGAAATAAAGCCATAGAACGCTTATTTGCCTTCGATCTATGCATTCTGACACTCCAACAATGTGTTTTGCTTCACTTTGACTCATTTTACAAAGGTGCTTATTCCTGGAGTGAATATGCAGTTCTACTCAAGAGTAAGCAACTAAGCGAAATAAAGCCATGGAACGCTTATTTGCCTTCTATCTATGCATTCTGACACTCCAACAATGTTTTCTGCTTCAATTTGGCTCATTTTACAAATTTGCTTATTTCTGGCGTGAAAATGCAGTTCTACTCAAGAGAAAGCAACTAAGCGAAATAAAGCCATGGAACGCTTATTTGCCTTCTATCTATGCATTCTGACACTCCAACAATGTTTTCTGCTTCAATTTGGCTCATTTTACAAAGATGCTTATTTCTGGCGTGAACATGCAGTTCTACTCAAGAGTAAGCAACTAAGCGAAATAAAGCCATGGAACGCTTAATTGCCTTCGATCTATGCATTCTGACACTCCAAACAATGTTTTCTGCTTCATTTTGGCTCATTTTACAAAGATGCTTATTTCTGGCGAGAACATATAGTTCTACTCAAGAGTAAGCAACTAAGCGAAATAAAGCCATAGAACGCTTATTTGCCTTCTATCTTTGCATTCTGACACTCCAACAATGTGTTTTGCTTCACTTTGACTCATTTTACAAAGGTGCTTATTCCTGGAGTGAATATGCAGTTCTACTCAAGAGTAAGCAACTAAGCGAAATAAAGCCATGGAACGCTTATTTGCCTTCTATCTATGCATTCTGACACTCCAACAATGTTTTCTGCTTCAATTTGGCTCATTTTACAAAGATGCTTATTTCTGGCGTGAAAATGCAGTTCTACTCAAGAGTAAGCAACTAAGCGAAATAAAGCCATGGAACGCTTATTTGCCTTCGATCTATGCATTCTGACACTCCAACAATGTTTTCTGCTTCAATTTGGCTCATTTTACAAAGATGCTTATTTCTGGCGTGAAAATGCAGTTCTACTCAAGAGTAAGCAACTAAGCGAAATAAAGCCATGGAACGCTTATTTGCCTTCGATCTATGCATTCTGACACTCCAGCAATGTTTTCTGCTTCAATTTGGCTCATTTTACAAAGATGCTTATTTCTGGCGTGAACATGCAGTTCTACTCAAGAGTAAGCAACTAAGCGAAATAAAGCCATGGAACGCTTATTTGCCTTCTATATATGCATTCTGACACTCCAACAATGTTTTCTGCTTCAATTTGGCTCATTTTACAAAGATGCTTATTTCTGGCGTGAACATGCAGTTCTACTCAAGAGTAAGCAACTAAGCGAAATAAAGCCATAGAACGCTTATTTGCCTTCGATCTATGCATTCTGACACTCCAACAATGTTTTCTGCTTCATTTTGTCTCATTTTACAAAGATGCTTATTTCTGGCGAGAACATGCAGTTCTACTCAAGAGTAAGCAACTAAGCGAAATAAAGCCATGGAACGCTTATTTGCCTTCTATCTATGCATTCTGACACTCCAACAATGTTTTCTGCTTCAATTTGGCTCATTTTACAAAGATGCTTATTTCTGGCGTGAACATGCAGTTCTACTCAAGAGTAAGCAACTAAGCGAAATAAAGCCATAGAACGCTTATTTGCCTTCGATCTATGCATTCTGACACTCCAACAATGTTTTCTGCTTCATTTTGGCTCATTTTACAAAGATGCTTATTTCTGGCGAGAACATGCAGTTCTACTCAAGAGTAAGCAACTAAGCGAAATAAAGCCATAGAACGCTTATTTGCCTTCGATCTATGCATTCTGACACTCCAACAATGTGTTTTGCTTCACTTTGACTCATTTTACAAAGGTGCTTATTCCTGGAGTGAATATGCAGTTCTACTCAAGAGTAAGCAACTAAGCGAAATAAAGCCATGGAACGCTTATTTGCCTTCTATCTATGCATTCTGACACTCCAACAATGTTTTCTGCTTCAATTTGGCTCATTTTACAAAGATGCTTATTTCTGGCGTGAAAATGCAGTTCTACTCAAGAGAAAGCAACTAAGCGAAATAAAGCCATGAAACGCTTATTTGCCTTCGATCTATGCATTCTGACACTCCAACAATGTTTTCTGCTTCAATTTGGCTCATTTTACAAAGATGCTTATTTCTGGCGTGAACATGCAGTTCTACTCAAGAGTAAGCAAGTAAGCGAAATAAAGCCATAGAACGCTTATTTGCCTTCTATCTATGCATTCTGACACTCCAACAATGTTTTCTGCTTCAATTTGGCTCATTTTACAAAGATGCTTATTTCTGGCGTGAACATGCAGTTCTACTCAAGAGTAAGCAACTAAGCGAAATAAAGCCATAGAACGCTTAATTGCCTTCGATCTATGCATTCTGACACTCCAACAATGTTTTCTGCTTCATTTTGGCTCATTTTACAAAGATGCTTATTTCTGGCGAGAACATATAGTTCTACTCAAGAGTAAGCAACTAAGCGAAATAAAGCCATAGAACGCTTATTTGCCTTCTATCTTTGCATTCTGACACTCCAACAATGTGTTTTGCTTCACTTTGACTCATTTTACAAAGGTGCTTATTCCTGGAGTGAATATGCAGTTCTACTCAAGAGTAAGCAACTAAGCGAAATAAAGCCATGGAACGCTTATTTGCCTTCTATCTATGCATTCTGACACTCCAACAATGTTTTCTGCTTCAATTTGGCTCATTTTACAAAGATGCTTATTTCTGGCGTGAACATGCAGTTCTACTCAAGAGTAAGCAACTAAGCGAAATAAAGCCATAGAACGCTTATTTGCCTTCTATCTATGCATTCTGACACTCCAACAATGTGTTTTGCTTCACTTTGACTCATTTTACAAAGGTGCTTATTCCTGGAGTGAATATGCAGTTCTACTCAAGAGTAAGCAACTAAGCGAAATAAAGCCATGGAACGCTTATTTGCCTTCTATCTATGCATTCTGACACTCCAACAATGTTTTCTGCTTCAATTTGGCTCATTTTACAAAGATGCTTATTTCTGGTGTGAACATGCAGTTCTACTCAAGAGTAAGCAACTAAGCGAAATAAAGCCATGGAACGCTTATTTGCCTTAGATCTATGCATTCTGACACTCCAACAATGTTTTCTGCTTCAATTTGGCTCATTTTACAAAGATGCTTATTTCTGGCGTGAACATGCAGTTCTACTCAAGAGTAAGCAACTAAGCGAAATAAAGCCATGGAACGCTTATTTGCCTTCTATATATGCATTCTGACACTCCAACAATGTTTTCTGCTTCAATTTGGCTCATTTTACAAAGATGCTTATTTCTGGCGTGAACATGCAGTTCTACTCAAGAGTAAGCAACTAAGCGAAATAAAGCCATAGAACGCTTATTTGCCTTCGATCTATGCATGCTGACACTCCAACAATGTTTTCTGCTTCATTTTGTCTCATTTTACAAAGATGCTTATTTCTGGCGAGAACATGCAGTTCTACTCAAGAGTAAGCAACTAAGCGAAATAAAGCCATGGAACGCTTATTTGCCTTCTATCTATGCATTCTGACACTCCAACAATGTTTTCTGCTTCAATTTGGCTCATTTTACAAAGATGCTTATTTCTGGCGTGAACATGCAGTTCTACTCAAGAGTAAGCAACTAAGCGAAATAAAGCCATAGAACGCTTATTTGCCTTCGATCTATGCATTCTGACACTCCAACAATGTTTTCTGCTTCATTTTGGCTCATTTTACAAAGATGCTTATTTCTGGCGAGAACATGCAGTTCTACTCAAGAGTAAGCAACTAAGCGAAATAAAGCCATAGAACGCTTATTTGCCTTCGATCTATGCATTCTGACACTCCAACAATGTGTTTTGCTTCACTTTGACTCATTTTACAAAGGTGCTTATTCCTGGAGTGAATATGCAGTTCTACTCAAGAGTAAGCAACTAAGCGAAATAAAGCCATGGAACGCTTATTTGCCTTCTATCTATGCATTCTGACACTCCAACAATGTTTTCTGCTTCAATTTGGCTCATTTTACAAAGATGCTTATTTCTGGCGTGAAAATGCAGTTCTACTCAAGAGAAAGCAACTAAGCGAAATAAAGCCATGGAACGCTTATTTGCCTTCGATCTATGCATTCTGACACTCCAACAATGTTTTCTGCTTCAATTTGGCTCATTTTACAAAGATGCTTATTTCTGGCGTGAACATGCAGTTCTACTCAAGAGTAAGCAACTAAGCGAAATAAAGCCATGGAACGCTTATTTGCCTTCGATCTATGCATTCTGACACTCCAACAATGTTTTCTGCTTCATTTTGGCTCATTTTACAAAGATGCTTATTTCTGGCGAGAACATGCAGTTCTACTCAAGAGTAAGCAACTAAGCGAAATAAAGCCATAGAACGCTTATTTGCCTTCGATCTATGCATTCTGACACTCCAGCAATGTGTTTTGCTTCACTTTGACTCATTTTACAAAGGTGCTTATTCCTGGAGTGAATATGCAGTTCTACTCAAGAGTAAGCAACTAAGCGAAATAAAGCCATGGAACGCTTATTTGCCTTCTATCTATGCATTCTGACACTCCAACAATGTTTTCTGCTTCAATTTGGCTCATTTTACAAAGATGCTTATTTCTGGCGTGAAAATGCAGTTCTACTCAAGAGAAAGCAACTAAGCGAAATAAAGCCATGGAACGCTTATTTGCCTTCGATCTATGCATTCTGACACTCCAACAATGTTTTCTGCTTCAATTTGGCTCATTTTACAAAGATGCTTATTTCTGGCGTGAACATGCAGTTCTACTCAAGAGTAAGCAACTAAGCGAAATAAAGCCATGGAACGCTTATTTGCCTTCTATCTATGCATTCTGACACTCCAACAATGTTTTCTGCTTCAATTTGGCTCATTTTACAAAGATGCTTATTTCTGGCGTGAACATGCAGTTCTACTCAAGAGTAAGCAACTAAGCGAAATAAAGCCATGGAACGCTTATTTGCCTTCGATCTATGCATTCTGACACTCCAACAATGTTTTCTGCTTCAATTTGGCTCATTTTACAAAGATGCTTATTTCTGGAGTGAACATGCAGTTCTACTCAAGAGTAAGCAACTAAGCGAAATAAAGCCATGGAACGCTTATTTGCCTTCTATATATGCATTCTGACACTCCAACAATGTTTTCTGCTTCAATTTGGCTCATTTTACAAAGATGCTTATTTCTGGCGTGAACATGCAGTTCTACTCAAGAGTAAGCAACTAAGCGAAATAAAGCCATAGAACGCTTATTTGCCTTCGATCTATGCATTCTGACACTCCAACAATGTTTTCTGCTTCATTTTGTCTCATTTTACAAAGATGCTTATTTCTAGCGAGAACATGCAGTTCTACTCAAGAGTAAGCAACTAAGCGAAATAAAGCCATGGAACGCTTATTTGCCTTCTATCTATGCATTCTGACACTCCAACAATGTTTTCTGCTTCAATTTGGCTCATTTTACAAAGATGCTTATTTCTGGCGTGAACATGCAGTTCTACTCAAGAGTAAGCAACTAAGCGAAATAAAGCCATAGAACGCTTATTTGCCTTCGATCTATGCATTCTGACACTCCAACAATGTTTTCTGCTTCATTTTGGCTCATTTTACAAAGATGCTTATTTCTGGCGAGAACATGTAGTTCTACTCAAGAGTAAGCAACTAAGCGAAATAAAGCCATAGAACGCTTATTTGCCTTCGATCTATGCATTCTGACACTCCAACAATGTGTTTTGCTTCACTTTGACTCATTTTACAAAGGTGCTTATTCCTGGAGTGAATATGCAGTTCTACTCAAGAGTAAGCAACTAAGCGAAATAAAGCCATGGAACGCTTATTTGCCTTCTATCTATGCATTCTGACACTCCAACAATGTTTTCTGCTTCAATTTGGCTCATTTTACAAATTTGCTTATTTCTGGCGTGAAAATGCAGTTCTACTCAAGAGAAAGCAACTAAGCGAAATAAAGCCATGGAACGCTTATTTGCCTTCTATCTATGCATTCTGACACTCCAACAATGTTTTCTGCTTCAATTTGGCTCATTTTACAAAGATGCTTATTTCTTGCGTGAACATGCAGTTCTACTCAAGAGTAAGCAACTAAGCGAAATAAAGCCATAGAACGCTTAATTGCCTTCGATCTATGCATTCTGACACTCCAAACAATGTTTTCTGCTTCATTTTGGCTCATTTTACAAAGATGCTTATTTCTGGCGAGAACATATAGTTCTACTCAAGAGTAAGCAACTAAGCGAAATAAAGCCATAGAACGCTTATTTGCCTTCTATCTTTGCATTCTGACACTCCAACAATGTGTTTTGCTTCACTTTGACTCATTTTACAAAGGTGCTTATTCCTGGAGTGAATATGCAGTTCTACTCAAGAGTAAGCAACTAAGCGAAATAAAGCCATGGAACGCTTATTTGCCTTCTATCTATGCATTCTGACACTCCAACAATGTTTTCTGCTTCAATTTGGCTCATTTTACAAAGATGCTTATTTCTGGCGTGAAAATGCAGTTCTACTCAAGAGTAAGCAACTAAGCGAAATAAAGCCATGGAACGCTTATTTGCCTTCGATCTATGCATTCTGACACTCCAACAATGTTTTCTGCTTCAATTTGGCTCATTTTACAAAGATGCTTATTTCTGGCGTGAAAATGCAGTTCTACTCAAGAGTAAGCAACTAAGCGAAATAAAGCCATGGAACGCTTATTTGCCTTCGATCTATGCATTCTGACACTCCAGCAATGTTTTCTGCTTCAATTTGGCTCATTTTACAAAGATGCTTATTTCTGGCGTGAACATGCAGTTCTACTCAAGAGTAAGCAACTAAGCGAAATAAGGCCATGCAACGCTTATTTGCCTTCTATCTATGCATTCTGACACTCCAACAATGTTTTCTGCTTCAATTTGGCTCATTTTACAAAGATGCTTATTTCTGGCGTGAACATGCAATTCTACTCAAGAGTAAGCAACTAAGCGAAATAAAGCCATGGAACGCTTATTTGCCTTCTATCTATGCATTCTGACACTCCAACAATGTTTTCTGCTTCAATTTGGCTCATTTTACAAAGATGCTTATTTCTGGCGTGAACATGCAGTTCTACTCAAGAGTAAGCAACTAAGCGAAATAAAGCCATAGAACGCTTATTTACATTCTATCTATGCATTCTGACACTCCACCAATGTGATCTGCTTCAATTTGACTCATTTTACAAAGATGCTTATTTCTGGCGTGAACATGCAGTTCTACTCAAGAGTAAGCAACTAAGCGAAATAAAGCCACGGAACGCTTATTTGCATTCTATCTATGCACTCTGACACTCCAACAATGTTTTCTGCTTCAATTTGGCTCATTTTACAAAGATGCTTATTTCTGGCGTGAACATGCAGTTCTACTCAAGAGTAAGCAACTAAGCGAAATAAAGCCATAGAACGCTTATTTGCATTCTATCTATGCATTCTGACACTCCAGCAATGTGTTCTGCTTCAATTTGACTCATTTTACAAAGATGCTTATTTCTGGCGTGAACATGCAGTTCTACTCAAGAGTAAGCAAGTAAGCGAAATAAAGCCAGGCAACGCTTATTTGCCTTCTATCTATGCATTCTGACACTCCAACAATGTGTTTTGCTTCACTTTGACTCATTTTACAAAGGTGCTTATTCCTGGAGTGAATATGCAGTTCTACTCAAGAGTAAGCAACTAAGCGAAATAAAGCCATGGAACGCTTATTTGCCTTCGATCTATGCATTCTGACACTCCAACAATGTTTTCTGCTTCATTTTGGCTCATTTTACAAAGATGCTTATTTCTGGCGAGAACATGCAGTTCTACTCAAGAGTAAGCAACTAAGCGAAATAAAGCCATAGAACGCTTATTTGCCTTCGATCTATGCATTCTGACACTCCAACAATGTGTTTTGCTTCACTTTGACTCATTTTACAAAGGTGCTTATTCCTGGAGTGAATATGCAGTTCTACTCAAGAGTAAGCAACTAAGCGAAATAAAGCCATGGAACGCTTATTTGCCTTCTATCTATGCATTCTGACACTCCAACAATGTTTTCTGCTTCAATTTGGCTCATTTTACAAAGATGCTTATTTCTGGCGTGAAAATGCAGTTCTACTCAAGAGAAAGCAACTAAGCGAAATAAAGCCATGGAACGCTTATTTGCCTTCGATCTATGCATTCTGACACTCCAACAATGTTTTCTGCTTCAATTTGGCTCATTTTACAAAGATGCTTATTTCTGGCGTGAACATGCAGTTCTACTCAAGAGTAAGCAACTAAGCGAAATAAAGCCATGGAACGCTTATTTGCCTTCGATCTATGCATTCTGACACTCCAACAATGTTTTCTGCTTCATTTTGGCTCATTTTACAAAGATGCTTATTTCTGGCGAGAACATGCAGTTCTACTCAAGAGTAAGCAACTAAGCGAAATAAAGCCATAGAACGCTTATTTGCCTTCGATCTATGCATTCTGACACTCCAGCAATGTGTTTTGCTTCACTTTGACTCATTTTACAAAGGTGCTTATTCCTGGAGTGAATATGCAGTTCTACTCAAGAGTAAGCAACTAAGCGAAATAAAGCCATGGAACGCTTATTTGCCTTCTATCTATGCATTCTGACACTCCAACAATGTTTTCTGCTTCAATTTGGCTCATTTTACAAAGATGCTTATTTCTGGCGTGAAAATGCAGTTCTACTCAAGAGAAAGCAACTAAGCGAAATAAAGCCATGGAACGCTTATTTGCCTTCGATCTATGCATTCTGACACTCCAACAATGTTTTCTGCTTCAATTTGGCTCATTTTACAAAGATGCTTATTTCTGGCGTGAACATGCAGTTCTACTCAAGAGTAAGCAACTAAGCGAAATAAAGCCATGGAACGCTTATTTGCCTTCTATCTATGCATTCTGACACTCCAACAATGTTTTCTGCTTCAATTTGGCTCATTTTACAAAGATGCTTATTTCTGGCGTGAACATGCAGTTCTACTCAAGAGTAAGCAACTAAGCGAAATAAAGCCATGGAACGCTTATTTGCCTTCGATCTATGCATTCTGACACTCCAACAATGTTTTCTGCTTCAATTTGGCTCATTTTACAAAGATGCTTATTTCTGGAGTGAACATGCAGTTCTACTCAAGAGTAAGCAACTAAGCGAAATAAAGCCATGGAACGCTTATTTGCCTTCTATATATGCATTCTGACACTCCAACAATGTTTTCTGCTTCAATTTGGCTCATTTTACAAAGATGCTTATTTCTGGCGTGAACATGCAGTTCTACTCAAGAGTAAGCAACTAAGCGAAATAAAGCCATAGAACGCTTATTTGCCTTCGATCTATGCATTCTGACACTCCAACAATGTTTTCTGCTTCATTTTGTCTCATTTTACAAAGATGCTTATTTCTAGCGAGAACATGCAGTTCTACTCAAGAGTAAGCAACTAAGCGAAATAAAGCCATGGAACGCTTATTTGCCTTCTATCTATGCATTCTGACACTCCAACAATGTTTTCTGCTTCAATTTGGCTCATTTTACAAAGATGCTTATTTCTGGCGTGAACATGCAGTTCTACTCAAGAGTAAGCAACTAAGCGAAATAAAGCCATAGAACGCTTATTTGCCTTCGATCTATGCATTCTGACACTCCAACAATGTTTTCTGCTTCATTTTGGCTCATTTTACAAAGATGCTTATTTCTGGCGAGAACATGTAGTTCTACTCAAGAGTAAGCAACTAAGCGAAATAAAGCCATAGAACGCTTATTTGCCTTCGATCTATGCATTCTGACACTCCAACAATGTGTTTTGCTTCACTTTGACTCATTTTACAAAGGTGCTTATTCCTGGAGTGAATATGCAGTTCTACTCAAGAGTAAGCAACTAAGCGAAATAAAGCCATGGAACGCTTATTTGCCTTCTATCTATGCATTCTGACACTCCAACAATGTTTTCTGCTTCAATTTGGCTCATTTTACAAATTTGCTTATTTCTGGCGTGAAAATGCAGTTCTACTCAAGAGAAAGCAACTAAGCGAAATAAAGCCATGGAACGCTTATTTGCCTTCTATCTATGCATTCTGACACTCCAACAATGTTTTCTGCTTCAATTTGGCTCATTTTACAAAGATGCTTATTTCTTGCGTGAACATGCAGTTCTACTCAAGAGTAAGCAACTAAGCGAAATAAAGCCATAGAACGCTTAATTGCCTTCGATCTATGCATTCTGACACTCCAAACAATGTTTTCTGCTTCATTTTGGCTCATTTTACAAAGATGCTTATTTCTGGCGAGAACATATAGTTCTACTCAAGAGTAAGCAACTAAGCGAAATAAAGCCATAGAACGCTTATTTGCCTTCTATCTTTGCATTCTGACACTCCAACAATGTGTTTTGCTTCACTTTGACTCATTTTACAAAGGTGCTTATTCCTGGAGTGAATATGCAGTTCTACTCAAGAGTAAGCAACTAAGCGAAATAAAGCCATGGAACGCTTATTTGCCTTCTATCTATGCATTCTGACACTCCAACAATGTTTTCTGCTTCAATTTGGCTCATTTTACAAAGATGCTTATTTCTGGCGTGAAAATGCAGTTCTACTCAAGAGTAAGCAACTAAGCGAAATAAAGCCATGGAACGCTTATTTGCCTTCGATCTATGCATTCTGACACTCCAACAATGTTTTCTGCTTCAATTTGGCTCATTTTACAAAGATGCTTATTTCTGGCGTGAAAATGCAGTTCTACTCAAGAGTAAGCAACTAAGCGAAATAAAGCCATGGAACGCTTATTTGCCTTCGATCTATGCATTCTGACACTCCAGCAATGTTTTCTGCTTCAATTTGGCTCATTTTACAAAGATGCTTATTTCTGGCGTGAACATGCAGTTCTACTCAAGAGTAAGCAACTAAGCGAAATAAGGCCATGCAACGCTTATTTGCCTTCTATCTATGCATTCTGACACTCCAACAATGTTTTCTGCTTCAATTTGGCTCATTTTACAAAGATGCTTATTTCTGGCGTGAACATGCAATTCTACTCAAGAGTAAGCAACTAAGCGAAATAAAGCCATGGAACGCTTATTTGCCTTCTATCTATGCATTCTGACACTCCAACAATGTTTTCTGCTTCAATTTGGCTCATTTTACAAAGATGCTTATTTCTGGCGTGAACATGCAGTTCTACTCAAGAGTAAGCAACTAAGCGAAATAAAGCCATAGAACGCTTATTTACATTCTATCTATGCATTCTGACACTCCACCAATGTGATCTGCTTCAATTTGACTCATTTTACAAAGATGCTTATTTCTGGCGTGAACATGCAGTTCTACTCAAGAGTAAGCAACTAAGCGAAATAAAGCCACGGAACGCTTATTTGCATTCTATCTATGCACTCTGACACTCCAACAATGTTTTCTGCTTCAATTTGGCTCATTTTACAAAGATGCTTATTTCTGGCGTGAACATGCAGTTCTACTCAAGAGTAAGCAACTAAGCGAAATAAAGCCATAGAACGCTTATTTGCATTCTATCTATGCATTCTGACACTCCAGCAATGTGTTCTGCTTCAATTTGACTCATTTTACAAAGATGCTTATTTCTGGCGTGAACATGCAGTTCTACTCAAGAGTAAGCAAGTAAGCGAAATAAAGCCAGGCAACGCTTATTTGCCTTCTATCTATGCATTCTGACACTCCAACAATGTGTTTTGCTTCACTTTGACTCATTTTACAAAGGTGCTTATTCCTGGAGTGAATATGCAGTTCTACTCAAGAGTAAGCAACTAAGCGAAATAAAGCCATGGAACGCTTATTTGCCTTCTATCTATGCATTCTGACACTCCAACAATGTTTTCTGCTTCAATTTGGCTCATTTTACAAAGATGCTTATTTCTGGCGTGAACATGCAGTTCTACTCAAGAGTAAGCAACTAAGCGAAATAAAGCCATGGAACGCTTATTTGCCTTCGATCTATGCATTCTGACACTCCAACAATGTTTTCTGCTTCAATTTGGCTCATTTTACAAAGATGCTTATTTCTGGCGTGAACATGCAGTTCTACTCAAGAGTAAGCAACTAAGCGAAATAAAGCCATGGAACGCTTATTTGCCTTCTATCTATGCATTCTGACACTCCAACAATGTTTTCTGCTTCAATTTGGCTCATTTTACAAAGATGCTTATTTCTGGCGTGAACATGCAGTTCTACTCAAGAGTAAGCAACTAAGCGAAATAAAGCCATGGAACGCTTATTTGCCTTCGATCTATGCATTCTGACACTCCAACAATGTTTTCTGCTTCAATTTGGCTCATTTTACAAAGATGCTTATTTCTGGCGTGAACATGCAGTTCTACTCAAGAGTAAGCAACTAAGCGAAATAAAGCCATGGAACGCTTATTTGCCTTCTATCTATGCATTCTGACACTCCAACAATGTTTTCTGCTTCAATTTGGCTCATTTTACAAAGATGCTTATTTCTGGCGTGAACATGCAGTTCTACTCTAGAGTAAGCAACTAAGCGAAATAAAGCCATAGAACGCTTATTTGCCTTCGATCTATGCATTCTGACACTCCAACAATGTTTTCTGCTTCATTTTGGCTCATTTTACAAAGATGCTTATTTCTGGCGAGAACATGCAGTTCTACTCAAGAGTAAGCAACTAAGCGAAATAAAGCCATAGAACGCTTATTTGCCTTCGATCTATGCATTCTGACACTCCAACAATGTGTTTTGCTTCACTTTGACTCATTTTACAAAGGTGCTTATTCCTGGAGTGAATATGCAGTTCTACTCAAGAGTAAGCAACTAAGCGAAATAAAGCCATGGAACGCTTATTTGCCGTCTATCTATGCATTCTGACACTCCAACAATGTTTTCTGCTTCAATTTGGCTCATTTTACAAAGATGCTTATTTCTGGCGTGAAAATGCAGTTCTACTCAAGAGTAAGCAACTAAGCGAAATAAAGCCATGGAACGCTTATTTGCCTTCGATCTATGCATTCTGACACTCCAACAATGTTTTCTGCTTCAATTTGGCTCATTTTACAAAGATGCTTATTTCTGGCGTGAACATGCAGTTCTACTCAAGAGTAAGCAAGTAAGCGAAATAAAGCCATGGAACGCTTATTTGCCTTCGATCTATGCATTCTGACACTCCAGCAATGTTTTCTGCTTCAATTTGGCTCATTTTACAAAGATGCTTATTTCTGGCGTGAACATGCAGTTCTACTCAAGAGTAAGCAACTAAGCGAAATAAGGCCATGCAACGCTTATTTGCCTTCTATCTATGCATTCTGACACTCCAACAATGTTTTCTGCTTCAATTTGGCTCATTTTACAAAGATGCTTATTTCTGGCGTGAACATGCAATTCTACTCAAGAGTAAGCAACTAAGCGAAATAAAGCCATGGAACGCTTATTTGCCTTCTATCTATGCATTCTGACACTCCAACAATGTTTTCTGCTTCAATTTGGCTCATTTTACAAAGATGCTTATTTCTGGCGTGAACATGCAGTTCTACTCAAGAGTAAGCAACTAAGCGAAATAAAGCCATAGAACGCTTATTTACATTCTATCTATGCATTCTGACACTCCACCAATGTGATCTGCTTCAATTTGACTCATTTTACAAAGATGCTTATTTCTGGCGTGAACATGCAGTTCTACTCAAGAGTAAGCAACTAAGCGAAATAAAGCCACGGAACGCTTATTTGCATTCTATCTATGCACTCTGACACTCCAACAATGTTTTCTGCTTCAATTTGGCTCATTTTACAAAGATGCTTATTTCTGGCGTGAACATGCAGTTCTACTCAAGAGTAAGCAACTAAGCGAAATAAAGCCATAGAACGCTTATTTGCATTCTATCTATGCATTCTGACACTCCAGCAATGTGTTCTGCTTCAATTTGACTCATTTTACAAAGATGCTTATTTCTGGCGTGAACATGCAGTTCTACTCAAGAGTAAGCAAGTAAGCGAAATAAAGCCAGGCAACGCTTATTTGCCTTCTATCTATGCATTCTGACACTCCAACAATGTGTTTTGCTTCACTTTGACTCATTTTACAAAGGTGCTTATTCCTGGAGTGAATATGCAGTTCTACTCAAGAGTAAGCAACTAAGCGAAATAAAGCCATGGAACGCTTATTTGCCTTCTATCTATGCATTCTGACACTCCAACAATGTTTTCTGCTTCAATTTGGCTCATTTTACAAAGATGCTTATTTCTGGCGTGAACATGCAGTTCTACTCAAGAGTAAGCAACTAAGCGAAATAAAGCCATGGAACGCTTATTTGCCTTCGATCTATGCATTCTGACACTCCAACAATGTTTTCTGCTTCAATTTGGCTCATTTTACAAAGATGCTTATTTCTGGCGTGAACATGCAGTTCTACTCAAGAGTAAGCAACTAAGCGAAATAAAGCCATGGAACGCTTATTTGCCTTCTATCTATGCATTCTGACACTCCAACAATGTTTTCTGCTTCAATTTGGCTCATTTTACAAAGATGCTTATTTCTGGCGTGAACATGCAGTTCTACTCAAGAGTAAGCAACTAAGCGAAATAAAGCCATGGAACGCTTATTTGCCTTCGATCTATGCATTCTGACACTCCAACAATGTTTTCTGCTTCAATTTGGCTCATTTTACAAAGATGCTTATTTCTGGCGTGAACATGCAGTTCTACTCAAGAGTAAGCAACTAAGCGAAATAAAGCCATGGAACGCTTATTTGCCTTCTATCTATGCATTCTGACACTCCAACAATGTTTTCTGCTTCAATTTGGCTCATTTTACAAAGATGCTTATTTCTGGCGTGAACATGCAGTTCTACTCTAGAGTAAGCAACTAAGCGAAATAAAGCCATAGAACGCTTATTTGCCTTCGATCTATGCATTCTGACACTCCAACAATGTTTTCTGCTTCATTTTGGCTCATTTTACAAAGATGCTTATTTCTGGCGAGAACATGCAGTTCTACTCAAGAGTAAGCAACTAAGCGAAATAAAGCCATAGAACGCTTATTTGCCTTCGATCTATGCATTCTGACACTCCAACAATGTGTTTTGCTTCACTTTGACTCATTTTACAAAGGTGCTTATTCCTGGAGTGAATATGCAGTTCTACTCAAGAGTAAGCAACTAAGCGAAATAAAGCCATGGAACGCTTATTTGCCGTCTATCTATGCATTCTGACACTCCAACAATGTTTTCTGCTTCAATTTGGCTCATTTTACAAAGATGCTTATTTCTGGCGTGAAAATGCAGTTCTACTCAAGAGTAAGCAACTAAGCGAAATAAAGCCATGGAACGCTTATTTGCCTTCGATCTATGCATTCTGACACTCCAACAATGTTTTCTGCTTCAATTTGGCTCATTTTACAAAGATGCTTATTTCTGGCGTGAACATGCAGTTCTACTCAAGAGTAAGCAAGTAAGCGAAATAAAGCCATGGAACGCTTATTTGCCTTCTATCTATGCATTCTGACACTCCAACAATGTTTTCTGCTTCAATTTGGCTCATTTTACAAAGATGCTTATTTCTGGCGTGAAAATGCAGTTCTACTCAAGAGTAAGCAACTAAGCGAAATAAAGCCATGGAACGCTTATTTGCCTTCGATCTATGCATTCTGACACTCCAACAATATTTTCTGCTTCACTTTGACTCATTTTACAAAGGTGCTTATTTCTGGCGTGAAAATGCAGTTCTACTCAAGAGTAAGCAACTAAGCGAAATAAAGCCATGGAACGCTTATTTGCCTTCGATCTATGCATTCTGACACTCCAGCAATGTTTTCTGCTTCAATTTGGCTCATTTTACAAAGATGCGTATTTCTGGCGTGAACATGCAGTTCTACTCAAGAGTAAGCAACTAAGCGAAATAAAGCCATGGAACGCTTATTTGCCTTCTATCTATGCATTCTGACACTCCAACAATGTGTTTTGCTTCACTTTGACTCATTTTACAAAGGTGCTTATTCCTGGAGTGAATATGCAGTTCTACTCAAGAGTAAGCATCTAAGCGAAATAAAGCCATGGAACGCTTATTTGCCTTCGATCTATGCATTCTGACACTCCAGCAATGTTTTCTGCTTCAATTTGGCTCATTTTACAAAGATGCGTATTTCTGGCGTGAACATGCAGTTCTACTCAAGAGTAAGCAACTAAGCGAAATAAAGCCATGGAACGCTTATTTGCCTTCTATCTATGCATTCTGACACTCCAACAATGTGTTTTGCTTCACTTTGACTCATTTTACAAAGGTGCTTATTCCTGGAGTGAATATGCAGTTCTACTCAAGAGTAAGCAACTAAGCGAAATAAAGCCATGGAACGCTTATTTGCCTTCTATCTATGCATTCTGACACTCCAACAATGTTTTCTGCTTCAATTTGGCTCATTTTACAAAGATGCTTATTTCTGGCGTGAAAATGCAGTTCTACTCAAGAGTAAGCAACTAAGCGAAATAAAGCCATGGAACGCTTATTTGCCTTCGATCTATGCATTCTGACACTCCAACAATGTTTTCTGCTTCAATTTGGCTCATTTTACAAAGATGCTTATTTCTGGCGTGAAAATGCAGTTCTACTCAAGAGTAAGCAACTAAGCGAAATAAAGCCATGGAACGCTTATTTGCCTTCGATCTATGCATTCTGACACTCCAGCAATGTTTTCTGCTTCAATTTGGCTCATTTTACAAATATGCTTATTTCTGGCGTGAACATGCAGTTCTACTCAAGAGTAAGCAACTAAGCGAAATAAAGCCATAGAACGCTTATTTACATTCTATCTATGCATTCTGACACTCCACCAATGTGATCTGCTTCAATTTGACTCATTTTACAAAGATGCTTATTTCTGGAGTGAACATGCAGTTCTACTCAAGAGTAAGCAAGTAAGCGAAATAAAGCCATGGAACGCTTATTTGCCTTCTATCTATGCATTCTGACACTCCAACAATGTTTTCTGCTTCAATTTGGGTCATTTCATAAAGGTGCTTATTCCTGGAGTGAATATGCAGTTCTACTCAAGAGTAAGCAACTAAGCGAAATAAAGCCATGGAACGCTTATTTGCCGTCTATCTATGCATTCTGACACTCCAACAATGTTTTCTGCTTCAATTTGGCTCATTTTACAAAGATGCTTATTTCTGGCGTGAAAATGCAGTTCTACTCAAGAGTAAGCAACTAAGCGAAATAAAGCCATGGAACGCTTATTTGCCTTCGATCTATGCATTCTGACACTCCAACAATGTTTTCTGCTTCAATTTGGCTCATTTTACAAAGATGCTTATTTCTGGCGTGAACATGCAGTTCTACTCAAGAGTAAGCAAGTAAGCGAAATAAAGCCATGGAACGCTTATTTGCCTTCTATCTATGCATTCTGACACTCCAACAATGTTTTCTGCTTCAATTTGGCTCATTTTACAAAGATGCTTATTTCTGGCGTGAACATGCAGTTCTACTCAAGAGTAAGCAACTAAGCGAAATAAAGCCATAGAACGCTTATTTGCCTTCGATCTATGCAATCTGACACTCCAACAATGTTTTCTGCTTCATTTTGGCTCATTTTACAAAGATGCTTATTTCTGGCGAGAACATGCAGTTCTACTCAAGAGTAAGCAACTAAGCGAAATAAAGCCATAGAACGCTTATTTGCCTCCTATCTATGCATTCTGACACTCCAACAATGTTTTCTGCTTCAATTTGGCTCATTTTACAAAGATGCTTATTTCTGGCGTGAAAATGCAGTTCTACTCAAGAGTAAGCAACTAAGCGAAATAAAGCCATGGAACGCTTATTTGCCTTCGATCTATGCATTCTGACACTCCAACAATGTTTTCTGCTTCAATTTGGCTTATTTTACAAAGATGCTTATTTCTGGCGTGAAAATGCAGTTCTACTCAAGAGTAAGCAACTAAGCGAAATAAAGCCATGGAACGCTTATTTGCCTTCGATCTATGCATTCTGACACTCCAGCAATGTTTTCTGCTTCAATTTGGCTCATTTTACAAATATGCTTATTTCTGGCGTGAACATGCAGTTCTACTCAAGAGTAAGCAACTAAGCGAAATAAAGCCATGGAACGCTTATTTGCCTTCTATCTATGCATTCTGACACTCCAACAATGTGTTTTGCTTCACTTTGACTCATTTTACAAAGGTGCTTATTTCTGGAGTGAATATGCAGTTCTACTCAAGAGTAAGCAACTAAGCGAAATAAAGCCATGGAACGCTTATTTGCCTTCTATCTATGCATTCTGACACTCCAACAATGTTTTCTGCTTCAATTTGGCTCATTTTACAAAGATGCTTATTTCTGGCGTGAAAATGCAGTTCTACTCAAGAGTAAGCAACTAAGCGAAATAAAGCCATGGAACGCTTATTTGCCTTCGATCTATGCATTCTGACACTCCAACAATGTTTTCTGCTTCAATTTGGCTCATTTTACAAAGATGCTTATTTCTGGCGTGAAAATGCAGTTCTACTCAAGAGTAAGCAACTAAGCGAAATAAAGCCATGGAACGCTTATTTGCCTTCGATCTATGCATTCTGACACTCCAGCAATGTTTTCTGCTTCAATTTGGCTCATTTTACAAATATGCTTATTTCTGGCGTGAACATGCAGTTCTACTCAAGAGTAAGCAACTAAGCGAAATAAAGCCATGGAACGCTTATTTACATTCTATCTATGCATTCTGACACTCCACCAATGTGATCTGCTTCAATTTGACTCATTTTACAAAGATGCTTATTTCTGGAGTGAACATGCAGTTCTACTCAAGAGTAAGCAAGTAAGCGAAATAAAGCCATGGAACGCTTATTTGCCTTCTATCTATGCATTCTGACACTCCAACAATGTTTTCTGCTTCAATTTGGGTCATTTCACAAAGGTGCTTATTCCTGGAGTGAATATGCAGTTCTACTCAAGAGTAAGCAACTAAGCGAAATAAAGCCATGGAACGCTTATTTGCCGTCTATCTATGCATTCTGACACTCCAACAATGTTTTCTGCTTCAATTTGGCTCATTTTACAAAGATGCTTATTTCTGGCGTGAAAATGCAGTTCTACTCAAGAGTAAGCAACTAAGCGAAATAAAGCCATGGAACGCTTATTTGCCTTCGATCTATGCATTCTGACACTCCAACAATGTTTTCTGCTTCAATTTGGCTCATTTTACAAAGATGCTTATTTCTGGCGTGAACATGCAGTTCTACTCAAGAGTAAGCAAGTAAGCGAAATAAAGCCATGGAACGCTTATTTGCCTTCTATCTATGCATTCTGACACTCCAACAATGTTTTCTGCTTCAATTTGGCTCATTTTACAAAGATGCTTATTTCTGGCGTGAACATGCAGTTCTACTCAAGAGTAAGCAACTAAGCGAAATAAAGCCATAGAACGCTTATTTGCCTTCGATCTATGCATTCTGACACTCCAACAATGTTTTCTGCTTCATTTTGGCTCATTTTACAAAGATGCTTATTTCTGGCGAGAACATGCAGTTCTACTCAAGAGTAAGCAACTAAGCGAAATAAAGCCATAGAACGCTTATTTGCCTTCTATCTTTGCATTCTGACACTCCAACAATGTGTTTTGCTTCACTTTGACTCATTTTACAAAGGTGCTTATTCCTGGAGTGAAAATGCAGTTCTACTCAAGAGTAAGCAACTAAGCGAAATAAAGCCATGGAACGCTTATTTGCCTTCGATCTATGCATTCTGACACTCCAACAATGTTTTCTGCTTCAATTTGGCTCATTTTACAAAGATGCTTATTTCTGGCGTGAAAATGCAGTTCTACTCAAGAGTAAGCAACTAAGCGAAATAAAGCCATGGAACGCTTATTTGCCTTCGATCTATGCATTCTTACACTCCAGCAATGTTTTCTGCTTCAATTTGGCTCATTTTACAAAGATGCGTATTTCTGGCGTGAACATGCAGTTCTACTCAAGAGTAAGCAACTAAGCGAAATAAAGCCATGGAACGCTTATTTGCCTTCTATCTATGCATTCTGACACTCCAACAATGTGTTTTGCTTCACTTTGACTCATTTTACAAAGGTGCTTATTCCTGGAGTGAATATGCAGTTCTACTCAAGAGTAAGCAACTAAGCGAAATAAAGCCATGGAACGCTTATTTGCCTTCTATCTATGCATTCTGACACTCCACCAATGTTTTCTGCTTCAATTTGGCTCATTTTACAAAGATGCTTATTTCTGGCGTGAAAATGCAGTTCTACTCAAGAGTAAGCAAGTAAGCGAAATAAAGCCATGGAACGCTTATTTGCCTTCTATCTATGCATTCTGACACTCCAACAATGTTTTCTGCTTCAATTTGGGTCATTTCACAAAGGTGCTCATTTCTTGAGTGAATATGCAGTTCTACTCAAGAGTAAGCAACTAAGCGAAATAAAGCCATAGAACGCTTATTTGCCATCTATCTATGCATTCTGACACTCCAACAATGTTTTCTGCTTCAATTTGGCTCATTTTACAAAGATGCTTATTTCTGGCGTGAACATGCAGTTCTACTCAAGAGTAAGCAACTAAGCGAAATAAAGCCACGGAACGCTTATTTGCCTTCTATCTATACATTCTGACACTCCAACAATGTGTTTTGCTTCACTTTGACTCATTTTACAAAGGTGCTTATTCCTGGAGTGAATATGCAGTTCTACTCAAGAGTAAGCAACTAAGCGAAATAAAGCCATGGAACGCTTATTTGCCTTCTATCTATGCATTCTGACACTCCAACAATGTTTTCTGCTTCAATTTGGCTCATTTTACAAAGATGCTTATTTCTGGCGTGAAAATGCAGTTCTACTCAAGAGTAAGCAACTAAGCGAAATAAAGCCATGGAACGCTTATTTGCCTTCGATCTATGCATTCTGAAACTCCAACAATGTTTTCTGCTTCAATTTGGCTCATTTTACAAAGATGCTTATTTCTGGCGTGAACATGCAGTTCTACTCAAGAGTAAGCAAGTAAGCGAAATAAAGCCATGGAACGCTTATTTGCCTTCTATCTATGCATTCTGACACTCCAACAATGTTTTCTGCTTCAATTTGGCTCATTTTACAAAGATGCTTATTTCTGGCGTGAACATGCAGTTCTACTCAAGAGTAAGCAACTAAGCGAAATAAAGCCATAGAACGCTTATTTGCCTTCGATCTATGCATTCTGACACTCCAACAATGTTTTCTGCTTCATTTTGGCTCATTTTACAAAGATGCTTATTTCTGGCGAGAACATGCAGTTCTACTCAAGAGTAAGCAACTAAGCGAAATAAAGCCATGGAACGCTTATTTGCCTTCGATCTATTCATTCTGACACTCCAGCAATGTTTTCTGCTTCAATTTGGCTCATTTTACAAAGATGCTTATTTCTGGCGTGAACATGCAGTTCTACTCAAGAGTAAGCAACTAAGCGAAATAAAGCCATGGAACGCTTATTTCCCTTCTATCTATGCATTCTGACACTCCAACAATGTTTTCTGCTTCAATTTGGGTCATTTCACAAAGGTGCTCATTTCTTGAGTGAATATGCAGTTCTACTCAAGAGTAAGCAACTAAGCGAAATAAAGCCACGGAACGCTTATTTGCCTTCTATCTATGCATTCTGACACTCCAACAATGTTTTCTGCTTCAATTTGGGTCATTTTACAAAGATGCTTATTTCTGGCGTGAACATGCAATTCTACTCAAGAGTAAGCAACTAAGCGAAATAAAGCCATGGAACGCTTATTTGCCTTCTATCTATGCATTCTGACACTCCAACAATGTTTTCTGCTTCAATTTGGCTCATTTTACAAAGATGCTTATTTCTGGCGTGAACATGCAGTTCTACTCAAGAGTAAGCAACTAAGCGAAATAAAGCCATAGAACGCTTATTTGCCTTCGATCTATGCATTCTGACACTCCAACAATGTTTTCTGCTTCATTTTGGCTCATTTTACAAAGATGTTTATTTCTGGCGAGAACATGCAGTTCTACTCAAGAGTAAGCAACTAAGCGAAATAAAGCCATGGAACGCTTATTTGCCTTCGATCTATGCATTCTGACACTCCAGCAATGTCTTCTGCTTCAATTTGGCTCATTTTACAAAGATGCTTATTTCTGGCGTGAACATGCAGTTCTACTCAAGAGTAAGCAACTAAGCGAAATAAATCCATGGAACGCTTATTTGCCTTCTATCTATGCATTCTGACACTCCAACAATGTTTTCTGCTTCAATTTGGGTCATTTCACAAAGGTGCTCATTTCTTGAGTGAATATGCAGTTCTACTCAAGAGTAAGCAACTAAGCGAAATAAAGCCATAGAACGCTTATTTGCCTTCTATCTATGCATTCTGACACTCCAACAATGTTTTCTGCTTCAATTTGGCTCATTTTACAAAGATGCTTATTTCTGGCGTGAACATGCAGTTCTACTCAAGAGTAAGCAACTAAGCGAAATAAAGCCACGGAACGCTTATTTGCCTTCTATCTATACATTCTGACACTCCAACAATGTGTTTTGCTTCACTTTGACTCATTTTACAAAGGTGCTTATTCCTGGAGTGAATATGCAGTTCTACTCAAGAGTAAGCAACTAAGCGAAATAAAGCCATGGAACGCTTATTTGCCTTCTATCTATGCATTCTGACACTCCAACAATGTTTAATGCTTCAATTTGGCTCATTTTACAAAGATGCTTATTTCTGGCGTGAAAATGCAGTTCTACTCAAGAGTAAGCAACTAAGCGAAATAAAGCCATGGAACGCTTATTTGCCTTCGATCTATGCATTCTGAAACTCCAACAATGTTTTCTGCTTCAATTTGGCTCATTTTACAAAGATGCTTATTTCTGGCGTGAACATGCAGTTCTACTCAAGAGTAAGCAAGTAAGCGAAATAAAGCCATGGAACGCTTATTTGCCTTCTATCTATGCATTCTGACACTCCAACAATGTTTTCTGCTTCAATTTGGCTCATTTTACAAAGATGCTTATTTCTGGCGTGAACATGCAGTTCTACTCAAGAGTAAGCAACTAAGCGAAATAAAGCCATAGAACGCTTATTTGCCTTCGATCTATGCATTCTGACACTCCAACAATGTTTTCTGCTTCATTTTGGCTCATTTTACAAAGATGCTTATTTCTGGCGAGAACATGCAGTTCTACTCAAGAGTAAGCAACTAAGCGAAATAAAGCCAGAGAACGCTTATTTGCATTCTTTGCATTCTGACACTCCAACAATGTGTTTTGCTTCACTTTGACTCATTTTACAAAGGTGCTTATTCCTGGAGTGAATATGCAGTTCTACTCAAGAGTAAGCAACTAAGCGAAATAAAGCCATGGAACGCTTATTTGCCTTCTATCTATGCATTCTGACACTCCAACAATGTTTCCTGCTTCAATTTGGCTCATTTTACAAAGATGCTTATTTCTGGCGTGAAAATGCAGTTCTACTCAAGAGTAAGCAACTAAGCGAAATAAAGCCATGGAACGCTTATTTGCCTTCGATCTATGCATTCTGACACTCCAACAATGTTTTCTGCTTCAATTTGGCTCATTTTACAAAGATGCTTATTTCTGGCGTGAAAATGCAGTTCTACTCAAGAGTAAGCAACTAAGCGAAATAAAGCCATGGAACGCTTATTTGCCTTCGATCTATGCATTCTGACACTCCAGCAATGTTTTCTGCTTCAATTTGGCTCATTTTACAAAGATGCTTATTTCTGGCGTGAACATGCAGTTCTACTCAAGAGTAAGCAACTAAGCGAAATAAAGCCATGGAACGCTTATTTCCCTTCTATCTATGCATTCTGACACTCCAACAATGTTTTCTGCTTCAATTTGGCTCATTTTACAAAGATGCTTATTTCTGGCGTGAACATGCAATTCTACTCAAGAGTAAGCAACTAAGCGAAATAAAGCCATAGAACGCTTATTTGCCTTCGATCTATGCATTCTGACACTCCAACAATGTTTTCTGCTTCATTTTGGCTCATTTTACAAAGATGCTTATTTCTGGCGAGAACATGCAGTTCTACTCAAGAGTAAGCAACTAAGCGAAATAAAGCCAGAGAACGCTTATTTGCATTCTTTGCATTCTGACACTCCAACAATGTGTTTTGCTTCACTTTGACTCATTTTACAAAGGTGCTTATTCCTGGAGTGAATATGCAGTTCTACTCAAGAGTAAGCAACTAAGCGAAATAAAGCCATGGAACGCTTATTTGCCTTCTATCTATGCATTCTGACACTCCAACAATGTTTCCTGCTTCAATTTGGCTCATTTTACAAAGATGCTTATTTCTGGCGTGAAAATGCAGTTCTACTCAAGAGTAAGCAACTAAGCGAAATAAAGCCATGGAACGCTTATTTGCCTTCGATCTATGCATTCTGACACTCCAACAATGTTTTCTGCTTCAATTTGGCTCATTTTACAAAGATGCTTATTTCTGGCGTGAAAATGCAGTTCTACTCAAGAGTAAGCAACTAAGCGAAATAAAGCCATGGAACGCTTATTTGCCTTCGATCTATGCATTCTGACACTCCAGCAATGTTTTCTGCTTCAATTTGGCTCATTTTACAAAGATGCTTATTTCTGGCGTGAACATGCAGTTCTACTCAAGAGTAAGCAACTAAGCGAAATAAAGCCATGGAACGCTTATTTCCCTTCTATCTATGCATTCTGACACTCCAACAATGTTTTCTGCTTCAATTTGGCTCATTTTACAAAGATGCTTATTTCTGGCGTGAACATGCAATTCTACTCAAGAGTAAGCAACTAAGCGAAATAAAGCCATGGAACGCTTATTTGCCTTCTATCTATGCATTCTCACACTCCAACAATGTTTTCTGCTTCAATTTGGCTCATTTTACAAAGATGCTTATTTCTGGCGTGAACATGCAGTTCTACTCAAGAGTAAGCAACTAAGCGAAATAAAGCCATAGAACGCTTATTTACATTCTATCTATGCATTCTGACACTCCACCAATGTGATCTGCTTCAATTTGACTCATTTTACAAAGATGCTTATTTCTGGAGTGAACATGCAGTTCTACTCAAGAGTAAGCAAGTAAGCGAAATAAAGCCATGGAACGCTTATTTGCCTTCGATCTATGCATTCTGACACTCCAACAATGTGTTCTGCTTCAATTTGGCTTATTTTACAAAGATGCTTATTTCTGGCGTGAAGATGCAGTTCTACTCAAGAGTAAGCAACTAAGCGAAATAAAGCCATAGAACGCTTATTTGCCTTCTATCTATGCATTCTGACACTCCAACAATGTTTTCTGCTTCAATTTGGCTCATTTTACAAAGATGCTTATTTCTGGCGTGAAAATGCAGTTCTACTCAAGAGTAAGCAACTAAGCGAAATAAAGCCATGGAACGCTTATTTGCCTTCGATCTATGCATTCTGACACTCCAACAATGTTTTCTGCTTCAATTTGGCTCATTTTACAAAGATGCTTATTTCTGGCGTGAACATGCAATTCTACTCAAGAGTAAGCAACTAAGCGAAATAAAGCCATGGAACGCTTATTTGCCTTCTATCTATGCATTCTGACACTCCAACAATGTTTTCTGCTTCAATTTGGCTCATTTTACAAATATGCTTATTTCTGGCGTGAACATGCAGTTCTACTCAAGAGTAAGCAACTAAGCGAAATAAAGCCATAGAACGCTTATTTACATTCTATCTATGCATTCTGACACTCCACCAATGTGATCTGCTTCAATTTGACTCATTTTACAAAGATGCTTATTTCTGGAGTGAACATGCAGTTCTACTCAAGAGTAAGCAAGTAAGCGAAATAAAGCCATGGAACGCTTCTGTGCCTTCTATCTATGCATTCTGACACTCCAACAATGTTTTCTGCTTCAATTTGGGTCATTTCACAAAGGTGCTCATTTCTTGAGTGAATATGCAGTTCTACTCAAGAGTAAGCAACTAAGCGAAATAAAGCCATAGAACGCTTATTTGCCTTCTATCTATGCATTCTGACACTCCAACAATGTTTTCTGCTTCAATTTGGCTCATTTTACAAAGATGCTTATTTCTGGCGTGAACATGCAGTTCTACTCAAGAGTAAGCAACTAAGCGAAATAAAGCCACGAAACGCTTATTTGCCTTCTATCTATGCATTCTGACACTCCAACAATGTTTTCTGCTTCAATTTGGCTCATTTTACAAAGATGCTTATTTCTGGCGTGAACATGCAGTTCTACTCAAGAGTAAGCAACTAAGCGAAATAAAGCCATAGAACGCTTATTTACATTCTATCTATGCATTCTGACACTCCACCAATGTGATCTGCTTCAATTTGACTCATTTTACAAAGATGCTTATTTCTGGAGTGAACATGCAGTTCTACTCAAGAGTAAGCAACTAAGCGAAATAAAGCCATAGAACGCTTATTTGCCTTCTATCTATGCATTCTGACACTCCAACAATGTTTTCTGCTTCAATTTGGCTCATTTTACAAAGATGCTTATTTCTGGCGTGAACATGCAGTTCTACTCAAGAGTAAGCAACTAAGCGAAATAAAGCCACGAAACGCTTATTTGCCTTCTATCTATGCATTCTGACACTCCAACAATGTGTTTTGCTTCACTTTGACTCATTTTACAAAGGTGCTTATTCCTGGAGTGAATATGCAGTTCTACTCAAGAGTAAGCAACTAAGCGAAATAAAGCCATGGAACGCTTATTTGCCTTCGATCTATGCATTCTGAAACTCCAACAATGTTTTCTGCTTCAATTTGGCTCATTTTACAAAGATGCTTATTTCTGGCGTGAACATGCAGTTCTACTCAAGAGTAAGCAAGTAAGCAAAATAAAGCCATGGAACGCTTATTTGCCTTCTATCTATGCATTCTGACACTCCAACAATGTTTTCTGCTTCACTTTGACTCATTTTACAAAGGTGCTTATTCCTGGAGTGAATATGCAGTTCTACTCAAGAATAAGCAACTAAGCGAAATAAAGCCATGTGTCACAGTGGCCGGAGTGGACTACTTCAGAGTAACGACGCTACGCAGCTCTGCATTTTATTCTTTTATTGGTGCTGCGTATTTACAGTGCTCAAGTCATTGCTATTTACACGGAGTGATGTTGTCAGTCGGTTTCAGAACCTCCTAATGGCTTTTGGCGCGTCTTTCTCCAACACAAAAGCTTTGGCAGACCCATCCTCTTTCCCCTCCTCTTTCTGCGTAATTCCGGAGTTGGGGGGATGGGTCTCCCGCCCTTATTCGCCCCTTCCTGTCCCACCTGGGACCCTGGCTCCTCTACCTTGCCTGAGCCTCGGACACGACTTCCTGCTTCCCCACTGGAATCGGAACTCTCTCTGCTTCCCCCTGTGCTCGGGGATTGGCTTGAACTTAGGAGGGGAGGGACTTCGCGATATCCCCTGTCCCTCACATCCACCCCCCTCCCAAGCTCTCCTTCACCCCTCCCCAGGTCCCCCCCAGGTGTCGGTGACGACTGGAAGCCTAAGAACTCAGTGCTTTCCGAGCCCGTTGGCGTGAACACCTCCCCCCAGTCCTGCAAGCCCCCCCCCTTCCGCCTGGGAGGACGGGAATCCCAAAAAGTCTGTGGCGTCAGAGCTGGTGGGGGTAAAAATGTTCTGCCAATCTGCTCCTTCCTCTGACTGGGTGGATCTCGGTGACACCCATACCTCATCCTCTGGTTCCTCAAACTCCGCTTCCCAGCACCATGGTGAACTGCTCTCCCGTGCTTCCTCCCCCTCCCCCTCCCTTTCCATGTGCCAGGGCTTGGGTCTATGGGGGAAAAGGGCGTGAAATTCTTCTACCAGGAATTCCTCCTGTATCTGAGTGGCTGGGACCCATTCATTCTGGGACGGTGGAGCATCCTCCCATGCCATGAGGTACTCCAGGCCCCCCACCCCCCACCTTGAATCCAGGATGGCTGTGGCCTCATTGAGTTGCTCCCTGCCTTCCCTCTCCCCCCCTCCCTCAGGGGTTTGTTCGCTGTCTCGGAGCCTGCTGCTTTCCCTGTACGGTGACAGCAGCGATCTATGAAACACTGGGTGCACCCTCATGTCCTCTGGCAGTGCCAGCCTGTATGCCACCGGGTTGACCTGTTGCGTGACCGTGAAGGGGCCCAACCTTCTGGGCGCCAGCTTTTTGCATCGCCCTCTGATGGGAAGGCCCTCCGAGGACAACCAAACTTTGTCCCCCACCCTAATGACCTCCCCCGGTCGCCTGTGGCGATCTGCCCCCCTCTTGTACGCTTCCTTGGCTCTCTCCAAGTGTTCTCTGAGCTGCTGGTGCACCGTCTCCAGTTCCTCTGCCCAATCCTCAGCCTGTGGGCCCTCCTCCTCCTCCTCCCCCTCCCTCTCAGGGAAAGATCTGAGGTCACGCCCGTAATTGGCCTTAAAGGGCGACACCCCTGTGGAGACGTGCACCGCATTGTTGTAGGCAAATTCTGCCAGTGGCAGGCGATCCACCCAGTCCGTTTGCCTCTGGCTGACGTAGCATCTCAGGTACTGCTGCAGAATGGCGTTGACCCTCTCCGCCTGTCCATTGGTCTGCGGGTGTCTAGCCGTCGACAAGCTGACCTCCACCTGCAGGAGGTTCATGAGCCGCCGCCAGAACCTGGAAACAAATTGGCGGCCACGATCCGAAATAACCCTTAAGGGTAATCCATGCAGTCTGAATACGTGATCCACAAACAGTTTGGCTGTCTCTTCTGCCGAGACCGCCCTGGCACACGGTATAAAGTGGCACATTTTGGACATGAGGTCCACCACCACCAACACTGCGGTCTTGCCCCTGGAAGAAGGCAGATCTGTGATGAAGTCCATGGACACCACTTCCCACGGCCTGTGTGGCGTGGCTAAGGGCTCCAGCAATCCCGGTGGCGCTGCTCTGACCACCTTTGCCCGCTGGCAGGTGTCACAGCCCCGTACATAGTCTCGAACATCTTCCCGCACCCCTGGCCACCAGAAGTGTCTCATGACTAGGTGAGTGGTTTTGTCCCTCCCAAAATGACCCGCCGTTGGGTTGTCGTGCATCTGCTTGAGGACCGTACGTCTAAGCTGGGTGGTGGGCAGGTACAGTGCACCCTTGTAGAAAAGCAGCCCCCTGCGTTCTGCAAAGTCTTTTGCCTGCTCCCCCCCCCTTCTCAGTTCTCTGCAGATGCGGTTGGCAAATTCATCCGCTGCCGTCAGTGCTGTGAGTTCTGCCTCGCTCACCACTGCTGCTCCGCAGGACCATGCTGACGGGGGGAAAATGTGCCTGGGTGCCGGTGGCGCCTCCTCCTCCATGTATTCTGGCTTGCGGGAGAGGGCATCCGCCCTGACATTCTGCTCTCCCGGGATGTAGTGTATGGAGAAGTTGAAGTTCGAGAAGAACTCTGCCCACCGTATCTGCCGCTGGTTGAGCACCCTGGCAGTTCTCCAGAACTCCAGGTTCTTGTGGTCTGTGCACACCTGGATGGGGTGCTTGGCGCCCACCAGGAAGTGTCTCCAGTGCTGGAACGCAGCGTGGATCGCCAGAAGTTCCCGATCAAACACTGTGTAGTTTCGCTCTGGCTGAGTCAATTTCCTGGAGAAGAAGGCACAGGGTCTCCACTCTCGGTTGGCGTCCAGTTGCAACAAAATGGCGCCCACAGCTTTATCAGAAGCATCTGTCTCCACGCGTAGGGGCGCGTCCTGAACCACGTGGAACAGGTTCTGGTCTGAGGCGAACACCCTCTTGAGGCTTTCGAACGCTGCTTGCGCCTCTGGTGTCCACCTGAACTTCTGCTTGCCTCTCAGGCAGTCAGTGATGGGAGCCGTAACGCGAGAGAAGTTCTTGATGAACTTCCTGTAGAAGTTGGCGAAGCCTAGTAGGCGTTGGGCATCTTTGCGAGTCCTGGGGCTGTGCCAGTCCAGGATGGCCTGCACCTTGTCCTTGTCCATCGCCAGCCCCTTGTCTGACAGCTTGTAGCCCAGGAAGTCCACCTCCTTGGTGTGAAACTTGCACTTCTCCAGCTTCACATACAGGTGGTTCTCCTTCAGGCGCTGCAACACCTCCCTGACATCTTTCACGTGCTGCACTGGGTCGTTGGAGTAAATAAGGATGTCATCCAGGAAGACCAAGCATTTCCTGAAGAGGAGGGACCCCAGGACGTGGTGCATGAAGGCCTGGAAGCATGCTGAGCCCCCTTGCAACCCGAAGGGCATCACCAGATATTCAAAAGAGCCCAGAGGCGTGAACATCGTGGTTTTCCATTCATCGCCTTCCCGGATCCTGATCAAGTTGTACGCCCCCCTCAGGTCTAGCTTGGTGAAAATCTTGCCCCTGCGTGCCGCTGTCAGGAGATCATCCACTCTGGGCATGGGGAAAGCCACTGGCTCTGTCACTGAATTCAGGCGTCTAAAATCCACCACAAGACGGCGCTGTTGCGTGTCTTTCTTGTCCACCCAGAAGACCGGGCTGCCCCCTGCTGCCTTGCTTTCTCTGATGAACCCCCGCTTGAGGTTCTTGTCGATGAAAGCGCGCAGATCTTCCAGTTCCTGGTCTGACATGGCGTACAGCTTGGCTGGGGGTATAGTTGCCCCTGGCACCAGGTTGATCTGGCAGTCAAAAGGCCTGTGTGGGGGTAGGTGGTCGGACTCCGCTTCGCTGAAGACCTCCTGCAGGTCCCAGTACGGCTTGGGTATCGCTTCACCCCCTTTGACGTGCATGGTGGCCACCGTGGCTATCGGAGGCCCCTCCCCTGGTTGGTGCTGCATGCAATGTTCCAGGCAAAAGTCCGATCCAAAAGTGATGCATCTCTGGTGCCAACTTATGGAGGGGTCATGGCGCGCCAGCCAGCTCATGCCCAAAACGATGGGGGGGTCTGAGATGGTGGTGACGTTGAATGCCAGTGTCTCTGAGTGCCTTCCAACCGTCATTCTCATGGGGGGGGTTTGATGCGTGATGGCCCCTCCCAGCAGCTCTCTGCCGTCAATGGTTGCCACGTGCAGAGGAAAATCCAGCTGCAGAAGCTGGATCTGGTGCTCTTCTGCAAAGTTTCTCGAGAAGAAGTTCGCTGACGCCCCACTGTCAATTAGGGCGAGGACTGTCAGGGGATAGCCATTTGGAAGCGTGAGCGTCACTTCTAGAACCACTCCTGCTCTGGGAGGGGTGGGCTGGCTCTGCTCCTCTCTGTGCGGGTGGGTGGGCTGGGGCTGTTGTCTGCTGACTGTGCCTGGCTGCCGCCCCTTGTCTCCTGCAGCCAGGCTTTCCCGTTTCCCTGCTGTGGTGCTGCGTCAGTGGGGGAGGGCACAACCGTTCCCGCCTTTCCTTGCCACTCCCTGCGATGTGGGCAGTCTCTGACGAGATGCTGGGGGGAGTTGCAGAGAAAGCAATTCCCACCCCTTCCCTCCTTGCGTCTTGGCGCCGCTGGGGTTTGAAAAGCCCGCGCGCGCGCGCTATCAATCTGCATGGGTTCCTGGTCCTGACTGGCCCCAGGCGTGGCTTGAAAGGGTTGTTGGGGGAGTGGCTTCTCCTGCGACCGTGGGAACCAAGCCCGCTTTGCGCGCGTTGCTTGCTTGTCGCTCCACCGGGATTCCTGTCTCACCCCCACCGCCAGAGCCGCTTTGCTCAGCTGATCCATATTACTGGGCTTTGGACCTCTCGAGAGCTCATCCTTCACCTCCTCATGCAACCCCAAGTAGAACGCCGCTTGCATTGGGGGGGACTCAAGTTCCCACCCCAATCTGTGCACCAGCATGGTGAATTTCGCCCAATACGCGCGAACTGTCATATTTCCTTGGCGTAAATTATGAAGTTCCTCCTTAGTCTGATCCATATGACTATCGGACGAATACATCGTTTTCAAACCTTCTAGAAATAGTTTGACATTCTTCATGCAAGGATTCCTTGTTGCAATTAACGGTCTTAGCCACTCCCTGGCTGCCCCGGTAAGGTGCTCCACAATAAACGCTACCCTGTGCTCATCATCAGGGAACTCATCGTGGTGCAGCTCAAGAGCATACACAATCTCAGTCTCAAAGCCCTGAAATTCCCTCGGGTCTCCATTGAACTTGCTTACTAGGGTCCCGGCTCTCCTTCCTGGCAGCACTTGGACTTGGGGTGCCCCTCCCGCCTTGTTTTTCTCTGCATCCAGCTTGTTTTGGAGGTCTACCGCCACCGCCCTTAATTGCTGCTCTTTTTCCTGAAGCGCTCTCACCTGTTCCGCAAGTTGTAGCCGGTCGTCCTGGACCTTCTTAGTCTCCTCTTTAGCTGCCTTCAATTCCCCCTGCGCCTGCAGCGACAGCTGCTGCAGTTCTTGCTGGGCTTGCTCCGCGATCTGCCGCCATTTCTCCGCCTCTGACACGCTCATCCCGGCAACTCCAAAGTAGCCCCAAAAGGATTAGGAGGTTGCTGTCACAGTGGCCGGAGTGGACTACTTCAGAGTAACGACGCTACGCAGCTCTGCATTTTATTCTTTTATTGGTGCTGCGTATTTACAGTGCTCAAGTCATTGCTATTTACACGGAGTGATGTTGTCAGTCGGTTTCAGAACCTCCTAATGGCTTTTGGCGCGTCTTTCTCCAACACAAAAGCTTTGGCAGACCCATCCTCTTTCCCCTCCTCTTTCTGCGTAATTCCGGAGTTGGGGGGATGGGTCTCCCGCCCTTATTCGCCCCTTCCTGTCCCACCTGGGACCCTGGCTCCTCTACCTTGCCTGAGCCTCGGACACGACTTCCTGCTTCCCCACTGGAATCGGAACTCTCTCTGCTTCCCCCTGTGCTCGGGGATTGGCTTGAACTTAGGAGGGGAGGGACTTCGCGATATCCCCTGTCCCTCACACCATGGAACGCTTATTTGCCTTCGATCTATGCATTCTGAAACTCCAACAATGTTTTCTGCTTCAATTTGGCTCATTTTACAAAGATGCTTATTTCTGGCGTGAACATGCAGTTCTACTCAAGAGTAAGCAACTAAGCGAAATAAAGCCACGGAACGCTTATTTGCCTTCTATCTATGCATTCTGACACTCCAACAATGTTTTCTGCTTCAATTTGGCTCATTTTACAAAGATGCTTATTTCTGGCGTGAACATGCAGTTCTACTCAAGAGGAAGCAACTAATCGAAATAAAGCCATAGAACGCTTATTTGCCTTCGATCTATGCATTCTGACACTCCAACAATGTTTTCTGCTTCATTTTGGCTCATTTTACAAAGATGCTTATTTCTGGCGAGAACATGCAGTTCTACTCAAGAGTAAGCAACTAAGCGAAATAAAGCCATGGAACGCTTATTTGCCTTCTATCTATGCATTTTGACACTCCAACAATGTTTCCTGCTTCAATTTGGCTCATTTTACAAAGATGCTTATTTCTGGCGTGAAAATGCAGTTCTACTCAAGAGTAAGCAACTAAGCGAAATAAAGCCATGGAACGCTTATTTGCCTTCGATCTATGCATTCTGACACTCCAACAATGTTTTCTGCTTCAATTTGGCTCATTTTACAAAGATGCTTATTTCTGGCGTGAAAATGCAGTTCTACTCAAGAGTAAGCAACAAAGCGAAATAAAGCCATGGAACGCTTATTTGCCTTCGATCTATGCATTCTGACACTCCAGCAATGTTTTCTGCTTCAATTTGGCTCATTTTACAAAGATGCTTATTTCTGGCGTGAACATGCAGTTCTACTCAAGAGTAAGCAACTAAGCGAAATAAAGCCATGGAACGCTTATTTGCCTTCTATCTATGCATTCTGACACTCCAACAATGTTTTCTGCTTCAATTTGGCTCATTTTACAAAGATGCTTATTTCTGGCGTGAACATGCAGTTCTACTCAAGAGTAAGCAACTAAGCGAAATAAAGCCATGGAACGCTTATTTGCCTTCGATCTATGCATTCTGACACTCCAACAATGTTTTCTGCTTCAATTTGGGTCATTTCACAAAGGTGCTCATTTCTTGAGTGAATATGCAGTTCTACTCAAGAGTAAGCAACTAAGCGAAATAAAGCCACGGAACGCTTATTTGCCTTCTATCTATGCATTCTGACACTCCAACAATGTTTTCTGCTTCAATTTGGCTCATTTTACAAAGATGCTTATTTCTGGCGTGAACATGCAGTTCTACTCAAGAGTAAGCAACTAAGCGAAATAAAGCCACGGAACGCTTATTTGCCTTCTATCTATACATTCTGACACTCCAACAATGTGTTTTGCTTCACTTTGACTCATTTTACAAAGGTGCTTATTCCTGGAGTGAATATGCAGTTCTACTCAAGAGTAAGCAACTAAGCGAAATAAAGCCATGGAACGCTTATTTGCCTTCGATCTATGCATTCTGACACTCCAGCAATGTTTTCTGCTTCAATTTGGCTCATTTTACAAAGATGCTTATTTCTGGCGTGAAAATGCAGTTCTACTCAAGAGTAAGCAACTAAGCGAAATAAAGCCATGGAACGCTTATTTGCCTTCGATCTATGCATTCTGAAACTCCAACAATGTTTTCTGCTTCAATTTGGCTCATTTTACAAAGATGCTTATTTCTGGCGTGAACATGCAGTTCTACTCAAGAGTAAGCAAGTAAGCGAAATAAAGCCATGGAACGCTTATTTGCCTTCTATCTATGCATTCTGACACTCCAACAATGTTTTCTGCTTCAATTTGGCTCATTTTACAAAGATGCTTATTTCTGGCGTGAACATGCAGTTCTACTCAAGAGTAAGCAACTAAGCGAAATAAAGCCATAGAACGCTTATTTGCCTTCGATCTATGCATTCTGACACTCCAACAATGTTTTCTGCTTCATTTTGGCTCATTTTACAAAGATGCTTATTTCTGGCGAGAACATGCAGTTCTACTCAAGAGTAAGCAACTAAGCGAAATAAAGCCATGGAACGCTTATTTGCCTTCGATCTATGCATTCTGACACTCCAGCAATGTCTTCTGCTTCAATTTGGCTCATTTTACAAAGATGCTTATTTCTGGCGTGAACATGCAGTTCTACTCAAGAGTAAGCAACTAAGCGAAATAAAGCCATGGAACGCTTATTTCCCTTCTATCTATGCATTCTGACACTCCAACAATGTTTTCTGCTTCAATTTGGGTCATTTCACAAAGGTGCTCATTTCTTGAGTGAATATGCAGTTCTACTCAAGAGTAAGCAATGGATGGCCCTTGTGGTCTCTTCCAACTCTATGATTCTATGATTCTATGATTCTATGATTCTATACTCAAGAGTAAGCAACTAAGCGAAATAAAGCCATAGAACGCTTATTTGCCTTCGATCTATGCATTCTGACACTCCAACAATGTTTTCTGCTTCATTTTGGCTCATTTTACAAAGATGCTTATTTCTGGCGAGAACATGCAGTTCTACTCAAGAGTAAGCAACTAAGCGAAATAAAGCCATAGAACGCTTATTTGCCTTCTATCTTTGCATTCTGACACTCCAACAATGTGTTTTGCTTCACTTTGACTCATTTTACAAAGGTGCTTATTCCTGGAGTGAATATGCAGTTCTACTCAAGAGTAAGCAACTAAGCGAAATAAAGCCATGGAACGCTTATTTGCCTTCTATCTATGCATTCTGACACTCCAACAATGTTTCCTGCTTCAATTTGGCTCATTTTACAAAGATGCTTATTTCTGGCGTGAAAATGCAGTTCTACTCAAGAGTAAGCAACTAAGCGAAATAAAGCCATGGAACGCTTATTTGCCTTCGATCTATGCATTCTGACACTCCAACAATGTTTTCTGCTTCAATTTGGCTCATTTTACAAAGATGCTTATTTCTGGCGTGAAAATGCAGTTCTACTCAAGAGTAAGCAACTAAGCGAAATAAAGCCATGGAACGCTTATTTGCCTTCGATCTATGCATTCTGACACTCCAGCAATGTTTTCTGCTTCAATTTGGCTCATTTTACAAAGATGCTTATTTCTGGCGTGAACATGCAGTTCTACTCAAGAGTAAGCAACTAAGCGAAATAAAGCCATGGAACGCTTATTTCCCTTCTATCTCTGCATTCTGACACTCCAACAATGTTTTCTGCTTCAATTTGGCTCATTTTACAAAGATGCTTATTTCTGGCGTGAACATGCAATTCTACTCAAGAGTAAGCAACTAAGCGAAATAAAGCCATGGAACGCTTATTTGCCTTCGATCTATGCATTCTGACACTCCAACAATGTTTTCTGCTTCAATTTGGCTCATTTTACAAAGATGCTTATTTCTGGCGTGAACAGGCAGTTCTACTCAAGAGTAAGCAACTAAGCGAAATAAAGCCATAGAACGCTTATTTACATTCTATCTATGCATTCTGACACTCCACCAATGTGATCTGCTTCAATGTGACTCATTTTACAAAGATGCCTATTTCTGGAGTGAACATGCAGTTCTACTCAAGAGTAAGCAAGTAAGCGAAATAAAGCCATGGAACGCTTATTTGCCTTCTATCTATGCATTCTGACACTCCAACAATGTTTTCTGCTTCAATTTGGCTCATTTTACAAAGATGCTTATTTCTGGCGTGAACATGCAGTTCTACTCAAGAGTAAGCAACTAAGCGAAATAAAGCCATAGAACGCTTATTTACATTCTATCTATGCATTCTGACACTCCACCAATGTGATCTGCTTCAATTTGACTCATTTTACAAAGATGCTTATTTCTGGAGTGAACATGCAGTTCTACTCAAGAGTAAGCAGGTAAGCGAAATAAAGCCATGGAACGCTTATTTGCCTTCTATCTATGCATTCTGACACTCCAACAATGTTTTCTGCTTCAATTTGGGTCATTTCACAAAGGTGCTCATTTCTTGAGTGAATATGCAGTTCTACTCAAGAGTAAGCAACTAAGCGAAATAAAGCCATAGAACGCTTATTTGCCTTCTATCTATGCATTCTGACACTCCAACAATGTTTTCTGCTTCAATTTGGCTCATTTTACAAAGATGCTTATTTCTGGCGTGAACATGCAGTTCTACTCAAGAGTAAGCAACTAAGCGAAATAAAGCCACGGAACGCTTATTTGCCTTCTATCTATACATTCTGACACTCCAACAATGTGTTTTGCTTCACTTTGACTCATTTTACAAAGGTGCTTATTCCTGGAGTGAATATGCAGTTCTACTCAAGAGTAAGCAAGTAAGCGAAATAAAGCCATGGAACGCTTATTTGCCTTCTATCTATGCATTCTGACACTCCAACAATGTTTAATGCTTCAATTTGGCTCATTTTACAAAGATGCTTATTTCTGGCGTGAAAATGCAGTTCTACTCAAGAGTAAGCAACTAAGCGAAATAAAGCCATGGAACGCTTATTTGCCTTCGATCTATGCATTCTGAAACTCCAACAATGTTTTCTGCTTCAATTTGGCTCATTTTACAAAGATGCTTATTTCTGGCGTGAGCATGCAGTTCTACTCAAGAGTAAGCAAGTAAGCGAAATAAAGCCATGGAACGCTTATTTGCCTTCTATCTATGCATTCTGACACTCCAACAATGTTTTCTGCTTCAATTTGGCTCATTTTACAAAGATGCTTATTTCTGGCGTGAACATGCAGTTCTACTCAAGAGTAAGCAACTAAGCGAAATAAAGCCATAGAACGCTTATTTGCCTTCGATCTATGCATTCTGACACTCCAACAATGTTTTCTGCTTCATTTTGGCTCATTTTACAAAGATGCTTATTTCTGGCGAGAACATGCAGTTCTACTCAAGAGTAAGCAACTAAGCGAAATAAAGCCATAGAACGCTTATTTGCCTTCTATCTTTGCATTCTGACACTCCAACAATGTGTTTTGCTTCACTTTGACTCATTTTACAAAGGTGCTTATTCCTGGAGTGAATATGCAGTTCTACTCAAGAGTAAGCAACTAAGCGAAATAAAGCCATGGAACGCTTATTTGCCTTCGATCTATGCATTCTGACACTCCAACAATGTTTTCTGCTTCAATTTGGCTCATTTTAGTAAGATGCTTATTTCTGGCGTGAAAATGCAGTTCTACTCAAGAGTAAGCAACTAAGCGAAATAAAGCCATGGAACGCTTATTTGCCTGCGATCTATGCATTCTGACACTCCAACAATGTTTTCTGCTTCAATTTGGCTCATTTTACAAAGATGCTTATTTCTGGCGTGAACATGCAATTCTACTCAAGAGTAAGCAACTAAGCGAAATAAAGCCATGGAACGCTTATTTGCCTTCTATCTATGCATTCTGACACTCCAACAATGTTTTCTGCTTCAATTTGGCTCATTTTACAAAGATGCTTATTTCTGGCGTGAACATGCAATTCTACTCAAGAGTAAGCAACTAAGCGAAATAAAGCCATGGAACGCTTATTTGCCTTCTATCTATGCATTCTGACACTCCAACAATGTTTTCTGCTTCAATTTGGCTCATTTTACAAAGATGCTTATTTCTGGCGTGAACATGCAGTTCTACTCAAGAGTAAGCAACTAAGCGAAATAAAGCCATAGCACGCTTATTTACATTCTATCTATGCATTCTGACACTCCACCAATGTGATCTGCTTCAATTTGACTCATTTTACAAAGATGCTTATTTTTGGAGTGAACATGCAGTTCTACTCAAGAGTAAGCAAGTAAGCGAAATATTGCCTTCGATCTATGCATTCTGACACTCCAACAATGTGTTCTGCTTCAATTTGGCTTATTTTACAAAGATGCTTATTTCTGGCGTGAAGATGCAGTTCTACTCAAGAGTAAGCAACTAAGCGAAATAAAGCCATAGAACGCTTATTTGCCTTCTATCTATGCATTCTGACACTCCAACAATGTTTTCTGCTTCAATTTGGCTCATTTTACAAAGATGCTTATTTCTGGCGTGAACATGCAGTTCTACTCAAGAGTAAGCAACTAAGCGAAATAAAGCCATGGAACGCTTATTTGCCTTCGATCTATGCATTCTGACACTCCAACAATGTTTTCTGCTTCAATTTGGCTCATTTTACAAAGATGCTTATTTCTGGCGTGAAAATGCAGTTCTACTCAAGAGTAAGCAACTAAGCGAAATAAAGCCATGGAACGCTTATTTGCCTTCGATCTATGCATTCTGACACTCCAACAATGTTTTCTGCTTCAATTTGGCTCATTTTACAAAGATGCTTATTTCTGGCGTGAACATGCAATTCTACTCAAGAGTAAGCAACTAAGCGAAATAAAGCCATGGAACGCTTATTTGCCTTCTATCTATGCATTCTGACACTCCAACAATGTTTTCTGCTTCAATTTGGCTCATTTTACAAATATGCTTATTTCTGGCGTGAACATGCAGTTCTACTCAAGAGTAAGCAATTAAGCGAAATAAAGCCATAGAACGCTTATTTACATTCTATCTATGCATTCTGACACTCCACCAATGTGATCTGCTTCAATTTGACTCATTTTACAAAGATGCTTATTTCTGGAGTGAACATGCAGTTCTACTCAAGAGTAAGCAAGTAAGCGAAATAAAGCCATGGAACGCTTCTGTGCCTTCTATCTATGCATTCTGACACTCCAACAATGTTTTCTGCTTCAATTTGGGTCATTTCACAAAGGTGCTCATTTCTTGAGTGAATATGCAGTTCTACTCAAGAGTAAGCAACTAAGCGAAATAAAGCCATAGAACGCTTATTTGCCTTCTATCTATGCATTCTGACACTCCAACAATGTTTTCTGCTTCAATTTGGCTCATTTTACAAAGATGCTTATTTCTGGCGTGAACATGCAGTTCTACTCAAGAGTAAGCAACTAAGCGAAATAAAGCCACGAAACGCTTATTTGCCTTCTATCTATGCATTCTGACACTCCAACAATGTTTTCTGCTTCAATTTGGCTCATTTTACAAAGATGCTTATTTCTGGCGTGAACATGCAGTTCTACTCAAGAGTAAGCAACTAAGCGAAATAAAGCCATAGAACGCTTATTTGCCTTCTATCTATGCATTCTGACACTCCAACAATGTTTTCTGCTTCAATTTGGGTCATTTTACAAAGATGCTTATTTCTGGCGTGAACATGCAGTTCTACTCAAGAGTAAGCAAGTAAGCGAAATAAAGCCATGGAACGCTTATTTGCCTTCTATCTATGCATTCTGACACTCCAACAATGTTTTCTGCTTCAATTTGGCTCATTTTACAAAGATGCTTATTTCTGGCGTGAACATGCAGTTCTACTCAAGAGTAAGCAACTAAGCGAAATAAAGCCACGGAACGCTTATTTGCCTTCTATCTATACATTCTGACACTCCAACAATGTGTTTTGCTTCACTTTGACTCATTTTACAAAGGTGCTTATTCCTGGAGTGAATATGCAGTTCTACTCAAGAGTAAGCAACTAAGCGAAATAAAGCCATGGAACGCTTATTTGCCTTCGATCTATGCATTCTGAAACTCCAACAATGTTTTCTGCTTCAATTTGGCTCATTTTACAAAGATGCTTATTTCTGGCGTGAACATGCAGTTCTACTCAAGAGTAAGCAAGTAAGCGAAATAAAGCCATGGAACGCTTATTTGCCTTCTATCTATGCATTCTGACACTCCAACAATGTTTTCTGCTTCAATTTGGCTCATTTTACAAAGATGCTTATTTCTGGCGTGAACATGCAGTTCTACTCAAGAGTAAGCAACTAAGCGAAATAAAGCCATAGAACGCTTATTTGCCTTCGATCTATGCATTCTGACACTCCAACAATGTTTTCTGCTTCATTTTGGCTCATTTTACAAAGATGCTTATTTCTGGCGAGAACATGCAGTTCTACTCAAGAGTAAGCAACTAAGCGAAATAAAGCCATGGAACGCTTATTTGCCTTCTATCTATGCATTTTGACACTCCAACAATGTTTCCTGCTTCAATTTGGCTCATTTTACAAAGATGCTTATTTCTGGCGTGAAAATGCAGTTCTACTCAAGAGTAAGCAACTAAGCGAAATAAAGCCATGGAACGCTTATTTGCCTTCGATCTATGCATTCTGACACTCCAACAATGTTTTCTGTTTCAATTTGGCTCATTTTACAAAGATGCTTATTTCTGGCGTGAAAATGCAGTTCTACTCAAGAGTAAGCAACTAAGCGAAATAAAGCCATGGAACGCTTATTTGCCTTCGATCTATGCATTCTGACACTCCAGCAATGTTTTCTGCTTCAATTTGGCTCATTTTACAAAGATGCTTATTTCTGGCGTGAACATGCAGTTCTACTCAAGAGTAAGCAACTAAGCGAAATAAAGCCATGGAACGCTTATTTGCCTTCTATCTATGCATTCTGACACTCCAACAATGTTTTCTGCTTCAATTTGGCTCATTTTACAAAGATGCTTATTTCTGGCGTGAACATGCAATTCTACTCAAGAGTAAGCAACTAAGCGAAATAAAGCCATGGAACGCTTATTTGCCTTCTATCTATGCATTCTGACACTCCAACAATGTTTTCTGCTTCAATTTGGCTCATTTTACAAAGATGCTTATTTCTGGCGTGAACATGCAGTTCTACTCAAGAGTAAGCAACTAAGCGAAATAAAGCCATAGAACGCTTATTTACATTCTATCTATGCATTCTGACACTCCACCAATGTGATCTGCTTCAATTTGACTCATTTTACAAAGATGCTTATTTCTGGAGTGAACATGCAGTTCTACTCAAGAGTAAGCAAGTAAGCGAAATAAAGCCATGGAACGCTTATTTGCCTTCTATCTATGCATTCTGACACTCCAACAATGTTTTCTGCTTCAATTTGGGTCATTTCACAAAGGTGCTCATTTCTTGAGTGAATATGCAGTTCTACTCAAGAGTAAGCAACTAAGCGAAATAAAGCCACGGAACGCTTATTTGCCTTCTATCTATGCATTCTGACACTCCAACAATGTTTTCTGCTTCAATTTGGCTCATTTTACATAGATGCTTATTTCTGGCGTGAACATGCAGTTCTACTCAAGAGTAAGCAACTAAGCGAAATAAAGCCACGGAACGCTTATTTGCCTTCTATCTATACATTCTGACACTCCAACAATGTGTTTTGCTTCACTTTGACTCATTTTACAAAGGTGCTTATTCCTGGAGTGAATATGCAGTTCTACTCAAGAGTAAGCAACTAAGCGAAATAAAGCCATGGAACGCTTATTTGCCTTCTATCTATGCATTCTGACACTCCAACAATGTTTTCTGCTTCAATTTGGCTCATTTTACAAAGATGCTTATTTCTGGCGTGAAAATGCAGTTCTACTCAAGAGTAAGCAACTAAGCGAAATAAAGCCATGGAACGCTTATTTGCCTTCGATCTATGCATTCTGAAACTCCAACAATGTTTTCCGCTTCAATTTGGCTCATTTTACAAAGATGCTTATTTCTGGCGTGAACATGCAGTTCTACTCAAAAGTAGGCAAGTAAGCGAAATAAAGCCATGGAACGCTTATTTGCCTTCTATCTATGCATTCTGACACTCCAACAATGTTTTCTGCTTCAATTTGGCTCATTTTACAAAGATGCTTATTTCTGGCGTGAACATGCAGTTCTACTCAAGAGTAAGCAACTAAGCGAAATAAAGCCATAGAACGCTTATTTCCCTTCGATCTATGCATTCTGACACTCCAACAATGTTTTCTGCTTCATTTTGGCTCATTTTACAAAGATGCTTATTTCTGGCGAGAACATGCAGTTCTACTCAAGAGTAAGCAACTAAGCGAAATAAAGCCATGGAACGCTTATTTGCCTTCGATCTATGCATTCTGACACTCCAACAATGTTTTCTGCTTCAATTTGGCTCATTTTACAAAGATGCTTATTTCTGGCGTGAAAATGCAGTTCTACTCAAGAGTAAGCAACTAAGCGAAATAAAGCCATGGAACGCTTATTTGCCTTCGATCTATGCATTCTGACACTCCAACAATGTTTTCTGCTTCAATTTGGCTCATTTTACAAAGATGCTTATTTCTGGCGTGAACATGCAATTCTACTCAAGAGTAAGCAACTAAGCGAAATAAAGCCATGGAACGCTTATTTGCCTTCTATCTATGCATTCTGACACTCCAACAATGTTTTCTGCTTCAATTTGGCTCATTTTACAAATATGCTTATTTCTGGCGTGAACATGCAGTTCTACTCAAGAGTAAGCAACTAAGCGAAATAAAGCCATAGAACGCTTATTTACATTCTATCTATGCATTCTGACACTCCACCAATGTGATCTGCTTCAATTTGACTCATTTTACAAAGATGCTTATTTCTGGAGTGAACATGCAGTTCTACTCAAGAGTAAGCAAGTAAGCGAAATAAAGCCATGGAACGCTTCTGTGCCTTCTATCTATGCATTCTGACACTCCAACAATGTTTTCTGCTTCAATTTGGGTCATTTCACAAAGGTGCTCATTTCTTGAGTGAATATGCAGTTCTACTCAAGAGTAAGCAACTAAGCGAAATAAAGCCATAGAACGCTTATTTGCCTTCTATCTATGCATTCTGACACTCCAACAATGTTTTCTGCTTCAATTTGGCTCATTTTACAAAGATGCTTATTTCTGGCGTGAACATGCAGTTCTACTCAAGAGTAAGCAACTAAGCGAAATAAAGCCACGAAACGCTTATTTGCCTTCTATCTATGCATTCTGACACTCCAACAATGTTTTCTGCTTCAATTTGGCTCATTTTACAAAGATGCTTATTTCTGGCGTGAACATGCAGTTCTACTCAAGAGTAAGCAACTAAGCGAAATAAAGCCATAGAACGCTTATTTGCCTTCTATCTATGCATTCTGACACTCCAACAATGTTTTCTGCTTCAATTTGGGTCATTTTACAAAGATGCTTATTTCTGGCGTGAACATGCAGTTCTACTCAAGAGTAAGCAAGTAAGCGAAATAAAGCCATGGAACGCTTATTTGCCTTCTATCTATGCATTCTGACACTCCAACAATGTTTTCTGCTTCAATTTGGCTCATTTTACAAAGATGCTTATTTCTGGCGTGAACATGCAGTTCTACTCAAGAGTAAGCAACTAAGCGAAATAAAGCCACGGAACGCTTATTTGCCTTCTATCTATACATTCTGACACTCCAACAATGTGTTTTGCTTCACTTTGACTCATTTTACAAAGGTGCTTATTCCTGGAGTGAATATGCAGTTCTACTCAAGAGTAAGCAACTAAGCGAAATAAAGCCATGGAACGCTTATTTGCCTTCGATCTATGCATTCTGAAACTCCAACAATGTTTTCTGCTTCAATTTGGCTCATTTTACAAAGATGCTTATTTCTGGCGTGAACATGCAGTTCTACTCAAGAGTAAGCAAGTAAGCGAAATAAAGCCATGGAACGCTTATTTGCCTTCTATCTATGCATTCTGACACTCCAACAATGTTTTCTGCTTCAATTTGGCTCATTTTACAAAGATGCTTATTTCTGGCGTGAACATGCAGTTCTACTCAAGAGTAAGCAACTAAGCGAAATAAAGCCATAGAACGCTTATTTGCCTTCGATCTATGCATTCTGACACTCCAACAATGTTTTCTGCTTCATTTTGGCTCATTTTACAAAGATGCTTATTTCTGGCGAGAACATGCAGTTCTACTCAAGAGTAAGCAACTAAGCGAAATAAAGCCATGGAACGCTTATTTGCCTTCTATCTATGCATTTTGACACTCCAACAATGTTTCCTGCTTCAATTTGGCTCATTTTACAAAGATGCTTATTTCTGGCGTGAAAATGCAGTTCTACTCAAGAGTAAGCAACTAAGCGAAATAAAGCCATGGAACGCTTATTTGCCTTCGATCTATGCATTCTGACACTCCAACAATGTTTTCTGTTTCAATTTGGCTCATTTTACAAAGATGCTTATTTCTGGCGTGAAAATGCAGTTCTACTCAAGAGTAAGCAACTAAGCGAAATAAAGCCATGGAACGCTTATTTGCCTTCGATCTATGCATTCTGACACTCCAGCAATGTTTTCTGCTTCAATTTGGCTCATTTTACAAAGATGCTTATTTCTGGCGTGAACATGCAGTTCTACTCAAGAGTAAGCAACTAAGCGAAATAAAGCCATGGAACGCTTATTTGCCTTCTATCTATGCATTCTGACACTCCAACAATGTTTTCTGCTTCAATTTGGCTCATTTTACAAAGATGCTTATTTCTGGCGTGAACATGCAATTCTACTCAAGAGTAAGCAACTAAGCGAAATAAAGCCATGGAACGCTTATTTGCCTTCTATCTATGCATTCTGACACTCCAACAATGTTTTCTGCTTCAATTTGGCTCATTTTACAAAGATGCTTATTTCTGGCGTGAACATGCAGTTCTACTCAAGAGTAAGCAACTAAGCGAAATAAAGCCATAGAACGCTTATTTACATTCTATCTATGCATTCTGACACTCCACCAATGTGATCTGCTTCAATTTGACTCATTTTACAAAGATGCTTATTTCTGGAGTGAACATGCAGTTCTACTCAAGAGTAAGCAAGTAAGCGAAATAAAGCCATGGAACGCTTATTTGCCTTCTATCTATGCATTCTGACACTCCAACAATGTTTTCTGCTTCAATTTGGGTCATTTCACAAAGGTGCTCATTTCTTGAGTGAATATGCAGTTCTACTCAAGAGTAAGCAACTAAGCGAAATAAAGCCACGGAACGCTTATTTGCCTTCTATCTATGCATTCTGACACTCCAACAATGTTTTCTGCTTCAATTTGGCTCATTTTACATAGATGCTTATTTCTGGCGTGAACATGCAGTTCTACTCAAGAGTAAGCAACTAAGCGAAATAAAGCCACGGAACGCTTATTTGCCTTCTATCTATACATTCTGACACTCCAACAATGTGTTTTGCTTCACTTTGACTCATTTTACAAAGGTGCTTATTCCTGGAGTGAATATGCAGTTCTACTCAAGAGTAAGCAACTAAGCGAAATAAAGCCATGGAACGCTTATTTGCCTTCTATCTATGCATTCTGACACTCCAACAATGTTTTCTGCTTCAATTTGGCTCATTTTACAAAGATGCTTATTTCTGGCGTGAAAATGCAGTTCTACTCAAGAGTAAGCAACTAAGCGAAATAAAGCCATGGAACGCTTATTTGCCTTCGATCTATGCATTCTGAAACTCCAACAATGTTTTCCGCTTCAATTTGGCTCATTTTACAAAGATGCTTATTTCTGGCGTGAACATGCAGTTCTACTCAAAAGTAGGCAAGTAAGCGAAATAAAGCCATGGAACGCTTATTTGCCTTCTATCTATGCATTCTGACACTCCAACAATGTTTTCTGCTTCAATTTGGCTCATTTTACAAAGATGCTTATTTCTGGCGTGAACATGCAGTTCTACTCAAGAGTAAGCAACTAAGCGAAATAAAGCCATAGAACGCTTATTTCCCTTCGATCTATGCATTCTGACACTCCAACAATGTTTTCTGCTTCATTTTGGCTCATTTTACAAAGATGCTTATTTCTGGCGAGAACATGCAGTTCTACTCAAGAGTAAGCAACTAAGCGAAATAAAGCCATGGAACGCTTATTTGCCTTCGATCTATGCATTCTGACACTCCAGCAATGTCTTCTGCTTCAATTTGGGTCATTTCACAAAGGTGCTCATTTCTTGAGTGAATATGCAGTTCTACTCAAGAGTAAGCAACTAAGCGAAATAAAGCCACGGAACGCTTATTTGCCTTCTATCTATGCATTCTGACACTCCAACAATGTTTTCTGCTTCAATTTGGGTCATTTCACAAAGGTGCTCAATTCTTGAGTGAATATGCAGTTCTACTCAAGAGTAAGCAACTAAGCGAAATAAAGCCATAGAACGCTTATTTGCCTTCGATCTATGCATTCTGACACTCCAGCAATGTTTTCTGCTTCAATTTGGCTCATTTTACAAAGATGCTTATTTCTGGCGTGAACATGCAGTTCTACTCAAGAGTAAGCAACTAAGCGAAATAAAGCCATGGAACGCTTATTTGCCTTCTATCTATGCATTCTGACACTCCAACAATGTTTTCTGCTTCAATTTGGCTCATTTTACAAAGATGCTTATTTCTGGCGTGAACATGCAATTCTACTCAAGAGTAAGCAACTAAGCGAAATAAAGCCATGGAACGCTTATTTGCCTTCTATCTATGCATTCTGACACTCCAACAATGTTTTCTGCTTCAATTTGGCTCATTTTACAAATATGCTTATTTCTGGCGTGAACATGCAGTTCTACTCAAGAGTAAGCAACTAAGCGAAATAAAGCCATAGAACGCTTATTTACATTCTATCTATGCATTCTGACACTCCACCAATGTGATCTGCTTCAATTTGACTCATTTTACAAAGATGCTTATTTCTGGAGTGAACATGCAGTTCTACTCAAGAGTAAGCAGGTAAGCGAAATAAAGCCATGGAACGCTTATTTGCCTTCTATCTATGCATTCTGACACTCCAACAATGTTTTCTGCTTCAATTTGGGTCATTTCACAAAGGTGCTCAATTCTTGAGTGAATATGCAGTTCTACTCAAGAGTAAGCAACTAAGCGAAATAAAGCCATAGAACGCTTATTTGCCTTCTATCTATGCATTCTGACACTCCAACAATGTTTTCTGCTTCAATTTGGCTCATTTTACAAAGATGCTTATTTCTGGCGTGAACATGCAGTTCTACTCAAGAGTAAGCAACTAAGCGAAATAAAGCCACGGAACGCTTATTTGCCTTCTATCTATACATTCTGACACTCCAACAATGTGTTTTGCTTCACTTTGACTCATTTTACAAAGGTGCTTATTCCTGGAGTGAATATGCAGTTCTACTCAAGAGTAAGCAACTAAGCGAAATAAAGCCATGGAACGCTTATTTGCCTTCTATCTATGCATTCTGACACTCCAACAATGTTTAATGCTTCAATTTGGCTCATTTTACAAAGATGCTTATTTCTGGCGTGAAAATGCAGTTCTACTCAAGAGTAAGCAACTAAGCGAAATAAAGCCATGGAACGCTTATTTGCCTTCGATCTATGCATTCTGAAACTCCAACAATGTTTTCTGCTTCAATTTGGCTCATTTTACAAAGATGCTTATTTCTGGCGTGAACATGCAGTTCTACTCAAGAGTAAGCAAGTAAGCGAAATAAAGCCATGGAACGCTTATTTGCCTTCTATCTATGCATTCTGACACTCCAACAATGTTTTCTGCTTCAATTTGGCTCATTTTACAAAGATGCTTATTTCTGGCGTGAACATGCAGTTCTACTCAAGAGTAAGCAACTAAGCGAAATAAAGCCATAGAACGCTTATTTGCCTTCGATCTATGCATTCTGACACTCCAACAATGTTTTCTGCTTCATTTTGGCTCATTTTACAAAGATGCTTATTTCTGGCGAGAACATGCAGTTCTACTCAAGAGTAAGCAACTAAGCGAAATAAAGCCATAGAACGCTTATTTGCCTTCTATCTTTGCATTCTGACACTCCAACAATGTGTTTTGCTTCACTTTGACTCATTTTACAAAGGTGCTTATTCCTGGAGTGAATATGCAGTTCTACTCAAGAGTAAGCAACTAAGCGAAATAAAGCCATGGAACGCTTATTTGCCTTCTATCTATGCATTCTGACACTCCAACAATGTTTCCTGCTTCAATTTGGCTCATTTTACAAAGATGCTTATTTCTGGCGTGAAAATGCAGTTCTACTCAAGAGTAAGCAACTAAGCGAAATAAAGCCATGGAACGCTTATTTGCCTTCGATCTATGCATTCTGACACTCCAACAATGTTTTCTGCTTCAATTTGGCTCATTTTACAAAGATGCTTATTTCTGGCGTGAAAATGCAGTTCTACTCAAGAGTAAGCAACTAAGCGAAATAAAGCCATGGAACGCTTATTTCCCTTCTATCTATGCATTCTGACACTCCAACAATGTTTTCTGCTTCAATTTGGCTCATTTTACAAAGATGCTTATTTCTGGCGTGAACATGCAATTCTACTCAAGAGTAAGCAACTAAGCGAAATAAAGCCATGGAACGCTTATTTCCCTTCTATCTATGCATTCTGACACTCCAACAATGTTTTCTGCTTCAATTTGGCTCATTTTACAAAGATGCTTATTTCTGGCGTGAACATGCAATTCTACTCAAGAGTAAGCAACTAAGCGAAATAAAGCCATGGAACGCTTATTTGCCTTCTATCTATGCATTCTGACACTCCAACAATGTTTTCTGCTTCAATTTGGCTCATTTTACAAAGATGCTTATTTCTGGCGTGAACATGCAGTTCTACTCAAGAGTAAGCAACTAAGCGAAATAAAGCCATAGAACGCTTATTTACATTCTATCTATGCATTCTGACACTCCACCAATGTGATCTGCTTCAATTTGACTCATTTTACAAAGATGCTTATTTCTGGAGTGAACATGAAGTTCTACTCAAGAGTAAGCAAGTAAGCGAAATAAAGCCATGGAACGCTTATTTGCCTTCGATCTATGCATTCTGACACTCCAACAATGTGTTCTGCTTCAATTTGGCTTATTTTACAAAGATGCTTATTTCTGGCGTGAAGATGCAGTTCTACTCAAGAGTAAGCAACTAAGCGAAATAAAGCCATAGAACGCTTATTTGCCTTCTATCTATGCATTCTGACACTCCAACAATGTTTTCTGCTTCAATTTGGCTCATTTTACAAAGATGCTTATTTCTGGCGTGAACATGCAGTTCTACTCAAGAGTAAGCAACTAAGCGAAATAAAGCCATGGAACGCTTATTTGCCTTCGATCTATGCATTCTGACACTCCAACAATGTTTTCTGCTTCAATTTGGCTCATTTTACAAAGATGCTTATTTCTGGCGTGAAAATGCAGTTCTACTCAAGAGTAAGCAACTAAGCGAAATAAAGCCATGGAACGCTTATTTGCCTTCGATCTATGCATTCTGACACTCCAACAATGTTTTCTGCTTCAATTTGGCTCATTTTACAAAGATGCTTATTTCTGGCGTGAACATGCAATTCTACTCAAGAGTAAGCAACTAAGCGAAATAAAGCCATGGAACGCTTATTTGCCTTCTATCTATGCATTCTGACACTCCAACAATGTTTTCTGCTTCAATTTGGCTCATTTTACAAATATGCTTATTTCTGGCGTGAACATGCAGTTCTACTCAAGAGTAAGCAACTAAGCGAAATAAAGCCATAGAACGCTTATTTACATTCTATCTATGCATTCTGACACTCCACCAATGTGATCTGCTTCAATTTGACTCATTTTACAAAGATGCTTATTTCTGGAGTGAACATGCAGTTCTACTCAAGAGTAAGCAAGTAAGCGAAATAAAGCCACGGAACGCTTCTGTGCCTTCTATCTATGCATTCTGACACTCCAACAATGTTTTCTGCTTCAATTTGGGTCATTTCACAAAGGTGCTCATTTCTTGAGTGAATATGCAGTTCTACTCAAGAGTAAGCAACTAAGCGAAATAAAGCCATAGAACGCTTATTTGCCTTCTATCTATGCATTCTGACACTCCAACAATGTTTTCTGCTTCAATTTGGCTCATTTTACAAAGATGCTTATTTCTGGCGTGAACATGCAGTTCTACTCAAGAGTAAGCAACTAATCGAAATAAAGCCACGAAACGCTTATTTGCCTTCTATCTATGCATTCTGAAACTCCAACAATGTTTTCTGCTTCAATTTGGCTCATTTTACAAAGATGCTTATTTCTGGCGTGAACATGCAATTCTACTCAAGAGTAAGCAACTAAGCGAAATAAAGCCACGGAACGCTTATTTGCCTTCTATCTATGCATTCTGACACTCCAACAATGTTTTCTGCTTCAATTTGGCTCATTTTACAAAGATGCTTATTTCTGGCGTGAACATGCAGTTCTACTCAAGAGTAAGCAACTAAGCGAAATAAAGCCATAGAACGCTTATTTACATTCTATCTATGCATTCTGACACTCCACCAATGTGATCTGCTTCAATTTGACTCATTTTACAAAGATGCTTATTTCTGGAGTGAACATGCAGTTCTACTCAAGAGTAAGCAAGTAAGCGAAATAAAGCCATGGAACGCTTATTTGCCTTCGATCTATGCATTCTGACACTCCAACAATGTTTTCTGCTTCAATTTGGGTCATTTCACAAAGGTGCTCATTTCTTGAGTGAATATGCAGTTCTACTCAAGAGTAAGCAACTAAGCGAAATAAAGCCATAGAACGCTTATTTGCCTTCTATCTATGCATTCTGACACTCCAACAATGTTTTCTGCTTCAATTTGGCTCATTTTACAAAGATGCTTATTTCTGGCGTGAACATGCAGTTCTACTCAAGAGTAAGCAACTAAGCGAAATAAAGCCACGGAACGCTTATTTGCCTTCTATCTATACATTCTGACACTCCAACAATGTGTTTTGCTTCACTTTGACTCATTTTACAAAGGTGCTTATTCCTGGAGTGAATATGCAGTTCTACTCAAGAGTAAGCAACTAAGCGAAATAAAGCCATGGAACGCTTATTTGCCTTCGATCTATGCATTCTGACACTCCAACAATGTTTTCTGCTTCAATTTGGCTCATTTTACAAAGATGCTTATTTCTGGCGTGAAAATGCAGTTCTACTCAAGAGTAAGCAACTAAGCGAAATAAAGCCATGGAACGCTTATTTGCCTTCGATCTATGCATTCTGAAACTCCAACAATGTTTTCTGCTTCAATTTGGCTCATTTTACAAAGATGCTTATTTCTGGCATGAACATGCAGTTCTACTCAAGAGTAAGCAAGTAGGCGAAATAAAGCCATGGAACGCTTATTTGCCTTCTATCTATGCATTCTGACACTCCAACAATGTTTTCTGCTTCAATTTGGCTCATTTTACAACGATGCTTATTTCTGGCGTGAACATGCAGTTCTACTCAAGAGTAAGCAACTAAGCGAAATAAAGCCATAGAACGCTTATTTGCCTTCGATCTATGCATACTGACACTCCAGCAATGTTTTCTGCTTCAATTTGGCTCATTTTACAAAGATGCTTATTTCTGGCGTGAACATGCAATTCTACTCAAGAGTAAGCAAGTAAGCGAAATAAAGCCATGGAACGCTTATGTGCCTTCTATCTATGCATTCTGACACTCCAACAATGTTTTCTGCTTCAATTTGGCTCATTTTACAAAGATGCTTATTTCTGGCGTGAACATGCAGTTCTACTCAAGAGTAAGCAACTAAGCGAAATAAAGCCATAGAACGCTTATTTACATTCTATCTATGCATTCTGACACTCCACCAATGTGATCTGCTTCAATTTGACTCATTTTACAAAGATGCTTATTTCTGGAGTGAACATGCAGTTCTACTCAAGAGTAAGCAAGTAAGCGAAATAAAGCCATGGAACGCTTACTTGCCTTCGATCTATGCATTCTGACACTCCAGCAATGTTTTCTGCTTCAATTTGGCTCATTTTACAAAGATGCTTATTTCTGGCGTGAACATGCAGTTCTACTCAAGAGTAAGCAACTAAGCGAAATAAAGCCATAGATCGCTTATTTACATTCTATCTATGCATTCTGACACTCCACCAATGTGATCTGCTTCAATTTGACTCATTTTACAAAGATGCTTATTTCTGGAGTGAACATGCAGTTCTACTCAAGAGTAAGCAAGTAAGCGAAATAAAGCCATGGAACGCTTATTTGCCTTCTATCTATGCATTCTGACACTCCAACAATGTTTTCTGCTTCAATTTGGGTCATTTCACAAAGGTGCTCATTTCTTGAGTGAATATGCAGTTCTACTCAAGAGTAAGCAAGTAAGCGAAATAAAGCCATGGAACGCTTATTTGCCTTCTATCTATGCATTCTGACACTCCAACAATGTTTTCTGCTTCAATTTGGGTCATTTCACAAAGGTGCTCATTTCTTGAGTGAATATGCAGTTCTACTCAAGAGTAAGCAACTAAGCGAAATAAAGCCATAGAACGCTTATTTGCCTTCTATCTATGCATTCTGACACTCCAACAATGTTTTCTGCTTCAATTTGGCTCATTTTACAAAGATGCTTATTTCTGGCGTGAACATGCAGTTCTACTCAAGAGTAAGCAACTAAGCGAAATAAAGCCACGAAACGCTTATTTGCCTTCTATCTATGCATTCTGACACTCCAACAATGTTTTCTGCTTCAATTTGGCTCATTTTACAAAGATGCTTATTTCTGGCGTGAACATGCAATTCTACTCAAGAGTAAGCAACTAAGCGAAATAAAGCCATGGAACGCTTATTTGCCTTCTATCTATGCATTCTGACACTCCAACAATGTTTTCTGCTTCAATTTGGGTCGTTTCACAAAGGTGCTCATTTCTTGAGTGAATATGCAGTTCTACTCAAGAGTAAGAAACTAAGCGAAATACAGCCATAGAACGCTTATTTGCCTTCGATCTATGCATTCTGACACTCCAACAATGTTTTCTGCTTCAATTTGGCTCATTTTACAAAGATGCTTATTTCTGGCGTGAACATGCAGTTCTACTCAAGAGTAAGCAACTAAGCGAAATAAAGCCATAGAACGCTTATTTACATTCTATCTCTGCATTCTGACACTCCACGAATGTGATCTGCTTCAATTTGACACATTTTACAAAGATGCTTATTTCTGGAGTGAACATGCAGTTCTACTCAAGAGTAAGCAAGTAAGCGAAATAAAGCCATGGAACGCTTATTTGCCTTCGATCTATGCATTCTGACACTCCAACAATGTTTTCTGCTTCAATTTGGGTCGTTTCACAAAGGTGCTCATTTCTTGAGTGAATATGCAGTTCTACTCAAGAGTAAGCAACTAAGCGAAATAAAGCCATAGAACGCTTATTTGCCTTCTATCTATGCATTCTGACACTCCAACAATGTTTTCTGCTTCAATTTGGCTCATTTTACAAAGATGCTTATTTCTGGCGTGAACATGCAGTTCTACTCAAGAGTAAGCAACTAAGCGAAATAAAGCCACGGAACGCTTATTTTCCTTCTATCTATACATTCTGACACTCCAACAATGTGTTTTGCTTCACTTTGACTCATTTTACAAAGGTGCTTATTCCTGGAGTGAATATGCAGTTCTACTCAAGAGTAAGCAACTAAGCGAAATAAAGCCATGGAACGCTTATTTGCCTTCGATCTATGCATTCTGACACTCCAACAATGTGTTCTGCTTCAATTTGGCTCATTTTACAAAGATGCTTATTTCTGGCGTGAACATGCAGTTCTACTCAAGAGTAAGCAACTAAGAGAAATAAAGCCATAGAACGCTTATTTACATTCTATCTATGCATTGTGACACTCCACCAATGTGATCTGCTTCAATTTGACTCATTTTACAAAGATGCTTATTTCTGGAGTGAACATGCAGTTCTACTCAAGAGTAAGCAAGTAAGCGAAATAAAGCCATGGAACGCTTATTTGCCTTCTATCTATGCATTCTGACACTCCAACAATGTTTTCTGCTTCAATTTGGCTCATTTTACAAAGATGCTTATTTCTGGCGTGAACATGCAATTCTACTCAAGAGTAAGCAACTAAGCGAAATAAAGCCAAGGAACGCTTATTTGCCTTCTATCTATGCATTCTGACACTCCAACAATGTTTTCTGCTTCAATTTGGCTCATTTTACAAAGATGCTTATTTCTGGAGTGAACATGCAGTTATACTCAAGAGTAAGCAAGTAAGCGAAATAAAGCCATGGAACGCTTATTTGCCTTCTATCTATGCATTCTGACACTCCAACAATGTTTTCTGCTTCAATTTGGGTCATTTCACAAAGGTGCTTATTTCTGGCGTGAACATGCAATTCTACTCAAGAGTAAGCAACTAAGCGAAATAAAGCCATGGAACGCTTATTTGCCTTCTATCTATGCATTCTGACACTCCAACAATGTTTTCTGCTTCAATTTGGCTCATTTTACAAATATGCTTATTTCTGGCGTGAAAATGCAGTTCTACTCAAGAGTAAGCAACTAAGCGAAATAAAGCCATAGAACGCTTCTTTGCCTTCGATCTATGCATTCTGAAACTCCAACAATGTTTTCTGCTTCAATTTGGCTCATTTTACAAAGATGCTTATTTCTGGCGTGAACATGCAATTCTACTCAAGAGTAAGCAACTAAGCGAAATAAAGCCAAGGAACGCTTATTTGCCTTCTATCTATGCATTCTGACACTCCAACAATGTTTTCTGCTTCAATTTGGCTCATTTTACAAAGATGCTTATTTCTGGAGTGAACATGCAGTTATACTCAAGAGTAAGCAAGTAAGCGAAATAAAGCCAAGGAACGCTTATTTGCCTTCTATCTATGCATTCTGACACTCCAACAATGTTTTCTGCTTCAATTTGGGTCATTTCACAAAGGTGCTTATTTCTGGCGTGAACATGCAATTCTACTCAAGAGTAAGCAACTAAGCGAAATAAAGCCATGGAACGCTTATTTGCCTTCTATCTATGCATTCTGACACTCCAACAATGTTTTCTGCTTCAATTTGGCTCATTTTACAAATATGCTTATTTCTGGCGTGAAAATGCAGTTCTACTCAAGAGTAAGCAACTAAGCGAAATAAAGCCATAGAACGCTTCTTTGCCTTCGATCTATGCATTCTGAAACTCCAACAATGTTTTCTGCTTCAATTTGGCTCATTTTACAAAGATGCTTATTTCTGGCGTGAACATGCAGTTCTACTCAAGAGTAAGCAAGTAAGCGAAATAAAGCCATGGAACGCTTATTTGCCTTCTATCTATGCATTCTGACACTCCAACAATGTTTTCTGCTTCAATTTGGCTCATTTTACAAAGATGCTTATTTCTGGCGTGAACATGCAGTTCTACTCAAGAGTAAGCAACTAAGCGAAATAAAGCCATGGAACGCTTATTACATCCTATCTATGCATTCTGACACTCCACCAATGTGATCTGCTTCAATTTGACTCATTTTACAAAGGTGCTTATTCCTGGAGTGAATATGCAGTTCTACTCAAGAGTAAGCAACTAAGCGAAATAAAGCCATGGAACGCTTATTTGCCTTCTATCTATGCATTCTGACACTCCAACAATGTTTTCTGCTTCAATTTGGCTCATTTTACAAAGATGCTTATTTCTGGCGTGAAAATGCAGTTCTACTCAAGAGTAAGCAACTAAGCGAAATAAAGCCATGGAACGCTTATTTGCCTTCGATCTATGCATTCTGAAACTCCAACAATGTTTTCTGCTTCAATTTGGCTCATTTTACAAAGATGCTTATTTCTGGCGTGAACATGCAGTTCTACTCAAGAGTAAGCAAGTAAGCGAAATAAAGCCATGGAACGCTTATTTGCCTTCTGTCTATGCATTCTGACACTCCAACAATGTTTTCTGCTTCAATTTGGCTCATTTTACAACGATGCTTATTTCTGGCGTGAACATGCAGTTCTACTCAAGAGTAAGCAACTAAGCGAAATAAAGCCATAGAACGCTTATTTGCCTTCGATCTATGCATACTGACACTCCAGCAATGTTTTCTGCTTCAATTTGGCTCATTTTACAAAGATGCTTATTTCTGGCGTGAACATGCAATTCTACTCAAGAGTAAGCAAGTAAGCGAAATAAAGCCATGGAACGCTTATGTGCCTTCTATCTATGCATTCTGACACTCCAACAATGTTTTCTGCTTCAATTTGGCTCATTTTACAAAGATGCTTATTTCTGGCGTGAACATGCAGTTCTACTCAAGAGTAAGCAACTAAGCGAAATAAAGCCATAGAACGCTTATTTACATTCTATCTATGCATTCTGACACTCCACCAATGTGATCTGCTTCAATTTGGCTCATTTTACAAAGATGCTTATTTCTGGCGTGAACATGCAGTTCTACTCAAGAGTAAGCAACTAAGCGAAATAAAGCCATGGAACGCTTATTTACATCCTATCTATGCATTCTGACACTCCACCAATGTGATCTGCTTCAATTTGACTCATTTTACAAAGGTGCTTATTCCTGGAGTGAATATGCAGTTCTACTCAAGAGTAAGCAACTAAGCGAAATAAAGCCATGGAACGCTTATTTGCCTTCTATCTATGCATTCTGACACTCCAACAATGTTTTCTGCTTCAATTTGGCTCATTTTACAAAGATGCTTATTTCTGGCGTGAAAATGCAGTTCTACTCAAGAGTAAGCAACTAAGCGAAATAAAGCCATGGAACGCTTATTTGCCTTCGATCTATGCATTCTGAAACTCCAACAATGTTTTCTGCTTCAATTTGGCTCATTTTACAACGATGCTTATTTCTGGCGTGAACATGCAGTTCTACTCAAGAGTAAGCAAGTAAGCGAAATAAAGCCATGGAACGCTTACTTGCCTTCGATCTATGCATTCTGACACTCCAGCAATGTTTTCTGCTTCAGTTTGGCTCATTTTACAAAGATGCTTATTTCTGGCGTGAACATGCAGTTCTACTCAAGAGTAAGCAACTAAGCGAAATAAAGCCATGGAACGCTTATTTGCCTTCTATCTATGCATTCTGACACTCCAACAATGTTTTCTGCTTCAATTTGGCTCATTTTACAAATATGCTTATTTCTGGCGTGAACATGCAGTTCTACTCAAGAGTAAGCAACTAAGCGAAATAAAGCCATAGAACGCTTATTTACATTCTATCTATGCATTCTGACACTCCACCAATGTGATCTGCTTCAATTTGACTCATTTTACAAAGATGCTTATTTCTGGAGTGAACATGCAGTTCTACTCAAGAGTAAGCAAGTAAGCGAAATAAAGCCATGGAACGCTTATTTGCCTTCTATCTATGCATTCTGACACTCCAACAATGTTTTCTGCTTCAATTTGGGTCATTTCAAAAAGGTGCTCATTTCTTGAGTGAATATGCAGTTCTACTCAAGAGTAAGCAAGTAAGCGAAATAAAGCCATGGAACGCTTATTTGCCTTCTATCTATGCATTCTGACACTCCAACAATGTTTTCTGCTTCAATTTGGGTCATTTCACAAAGGTGCTCATTTCTTGAGTGAATATGCAGTTCTACTCAAGAGTAAGCAACTAAGCGAAATAAAGCCATAGAACGCTTATTTGCCTTCTATCTATGCATTCTGACACTCCAACAATGTTTTCTGCTTCAATTTGGCTCATTTTACAAAGATGCTTATTTCTGGCGTGAACATGCAGTTCTACTCAAGAGTAAGCAACTAAGCGAAATAAAGCCACGAAACGCTTATTTGCCTTCTATCTATGCATTCTGACACTCCAACAATGTTTTCTGCTTCAATTTGGCTCATTTTACAAAGATGCTTATTTCTGGCGTGAACATGCAATTCTACTCAAGAGTAAGCAACTAAGCGAAATAAAGCCATGGAACGCTTATTTGCCTTCTATCTATGCATTCTGACACTCCAACAATGTTTTCTGCTTCAATTTGGGTCGTTTCACAAAGGTGCTCATTTCTTGAGTGAACATGCAGTTCTACTCAAGAGTAAGCAACTAAGCGAAATAAAGCCATAGAACGCTTATTTACATTCTATCTATGCATTTTGACATTCCACCAATGTGATCTGCTTCAATTTGACTCATTTTACAAAGATGCTTATTTCTGGAGTGAACATGCAGTTCTACTCAAGAGTAAGCAAGTAAGCGAAATAAAGCCATGGAACGCTTATTTGCCTTCTATCTATGCATTCTGACACTCCAACAATGTTTTCTGCTTCAATTTGGGTCATTTCACAAAGGTGCTCATTTCTTGAGTGAATATGCAGTTCTACTCAAGAGTAAGCAACTAAGCGAAATAAAGCCATAGAACGCTTATTTGCCTTCTATCTATGCATTCTGACACTCCAACAATGTTTTCTGCTTCAATTTGGCTCATTTTACAAAGATGCTTATTTCTGGCGTGAACATGCAGTTCTACTCAAGAGTAAGCAACTAAGCGAAATAAAGCCACGAAACGCTTATTTGCCTTTTATCTATGCATTCTGACACTCCAACAATGTTTTCTGCTTCAATTTGGCTCATTTTACAAAGATGCTTATTTCTGGCGTGAACATGCAATTCTACTCAAGAGTAAGCGACGAAGCGAAATAAAGCCATGGAACGCTTATTTGCCTTCTATCTATGCATTCTGACACTCCAACAATGTTTTCTGCTTCAATTTGGCTCATTTTACAAAGATGCTTATTTCTGGCGTGAACATGCAGTTCTACTCAAGAGTAAGAAACTAAGCGAAATAAAGCCATAGAACGCTTATTTACATTCTATCTATGCATTCTGACACTCCACTAATGTGATCTGCTTCAATTTGACTCATTTTACAAAGATGCTTATTTCTGGCGTGAACATGCAGTTCTACTCAAGAGTAAGCAAGTAAGCGAAATAAAGCCATGGAACGCTTATTTGCCTTCTATCTATGCATTCTGACACTCCAACAATGTTTTCTGCTTCAATTTGGGTCGTTTCACAAAGGTGCTCATTTCTTGAGTGAATATGCAGTTCTACTCAAGAGTAAGCAACTAAGCGAAATAAAGCCATAGAACGCTTATTTGCCTTCTATCTATGCATTCTGACACTCCAACAATGTTTTCTGCTTCAATTTGGCTCATTTTACAAAGATGCTTATTTCTGGCGTGAACATGCAGTTCTACTCAAGAGTAAGCAACTAAGCGAAATAAAGCCACGGAACGCTTATTTTCCTTCTATCTATACATTCTGACACTCCAACAATGTGTTTTGCTTCACTTTGACTCATTTTACAAAGGTGCTTATTCCTGGAGTGAATATGCAGTTCTACTCAAGAGTAAGCAACTAAGCGAAATAAAGCCATGGAACGCTTATTTGCCTTCGATCTATGCATTCTGACACTCCAACAATGTGTTCTGCTTCAATTTGGCTCATTTTACAAAGATGCTTATTTCTGGCGTGAACATGCAGTTCTACTCAAGAGTAAGCAACTAAGCGAAATAAAGCCATGGAACGCTTATTTGCCTTCTATCTATGCATTCTGACACTCCAACAATGTTTTCTGCTTCAATTTGGCTAATTTTACAAAGATGCTTATTTCTGGTGTGAATATGCAGTTCTACTCAAGAGTAAGCAACTAAGCGAAATAAAGCCATAGAACGCTTATTTACATTCTATCTATGCATTCTGACACTCCACCAATGTGATCTGCTTCAATTTGACTCATTTTACAAAGATGCTTATTTCTGGAGTGAACATGCAGTTCTACTCAAGAGTAAGCAAGTAAGCGAAATAAAGCCATGGAACGCTTATTTGCCTTCTATCTATGCATTCTGACACTCCAACAATGTTTTCTGCTTCAATTTGGCTCATTTTACAAAGATGCTTATTTCTGGCGTGAACATGCAATTCTACTCAAGAGTAAGCAACTAAGCGAAATAAAGCCAAGGAACGCTTATTTGCCTTCTATCTATGCATTCTGACACTCCAACAATGTTTTCTGCTTCAATTTGGCTCATTTTACAAAGATGCTTATTTCTGGCGTGAACATGCAGTTCTACTCAAGAGTAAGCAACTAAGCGAAATAAAGCCATAGAACGCTTATTTACATTCTATCTCTGCATTCTGACACTCCACGAATGTGATCTGCTTCAATTTGACTCATTTTACAAAGATGCTTATTTCTGGAGTGAACATGCAGTTCTACTCAAGAGTAAGCAAGTAAGCGAAATAAAGCCATGGAACGCTTATTTGCCTTCTATCTATGCATTCTGACACTCTAACAATGTTTTCTGCTTCAATTTGGCTCATTTTACAAAGATGCTTATTTCTGGCGTGAACATGCAGTTCTACTCAAGAGTAAGAAACTAAGCGAAATAAAGCCATAGAACGCTTATTTACATTCTATCTCTGCATTCTGACACTCCACGAATGTGATCTGCTTCAATTTGACTCATTTTACAAAGATGCTTATTTCTGGAGTGAACATGCAGTTCTACTCAAGAGTAAGCAAGTAAGCGAAATAAAGCCATGGAACGCTTATTTGCCTTCGATCTATGCATTCTGACACTCCAACAATGTTTTCTGCTTCAATTTGGGTCGTTTCACAAAGGTGCTCATTTCTTGAGTGAATATGCAGTTCTACTCAAGAGTAAGCAACTAAGCGAAATAAAGCCATAGAACGCTTATTTGCCTTCTATCTATGCATTCTGACACTCCAACAATGTTTTCTGCTTCAATTTGGCTCATTTTACAAAGATGCTTATTTCTGGCGTGAACATGCAGTTCTACTCAAGAGTAAGCAACTAAGCGAAATAAAGCCACGGAACGCTTATTTTCCTTCTATCTATACATTCTGACACTCCAACAATGTGTTTTGCTTCACTTTGACTCATTTTACAAAGGTGCTTATTCCTGGAGTGAATATGCAGTTCTACTCAAGAGTAAGCAACTAAGCGAAATAAAGCCATGGAACGCTTATTTGCCTTCGATCTATGCATTCTGACACTCCAACAATGTGTTCTGCTTCAATTTGGCTCATTTTACAAAGATGCTTATTTCTGGCGTGAACATGCAGTTCTACTCAAGAGTAAGCAACTAAGAGAAATAAAGCCATAGAACGCTTATTTACATTCTATCTATGCATTCTGACACTCCACCAATGTGATCTGCTTCAATTTGACTCATTTTACTAAGATGCTTATTTCTGGAGTGAACATGCAGTTCTACTCAAGAGTAAGCAAGTAAGCGAAATAAAGCCATGGAACGCTTATTTGCCTTCTATCTATGCATTCTGACACTTCAACAATGTTTTCTGCTTCAATTTGGCTCATTTTACAAAGATGCTTATTTCTGGCGTGAACATGCAATTCTACTCAAGAGTAAGCAACTAAGCGAAATAAAGCCATGGAACGCTTATTTGCCTTCTATCTATGCATTTTGACACTCCAACAATGTTTTCTGCTTCAATTTGGCTCATTTTACAAAGATGCTTATTTCTGGCGTGAACATGCAATTCTACTCAAGAGTAAGCAACTAAGCGAAATAAAGCCAAGGAACGCTTATTTGCCTTCTATCTATGCATTCTGACACTCCAACAATGTTTTCTGCTTCAATTTGGCTCATTTTACAAAGATGCTTATTTCTGGCGTGAACATGCAGTTCTACTCAAGAGTAAGCAACTAAGCGAAATAAAGCCATAGAACGCTTATTTACATTCTATCTCTGCATTCTGACACTCCACGAATGTGATCTGCTTCAATTTGACTCATTTTACAAAGATGCTTATTTCTGGAGTGAACATGCAGTTCTACTCAAGAGTAAGCAAGTAAGCGAAATAAAGCCATGGAACGCTTATTTGCCTTCTATCTATGCATTCTGACACTCTAACAATGTTTTCTGCTTCAATTTGGCTCATTTTACAAAGATGCTTATTTCTGGCGTGAACATGCAGTTCTACTCAAGAGTAAGAAACTAAGCGAAATAAAGCCATAGAACGCTTATTTACATTCTATCTCTGCATTCTGACACTCCACGAATGTGATCTGCTTCAATTTGACTCATTTTACAAAGATGCTTATTTCTGGAGTGAACATGCAGTTCTACTCAAGAGTAAGCAAGTAAGCGAAATAAAGCCATGGAACGCTTATTTGCCTTCGATCTATGCATTCTGACACTCCAACAATGTTTTCTGCTTCAATTTGGGTCGTTTCACAAAGGTGCTCATTTCTTGAGTGAATATGCAGTTCTACTCAAGAGTAAGCAACTAAGCGAAATAAAGCCATAGAACGCTTATTTGCCTTCTATCTATGCATTCTGACACTCCAACAATGTTTTCTGCTTCAATTTGGCTCATTTTACAAAGATGCTTATTTCTGGCGTGAACATGCAGTTCTACTCAAGAGTAAGCAACTAAGCGAAATAAAGCCACGGAACGCTTATTTTCCTTCTATCTATACATTCTGACACTCCAACAATGTGTTTTGCTTCACTTTGACTCATTTTACAAAGGTGCTTATTCCTGGAGTGAATATGCGTTCTACTCAAGAGTAAGCAACTAAGCGAAATAAAGCCATGGAACGCTTATTTGCCTTCGATCTATGCATTCTGACACTCCAACAATGTGTTCTTCTTCAATTTGGCTCATTTTACAAAGATGCTTATTTCTGGCGTGAACATGCAATTCTACTCAAGAGTAAGCAACTAAGAGAAATAAAGCCATAGAACGCTTATTTACATTCTATCTATGCATTCTGACACTCCACCAATGTGATCTGCTTCAATTTGACTCATTTTACAAAGATGCTTATTTCTGGAGTGAACATGCAGTTCTACTCAAGAGTAAGCAACTAAGCGAAATAAAGCCATGGAACGCTTATTTGCCTTCTATCTATGCATTCTGACACTCCAACAATGTTTTCTGCTTCAATTTGGCTCATTTTACAAAGATGCTTATTTCTGGCGTGAACATGCAATTCTACTCAAGAGTAAGCAACTAAGCGAAATAAAGCCATGGAACGCTTATTTGCCTTCTATCTATGCATTCTGACACTCCAACAATGTTTTCTGCTTCAATTTGGCTCATTTTACAAAGATGCTTATTTCTGGCGTGAACATGCAATTCTACTCAAGAGTAAGCAACTAAGCGAAATAAAGCCAAGGAACGCTTATTTGCCTTCTATCTATGCATTCTGACACTCCAACAATGTTTTCTGCTTCAATTTGGCTCATTTTACAAAGATGCTTATTTCTGGCGTGAACATGCAGTTCTACTCAAGAGTAAGCAACTAAGCGAAATAAAGCCATAGAACGCTTATTTACATTCTATCTCTGCATTCTGACACTCCACGAATGTGATCTGCTTCAATTTGACTCATTTTACAAAGATGCTTATTTCTGGAGTGAACATGCAGTTCTACTCAAGAGTAAGCAAGTAAGCGAAATAAAGCCATGGAACGCTTATTTGCCTTCTATCTATGCATTCTGACACTCTAACAATGTTTTCTGCTTCAATTTGGCTCATTTTACAAAGATGCTTATTTCTGGCGTGAACATGCAGTTCTACTCAAGAGTAAGAAACTAAGCGAAATAAAGCCATAGAACGCTTATTTACATTCTATCTCTGCATTCTGACACTCCACGAATGTGATCTGCTTCAATTTGACTCATTTTACAAAGATGCTTATTTCTGGAGTGAACATGCAGTTCTACTCAAGAGTAAGCAAGTAAGCGAAATAAAGCCATGGAACGCTTATTTGCCTTCGATCTATGCATTCTGACACTCCAACAATGTTTTCTGCTTCAATTTGGGTCGTTTCACAAAGGTGCTCATTTCTTGAGTGAATATGCAGTTCTACTCAAGAGTAAGCAACTAAGCGAAATAAAGCCATAGAACGCTTATTTGCCTTCTATCTATGCATTCTGACACTCCAACAATGTTTTCTGCTTCAATTTGGCTCATTTTACAAAGATGCTTATTTCTGCCGTGAACATGCAGTTCTACTCAAGAGTAAGCAACTAAGCGAAATAAAGCCATAGAACGCTTATTTACATTCTATCTATGCATTCTGACACTCCACCAATGTGATCTGCTTCAATTTGACTCATTTTACAAAGATGCTTATTTCTGGAGTGAACATGCAGTTCTACTCAAGAGTAAGCAAGTAAGCGAAATAAAGCCATGGAACGCTTATTTGTCTTCTATCTATGCATTCTGACACTCCAACAATGTTTTCTGCTTCAATTTGGCTCATTTTACAAAGATGCTTATTTCTGGCGTGAACATGCAATTCTACTCAAGAGTAAGCAACTAAGCGAAATAAAGCCATGGAACGCTTATTTGCCTTCTATCTATGCATTCTGACACTCCAACAATGTTTTCTGCTTCAATTTGGCTCATTTTACAAAGATGCTTATTTCTGGCGTGAACATGCAATTCTACTCAAGAGTAAGCAACTAAGCGAAATAAAGCCAAGGAACGCTTATTTGCCTTCTATCTATGCATTCTGACACTCCAACAATGTTTTCTGCTTCAATTTGGCTCATTTTACAAAGATGCTTATTTCTGGCGTGAACATGCAGTTCTACTCAAGAGTAAGCAACTAAGCGAAATAAAGCCATAGAACGCTTATTTACATTCTATCTCTGCATTCTGACACTCCACGAATGTGATCTGCTTCAATTTGACTCATTTTACAAAGATGCTTATTTCTGGAGTGAACATGCAGTTCTACTCAAGAGTAAGCAACTAAGCGAAATAAAGCCATGGAACGCTTATTTGCCTTCTATCTATGCATTCTGACACTCCAACAATGTTTTCTGCTTCAATTTGGCTCATTTTACAAAGATGCTTATTTCTGGCGTGAACATGCAATTCTACTCAAGAGTAAGCAACTAAGCGAAATAAAGCCATGGAACGCTTATTTGCCTTCTATCTATGCATTCTGACACTCCAACAATGTTTTCTGCTTCAATTTGGCTCATTTTACAAAGATGCTTATTTCTGGCGTGAACATGCAATTCTACTCAAGAGTAAGCAACTAAGCGAAATAAAGCCAAGGAACGCTTATTTGCCTTCTATCTATGCATTCTGACACTCCAACAATGTTTTCTGCTTCAATTTGGCTCATTTTACAAAGATGCTTATTTCTGGCGTGAACATGCAGTTCTACTCAAGAGTAAGCAACTAAGCGAAATAAAGCCATAGAACGCTTATTTACATTCTATCTCTGCATTCTGACACTCCACGAATGTGATCTGCTTCAATTTGACTCATTTTACAAAGATGCTTATTTCTGGAGTGAACATGCAGTTCTACTCAAGAGTAAGCAAGTAAGCGAAATAAAGCCATGGAACGCTTATTTGCCTTCTATCTATGCATTCTGACACTCTAACAATGTTTTCTGCTTCAATTTGGCTCATTTTACAAAGATGCTTATTTCTGGCGTGAACATGCAGTTCTACTCAAGAGTAAGAAACTAAGCGAAATAAAGCCATAGAACGCTTATTTACATTCTATCTCTGCATTCTGACACTCCACGAATGTGATCTGCTTCAATTTGACTCATTTTACAAAGATGCTTATTTCTGGAGTGAACATGCAGTTCTACTCAAGAGTAAGCAAGTAAGCGAAATAAAGCCATGGAACGCTTATTTGCCTTCGATCTATGCATTCTGACACTCCAACAATGTTTTCTGCTTCAATTTGGGTCGTTTCACAAAGGTGCTCATTTCTTGAGTGAATATGCAGTTCTACTCAAGAGTAAGCAACTAAGCGAAATAAAGCCATAGAACGCTTATTTGCCTTCTATCTATGCATTCTGACACTCCAACAATGTTTTCTGCTTCAATTTGGCTCATTTTACAAAGATGCTTATTTCTGCCGTGAACATGCAGTTCTACTCAAGAGTAAGCAACTAAGCGAAATAAAGCCATAGAACGCTTATTTACATTCTATCTATGCATTCTGACACTCCACCAATGTGATCTGCTTCAATTTGACTCATTTTACAAAGATGCTTATTTCTGGAGTGAACATGCAGTTCTACTCAAGAGTAAGCAAGTAAGCGAAATAAAGCCATGGAACGCTTATTTGTCTTCTATCTATGCATTCTGACACTCCAACAATGTTTTCTGCTTCAATTTGGCTCATTTTACAAAGATGCTTATTTCTGGCGTGAACATGCAATTCTACTCAAGAGTAAGCAACTAAGCGAAATAAAGCCATGGAACGCTTATTTGCCTTCTATCTATGCATTCTGACACTCCAACAATGTTTTCTGCTTCAATTTGGCTCATTTTACAAAGATGCTTATTTCTGGCGTGAACATGCAATTCTACTCAAGAGTAAGCAACTAAGCGAAATAAAGCCAAGGAACGCTTATTTGCCTTCTATCTATGCATTCTGACACTCCAACAATGTTTTCTGCTTCAATTTGGCTCATTTTACAAAGATGCTTATTTCTGGCGTGAACATGCAGTTCTACTCAAGAGTAAGCAACTAAGCGAAATAAAGCCATAGAACGCTTATTTACATTCTATCTCTGCATTCTGACACTCCACGAATGTGATCTGCTTCAATTTGACTCATTTTACAAAGATGCTTATTTCTGGAGTGAACATGCAGTTCTACTCAAGAGTAAGCAAGTAAGCGAAATAAAGCCATGGAACGCTTATTTGCCTTCTATCTATGCATTCTGACACTCCAACAATGTTTTCTGCTTCAATTTGGCTCATTTTACAAAGATGCTTATTTCTGGCGTGAACATGCAATTCTACTCAAGAGTAAGCAACTAAGCGAAATAAAGCCATGGAACGCTTATTTGCCTTCTATCTATGCATTCTGACACTCCAACAATGTTTTCTGCTTCAATTTGGCTCATTTTACAAAGATGCTTATTTCTGGCGTGAACATGCAGTTCTACTCAAGAGTAAGCAACTAAGCGAAATAAAGCCATAGAACGCTTATTTGCCTTCTATCTATGCATTCTGACACTCCAACAATGTTTTCTGCTTCAATTTGGCTCATTTTACAAAGATGCTTATTTCTGGCGTGAACATGCAGTTCTACTCAAGAGTAAGAAACTAAGCGAAATAAAGCCATAGAACGCTTATTTACATTCTATCTCTGCATTCTGACACTCCACGAATGTGATCTGCTTCAATTTGACTCATTTTACAAAGATGCTTATTTCTGGAGTGAACATGCAGTTCTACTCAAGAGTAAGCAAGTAAGCGAAATAAAGCCATGGAACGCTTATTTGCCTTCGATCTATGCATTCTGACACTCCAACAATGTTTTCTGCTTCAATTTGGGTCGTTTCACAAAGGTGCTCATTTCTTGAGTGAATATGCAGTTCTACTCAAGAGTAAGCAACTAAGCGAAATAAAGCCATAGAACGCTTATTTGCCTTCTATCTATGCATTCTGACACTCCAACAATGTTTTCTGCTTCAATTTGGCTCATTTTACAAAGATGCTTATTTCTGGCGTGAACATGCAGTTCTACTCAAGAGTAAGCAACTAAGCGAAATAAAGCCACGGAACGCTTATTTTCCTTCTATCTATACATTCTGACACTCCAACAATGTGTTTTGCTTCACTTTGACTCATTTTACAAAGGTGCTTATTCCTGGAGTGAATATGCAGTTCTACTCAAGAGTAAGCAACTAAGCGAAATAAAGCCATGGAACGCTTATTTGCCTTCGATCTATGCATTCTGACACTCCAACAATGTGTTCTGCTTCAATTTGGCTCATTTTACAAAGATGCTTATTTCTGGCGTGAACATGCAGTTCTACTCAAGAGTAAGCAACTAAGAGAAATAAAGCCATAGAACGCTTATTTACATTCTATCTATGCATTCTGACACTCCACCAATGTGATCTGCTTCAATTTGACTCATTTTACAAAGATGCTTATTTCTGGAGTGAACATGCAGTTCTACTCAAGAGTAAGCAAGTAAGCGAAATAAAGCCATGGAACGCTTATTTGCCTTCTATCTATGCATTCTGACACTCCAACAATGTTTTCTGCTTCAATTTGGCTCATTTTACAAAGATGCTTATTTCTTGCGTGAACATGCAATTCTACTCAAGAGTAAGCAACTAAGCGAAATAAAGCCATGGAACGCTTATTTGCCTTCTATCTATGCATTCTGACACTCCAACAATGTTTTCTGCTTCAATTTGGCTCATTTTACAAAGATGCTTATTTCTGGCGTGAACATGCAATTCTACTCAAGAGTAAGCAACTAAGCGAAATAAAGCCAAGGAACGCTTATTTGCCTTCTATCTATGCATTCTGACACTCCAACAATGTTTTCTGCTTCAATTTGGCTCATTTTACAAAGATGCTTATTTCTGGCGTGAACATGCAGTTCTACTCAAGAGTAAGCAACTAAGCGAAATAAAGCCATAGAACGCTTATTTACATTCTATCTCTGCATTCTGACACTCCACGAATGTGATCTGCTTCAATTTGACTCATTTTACAAAGATGCTTATTTCTGGCGTGAACATGCAGTTCTACTCAAGAGTAAGCAACTAAGCGAAATAAAGCCATAGAACGCTTATTTACATTCTATCTCTGCATTCTGACACTCCACGAATGTGATCTGCTTCAATTTGACTCATTTTACAAAGATGCTTATTTCTGGAGTGAACATGCAGTTCTACTCAAGAGTAAGCAAGTAAGCGAAATAAAGCCATGGAACGCTTATTTGCCTTCTATCTATGCATTCTGACACTCCAACAATGTTTTCTGCTTCAATTTGGCTCATTTTACAAAGATGCTTATTTCTGGCGTGAACATGCAGTTCTACTCAAGAGTAAGCAACTAAGCGAAATAAAGCCATAGAACGCTTATTTACATTCTATCTCTGCATTCTGACACTCCACGAATGTGATCTGCTTCAATTTGACTCATTTTACAAAGATGCTTATTTCTGGAGTGAACATGCAGTTCTACTCAAGAGTAAGCAAGTAAGCGAAATAAAGCCACGGAACGCTTATTTTCCTTCTATCTATACATTCTGACACTCCAACAATGTGTTTTGCTTCACTTTGACTCATTTTACAAAGCTGCTTATTCCTGGAGTGAATATGCAGTTCTACTCAAGAGTAAGCAACTAAGCGAAATAAAGCCATGGAACGCTTATTTGCCTTCGATCTATGCATTCTGACACTCCAACAATGTGTTCTGCTTCAATTTGGCTCATTTTACAAAGATGCTTATTTCTGGCGTGAACATGCAGTTCTACTCAAGAGTAAGCAACTAAGAGAAATAAAGCCATAGAACGCTTATTTACATTCTATCTATGCATTCTGACACTCCACCAATGTGATCTGCTTCAATTTGACTCATTTTACAAAGATGCTTATTTCTGGAGTGAACATGCAGTTCTACTCAAGAGTAAGCAAGTAAGCGAAATAAAGCCATGGAACGCTTATTTGCCTTCTATCTATGCATTCTGACACTCCAACAATGTTTTCTGCTTCAATTTGGCTCATTTTACAAAGATGCTTATTTCTGGCGTGAACATGCAATTCTACTCAAGAGTAAGCAACTAAGCGAAATAAAGCCATGGAACGCTTATTTGCCTTCTATCTATGCATTCTGACACTCCAACAATGTTTTCTGCTTCAATTTGGCTCATTTTACAAAGATGCTTATTTCTGGCGTGAACATGCAATTCTACTCAAGAGTAAGCAACTAAGCGAAATAAAGCCAAGGAACGCTTATTTGCCTTCTATCTATGCATTCTGACACTCCAACAATGTTTTCTGCTTCAATTTGGCTCATTTTACAAAGATGCTTATTTCTGGCGTGAACATGCAGTTCTACTCAAGAGTAAGCAACTAAGCGAAATAAAGCCATAGAACGCTTATTTACATTCTATCTCTGCATTCTGACACTCCACGAATGTGATCTGCTTCAATTTGACTCATTTTACAAAGATGCTTATTTCTGGAGTGAACATGCAGTTCTACTCAAGAGTAAGCAAGTAAGCGAAATAAAGCCATGGAACGCTTATTTGCCTTCTATCTATGCATTCTGACACTCCAACAATGTTTTCTGCTTCAATTTGGCTCATTTTACAAAGATGCTTATTTCTGGCGTGAACATGCAGTTCTACTCAAGAGTAAGAAACTAAGCGAAATAAAGCCATAGAACGCTTATTTACATTCTATCTCTGCATTCTGACACTCCACGAATGTGATCTGCTTCAATTTGACTCATTTTACAAAGATGCTTATTTCTGGAGTGAACATGCAGTTCTACTCAAGAGTAAGCAAGTAAGCGAAATAAAGCCATGGAACGCTTATTTGCCTTCTATCTATGCATTCTGACACTCCAACAATGTTTTCTGCTTCAATTTGGGTCGTTTCACAAAGGTGCTCATTTCTTGAGTGAATATGCAGTTCTACTCAAGAGTAAGCAACTAAGCGAAATAAAGCCATAGAACGCTTATTTGCCTTCTATCTATGCATTCTGACACTCCAACAATGTTTTCTGCTTCAATTTGGCTCATTTTACAAAGATGCTTATTTCTGGCGTGAACATGCAGTTCTACTCAAGAGTAAGCAACTAAGCGAAATAAAGCCACGGAACGCTTATTTTCCTTCTATCTATACATTCTGACACTCCAACAATGTGTTTTGCTTCACTTTGACTCATTTTACAAAGGTGCTTATTCCTGGAGTGAATATGCAGTTCTACTCAAGAGTAAGCAACTAAGCGAAATAAAGCCATGGAACGCTTATTTGCCTTCGATCTATGCATTCTGACACTCCAACAATGTGTTCTGCTTCAATTTGGCTCATTTTACAAAGATGCTTATTTCTGGCGTGAACATGCAGTTCTACTCAAGAGTAAGCAACTAAGAGAAATAAAGCCATAGAACGCTTATTTACATTCTATCTATGCATTCTGACACTCCACCAATGTGATCTGCTTCAATTTGACTCATTTTACAAAGATGCTTATTTCTGGAGTGAACATGCAGTTCTACTCAAGAGTAAGCAAGTAAGCGAAATAAAGCCATGGAACGCTTATTTGCCTTCTATCTATGCATTCTGACACTCCAACAATGTTTTCTGCTTCAATTTGGCTCATTTTACAAAGATGCTTATTTCTGGCGTGAACATGCAATTCTACTCAAGAGTAAGCAACTAAGCGAAATAAAGCCATGGAACGCTTATTTGCCTTCTATCTATGCATTCTGACACTCCAACAATGTTTTCTGCTTCAATTTGGCTCATTTTACAAAGATGCTTATTTCTGGCGTGAACATGCAATTCTACTCAAGAGTAAGCAACTAAGCGAAATAAAGCCAAGGAACGCTTATTTGCCTTCTATCTATGCATTCTGACACTCCAACAATGTTTTCTGCTTCAATTTGGCTCATTTTACAAAGATGCTTATTTCTGGCGTGAACATGCAGTTCTACTCAAGAGTAAGCAACTAAGCGAAATAAAGCCATAGAACGCTTATTTACATTCTATCTCTGCATTCTGACACTCCACGAATGTGATCTGCTTCAATTTGACTCATTTTACAAAGATGCTTATTTCTGGAGTGAACATGCAGTTCTACTCAAGAGTAAGCAAGTAAGCGAAATAAAGCCATGGAACGCTTATTTGCCTTCTATCTATGCATTCTGACACTCCAACAATGTTTTCTGCTTCAATTTGGCTCATTTTACAAAGATGCTTATTTCTGGCGTGAACATGCAGTTCTACTCAAGAGTAAGAAACTAAGCGAAATAAAGCCATAGAACGCTTATTTACATTCTATCTCTGCATTCTGACACTCCACGAATGTGATCTGCTTCAATTTGACTCATTTTACAAAGATGCTTATTTCTGGAGTGAACATGCAGTTCTACTCAAGAGTAAGCAAGTAAGCGAAATAAAGCCATGGAACGCTTATTTGCCTTCTATCTATGCATTCTGACACTCCAACAATGTTTTCTGCTTCAATTTGGGTCGTTTCACAAAGGTGCTCATTTCTTGAGTGAATATGCAGTTCTACTCAAGAGTAAGCAACTAAGCGAAATAAAGCCATAGAACGCTTATTTGCCTTCTATCTATGCATTCTGACACTCCAACAATGTTTTCTGCTTCAATTTGGCTCATTTTACAAAGATGCTTATTTCTGGCGTGAACATGCAGTTCTACTCAAGAGTAAGCAACTAAGCGAAATAAAGCCACGGAACGCTTATTTTCCTTCTATCTATACATTCTGACACTCCAACAATGTGTTTTGCTTCACTTTGACTCATTTTACAAAGGTGCTTATTCCTGGAGTGAATATGCAGTTCTACTCAAGAGTAAGCAACTAAGCGAAATAAAGCCATGGAACGCTTATTTGCCTTCGATCTATGCATTCTGACACTCCAACAATGTGTTCTGCTTCAATTTGGCTCATTTTACAAAGATGCTTATTTCTGGCGTGAACATGCAGTTCTACTCAAGAGTAAGCAACTAAGAGAAATAAAGCCATAGAACGCTTATTTACATTCTATCTATGCATTCTGACACTCCACCAATGTGATCTGCTTCAATTTGACTCATTTTACAAAGATGCTTATTTCTGGAGTGAACATGCAGTTCTACTCAAGAGTAAGCAAGTAAGCGAAATAAAGCCATGGAACGCTTATTTGCCTTCTATCTATGCATTCTGACACTCCAACAATGTTTTCTGCTTCAATTTGGCTCATTTTACAAAGATGCTTATTTCTGGCGTGAACATGCAATTCTACTCAAGAGTAAGCAACTAAGCGAAATAAAGCCATGGAACGCTTATTTGCCTTCTATCTATGCATTCTGACACTCCAACAATGTTTTCTGCTTCAATTTGGCTCATTTTACAAAGATGCTTATTTCTGGCGTGAACATGCAATTCTACTCAAGAGTAAGCAACTAAGCGAAATAAAGCCAAGGAACGCTTATTTGCCTTCTATCTATGCATTCTGACACTCCAACAATGTTTTCTGCTTCAATTTGGCTCATTTTACAAAGATGCTTATTTCTGGCGTGAACATGCAGTTCTACTCAAGAGTAAGCAACTAAGCGAAATAAAGCCATAGAACGCTTATTTACATTCTATCTCTGCATTCTGACACTCCACGAATGTGATCTGCTTCAATTTGACTCATTTTACAAAGATGCTTATTTCTGGAGTGAACATGCAGTTCTACTCAAGAGTAAGCAAGTAAGCGAAATAAAGCCATGGAACGCTTATTTGCCTTCTATCTATGCATTCTGACACTCCAACAATATTTTCTGCTTCAATTTGGGTCGTTTCACAAAGGTGCTCATTTCTTGAGTGAATATGCAGTTCTACTCAAGAGTAAGCAACTAAGCGAAATAAAGCCATAGAACGCTTATTTGCCTTCTATCTATGCATTCTGACACTCCAACAATGTTTTCTGCTTCAATTTGGCTCATTTTACAAAGATGCTTATTTCTGGCGTGAACATGCAGTTCTACTCAAGAGTAAGCAACTAAGCGAAATAAAGCCACGGAACGCTTATTTTCCTTCTATCTATACATTCTGACACTCCAACAATGTGTTTTGCTTCACTTTGACTCATTTTACAAAGGTGCTTATTCCTGGAGTGAATATGCAGTTCTACTCAAGAGTAAGCAACTAAGCGAAATAAAGCCATGGAACGCTTATTTGCCTTCGATCTATGCATTCTGACACTCCAACAATGTGTTCTGCTTCAATTTGGCTCATTTTACAAAGATGCTTATTTCTGGCGTGAACATGCAGTTCTACTCAAGAGTAAGCAACTAAGAGAAATAAAGCCATAGAACGCTTATTTACATTCTATCTATGCATTTTGACACTCCACCAATGTGATCTGCTTCAATTTGACTCATTTTACAAAGATGCTTATTTCTGGAGTGAACATGCAGTTCTACTCAAGAGTAAGCAAGTAAGCGAAATAAAGCCATGGAACGCTTATTTACCTTCTATCTATGCATTCTGACACTCCAACAATGTTTTCTGCTTCAATTTGGGTCATTTCACAAAGGTGCTCATTTCTTGAGTGAATATGCAGTTCTACTCAAGAGTAAGCAACTAAGCGAAATAAAGCCATAGAACGCTTATTTGCCTTCTATCTATGCATTCTGACACTCCAACAATGTTTTCTGCTTCAATTTGGCTCATTTTACAAAGATGCTTATTTCTGGCGTGAACATGCAGTTCTACTCAAGAGTAAGCAACTAAGCGAAATAAAGCCATAGAACGCTTATTTGCCTTCGATCTATGCATTCTGACACTCCAACAATGTTTTCTGCTTCAATTTGGCTCATTTTACAAAGATGCTTATTTCTGGCGTGAACATGCAGTTCTACTCAAGAGTAAGCAACTAAGCGAAATAAAGCCATGGAACGCTTATTTGCCTTCTATCTATGCATTCTGACACTCCAACAATGTTTTCTGCTTCAATTTGGCTCATTTTACAAAGGTGCTTATTTCTGGCGTGAACATGCAGTTCTACTCAAGAGTAAGCAACTAAGCGAAATAAAGCCATAGAACGCTTATTTGCCTTCGATCTATGCATTCTGACACTCCAACAATGTTTTCTGCTTCATTTTGGCTCATTTTACAAAGATGCTTATTTCTGGCGAGAACATGCAGTTCTACTCAAGAGTAAGCAACTAAGCGAAATAAAGCCATAGAACGCTTATTTGCCTTCGATCTATGCATTCTGACACTCCACCAATGTGATCTGCTTCAATTTGGCTCATTTTACAAAGATGCTTATTTCTGGCGTGAACATGCAGTTCTACTCAAGAGTAAGCAAGTAAGCGGAATAAAGCCATGGAACGCTTATTTGCCTTCTATCTATGCATTCTGACACTCCAACAATGTTTTCTGCTTCAATTTGGCTCATTTTACAAAGATGCTTATTTCTGGCGTGAACATGCAGTTCTACTCAAGAGTAAGCAACTAAGCGAAATAAAGCCATAGAACGCTTATTTACCTTCGATCTATGCATTCTGACACTCCAACAATGTTTTCTGCTTCAATTTGGCTCATTTTACAAAGATGCTTATTTCTGGCGAGAACATGCAGTTCTACTCAAGAGTAAGCAACTATGCGAAATAAAGCCATAGAACGCTTATTTGCCTTCGATCTATGCATTCTGACACTCCACCAATGTGATCTGCTTCAATTTGACTCATTTTACAAAGATGCTTATTTCTGGCGTGAACATGCAGTTCTACTCAAGAGTAAGCAACTAAGCGAAATAAAGCCATAGAACGCTTATTTGCCTTCGATCTATGCATTCTGACACTCCAACAATGTTTTCTGCTTCATTTTGGCTCATTTTACAAAGATGCTTATTTCTGGCGAGAACATGCAGTTCTACTCAAGAGTAAGCAACTAAGCGAAATAAAGCCATGGAACGCTTATTTGCCTTCTATCTATGCATTCTGACACTCCAACAATGTTTTCTGCTTCAATTTGGGTCATTTCACAAAGGTGCTCATTTCTTGAGTGAATATGCAGTTCTACTCAAGAGTAAGCAACTAAGCGAAATAAACCATAGAACGCTTATTTGCCTTCTATCTATGCATTCTGACACTCCAACAATGTTTTCTGCTTCAATTTGGCTCATTTTACAAAGATGCTTATTTCTGGCGTGAACATGCAGTTCTACTCAAGAGTAAGCAACTAAGCGAAATAAAGCCACGAAACGCTTATTTGCCTTTTATCTATGCATTCTGACACTCCAACAATGTTTTCTGCTTCAATTTGGCTCATTTTACAAAGATGCTTATTTCTGGCGTGAACATGCAATTCTACTCAAGAGTAAGCAACGAAGCGAAATAAAGCCATGGAACGCTTATTTGCCTTCTATCTATGCATTCTGACACTCCAACAATGTTTTCTGCTTCAATTTGGCTCATTTTACAAAGATGCTTATTTCTGGCGTGAACATGCAGTTCTACTCAAGAGTAAGAAACTAAGCGAAATAAAGCCATAGAACGCTTATTTACATTCTATCTATGCATTCTGACACTCCACTAATGTGATCTGCTTCAATTTGACTCATTTTACAAAGATGCTTATTTCTGGAGTGAACATGCAGTTCTACTCAAGAGTAAGCAAGTAAGCGAAATAAAGCCATGGAACGCTTATTTGCCTTCTATCTATGCATTCTGACACTCCAACAATGTTTTCTGCTTCAATTTGGGTCGTTTCACAAAGGTGCTCATTTCTTGAGTGAATATGCAGTTCTACTCAAGAGTAAGCAACTAAGCGAAATAAAGCCATAGAACGCTTATTTGCCTTCTATCTATGCATTCTGACACTCCAACAATGTTTTCTGCTTCAATTTGGCTCATTTTACAAAGATGCTTATTTCTGGCGTGAACATGCAGTTCTACTCAAGAGTAAGCAACTAAGCGAAATAAAGCCACGGAACGCTTATTTTCCTTCTATCTATACATTCTGACACTCCAACAATGTGTTTTGCTTCACTTTGACTCATTTTACAAAGCTGCTTATTCCTGGAGTGAATATGCAGTTCTACTCAAGAGTAAGCAACTAAGCGAAATAAAGCCATGGAACGCTTATTTGCCTTCGATCTATGCATTCTGACACTCCAACAATGTGTTCTGCTTCAATTTGGCTCATTTTACAAAGATGCTTATTTCTGGCGTGAACATGCAGTTCTACTCAAGAGTAAGCAACTAAGAGAAATAAAGCCATAGAACGCTTATTTACATTCTATCTATGCATTTTGACACTCCACCAATGTGATCTGCTTCAATTTGACTCATTTTACAAAGATGCTTATTTCTGGAGTGAACATGCAGTTCTACTCAAGAGTAAGCAACTAAGCGAAATAAAGCCATGGAACGCTTATTTACCTTCTATCTATGCATTCTGACACTCCAACAATGTTTTCTGCTTCAATTTGGGTCATTTCACAAAGGTGCTCATTTCTTGAGTGAATATGCAGTTCTACTCAAGAGTAAGCAACTAAGCGAAATAAAGCCATAGAACGCTTATTTGCCTTCTATCTATGCATTCTGACACTCCAACAATGTTTTCTGCTTCAATTTGGCTCATTTTACAAAGATGCTTATTTCTGGCGTGAACATGCAGTTCTACTCAAGAGTAAGCAACTAAGCGAAATAAAGCCATAGAACGCTTATTTGCCTTCGATCTATGCATTCTGACACTCCAACAATGTTTTCTGCTTCAATTTGGCTCATTTTACAAAGATGCTTATTTCTGGCGTGAACATGCAGTTCTACTCAAGAGTAAGCAACTAAGCGAAATAAAGCCATGGAACGCTTATTTGCCTTCTATCTATGCATTCTGACACTCCAACAATGTTTTCTGCTTCAATTTGGCTCATTTTACAAAGGTGCTTATTTCTGGCGTGAACATGCAGTTCTACTCAAGAGTAAGCAACTAAGCGAAATAAAGCCATAGAACGCTTATTTGCCTTCGATCTATGCATTCTGACACTCCAACAATGTTTTCTGCTTCATTTTGGCTCATTTTACAAAGATGCTTATTTCTGGCGAGAACATGCAGTTCTACTCAAGAGTAAGCAACTAAGCGAAATAAAGCCATAGAACGCTTATTTGCCTTCGATCTATGCATTCTGACACTCCACCAATGTGATCTGCTTCAATTTGGCTCATTTTACAAAGATGCTTATTTCTGGCGTGAACATGCAGTTCTACTCAAGAGTAAGCAAGTAAGCGGAATAAAGCCATGGAACGCTTATTTGCCTTCTATCTATGCATTCTGACACTCCAACAATGTTTTCTGCTTCAATTTGGCTCATTTTACAAAGATGCTTATTTCTGGCGTGAACATGCAGTTCTACTCAAGAGTAAGCAACTAAGCGAAATAAAGCCATAGAACGCTTATTTACCTTCGATCTATGCATTCTGACACTCCAACAATGTTTTCTGCTTCAATTTGGCTCATTTTACAAAGATGCTTATTTCTGGCGAGAACATGCAGTTCTACTCAAGAGTAAGCAACTATGCGAAATAAAGCCATAGAACGCTTATTTGCCTTCGATCTATGCATTCTGACACTCCACCAATGTGATCTGCTTCAATTTGACTCATTTTACAAAGATGCTTATTTCTGGCGTGAACATGCAGTTCTACTCAAGAGTAAGCAACTAAGCGAAATAAAGCCATAGAACGCTTATTTGCCTTCGATCTATGCATTCTGACACTCCAACAATGTTTTCTGCTTCATTTTGGCTCATTTTACAAAGATGCTTATTTCTGGCGAGAACATGCAGTTCTACTCAAGAGTAAGCAACTAAGCGAAATAAAGCCATGGAACGCTTATTTGCCTTCTATCTATGCATTCTGACACTCCAACAATGTTTTCTGCTTCAATTTGGGTCATTTCACAAAGGTGCTCATTTCTTGAGTGAATATGCAGTTCTACTCAAGAGTAAGCAACTAAGCGAAATAAACCATAGAACGCTTATTTGCCTTCTATCTATGCATTCTGACACTCCAACAATGTTTTCTGCTTCAATTTGGCTCATTTTACAAAGATGCTTATTTCTGGCGTGAACATGCCGTTCTACTCAAGAGTAAGCAACTAAGCGAAATAAAGCCACGAAACGCTTATTTGCCTTTTATCTATGCATTCTGACACTCCAACAATGTTTTCTGCTTCAATTTGGCTCATTTTACAAAGATGCTTATTTCTGGCGTGAACATGCAATTCTACTCAAGAGTAAGCAACGAAGCGAAATAAAGCCATGGAACGCTTATTTGCCTTCTATCTATGCATTCTGACACTCCAACAATGTTTTCTGCTTCAATTTGGCTCATTTTACAAAGATGCTTATTTCTGGCGTGAACATGCAGTTCTACTCAAGAGTAAGAAACTAAGCGAAATAAAGCCATAGAACGCTTATTTACATTCTATCTATGCATTCTGACACTCCACTAATGTGATCTGCTTCAATTTGACTCATTTTACAAAGATGCTTATTTCTGGAGTGAACATGCAGTTCTACTCAAGAGTAAGCAAGTAAGCGAAATAAAGCCATGGAACGCTTATTTGCCTTCTATCTATGCATTCTGACACTCCAACAATGTTTTCTGCTTCAATTTGGGTCGTTTCACAAAGGTGCTCATTTCTTGAGTGAATATGCAGTTCTACTCAAGAGTAAGCAACTAAGCGAAATTAAGCCATAGAACGCTTATTTGCCTTCTATCTATGCATTCTGACACTCCAACAATGTTTTCTGCTTCAATTTGGCTCATTTTACAAAGATGCTTATTTCTGGCGTGAACATGCAGTTCTACTCAAGAGTAAGCAACTAAGCGAAATAAAGCCACGGAACGCTTATTTTCCTTCTATCTATACATTCTGACACTCCAACAATGTGTTTTGCTTCACTTTGACTCATTTTACAAAGGTGCTTATTTCTGGCGTGAACATGCAGTTCTACTCAAGAGTAAGCAACTAAGCGAAATAAAGCCATGGAACGCTTATTTGCCTTCTATCTATGCATTCTGACACTCCAACAATGTTTTCTGCTTCAATTTGACTCATTTTACAAAGGTGCTTATTTCTGGCGTGAACATGCAGTTCTACTCAAGAGTAAGCAACTAAGCGAAATAAAGCCATAGAACGCTTATTTGCCTTCGATCTATGCATTCTGACACTCCAACAATGTTTTCTGCTTCATTTTGGCTCATTTTACAAAGATGCTTATTTCTGGCGAGAACATGCAGTTCTACTCAAGAGTAAGCAACTAAGCGAAATAAAGCCATAGAAAGCTTATTTGCCTTCGATCTATGCATTCTGACACTCCACCAATGTGATCTGCTTCAATTTGGCTCATTTTACAAAGATGCTTATTTCTGGCGTGAACATGCAGTTCTACTCAAGAGTAAGCAAGTAAGCGGAATAAAGCCATGGAACGCTTATTTGCCTTCTATCTATGCATTCTGACACTCCAACAATGTTTTCTGCTTCAATTTGGCTCATTTTACAAAGATGCTTATTTCTGGCGTGAACATGCAGTTCTACTCAAGAGTAAGCAACTAAGCGAAATAAAGCCATGGAACGCTTATTTACCTTCGATCTATGCATTCTGACACTCCAACAATGTTTTCTGCTTCAATTTGGCTCATTTTACAAAGATGCTTATTTCTGGCGAGAACATGCAGTTCTACTCAAGAGTAAGCAACTATGCGAAATAAAGCCATAGAACGCTTATTTGCCTTCGATCTATGCATTCTGACACTCCACCAATGTGATCTGCTTCAATTTGACTCATTTTACAAAGATGCTTATTTCTGGCGTGAACATGCAGTTCTACTCAAGAGTAAGCAACTAAGCGAAATAAAGCCATAGAACGCTTATTTGCCTTCGATCTATGCATTCTGACACTCCAACAATGTTTTCTGCTTCATTTTGGCTCATTTTACAAAGATGCTTATTTCTGGCGAGAACATGCAGTTCTACTCAAGAGTAAGCAACTAAGCGAAATAAAGCCATAGAACGCTTATTTACCTTCGATCTATGCATTCTGACACTCCAACAATGTTTTCTGCTTCAATTTGGCTCATTTTACAAAGATGCTTATTTCTGGCGAGAACATGCAGTTCTACTCAAGAGTAAGCAACTATGCGAAATAAAGCCATAGAACGCTTATTTGCCTTCGATCTATGCATTCTGACACTCCACCAATGTGATCTGCTTCAATTTGACTCATTTTACAAAGATGCTTATTTCTGGCGTGAACATGCAGTTCTACTCAAGAGTAAGCAACTAAGCGAAATAAAGCCATAGAACGCTTATTTGCCTTCGATCTATGCATTCTGACACTCCAACAATGTTTTCTGCTTCATTTTGGCTCATTTTACAAAGATGCTTATTTCTGGCGAGAACATGCAGTTCTACTCAAGAGTAAGCAACTAAGCGAAATAAAGCCATGGAACGCTTATTTGCCTTCTATCTATGCATTCTGACACTCCAACAATGTTTTCTGCTTCAATTTGGGTCATTTCACAAAGGTGCTCATTTCTTGAGTGAATATGCAGTTCTACTCAAGAGTAAGCAACTAAGCGAAATAAACCATAGAACGCTTATTTGCCTTCTATCTATGCATTCTGACACTCCAACAATGTTTTCTGCTTCAATTTGGCTCATTTTACAAAGATGCTTATTTCTGGCGTGAACATGCCGTTCTACTCAAGAGTAAGCAACTAAGCGAAATAAAGCCACGAAACGCTTATTTGCCTTTTATCTATGCATTCTGACACTCCAACAATGTTTTCTGCTTCAATTTGGCTCATTTTACAAAGATGCTTATTTCTGGCGTGAACATGCAATTCTACTCAAGAGTAAGCAACGAAGCGAAATAAAGCCATGGAACGCTTATTTGCCTTCTATCTATGCATTCTGACACTCCAACAATGTTTTCTGCTTCAATTTGGCTCATTTTACAAAGATGCTTATTTCTGGCGTGAACATGCAGTTCTACTCAAGAGTAAGAAACTAAGCGAAATAAAGCCATAGAACGCTTATTTACATTCTATCTATGCATTCTGACACTCCACTAATGTGATCTGCTTCAATTTGACTCATTTTACAAAGATGCTTATTTCTGGAGTGAACATGCAGTTCTACTCAAGAGTAAGCAAGTAAGCGAAATAAAGCCATGGAACGCTTATTTGCCTTCTATCTATGCATTCTGACACTCCAACAATGTTTTCTGCTTCAATTTGGGTCGTTTCACAAAGGTGCTCATTTCTTGAGTGAATATGCAGTTCTACTCAAGAGTAAGCAACTAAGCGAAATTAAGCCATAGAACGCTTATTTGCCTTCTATCTATGCATTCTGACACTCCAACAATGTTTTCTGCTTCAATTTGGCTCATTTTACAAAGATGCTTATTTCTGGCGTGAACATGCAGTTCTACTCAAGAGTAAGCAACTAAGCGAAATAAAGCCACGGAACGCTTATTTTCCTTCTATCTATACATTCTGACACTCCAACAATGTGTTTTGCTTCACTTTGACTCATTTTACAAAGGTGCTTATTTCTGGCGTGAACATGCAGTTCTACTCAAGAGTAAGCAACTAAGCGAAATAAAGCCACGGAACGCTTATTTGCCTTCTATCTATGCATTCTGACACTCCAACAATGTTTTCTGCTTCAATTTGGCTCATTTTACAAAGGTGCTTATTTCTGGCGTGAACATGCAGTTCTACTCAAGAGTAAGCAACTAAGCGAAATAAAGCCATAGAACGCTTATTTGCCTTCGATCTATGCATTCTGACACTCCAACAATGTTTTCTGCTTCATTTTGGCTCATTTTACAAAGATGCTTATTTCTGGCGAGAACATGCAGTTCTACTCAAGAGTAAGCAACTAAGCGAAATAAAGCCATAGAAAGCTTATTTGCCTTCGATCTATGCATTCTGACACTCCACCAATGTGATCTGCTTCAATTTGGCTCATTTTACAAAGATGCTTATTTCTGGCGTGAACATGCAGTTCTACTCAAGAGTAAGCAAGTAAGCGGAATAAAGCCATGGAACGCTTATTTGCCTTCTATCTATGCATTCTGACACTCCAACAATGTTTTCTGCTTCAATTTGGCTCATTTTACAAAGATGCTTATTTCTGGCGTGAACATGCAGTTCTACTCAAGAGTAAGCAACTAAGCGAAATAAAGCCATAGAACGCTTATTTACCTTCGATCTATGCATTCTGACACTCCAACAATGTTTTCTGCTTCAATTTGGCTCATTTTACAAAGATGCTTATTTCTGGCGAGAACATGCAGTTCTACTCAAGAGTAAGCAACTATGCGAAATAAAGCCATAGAACGCTTATTTGCCTTCGATCTATGCATTCTGACACTCCACCAATGTGATCTGCTTCAATTTGACTCATTTTACAAAGATGCTTATTTCTGGCGTGAACATGCAGTTCTACTCAAGAGTAAGCAACTAAGCGAAATAAAGCCATAGAACGCTTATTTGCCTTCGATCTATGCATTCTGACACTCCAACAATGTTTTCTGCTTCAATTTGGGTCATTTCACAAAGGTGCTCATTTCTTGAGTGAATATGCAGTTCTACTCAAGAGTAAGCAACTAAGCGAAATAAACCATAGAACGCTTATTTGCCTTCTATCTATGCATTCTGACACTCCAACAATGTTTTCTGCTTCAATTTGGCTCATTTTACAAAGATGCTTATTTCTGGCGTGAACATGCCATTCTACTCAAGAGTAAGCAACTAAGCGAAATAAAGCCACGAAACGCTTATTTGCCTTTTATCTATGCATTCTGACACTCCAACAATGTTTTCTGCTTCAATTTGGCTCATTTTACAAAGATGCTTATTTCTGGCGTGAACATGCAATTCTACTCAAGAGTAAGCAACGAAGCGAAATAAAGCCATGGAACGCTTATTTGCCTTCTATCTATGCATTCTGACACTCCAACAATGTTTTCTGCTTCAATTTGGCTCATTTTACAAAGATGCTTATTTCTGGCGTGAACATGCAGTTCTACTCAAGAGTAAGAAACTAAGCGAAATAAAGCCATAGAACGCTTATTTACATTCTATCTATGCATTCTGACACTCCACTAATGTGATCTGCTTCAATTTGACTCATTTTACAAAGATGCTTATTTCTGGAGTGAACATGCAGTTCTACTCAAGAGTAAGCAAGTAAGCGAAATAAAGCCATGGAACGCTTATTTGCCTTCTATCTATGCATTCTGACACTCCAACAATGTTTTCTGCTTCAATTTGGGTCGTTTCACAAAGGTGCTCATTTCTTGAGTGAATATGCAGTTCTACTCAAGAGTAAGCAACTAAGCGAAATTAAGCCATAGAACGCTTATTTGCCTTCTATCTATGCATTCTGACACTCCAACAATGTTTTCTGCTTCAATTTGGCTCATTTTACAAAGATGCTTATTTCTGGCGTGAACATGCAGTTCTACTCAAGAGTAAGCAACTAAGCGAAATAAAGCCACGGAACGCTTATTTTCCTTCTATCTATACATTCTGACACTCCAACAATGTGTTTTGCTTCACTTTGACTCATTTTACAAAGGTGCTTATTCCTGGAGTGAATATGCAGTTCTACTCAAGAGTAAGCAACTAAGCGAAATAAAGCCATAGAACGCTTATTTGCCTTCGATCTATGCATTCTGACACTCCAAGAATGTGTTCTGCTTCAATTTGGCTCATTTTACAAAGATGCTTATTTCTGGCGTGAACATGCAGTTCTACTCAAGAGTAAGCAACTAAGCGAAATAAAGCCATGGAACGCTTATTTGCCTTCTATCTATGCATTCTGACACTCCAACAATGTTTTCTGCTTCAATTTGGCTCATTTTACAAAGATGCTTATTTCTGGCGTGAACATGCAGTTCTACTCAAGAGTAAGCAACTAAGCGAAATAAAGCCATAGAACGCTTATTTACATTCTATCTATGCATTCTGACACTCCACCAATGTGATCTGCTTCAATTTGACTCATTTTACAAAGATGCTTATTTCTGGAGTGAACATGCAGTTCTACTCAAGAGTAAGCAAGTAAGCGAAATAAAGCCATGGAACGCTTATTTGCCTTCTATCTATGCATTCTGACACTCCAACAATGTTTTCTGCTTCAATTTGGGTCATTTCACAAAGGTGCTCATTTCTTGAGTGAATATGCAGTTCTACTCAAGAGTAAGCAACTAAGCGAAATAAAGCCATAGAACGCTTATTTGCCTTCTATCTATGCATTCTGACACTCCAACAATGTTTTCTGCTTCAATTTGGCTCATTTTACAAAGATGCTTATTTCTGGCGTGAACATGCAGTTCTACTCAAGAGTAAGCAACTAAGCGAAATAAAGCCACGAAACGCTTATTTGCCTTCTATCTATGCATTCTGACACTCCAACAATGTTTTCTGCTTCAATTTGGCTCATTTTACAAAGATGCTTATTTCTGGCGTGAACATGCAATTCTACTCAAGAGTAAGCAACTAAGCGAAATAAAGCCATGGAACGCTTATTTGCCTTCTATCTATGCATTCTGACACTCCAACAATGTTTTCTGCTTCAATTTGGCTCATTTTACAAAGATGCTTATTTCTGGCGTGAACATGCAGTTCTACTCAAGAGTAAGCAACTAAGCGAAATAAAGCCATAGAACGCTTATTTACATTCTATCTCTGCATTCTGACACTCCACCAATGTGATCTGCTTCAATTTGACTCATTTTACAAAGATGCTTATTTCTGGAGTGAACATGCAGTTCTACTCAAGAGTAAGCAAGTAAATGAAATAAAGCCATGGAACGCTTATTTGCCTTCTATCTATGCATTCTGACACTCCAACAATGTTTTCTGCTTCAATTTGGCTCATTTTACAAAGATGCTTATTTCTGGCGTGAACATGCAGTTCTACTCAAGAGTAAGAAACTAAGCGAAATAAAGCCATAGAACGCTTATTTACATTCTATCTATGCATTCTGACACTCCACTAATGTGATCTGCTTCAATTTGACTCATTTTACAAAGATGCTTATTTCTGGAGTGAACATGCAGTTCTACTCAAGAGTAAGCAAGTAAGCGAAATAAAGCCATGGAACGCTTATTTGCCTTCTATCTATGCATTCTGACACTCCAACAATGTTTTCTGCTTCAATTTGGGTCGTTTCACAAAGGTGCTCATTTCTTGAGTGAATATGCAGTTCTACTCAAGAGTAAGCAACTAAGCGAAATAAAGCCATAGAACGCTTATTTGCCTTCTATCTATGCATTCTGACACTCCAACAATGTTTTCTGCTTCAATTTGGCTCATTTTACAAAGATGCTTATTTCTGGCGTGAACATGCAGTTCTACTCAAGAGTAAGCAACTAAGCGAAATAAAGCCACGGAACGCTTATTTTCCTTCTATCTATACATTCTGACACTCCAACAATGTGTTTTGCTTCACTTTGACTCATTTTACAAAGCTGCTTATTCCTGGAGTGAATATGCAGTTCTACTCAAGAGTAAGCAACTAAGCGAAATAAAGCCATGGAACGCTTATTTGCCTTCGATCTATGCATTCTGACACTCCAACAATGTGTTCTGCTTCAATTTGGCTCATTTTACAAAGATGCTTATTTCTGGCGTGAACATGCAGTTCTACTCAAGAGTAAGCAACTAAGCGAAATAAAGCCATGGAACGCTTATTTGCCTTCTATCTATGCATTCTGACACTCCAACAATGTTTTCTGCTTCAATTTGGCTCATTTTACAAAGATGCTTATTTCTGGCGTGAACATGCAGTTCTACTCAAGAGTAAGCAACTAAGAGAAATAAAGCCATAGAACGCTTATTTACATTCTATCTATGCATTTTGACACTCCACCAATGTGATCTGCTTCAATTTGACTCATTTTACAAAGATGCTTATTTCTGGAGTGAACATGCAGTTCTACTCAAGAGTAAGCAAGTAAGCGAAATAAAGCCATGGAACGCTTATTTGCCTTCTATCTATGCATTCTGACACTCCAACAATGTTTTCTGCTTCAATTTGGGTCATTTCACAAAGGTGCTCATTTCTTGAGTGAATATGCAGTTCTACTCAAGAGTAAGCAACTAAGCGAAATTAAGCCATAGAACGCTTATTTGCCTTCTATCTATGCATTCTGACACTCCAACAATGTTTTCTGCTTCAATTTGGCTCATTTTACAAAGATGCTTATTTCTGGCGTGAACATGCAGTTCTACTCAAGAGTAAGCAACTAAGCGAAATAAAGCCACGAAACGCTTATTTACATTCTATCTATGCATTCTGACACTCCAACAATGTTTTCTGCTTCAATTTGGCTCATTTTACAAAGATGCTTATTTCTGGCGTGAACATGCAGTTCTACTCAAGAGTAAGCAACTAAGCGAAATAAAGCCATGGAACGCTTATTTGCCTTCTATCTATGCATTCTGACACTCCAACAATGTTTTCTGCTTCAATTTGGGTCATTTCACAAAGGTGCTTATTTCTGGCGTGAACATGCAATTCTACTCAAGAGTAAGCAACTAAGCGAAATAAAGCCATGGAACGCTTATTTGCCTTCTATCTATGCATTCTGACACTCCAACAATGTTTTCTGCTTCAATTTGGCTCATTTTACAAAGATGCTTATTTCTGGCGTGAACATGCAGTTCTACTCAAGAGTAAGCAACTAAGCGAAATAAAGCCATAGAACGCTTATTTACATTCTATCTCTGCATTCTGACACTCCACGAATGTGATCTGCTTCAATTTGACTCATTTTACAAAGATGCTTATTTCTGGAGTGAACATGCAGTTCTACTCAAGAGTAAGCAAGTAAGCGAAATAAAGCCATGGAACGCTTATTTGCCTTCTATCTATGCATTCTGACACTCTAACAATGTTTTCTGCTTCAATTTGGCTCATTTTACAAAGATGCTTATTTCTGGCGTGAACATGCAGTTCTACTCAAGAGTAAGAAACTAAGCGAAATAAAGCCATAGAACGCTTATTTACATTCTATCTCTGCATTCTGACACTCCACGAATGTGATCTGCTTCAATTTGACTCATTTTACAAAGATGCTTATTTCTGGAGTGAACATGCAGTTCTACTCAAGAGTAAGCAAGTAAGCGAAATAAAGCCATGGAACGCTTATTTGCCTTCGATCTATGCATTCTGACACTCCAACAATGTTTTCTGCTTCAATTTGGGTCGTTTCACAAAGGTGCTCATTTCTTGAGTGAATATGCAGTTCTACTCAAGAGTAAGCAACTAAGCGAAATAAAGCCATAGAACGCTTATTTGCCTTCTATCTATGCATTCTGACACTCCAACAATGTTTTCTGCTTCAATTTGGCTCATTTTACAAAGATGCTTATTTCTGGCGTGAACATGCAGTTCTACTCAAGAGTAAGCAACTAAGCGAAATAAAGCCACGGAACGCTTATTTACCTTCGATCTATGCATTCTGACACTCCAACAATGTTTTCTGCTTCAATTTGGCTCATTTTACAAAGATGCTTATTTCTGGCGAGAACATGCAGTTCTACTCAAGAGTAAGCAACTATGCGAAATAAAGCCATAGAACGCTTATTTGCCTTCGATCTATGCATTCTGACACTCCACCAATGTGATCTGCTTCAATTTGACTCATTTTACAAAGATGCTTATTTCTGGCGTGAACATGCAGTTCTACTCAAGAGTAAGCAACTAAGCGAAATAAAGCCATAGAACGCTTATTTGCCTTCGATCTATGCATTCTGACACTCCAACAATGTTTTCTGCTTCATTTTGGCTCATTTTACAAAGATGCTTATTTCTGGCGAGAACATGCAGTTCTACTCAAGAGTAAGCAACTAAGCGAAATAAAGCCATGGAACGCTTATTTGCCTTCTATCTATGCATTCTGACACTCCAACAATGTTTTCTGCTTCAATTTGGGTCATTTCACAAAGGTGCTCATTTCTTGAGTGAATATGCAGTTCTACTCAAGAGTAAGCAACTAAGCGAAATAAACCATAGAACGCTTATTTGCCTTCTATCTATGCATTCTGACACTCCAACAATGTTTTCTGCTTCAATTTGGCTCATTTTACAAAGATGCTTATTTCTGGCGTGAACATGCAGTTCTACTCAAGAGTAAGCAACTAAGCGAAATAAAGCCACGAAACGCTTATTTGCCTTTTATCTATGCATTCTGACACTCCACTAATGTGATCTGCTTCAATTTGACTCATTTTACAAAGATGCTTATTTCTGGAGTGAACATGCAGTTCTACTCAAGAGTAAGCAAGTAAGCGAAATAAAGCCATGGAACGCTTATTTGCCTTCTATCTATGCATTCTGACACTCCAACAATGTTTTCTGCTTCAATTTGGCTCATTTTACAAAGATGCTTATTTCTGGCGTGAACATGCAGTTCTACTCAAGAGTAAGCAACTAAGCGAAATAAAGCCACGGAACGCTTATTTTCCTTCTATCTATACATTCTGAAACTCCAACAATGTGTTTTGCTTCACTTTGACTCATTTTACAAAGCTGCTTATTCCTGGAGTGAATATGCAGTTCTACTCAAGAGTAAGCAACTAAGCGAAATAAAGCCATGGAACGCTTATTTGCCTTCGATCTATGCATTCTGACACTCCAACAATGTGTTCTGCTTCAATTTGGCTCATTTTACAAAGATGCTTATTTCTGGCGTGAACATGCAGTTCTACTCAAGAGTAAGCAACTAAGAGAAATAAAGCCATAGAACGCTTATTTACATTCTATCTATGCATTTTGACACTCCACCAATGTGATCTGCTTCAATTTGACTCATTTTACAAAGATGCTTATTTCTGGAGTGAACATGCAGTTCTACTCAAGAGTAAGCAAGTAAGCGAAATAAAGCCATGGAACGCTTATTTACCTTCTATCTATGCATTCTGACACTCCAACAATGTTTTCTGCTTCAATTTGGGTCATTTCACAAAGGTGCTCATTTCTTGAGTGAATATGCAGTTCTACTCAAGAGTAAGCAACTAAGCGAAATAAAGCCATAGAACGCTTATTTGCCTTCGATCTATGCATTCTGACACTCCAACAATGTTTTCTGCTTCAATTTGGCTCATTTTACAAAGATGCTTATTTCTGGCGTGAACATGCAGTTCTACTCAAGAGTAAGCAACTAAGCGAAATAAAGCCATAGAACGCTTATTTGCCTTCGATCTATGCATTCTGACACTCCAACAATGTTTTCTGCTTCAATTTGGCTCATTTTACAAAGATGCTTATTTCTGGCGTGAACATGCAGTTCTACTCAAGAGTAAGCAACTAAGCGAAATAAAGCCATGGAACGCTTATTTGCCTTCTATCTATGCATTCTGACACTCCAACAATGTTTTCTGCTTCAATTTGGCTCATTTTACAAAGGTGCTTATTTCTGGCGTGAACATGCAGTTCTACTCAAGAGTAAGCAACTAAGCGAAATAAAGCCATAGAACGCTTATTTGCCTTCGATCTATGCATTATGACACTCCAACAATGTTTTCTGCTTCATTTTGGCTCATTTTACAAAGATGCTTATTTCTGGCGAGAACATGCAGTTCTACTCAAGAGTAAGCAACTAAGCGAAATAAAGCCATAGAACGCTTATTTGCCTTCGATCTATGCATTCTGACACTCCACCAATGTGATCTGCTTCAATTTGGCTCATTTTACAAAGATGCTTATTTCTGGCGTGAACATGCAGTTCTACTCAAGAGTAAGCAAGTAAGCGGAATAAAGCCATGGAACGCTTATTTGCCTTCTATCTATGCATTCTGACACTCCAACAATGTTTTCTGCTTCAATTTGGCTCATTTTACAAAGATGCTTATTTCTGGCGTGAACATGCAGTTCTACTCAAGAGTAAGCAACTAAGCGAAATAAAGCCATAGAACGCTTATTTACCTTCGATCTATGCATTCTGACACTCCAACAATGTTTTCTGCTTCAATTTGGCTCATTTTACAAAGATGCTTATTTCTGGCGAGAACATGCAGTTCTACTCAAGAGTAAGCAACTATGCGAAATAAAGCCATAGAACGCTTATTTGCCTTCGATCTATGCATTCTGACACTCCACCAATGTGATCTGCTTCAATTTGACTCATTTTACAAAGATGCTTATTTCTGGCGTGAACATGCAGTTCTACTCAAGAGTAAGCAACTAAGCGAAATAAAGCCATAGAACGCTTATTTGCCTTCGATCTATGCATTCTGACACTCCAACAATGTTTTCTGCTTCATTTTGGCTCATTTTACAAAGATGCTTATTTCTGGCGAGAACATGCAGTTCTACTCAAGAGTAAGCAACTAAGCGAAATAAAGCCATGGAACGCTTATTTGCCTTCTATCTATGCATTCTGACACTCCAACAATGTTTTCTGCTTCAATTTGGGTCATTTCACAAAGGTGCTCATTTCTTGAGTGAATATGCAGTTCTACTCAAGAGTAAGCAACTAAGCGAAATAAACCATAGAACGCTTATTTGCCTTCTATCTATGCATTCTGACACTCCAACAATGTTTTCTGCTTCAATTTGGCTCATTTTACAAAGATGCTTATTTCTGGCGTGAACATGCAGTTCTACTCAAGAGTAAGCAACTAAGCGAAATAAAGCCACGAAACGCTTATTTGCCTTTTATCTATGCATTCTGACACTCCAACAATGTTTTCTGCTTCAATTTGGCTCATTTTACAAAGATGCTTATTTCTGGCGTGAACATGCAATTCTACTCAAGAGTAAGCAACGAAGCGAAATAAAGCCATGGAACGCTTATTTGCCTTCTATCTATGCATTCTGACACTCCAACAATGTTTTCTGCTTCAATTTGGCTCATTTTACAAAGATGCTTATTTCTGGCGTGAACATGCAGTTCTACTCAAGAGTAAGAAACTAAGCGAAATAAAGCCATAGAACGCTTATGTACATTCTATCTATGCATTCTGACACTCCACTAATGTGATCTGCTTCAATTTGACACATTTTACAAAGATGCTTATTTCTGGAGTGAACATGCAGTTCTACTCAAGAGTAAGCAAGTAAGCGAAATAAAGCCATGGAACGCTTATTTGCCTTCTATCTATGCATTCTGACACTCCAACAATGTTTTCTGCTTCAATTTGGGTCGTTTCACAAAGGTGCTCATTTCTTGAGTGAATATGCAGTTCTACTCAAGAGTAAGCAACTAAGCGAAATTAAGCCATAGAACGCTTATTTGCCTTCTATCTATGCATTCTGACACTCCAACAATGTTTTCTGCTTCAATTTGGCTCATTTTACAAAGATGCTTATTTCTGGCGTGAACATGCAGTTCTACTCAAGAGTAAGCAACTAAGCGAAATAAAGCCACGGAACGCTTATTTTCCTTCTATCTATACATTCTGACACTCCAACAATGTGTTTTGCTTCACTTTGACTCATTTTACAAAGGTGCTTATTCCTGGAGTGAATATGCAGTTCTACTCAAGAGTAAGCAACTAAGCGAAATAAAGCCATAGAACGCTTATTTGCCTTCGATCTATGCATTCTGACACTCCAACAATGTGTTCTGCTTCAATTTGGCTCATTTTACAAAGATGCTTATTTCTGGCGTGAACATGCAGTTCTACTCAAGAGTAAGCAACTAAGCGAAATAAAGCCATGGAACGCTTATTTGCCTTCTATCTATGCATTCTGACACTCCAACAATGTTTTCTGCTTCAATTTGGCTCATTTTACAAAGATGCTTATTTCTGGCGTGAACATGCAGTTCTACTCAAGAGTAAGCAACTAAGCGAAATAAAGCCATAGAACGCTTATTTACATTCTATCTATGCATTCTGACACTCCACCAATGTGATCTGCTTCAATTTGACTCATTTTACAAAGATGCTTATTTCTGGAGTGAACATGCAGTTCTACTCAAGAGTAAGCAAGTAAGCGAAATAAAGCCATGGAACGCTTATTTGCCTTCTATCTATGCATTCTGACACTCCAACAATGTTTTCTGCTTCAATTTGGGTCATTTCACAAAGGTGCTCATTTCTTGAGTGAATATGCAGTTCTACTCAAGAGTAAGCAACTAAGCGAAATAAAGCCATAGAACGCTTATTTGCCTTCTATCTATGCATTCTGACACTCCAACAATGTTTTCTGCTTCAATTTGGCTCATTTTACAAAGATGCTTATTTCTGGCGTGAACATGCAGTTCTACTCAAGAGTAAGCAACTAAGCGAAATAAAGCCACGAAACGCTTATTTGCCTTCTATCTATGCATTCTGACACTCCAACAATGTTTTCTGCTTCAATTTGGCTCATTTTACAAAGATGCTTATTTCTGGCGTGAACATGCAATTCTACTCAAGAGTAAGCAACTAAGCGAAATAAAGCCATGGAACGCTTATTTGCCTTCTATCTATGCATTCTGACACTCCAACAATGTTTTCTGCTTCAATTTGGCTCATTTTACAAAGATGCTTATTTCTGGCGTGAACATGCAGTTCTACTCAAGAGTAAGCAACTAAGCGAAATAAAGCCATAGAACGCTTATTTACATTCTATCTCTGCATTCTGACACTCCACCAATGTGATCTGCTTCAATTTGACTCATTTTACAAAGATGCTTATTTCTGGAGTGAACATGCAGTTCTACTCAAGAGTAAGCAAGTAAGCGAAATAAAGCCATGGAACGCTTATTTGCCTTCTATCTATGCATTCTGACACTCCAACAATGTTTTCTGCTTCAATTTGGCTCATTTTACAAAGATGCTTATTTCTGGCGTGAACATGCAGTTCTACTCAAGAGTAAGCAACTAAGCGAAATAAAGCCATAGAACGCTTATTTGCCTTCGATCTATGCATTCTGACACTCCAACAATGTTTTCTGCTTCAATTTGGCTCATTTTACAAAGATGCTTATTTCTGGCGTGAACATGCAGTTCTACTCAAGAGTAAGCAACTAAGCGAAATAAAGCCATGGAACGCTTATTTGCCTTCTATCTATGCATTCTGACACTCCAACAATGTTTTCTGCTTCAATTTGGCTCATTTTACAAAGGTGCTTATTTCTGGCGTGAACATGCAGTTCTACTCAAGAGTAAGCAACTAAGCGAAATAAAGCCATAGAACGCTTATTTGCCTTCGATCTATGCATTCTGACACTCCAACAATGTTTTCTGCTTCATTTTGGCTCATTTTACAAAGATGCTTATTTCTGGCGAGAACATGCAGTTCTACTCAAGAGTAAGCAACTAAGCGAAATAAAGCCATAGAACGCTTATTTGCCTTCGATCTATGCATTCTGACACTCCACCAATGTGATCTGCTTCAATTTGGCTCATTTTACAAAGATGCTTATTTCTGGCGTGAACATGCAGTTCTACTCAAGAGTAAGCAAGTAAGCGGAATAAAGCCATGGAACGCTTATTTGCCTTCTATCTATGCATTCTGACACTCCAACAATGTTTTCTGCTTCAATTTGGCTCATTTTACAAAGATGCTTATTTCTGGCGTGAACATGCAGTTCTACTCAAGAGTAAGCAACTAAGCGAAATAAAGCCATAGAACGCTTATTTACCTTCGATCTATGCATTCTGACACTCCAACAATGTTTTCTGCTTCAATTTGGCTCATTTTACAAAGATGCTTATTTCTGGCGAGAACATGCAGTTCTACTCAAGAGTAAGCAACTATGCGAAATAAAGCCATAGAACGCTTATTTGCCTTCGATCTATGCATTCTGACACTCCACCAATGTGATCTGCTTCAATTTGACTCATTTTACAAAGATGCTTATTTCTGGCGTGAACATGCAGTTCTACTCAAGAGTAAGCAACTAAGCGAAATAAAGCCATAGAACGCTTATTTGCCTTCGATCTATGCATTCTGACACTCCAACAATGTTTTCTGCTTCATTTTGGCTCATTTTACAAAGATGCTTATTTCTGGCGAGAATATGCAGTTCTACTCAAGAGTAAGCAACTAAGCGAAATAAAGCCATGGAACGCTTATTTGCCTTCTATCTATGCATTCTGACACTCCAACAATGTTTTCTGCTTCAATTTGGGTCATTTCACAAAGGTGCTCATTTCTTGAGTGAATATGCAGTTCTACTCAAGAGTAAGCAACTAAGCGAAATAAACCATAGAACGCTTATTTGCCTTCTATCTATGCATTCTGACACTCCAACAATGTTTTCTGCTTCAATTTGGCTCATTTTACAAAGATGCTTATTTCTGGCGTGAACATGCAGTTCTACTCAAGAGTAAGCAACTAAGCGAAATAAAGCCACGAAACGCTTATTTGCCTTTTATCTATGCATTCTGACACTCCAACAATGTTTTCTGCTTCAATTTGGCTCATTTTACAAAGATGCTTATTTCTGGCGTGAACATGCAATTCTACTCAAGAGTAAGCAACGAAGCGAAATAAAGCCATGGAACGCTTATTTGCCTTCTATCTATGCATTCTGACACTCCAACAATGTTTTCTGCTTCAATTTGGCTCATTTTACAAAGATGCTTATTTCTGGCGTGAACATGCAGTTCTACTCAAGAGTAAGAAACTAAGCGAAATAAAGCCATAGAACGCTTATGTACATTCTATCTATGCATTCTGACACTCCACTAATGTGATCTGCTTCAATTTGACTCATTTTACAAAGATGCTTATTTCTGGAGTGAACATGCAGTTCTACTCAAGAGTAAGCAAGTAAGCGAAATAAAGCCATGGAACGCTTATTTGCCTTCTATCTATGCATTCTGACACTCCAACAATGTTTTCTGCTTCAATTTGGGTCGTTTCACAAAGGTGCTCATTTCTTGAGTGAATATGCAGTTCTACTCAAGAGTAAGCAACTAAGCGAAATTAAGCCATAGAACGCTTATTTGCCTTCTATCTATGCATTCTGACACTCCAACAATGTTTTCTGCTTCAATTTGGCTCATTTTACAAAGATGCTTATTTCTGGCGTGAACATGCAGTTCTACTCAAGAGTAAGCAACTAAGCGAAATAAAGCCACGGAACGCTTATTTTCCTTCTATCTATACATTCTGACACTCCAACAATGTGTTTTGCTTCACTTTGACTCATTTTACAAAGGTGCTTATTCCTGGAGTGAATATGCAGTTCTACTCAAGAGTAAGCAACTAAGCGAAATAAAGCCATAGAACGCTTATTTGCCTTCGATCTATGCATTCTGACACTCCAACAATGTGTTCTGCTTCAATTTGGCTCATTTTACAAAGATGCTTATTTCTGGCGTGAACATGCAGTTCTACTCAAGAGTAAGCAACTAAGCGAAATAAAGCCATGGAACGCTTATTTGCCTTCTATCTATGCATTCTGACACTCCAACAATGTTTTCTGCTTCAATTTGGCTCATTTTACAAAGATGCTTATTTCTGGCGTGAACATGCAGTTCTACTCAAGAGTAAGCAACTAAGCGAAATAAAGCCATAGAACGCTTATTTACATTCTATCTATGCATTCTGACACTCCACCAATGTGATCTGCTTCAATTTGACTCATTTTACAAAGATGCTTATTTCTGGAGTGAACATGCAGTTCTACTCAAGAGTAAGCAAGTAAGCGAAATAAAGCCATGGAACGCTTATTTGCCTTCTATCTATGCATTCTGACACTCCAACAATGTTTTCTGCTTCAATTTGGGTCATTTCACAAAGGTGCTCATTTCTTGAGTGAATATGCAGTTCTACTCAAGAGTAAGCAACTAAGCGAAATAAAGCCATAGAACGCTTATTTGCCTTCTATCCATGCATTCTGACACTCCAACAATGTTTTCTGCTTCAATTTGGCTCATTTTACAAAGATGCTTATTTCTGGCGTGAACATGCAGTTCTACTCAAGAGTAAGCAACTAAGCGAAATAAAGCCACGAAACGCTTATTTGCCTTCTATCTATGCATTCTGACACTCCAACAATGTTTTCTGCTTCAATTTGGCTCATTTTACAAAGATGCTTATTTCTGGCGTGAACATGCAATTCTACTCAAGAGTAAGCAACTAAGCGAAATAAAGCCATGGAACGCTTATTTGCCTTCTATCTATGCATTCTGACACTCCAACAATGTTTTCTGCTTCAATTTGGCTCATTTTACAAAGATGCTTATTTCTGGCGTGAACATGCAGTTCTACTCAAGAGTAAGCAACTAAGCGAAATAAAGCCATAGAACGCTTATTTACATTCTATCTCTGCATTCTGACACTCCACCAATGTGATCTGCTTCAATTTGACTCATTTTACAAAGATGCTTATTTCTGGAGTGAACATGCAGTTCTACTCAAGAGTAAGCAAGTAAGCGAAATAAAGCCATGGAACGCTTATTTGCCTTCTATCTATGCATTCTGACACTCCAACAATGTTTTCTGCTTCAATTTGGCTCATTTTACAAAGATGCTTATTTCTGGCGTGAACATGCAATTCTACTCAAGAGTAAGCAACGAAGCGAAATAAAGCCATGGAACGCTTATTTGCCTTCTATCTATGCATTCTGACACTCCAACAATGTTTTCTGCTTCAATTTGGCTCATTTTACAAAGATGCTTATTTCTGGCGTGAACATGCAGTTCTACTCAAGAGTAAGAAACTAAGCGAAATAAAGCCATAGAACGCTTATGTACATTCTATCTATGCATTCTGACACTCCACTAATGTGATCTGCTTCAATTTGACTCATTTTACAAAGATGCTTATTTCTGGAGTGAACATGCAGTTCTACTCAAGAGTAAGCAAGTAAGCGAAATAAAGCCATGGAACGCTTATTTGCCTTCTATCTATGCATTCTGACACTCCAACAATGTTTTCTGCTTCAATTTGGGTCGTTTCACAAAGGTGCTCATTTCTTGAGTGAATATGCAGTTCTACTCAAGAGTAAGCAACTAAGCGAAATTAAGCCATAGAACGCTTATTTGCCTTCTATCTATGCATTCTGACACTCCAACAATGTTTTCTGCTTCAATTTGGCTCATTTTACAAAGATGCTTATTTCTGGCGTGAACATGCAGTTCTACTCAAGAGTAAGCAACTAAGCGAAATAAAGCCACGGAACGCTTATTTTCCTTCTATCTATACATTCTGACACTCCAACAATGTGTTTTGCTTCACTTTGACTCATTTTACAAAGGTGCTTATTCCTGGAGTGAATATGCAGTTCTACTCAAGAGTAAGCAACTAAGCGAAATAAAGCCATAGAACGCTTATTTGCCTTCGATCTATGCATTCTGACACTCCAACAATGTGTTCTGCTTCAATTTGGCTCATTTTACAAAGATGCTTATTTCTGGCGTGAACATGCAGTTCTACTCAAGAGTAAGCAACTAAGCGAAATAAAGCCATGGAACGCTTATTTGCCTTCTATCTATGCATTCTGACACTCCAACAATGTTTTCTGCTTCAATTTGGCTCATTTTACAAAGATGCTTATTTCTGGCGTGAACATGCAGTTCTACTCAAGAGTAAGCAACTAAGCGAAATAAAGCCATAGAACGCTTATTTACATTCTATCTATGCATTCTGACACTCCACCAATGTGATCTGCTTCAATTTGACTCATTTTACAAAGATGCTTATTTCTGGAGTGAACATGCAGTTCTACTCAAGAGTAAGCAAGTAAGCGAAATAAAGCCATGGAACGCTTATTTGCCTTCTATCTATGCATTCTGACACTCCAACAATGTTTTCTGCTTCAATTTGGGTCATTTCACAAAGGTGCTCATTTCTTGAGTGAATATGCAGTTCTACTCAAGAGTAAGCAACTAAGCGAAATAAAGCCATAGAACGCTTATTTGCCTTCTATCCATGCATTCTGACACTCCAACAATGTTTTCTGCTTCAATTTGGCTCATTTTACAAAGATGCTTATTTCTGGCGTGAACATGCAGTTCTACTCAAGAGTAAGCAACTAAGCGAAATAAAGCCACGAAACGCTTATTTGCCTTCTATCTATGCATTCTGACACTCCAACAATGTTTTCTGCTTCAATTTGGCTCATTTTACAAAGATGCTTATTTCTGGCGTGAACATGCAATTCTACTCAAGAGTAAGCAACTAAGCGAAATAAAGCCATGGAACGCTTATTTGCCTTCTATCTATGCATTCTGACACTCCAACAATGTTTTCTGCTTCAATTTGGCTCATTTTACAAAGATGCTTATTTCTGGCGTGAACATGCAGTTCTACTCAAGAGTAAGCAACTAAGCGAAATAAAGCCATAGAACGCTTATTTACATTCTATCTCTGCATTCTGACACTCCACCAATGTGATCTGCTTCAATTTGACTCATTTTACAAAGATGCTTATTTCTGGAGTGAACATGCAGTTCTACTCAAGAGTAAGCAAGTAAGCGAAATAAAGCCATGGAACGCTTATTTGCCTTCTATCTATGCATTCTGACACTCCAACAATGTTTTCTGCTTCAATTTGGGTCGTTTCACAAAGGTGCTCATTTCTTGAGTGAATATGCAGTTCTACTCAAGAGTAAGCAACTAAGCGAAATAAAGCCATGGAACGCTTATTTGCCTTCTATCTATGCATTCTGACACTCCAACAATGTTTTCTGCTTCAATTTGGCTCATTTTACAAAGATGCTTATTTCTGGCGTGAACATGCAGTTCTACTCAAGAGTAAGCAACTAAGCGAAATAAAGCCACGGAACGCTTATTTTCCTTCTATCTATACATTCTGACACTCCAACAATGTGTTTTGCTTCACTTTGACTCATTTTACAAAGCTGCTTATTCCTGGAGTGAATATGCAGTTCTACTCAAGAGTAAGCAACTAAGCGAAATAAAGCCATAGAACGCTTATTTGCCTTCGATCTATGCATTCTGACACTCCAACAATGTGTTCTGCTTCAATTTGGCTCATTTTACAAAGATGCTTATTTCTGGCGTGAACATGCAGTTCTACTCAAGAGTAAGCAACTAAGCGAAATAAAGCCATGGAACGCTTATTTGCCTTCTATCTATGCATTCTGACACTCCAACAATGTTTTCTGCTTCAATTTGGCTCATTTTACAAAGATGCTTATTTCTGGCGTGAACATGCAGTTCTACTCAAGAGTAAGCAACTAAGCGAAATAAAGCCATAGAACGCTTATTTACATTCTATCTATGCATTCTGACACTCCACCAATGTGATCTGCTTCAATTTGACTCATTTTACAAAGATGCTTATTTCTGGAGTGAACATGCAGTTCTACTCAAGAGTAAGCAAGTAAGCGAAATAAAGCCATGGAACGCTTATTTGCCTTCTATCTATGCATTCTGACACTCCAACAATGTTTTCTGCTTCAATTTGGGTCATTTCACAAAGGTGCTCATTTCTTGAGAGAATATGCAGTTCTACTCAAGAGTAAGCAACTAAGCGAAATAAAGCCATAGAACGCTTATTTGCCTTCTATCCATGCATTCTGACACTCCAACAATGTTTTCTGCTTCAATTTGGCTCATTTTACAAAGATGCTTATTTCTGGCGTGAACATGCAGTTCTACTCAAGAGTAAGCAACTAAGCGAAATAAAGCCACGAAACGCTTATTTGCCTTCTATCTATGCATTCTGACACTCCAACAATGTTTTCTGCTTCAATTTGGCTCATTTTACAAAGATGCTTATTTCTGGCGTGAACATGCAATTCTACTCAAGAGTAAGCAACTAAGCGAAATAAAGCCATGGAACGCTTATTTGCCTTCTATCTATGCATTCTGACACTCCAACAATGTTTTCTGCTTCAATTTGGCTCATTTTACAAAGATGCTTATTTCTGGCGTGAACATGCAGTTCTACTCAAGAGTAAGCAACTAAGCGAAATAAAGCCATAGAACGCTTATTTACATTCTATCTCTGCATTCTGACACTCCACCAATGTGATCTGCTTCAATTTGACTCATTTTACAAAGATGCTTATTTCTGGAGTGAACATGCAGTTCTACTCAAGAGTAAGCAAGTAAGCGAAATAAAGCCATGGAACGCTTATTTGCCTTCTATCTATGCATTCTGACACTCCAACAATGTTTTCTGCTTCAATTTGGCTCATTTTACAAAGATGCTTATTTCTGGCGTGAACATGCAATTCTACTCAAGAGTAAGAAACTAAGCGAAATAAAGCCATAGAACGCTTATTTACATTCTATCTATGCATTCTGACACTCCACTAATGTGATCTGCTTCAATTTGACTCATTTTACAAAGATGCTTATTTCTGGAGTGAACATGCAGTTCTACTCAAGAGTAAGCAAGTAAGCGAAATAAAGCCATGGAACGCTTATTTGCCTTCTATCTATGCATTCTGACACTCCAACAATGTTTTCTGCTTCAATTTGGGTCGTTTCACAAAGGTGCTCATTTCTTGAGTGAATATGCAGTTCTACTCAAGAGTAAGCAACTAAGCGAAATAAAGCCATAGAACGCTTATTTGCCTTCTATCTATGCATTCTGACACTCCAACAATGTTTTCTGCTTCAATTTGGCTCATTTTACAAAGATGCTTATTTCTGGCGTGAACATGCAGTTCTACTCAAGAGTAAGCAACTAAGCGAAATAAAGCCACGGAACGCTTATTTTCCTTCTATCTATACATTCTGACACTCCAACAATGTGTTTTGCTTCACTTTGACTCATTTTACAAAGCTGCTTATTCCTGGAGTGAATATGCAGTTCTACTCAAGAGTAAGCAACTAAGCGAAATAAAGCCATGGAACGCTTATTTGCCTTCGATCTATGCATTCTGACACTCCAACAATGTGTTCTGCTTCAATTTGGCTCATTTTACAAAGATGCTTATTTCTGGCGTGAACATGCAGTTCTACTCAAGAGTAAGCAACTAAGCGAAATAAAGCCATGGAACGCTTATTTGCCTTCTATCTATGCATTCTGACACTCCAACAATGTTTTCTGCTTCAATTTGGCTCATTTTACAAAGATGCTTATTTCTGGCGTGAACATGCAGTTCTACTCAAGAGTAAGCAACTAAGAGAAATAAAGCCATAGAACGCTTATTTACATTCTATCTATGCATTTTGACACTCCACCAATGTGATCTGCTTCAATTTGACTCATTTTACAAAGATGCTTATTTCTGGAGTGAACATGCAGTTCTACTCAAGAGTAAGCAAGTAAGCGAAATAAAGCCATGGAACGCTTATTTGCCTTCTATCTATGCATTCTGACACTCCAACAATGTTTTCTGCTTCAATTTGGGTCATTTCACAAAGGTGCTCATTTCTTGAGTGAATATGCAGTTCTACTCAAGAGTAAGCAACTAAGCGAAATAAAGCCATGGAACGCTTATTTGCCTTCTATCTATGCATTCTGACACTCCAACAATGTTTTCTGCTTCAATTTGGCTCATTTTACAAAGATGCTTATTTCTGGCGTGAACATGCAGTTCTACTCAAGAGTAAGCAACTAAGCGAAATAAAGCCACGAAACGCTTATTTACATTCTATCTATGCATTCTGACACTCCAACAATGTTTTCTGCTTCAATTTGGCTCATTTTACAAAGATGCTTATTTCTGGCGTGAACATGCAGTTCTACTCAAGAGTAAGCAACTAAGCGAAATAAAGCCATGGAACGCTTATTTGCCTTCGATCTATGCATTCTGACACTCCAACAATGTGTTCTGCTTCAATTTGGCTCATTTTACAAAGATGCTTATTTCTGGCGTGAACATGCAGTTCTACTCAAGAGTAAGCAACTAAGCGAAATAAAGCCATGGAACGCTTATTTGCCTTCTATCTATGCATTCTGACACTCCAACAATGTTTTCTGCTTCAATTTGGCTCATTTTACAAAGATGCTTATTTCTGGCGTGAACATGCAGTTCTACTCAAGAGTAAGCAACTAAGAGAAATAAAGCCATAGAACGCTTATTTACATTCTATCTATGCATTTTGACACTCCACCAATGTGATCTGCTTCAATTTGACTCATTTTACAAAGATGCTTATTTCTGGAGTGAACATGCAGTTCTACTCAAGAGTAAGCAAGTAAGCGAAATAAAGCCATGGAACGCTTATTTGCCTTCTATCTATGCATTCTGACACTCCAACAATGTTTTCTGCTTCAATTTGGGTCATTTCACAAAGGTGCTCATTTCTTGAGTGAATATGCAGTTCTACTCAAGAGTAAGCAACTAAGCGAAATTAAGCCATAGAACGCTTATTTGCCTTCTATCTATGCATTCTGACACTCCAACAATGTTTTCTGCTTCAATTTGGCTCATTTTACAAAGATGCTTATTTCTGGCGTGAACATGCAGTTCTACTCAAGAGTAAGCAACTAAGCGAAATAAAGCCACGAAACGCTTATTTACATTCTATCTATGCATTCTGACACTCCAACAATGTTTTCTGCTTCAATTTGGCTCATTTTACAAAGATGCTTATTTCTGGCGTGAACATGCAGTTCTACTCAAGAGTAAGCAACTAAGCGAAATAAAGCCATGGAACGCTTATTTGCCTTCTATCTATGCATTCTGACACTCCAACAATGTTTTCTGCTTCAATTTGGGTCATTTCACAAAGGTGCTTATTTCTGGCGTGAACATGCAATTCTACTCAAGAGTAAGCAACTAAGCGAAATAAAGCCATGGAACGCTTATTTGCCTTCTATCTATGCATTCTGACACTCCAACAATGTTTTCTGCTTCAATTTGGCTCATTTTACAAAGATGCTTATTTCTGGCGTGAACATGCAGTTCTACTCAAGAGTAAGCAACTAAGCGAAATAAAGCCATAGAACGCTTATTTACATTCTATCTCTGCATTCTGACACTCCACGAATGTGATCTGCTTCAATTTGACTCATTTTACAAAGATGCTTATTTCTGGAGTGAACATGCAGTTCTACTCAAGAGTAAGCAAGTAAGCGAAATAAAGCCATGGAACGCTTATATGCCTTCTATCTATGCATTCTGACACTCCAACAATGTTTTCTGCTTCAATTTGGCTCATTTTACAAAGATGCTTATTTCTGGCGTGAACATGCAGTTCTACTCAAGAGTAAGAAACTAAGCGAAATAAAGCCATAGAACGCTTATTTACATTCTATCTCTGCATTCTGACACTCCACGAATGTGATCTGCTTCAATTTGACTCATTTTACAAAGATGCTTATTTCTGGAGTGAACATGCAGTTCTACTCAAGAGTAAGCAAGTAAGCGAAATAAAGCCATCGAACGCTTATTTGCCTTCGATCTATGCATTCTGACACTCCAACAATGTTTTCTGCTTCAATTTGGGTCGTTTCACAAAGGTGCTCATTTCTTGAGTGAATATGCAGTTCTACTCAAGAGTAAGCAACTAAGCGAAATAAAGCCATAGAACGCTTATTTGCCTTCTATCTATGCATTCTGACACTCCAACAATGTTTTCTGCTTCAATTTGGCTCATTTTACAAAGATGCTTATTTCTGGCGTGAACATGCAGTTCTACTCAAGAGTAAGCAACTAAGCGAAATAAAGCCACGGAACGCTTATTTTCCTTCTATCTATACATTCTGACACTCCAACAATGTGTTTTGCTTCACTTTGACTCATTTTACAAAGGTGCTTATTCCTGGAGTGAATATGCAGTTCTACTCAAGAGTAAGCAACTAAGCGAAATAAAGCCATGGAACGCTTATTTGCCTTCGATCTATGCATTCTGACACTCCAACAATGTGTTCTGCTTCAATTTGGCTCATTTTACAAAGATGCTTATTTCTGGCGTGAACATGCAGTTCTACTCAAGAGTAAGCAACTAAGCGAAATAAAGCCATAGAACGCTTATTTACATTCTATCTATGCATTCTGACACTCCACCAATGTGATCTGCTTCAATTTGACTCATTTTACAAAGATGCTTATTTCTGGAGTGAACATGCAGTTCTACTCAAGAGTAAGCAAGTAAGCGAAATAAAGCCATGGAACGCTTATTTGCCTTCTATCTATGCATTCTGACACTCCAACAATGTTTTCTGCTTCAATTTGGGTCATTTCACAAAGATGCTCATTTCTTGAGTGAATATGCAGTTCTACTCAAGAGTAAGCAACTAAGCGAAATAAAGCCATAGAACGCTTATTTGCCTTCTATCCATGCATTCTGACACTCCAACAATGTTTTCTGCTTCAATTTGGCTCATTTTACAAAGATGCTTATTTCTGGCGTGAACATGCAGTTCTACTCAAGAGTAAGCAACTAAGCGAAATAAAGCCACGAAACGCTTATTTGCCTTCTATCTATGCATTCTGACACTCCAACAATGTTTTCTGCTTCAATTTGGCTCATTTTACAAAGATGCTTATTTCTGGCGTGAACATGCAATTCTACTCAAGAGTAAGCAACTAAGCGAAATAAAGCCATGGAACGCTTATTTGCCTTCTATCTATGCATTCTGACACTCCAACAATGTTTTCTGCTTCAATTTGGCTCATTTTACAAAGATGCTTATTTCTGGCGTGAACATGCAGTTCTACTCAAGAGTAAGCAACTAAGCGAAATAAAGCCATAGAACGCTTATTTACATTCTATCTCTGCATTCTGACACTCCACCAATGTGATCTGCTTCAATTTGACTCATTTTACAAAGATGCTTATTTCTGGAGTGAACATGCAGTTCTACTCAAGAGTAAGCAAGTAAGCGACATAAAGCCATGGAACGCTTATTTGCCTTCTATCTATGCATTCTGACACTCCAACAATGTTTTCTGCTTCAATTTGGCTCATTTTACAAAGATGCTTATTTCTGGCGTGAACATGCAATTCTACTCAAGAGTAAGAAACTAAGCCAAATAAAGCCATAGAACGCTTATTTACATTCTATCTATGCATTCTGACACTCCACTAATGTGATCTGCTTCAATTTGACTCATTTTACAAAGATGCTTATTTCTGGAGTGAACATGCAGTTCTACTCAAGAGTAAGCAAGTAAGCGAAATAAAGCCATGGAACGCTTATTTGCCTTCTATCTATGCATTCTGACACTCCAACAATGTTTTCTGCTTCAATTTGGGTCGTTTCACAAAGGTGCTCATTTCTTGAGTGAATATGCAGTTCTACTCAAGAGTAAGCAACTAAGCGAAATAAAGCCATAGAACGCTTATTTGCCTTCTATCTATGCATTCTGACACTCCAACAATGTTTTCTGCTTCAATTTGGCTCATTTTACAAAGATGCTTATTTCTGGCGTGAACATGCAGTTCTACTCAAGAGTAAGCAACTAAGCGAAATAAAGCCACGGAACGCTTATTTTCCTTCTATCTATACATTCTGACACTCCAACAATGTGTTTTGCTTCACTTTGACTCATTTTACAAAGCTGCTTATTCCTGGAGTGAATATGCAGTTCTACTCAAGAGTAAGCAACTAAGCGAAATAAAGCCATGGAACGCTTATTTGCCTTCGATCTATGCATTCTGACACTCCAACAATGTGTTCTGCTTCAATTTGGCTCATTTTACAAAGATGCTTATTTCTGGCGTGAACATGCAGTTCTACTCAAGAGTAAGCAACTAAGCGAAATAAAGCCATGGAACGCTTATTTGCCTTCTACCTATGCATTCTGACACTCCAACAATGTTTTCTGCTTCAATTTGGCTCATTTTACAAAGATGCTTATTTCTGGCGTGAACATGCAGTTCTACTCAAGAGTAAGCAACTAAGAGAAATAAAGCCATAGAACGCTTATTTACATTCTATCTATGCATTTTGACACTCCACCAATGTGATCTGCTTCAATTTGACTCATTTTACAAAGATGCTTATTTCTGGAGTGAACATGCAGTTCTACTCAAGAGTAAGCAAGTAAGCGAAATAAAGCCATGGAACGCTTATTTGCCTTCTATCTATGCATTCTGACACTCCAACAATGTTTTCTGCTTCAATTTGGGTCATTTCACAAAGGTGCTCATTTCTTGAGTGAATATGCAGTTCTACTCAAGAGTAAGCAACTAAGCGAAATAAAGCCATGGAACGCTTATTTGCCTTCTATCTATGCATTCTGACACTCCAACAATGTTTTCTGCTTCAATTTGGCTCATTTTACAAAGATGCTTATTTCTGGCGTGAACATGCAGTTCTACTCAAGAGTAAGCAACTAAGCGAAATAAAGCCACGAAACGCTTATTTACATTCTATCTATGCATTCTGACACTCCAACAATGTTTTCTGCTTCAATTTGGCTCATTTTACAAAGATGCTTATTTCTGGCGTGAACATGCAGTTCTACTCAAGAGTAAGCAACTAAGCGAAATAAAGCCATGGAACGCTTATTTGCCTTCGATCTATGCATTCTGACACTCCAACAATGTGTTCTGCTTCAATTTGGCTCATTTTACAAAGATGCTTATTTCTGGCGTGAACATGCAGTTCTACTCAAGAGTAAGCAACTAAGCGAAATAAAGCCATGGAACGCTTATTTGCCTTCTATCTATGCATTCTGACACTCCAACAATGTTTTCTGCTTCAATTTGGCTCATTTTACAAAGATGCTTATTTCTGGCGTGAACATGCAGTTCTACTCAAGAGTAAGCAACTAAGAGAAATAAAGCCATAGAACGCTTATTTACATTCTATCTATGCATTTTGACACTCCACCAATGTGATCTGCTTCAATTTGACTCATTTTACAAAGATGCTTATTTCTGGAGTGAACATGCAGTTCTACTCAAGAGTAAGCAAGTAAGCGAAATAAAGCCATGGAACGCTTATTTGCCTTCTATCTATGCATTCTGACACTCCAACAATGTTTTCTGCTTCAATTTGGGTCATTTCACAAAGGTGCTCATTTCTTGAGTGAATATGCAGTTCTACTCAAGAGTAAGCAACTAAGCGAAATTAAGCCATAGAACGCTTATTTGCCTTCTATCTATGCATTCTGACACTCCAACAATGTTTTCTGCTTCAATTTGGCTCATTTTACAAAGATGCTTATTTCTGGCGTGAACATGCAGTTCTACTCAAGAGTAAGCAACTAAGCGAAATAAAGCCACGAAACGCTTATTTACATTCTATCTATGCATTCTGACACTCCAACAATGTTTTCTGCTTCAATTTGGCTCATTTTACAAAGATGCTTATTTCTGGCGTGAACATGCAGTTCTACTCAAGAGTAAGCAACTAAGCGAAATAAAGCCATGGAACGCTTATTTGCCTTCTATCTATGCATTCTGACACTCCAACAATGTTTTCTGCTTCAATTTGGGTCATTTCACAAAGGTGCTTATTTCTGGCGTGAACATGCAATTCTACTCAAGAGTAAGCAACTAAGCGAAATAAAGCCATGGAACGCTTATTTGCCTTCTATCTATGCATTCTGACACTCCAACAATGTTTTCTGCTTCAATTTGGCTCATTTTACAAAGATGCTTATTTCTGGCGTGAACATGCAGTTCTACTCAAGAGTAAGCAACTAAGCGAAATAAAGCCATAGAACGCTTATTTACATTCTATCTCTGCATTCTGACACTCCACGAATGTGATCTGCTTCAATTTGACTCATTTTACAAAGATGCCTATTTCTGGAGTGAACATGCAGTTCTACTCAAGAGTAAGCAAGTAAGCGAAATAAAGCCATGGAACGCTTATATGCCTTCTATCTATGCATTCTGACACTCTAACAATGTTTTCTGCTTCAATTTGGCTCATTTTACAAAGATGCTTATTTCTGGCGTGAACATGCAGTTCTACTCAAGAGTAAGAAACTAAGCGAAATAAAGCCATAGAACGCTTATTTACATTCTATCTCTGCATTCTGACACTCCACGAATGTGATCTGCTTCAATTTGACTCATTTTACAAAGATGCTTATTTCTGGAGTGAACATGCAGTTCTACTCAAGAGTAAGCAAGTAAGCGAAATAAAGCCATGGAACGCTTATTTGCCTTCGATCTATGCATTCTGACACTCCAACAATGTTTTCTGCTTCAATTTGGGTCGTTTCACAAAGGTGCTCATTTCTTGAGTGAATATGCAGTTCTACTCAAGAGTAAGCAACTAAGCGAAATAAAGCCATGGAACGCTTATTTGCCTTCTATCTATGCATTCTGACACTCCAACAATGTTTTCTGCTTCAATTTGGCTCATTTTACAAAGATGCTTATTTCTGGCGTGAACATGCAGTTCTACTCAAGAGTAAGCAACTAAGAGAAATAAAGCCATAGAACGCTTATTTACATTCTATCTATGCATTTTGACACTCCACCAATGTGATCTGCTTCAATTTGACTCATTTTACAAAGATGCTTATTTCTGGAGTGAACATGCAGTTCTACTCAAGAGTAAGCAAGTAAGCGAAATAAAGCCATGGAACGCTTATTTGCCTTCTATCTATGCATTCTGACACTCCAACAATGTTTTCTGCTTCAATTTGGGTCATTTCACAAAGGTGCTCATTTCTTGAGTGAATATGCAGTTCTACTCAAGAGTAAGCAACTAAGCGAAATTAAGCCATAGAACGCTTATTTGCCTTCTATCTATGCATTCTGACACTCCAACAATGTTTTCTGCTTCAATTTGGCTCATTTTACAAAGATGCTTATTTCTGGCGTGAACATGCAGTTCTACTCAAGAGTAAGCAACTAAGCGAAATAAAGCCACGAAACGCTTATTTACATTCTATCTATGCATTCTGACACTCCAACAATGTTTTCTGCTTCAATTTGGCTCATTTTACAAAGATGCTTATTTCTGGCGTGAACATGCAGTTCTACTCAAGAGTAAGCAACTAAGCGAAATAAAGCCATGGAACGCTTATTTGCCTTCTATCTATGCATTCTGACACTCCAACAATGTTTTCTGCTTCAATTTGGGTCATTTCACAAAGGTGCTTATTTCTGGCGTGAACATGCAATTCTACTCAAGAGTAAGCAACTAAGCGAAATAAAGCCATGGAACGCTTATTTGCCTTCTATCTATGCATTCTGACACTCCAACAATGTTATCTGCTTCAATTTGGCTCATTTTACAAAGATGCTTATTTCTGGCGTGAACATGCAGTTCTACTCAAGAGTAAGCAACTAAGCGAAATAAAGCCATAGAACGCTTATTTACATTCTATCTCTGCATTCTGACACTCCACGAATGTGATCTGCTTCAATTTGACTCATTTTACAAAGATGCTTATTTCTGGAGTGAACATGCAGTTCTATCAAGAGTAAGCAAGTAAGCGAAATAAAGCCATGGGACGCTTATATGCCTTCTATCTATGCATTCTGACACTCTAACAATGTTTTCTGCTTCAATTTGGCTCATTTTACAAAGATGCTTATTTCTGGCGTGAACATGCAGTTCTACTCAAGAGTAAGAAACTAAGCGAAATAAAGCCATAGAACGCTTATTTACATTCTATCTCTGCATTCTGACACTCCACGAATGTGATCTGCTTCAATTTGACTCATTTTACAAAGATGCTTATTTCTGGAGTGAACATGCAGTTCTACTCAAGAGTAAGCAAGTAAGCGAAATAAAGCCATGGAACGCTTATTTGCCTTCGATCTATGCATTCTGACACTCCAACAATGTTTTCTGCTTCAATTTGGGTCGTTTCACAAAGGTGCTCATTTCTTGAGTGAATATGCAGTTCTACTCAAGAGTAAGCAACTAAGCGAAATAAAGCCATAGAACGCTTATTTGCCTTCTATCTATGCATTCTGACACTCCAACAATGTTTTCTGCTTCAATTTGGCTCATTTTACAAAGATGCTTATTTCTGGCGTGAACATGCAGTTCTACTCAAGAGTAAGCAACTAAGCGAAATAAAGCCACGGAACGCTTATTTTCCTTCTATCTATACATTCTGACACTCCAACAATGTGTTTTGCTTCACTTTGACTCATTTTACAAAGGTGCTTATTCCTGGAGTGAATATGCAGTTCTACTCAAGAGTAAGCAACTAAGCGAAATAAAGCCATGGAACGCTTATTTGCCTTCGATCTATGCATTCTGACACTCCAACAATGTGTTCTGCTTCAATTTGGCTCATTTTACAAAGATGCTTATTTCTGGCGTGAACATGCAGTTCTACTCAAGAGTAAGCAACTAAGAGAAATAAAGCCATAGAACGCTTATTTACATTCTATCTATGCATTCTGACACTCCACCAATGTGATCTGCTTCAATTTGACTCATTTTACAAAGATGCTTATTTCTGGAGTGAACATGCAGTTCTACTCAAGAGTAAGCAAGTAAGCGAAATAAAGCCATGGAACGCTTATTTGCCTTCTATCTATGCATTCTGACACTCCAACAATGTTTTCTGCTTCAATTTGGCTCATTTTACAAAGATGCTTATTTCTCGCGTGAACATGCAATTCTACTCAAGAGTAAGCAACTAAGCGAAATAAAGCCATGGAACGCTTATTTGCCTTCTATCTATGCATTCTGACACTCCAACAATGTTTTCTGCTTCAATTTGGCTCATTTTACAAAGATGCTTATTTCTGGCGTGAACATGCAGTTCTACTCAAGAGTAAGCAACTAAGCGAAATAAAGCCATAGAACGCTTATTTACATTCTATCTCTGCATTCTGACACTCCACGAATGTGATCTGCTTCAATTTGGCTCATTTTACAAAGATGCTTATTTCTCGCGTGAACATGCAGTTCTACTCAAGAGTAAGCAAGTAAGCGAAATAAAGCCATGGAACGCTTATTTGCCTTCTATCTATGCATTCTGACACTCTAACAATGTTTTCTGCTTCAATTTGGCTCATTTTACAAAGATGCTTATTTCTGGCGTGAACATGCAGTTCTACTCAAGAGTAAGAAACTAAGCGAAATAAAGCCATAGAACGCTTATTTACATTCTATCTCTGCATTCTGACACTCCACGAATGTGATCTGCTTCAATTTGACTCATTTTACAAAGATGCTTATTTCTGGAGTGAACATGCAGTTCTACTCAAGAGTAAGCAAGTAAGCGAAATAAAGCCATGGAACGCTTATTTGCCTTCGATCTATGCATTCTGACACTCCAACAATGTTTTCTGCTTCAATTTGGGTCGTTTCACAAAGGTGCTCATTTCTTGAGTGAATATGCAGTTCTACTCAAGAGTAAGCAACTAAGCGAAATAAAGCCATAGAACGCTTATTTGCCTTCTATCTATGCATTCTGACACTCCAACAATGTTTTCTGCTTCAATTTGGCTCATTTTACAAAGATGCTTATTTCTGGCGTGAACATGCAGTTCTACTCAAGAGTAAGCAACTAAGCGAAATAAAGCCATGGAACGCTTATTTTCCTTCTATCTATACATTCTGACACTCCAACAATGTGTTTTGCTTCACTTTGACTCATTTTACAAAGGTGCTTATTCCTGGAGTGAATATGCAGTTCTACTCAAGAGTAAGCAACTAAGCGAAATAAAGCCATGGAACGCTTATTTGCCTTCGATCTATGCATTCTGACACTCCAACAATGTGTTCTTCTTCAATTTGGCTCATTTTACAAAGATGCTTATTTCTGGCGTGAACATGCAATTCTACTCAAGAGTAAGCAACTAAGAGAAATAAAGCCATAGAACGCTTATTTACATTCTATCTATGCATTCTGACACTCCACCAATGTGATCTGCTTCAATTTGACTCATTTTACAAAGATGCTTATTTCTGGAGTGAACATGCAGTTCTACTCAAGAGTAAGCAACTAAGCGAAATAAAGCCATGGAACGCTTACTTGCCTTCTATCTATGCATTCTGACACTCCAACAATGTTTTCTGCTTCAATTTGGCTCATTTTACAAAGATGCTTATTTCTGGCGTGAACATGCAATTCTACTCAAGAGTAAGCAACTAAGCGAAATAAAGCCATGGAACGCTTATTTGCCTTCTATCTATGCATTCTGACACTCCAACAATGTTTTCTGCTTCAATTTGGCTCATTTTACAAAGATGCTTATTTCTGGCGTGAACATGCAATTCTACTCAAGAGTAAGCAACTAAGCGAAATAAAGCCAAGGAACGCTTATTTGCCTTCTATCTATGCATTCTGACACTCCAACAATGTTTTCTGCTTCAATTTGGCTCATTTTACAAAGATGCTTATTTCTGGCGTGAACATGCAGTTCTACTCAAGAGTAAGCAACTAAGCGAAATAAAGCCATAGAACGCTTATTTACATTCTATCTCTGCATTCTGACACTCCACGAATGTGATCTGCTTCAATTTGACTCATTTTACAAAGATGCTTATTTCTGGAGTGAAAATGCAGTTCTACTCAAGAGTAAGCAAGTAAGCGAAATAAAGCCATGGAACGCTTATTTGCCTTCTATCTATGCATTCTGACACTCTAACAATGTTTTCTGCTTCAATTTGGCTCATTTTACAAAGATGCTTATTTCTGGCGTGAACATGCAGTTCTACTCAAGAGTAAGAAACTAAGCGAAATAAAGCCATAGAACGCTTATTTACATTCTATCTCTGCATTCTGACCACGAATGTGATCTGCTTCAATTTGACTCATTTTACAAAGATGCTTATTTCTGGAGTGAACATGCAGTTCTACTCAAGAGTAAGCAAGTAAGCGAAATAAAGCCATGGAACGCTTATTTGCCTTCGATCTATGCATTCTGACACTCCAACAATGTTTTCTGCTTCAATTTGGGTCGTTTCACAAAGGTGCTCATTTCTTGAGTGAATATGCAGTTCTACTCAAGAGTAAGCAACTAAGCGAAATAAAGCCATAGAACGCTTATTTGCCTTCTATCTATGCATTCTGACACTCCAACAATGTTTTCTGCTTCAATTTGGCTCATTTTACAAAGATGCTTATTTCTGCCGTGAACATGCAGTTCTACTCAAGAGTAAGCAACTAAGCGAAATAAAGCCATAGAACGCTTATTTACATTCTATCTATGCATTCTGACACTCCACCAATGTGATCTGCTTCAATTTGACTCATTTTACAAAGATGCTTATTTCTGGAGTGAACATGCAGTTCTACTCAAGAGTAAGCAAGTAAGCGAAATAAAGCCATGGAACGCTTATTTGTCTTCTATCTATGCATTCTGACACTCCAACAATGTTTTCTGCTTCAATTTGGCTCATTTTACAAAGATGCTTATTTCTGGCGTGAACATGCAATTCTACTCAAGAGTAAGCAACTAAGCGACATAAAGCCATGGAACGCTTATTTGCCTTCTATCTATGCATTCTGACACTCCAACAATGTTTTCTGCTTCAATTTGGCTCATTTTACAAAGATGCTTATTTCTGGCGTGAACATGCAGTTCTACTCAAGAGTAAGCAACTAAGCGAAATAAAGCCATGGAACGCTTATTTTCCTTCTATCTATACATTCTGACACTCCAACAATGTGTTTTGCTTCACTTTGACTCATTTTACAAAGGTGCTTATTCCTGGAGTGAATATGCAGTTCTACTCAAGAGTAAGCAACTAAGCGAAATAAAGCCATGGAACGCTTATTTGCCTTCGATCTATGCATTCTGACACTCCAACAATGTGTTCTTCTTCAATTTGGCTCATTTTACAAAGATGCTTATTTCTGGCGTGAACATGCAATTCTACTCAAGAGTAAGCAACTAAGAGAAATAAAGCCATAGAACGCTTATTTACATTCTATCTATGCATTCTGACACTCCACCAATGTGATCTGCTTCAATTTGACTCATTTTACAAAGATGCTTATTTCTGGAGTGAACATGCAGTTCTACTCAAGAGTAAGCAACTAAGCGAAATAAAGCCATGGAACGCTTACTTGCCTTCTATCTATGCATTCTGACACTCCAACAATGTTTTCTGCTTCAATTTGGCTCATTTTACAAAGATGCTTATTTCTGGCGTGAACATGCAATTCTACTCAAGAGTAAGCAACTAAGCGAAATAAAGCCAAGGAACGCTTATTTGCCTTCTATCTATGCATTCTGACACTCCAACAATGTTTTCTGCTTCAATTTGGCTCATTTTACAAAGATGCTTATTTCTGGCGTGAACATGCAGTTCTACTCAAGAGTAAGCAACTAAGCGAAATAAAGCCATAGAACGCTTATTTACATTCTATCTCTGCATTCTGACACTCCACGAATGTGATCTGCTTCAATTTGACTCATTTTACAAAGATGCTTATTTCTGGAGTGAAAATGCAGTTCTACTCAAGAGTAAGCAAGTAAGCGAAATAAAGCCATGGAACGCTTATTTGCCTTCTATCTATGCATTCTGACACTCTAACAATGTTTTCTGCTTCAATTTGGCTCATTTTACAAAGATGCTTATTTCTGGCGTGAACATGCAGTTCTACTCAAGAGTAAGAAACTAAGCGAAATAAAGCCATAGAACGCTTATTTACATTCTATCTCTGCATTCTGACCACGAATGTGATCTGCTTCAATTTGACTCATTTTACAAAGATGCTTATTTCTGGAGTGAACATGCAGTTCTACTCAAGAGTAAGCAAGTAAGCGAAATAAAGCCATGGAACGCTTATTTGCCTTCGATCTATGCATTCTGACACTCCAACAATGTTTTCTGCTTCAATTTGGGTCGTTTCACAAAGGTGCTCATTTCTTGAGTGAATATGCAGTTCTACTCAAGAGTAAGCAACTAAGCGAAATAAAGCCATGGAACGCTTATTTGCCTTCTATCTATGCATTCTGACACTCCAACAATGTTTTCTGCTTCAATTTGGCTCATTTTACAAAGATGCTTATTTCTGCCGTGAACATGCAGTTCTACTCAAGAGTAAGCAACTAAGCGAAATAAAGCCATAGAACGCTTATTTACATTCTATCTATGCATTCTGACACTCCACCAATGTGATCTGCTTCAATTTGACTCATTTTACAAAGATGCTTATTTCTGGAGTGAACATGCAGTTCTACTCAAGAGTAAGCAAGTAAGCGAAATAAAGCCATGGAACGCTTATTTGTCTTCTATCTATGCATTCTGACACTCCAACAATGTTTTCTGCTTCAATTTGGCTCATTTTACAAAGATGCTTATTTCTGGCGTGAACATGCAATTCTACTCAAGAGTAAGCAACTAAGCGACATAAAGCCATGGAACGCTTATTTGCCTTCTATCTATGCATTCTGACACTCCAACAATGTTTTCTGCTTCAATTTGGCTCATTTTACAAAGATGCTTATTTCTGGCGTGAACATGCAATTCTACTCAAGAGTAAGCAACTAAGCGAAATAAAGCCAAGGAACGCTTATTTGCCTTCTATCTATGCATTCTGACACTCCAACAATGTTTTCTGCTTCAATTTGGCTCATTTTACAAAGATGCTTATTTCTGGCGTGAACATGCAGTTCTACTCAAGAGTAAGCAACTAAGCGAAATAAAGCCATAGAACGCTTATTTACATTCTATCTCTGCATTCTGACACTCCACGAATGTGATCTGCTTCAATTTGACTCATTTTAGAAAGATGCTTATTTCTGGAGTGAACATGCAGTTCTACTCAAGAGTAAGCAAGTAAGCGAAATAAAGCCATAGAACGCTTATTTGCCTTCTATCTATGCATTCTGACACTCCAACAATGTTTTCTGCTTCAATTTGGCTCATTTTACAAAGATGCTTATTTCTGGCGTGAACATGCAGTTCTACTCAAGAGTAAGCAAGTAAGCGAAATAAAGCCATGGAACGCTTATTTGCCTTCTATCTATGCATTCTGACACTCCAACAATGTTTTCTGCTTCAATTTGGCTCATTTTACAAAGATGCTTATTTCTGGCGTGAACATGCAATTCTACTCAAGAGTAAGCAACTAAGCGAAATAAAGCCATGGAACGCTTATTTGCCTTCTATCTATGCATTCTGACACTCCAACAATGTTTTCTGCTTCAATTTGGCTCATTTTACAAAGATGCTTATTTCTGGCGTGAACATGCAATTCTACTCAAGAGTAAGCAACTAAGCGAAATAAAGCCAAGGAACGCTTATTTGCCTTCTATCTATGCATTCTGGCACTCCAACAATGTTTTCTGCTTCAATTTGGCTCATTTTACAAAGATGCTTATTTCTGGCGTGAACATGCAGTTCTACTCAAGAGTAAGCAACTAAGCGAAATAAAGCCATAGAACGCTTATTTACATTCTATCTCTGCATTCTGACACTCCACGAATGTGATCTGCTTCAATTTGACTCATTTTACAAAGATGCTTATTTCTGGAGTGAACATGCAGTTCTACTCAAGAGTAAGCAACTAAGCGAAATAAAGCCATAGAACGCTTATTTGCCTTCTATCTATGCATTCTGACACTCCAACAATGTTTTCTGCTTCAATTTGGCTCATTTTACAAAGATGCTTATTTCTGGCGTGAACATGCAGTTCTACTCAAGAGTAAGCAACTAAGCGAAATAAAGCCACGGAACGCTTATTTTCCTTCTATCTATACATTCTGACACTCCAACAATGTGTTTTGCTTCACTTTGACTCATTTTACAAAGGTGCTTATTCCTGGAGTGAATATGCAGTTCTACTCAAGAGTAAGCAACTAAGCGAAATAAAGCCATAGAACGCTTATTTGCCTTCGATCTATGCATTCTGACACTCCACCAATGTGATCTGCTTCAATTTGGCTCATTTTACAAAGATGCTTATTTCTGGCGTGAACATGCAGTTCTACTCAAGAGTAAGCAAGTAAGCGGAATAAAGCCATGGAACGCTTATTTGCCTTCTATCTATGCATTCTGACACTCCAACAATGTTTTCTGCTTCAATTTGGCTCATTTTACAAAGATGCTTATTTCTGGCGTGAACATGCAGTTCTACTCAAGAGTAAGCAACTAAGCGAAATAAAGCCATAGAACGCTTATTTACATTCTATCTCTGCATTCTGACACTCCACGAATGTGATCTGCTTCAATTTGACTCATTTTAGAAAGATGCTTATTTCTGGAGTGAACATGCAGTTCTACTCAAGAGTAAGCAAGTAAGCGAAATAACGCCATGGAACGCTTATTTGCCTTCTATCTATGCATTCTGACACTCCAACAATGTTTTCTGCTTCAATTTGGCTCATTTTACAAAGATGCTTATTTCTGGCGTGAACATGCAGTTCTACTCAAGAGTAAGAAACTAAGCGAAATAAAGCCATAGAACGCTTATTTACATTCTATCTCTGCATTCTGACACTCCACGAATGTGATCTGCTTCAATTTGACTCATTTTACAAAGATGCTTATTTCTGGAGTGAACATGCAGTTCTACTCAAGAGTAAGCAAGTAAGCGAAATAAAGCCATGGAACGCTTATTTGCCTTCTATCTATGCATTCTGACACTCCAACAATGTTTTCTGCTTCAATTTGGGTCGTTTCACAAAGATGCTCATTTCTTGAGTGAATATGCAGTTCTACTCAAGAGTAAGCAACTAAGCGAAATAAAGCCATAGAACGCTTATTTGCCTTCTATCTATGCATTCTGACACTCCAACAATGTTTTCTGCTTCAATTTGGCTCATTTTACAAAGATGCTTATTTCTGGCGTGAACATGCAGTTCTACTCAAGAGTAAGCAAGTAAGCGAAATAAAGCCATGGAACGCTTATTTGCCTTCTATCTATGCATTCTGACACTCCAACAATGTTTTCTGCTTCAATTTGGCTCATTTTACAAAGATGCTTATTTCTGGCGTGAACATGCAATTCTACTCAAGAGTAAGCAACTAAGCGAAATAAAGCCATGGAACGCTTATTTGCCTTCTATCTATGCATTCTGACACTCCAACAATGTTTTCTGCTTCAATTTGGCTCATTTTACAAAGATGCTTATTTCTGGCGTGAACATGCAATTCTACTCAAGAGTAAGCAACTAAGCGAAATAAAGCCAAGGAACGCTTATTTGCCTTCTATCTATGCATTCTGGCACTCCAACAATGTTTTCTGCTTCAATTTGGCTCATTTTACAAAGATGCTTATTTCTGGCGTGAACATGCAGTTCTACTCAAGAGTAAGCAACTAAGCGAAATAAAGCCATAGAACGCTTATTTACATTCTATCTCTGCATTCTGACACTCCACGAATGTGATCTGCTTCAATTTGACTCATTTTACAAAGATGCTTATTTCTGGAGTGAACATGCAGTTCTACTCAAGAGTAAGCAACTAAGCGAAATAAAGCCATAGAACGCTTATTTGCCTTCGATCTATGCATTCTGACACTCCACCAATGTGATCTGCTTCAATTTGGCTCATTTTACAAAGATGCTTATTGCTGGCGTGAACATGCAGTTCTACTCAAGAGTAAGCAACTAAGCGAAATAAAGCCACGGAACGCTTATTTTCCTTCTATCTATACATTCTGACACTCCAACAATGTGTTTTGCTTCACTTTGACTCATTTTACAAAGGTGCTTATTCCTGGAGTGAATATGCAGTTCTACTCAAGAGTAAGCAACTAAGCGAAATAAAGCCATGGAACGCTTATTTGCCTTCGATCTATGCATTCTGACACTCCAACAATGTGTTCTGCTTCAATTTGGCTCATTTTACAAAGATGCTTATTTCTGGCGTGAACATGCAGTTCTACTCAAGAGTAAGCAACTAAGAGAAATAAAGCCATAGAACGCTTATTTACATTCTATCTATGCATTCTGACACTCCACCAATGTGATCTGCTTCAATTTGACTCATTTTACAAAGATGCTTATTTCTGGAGTGAACATGCAGTTCTACTCAAGAGTAAGCAAGTAAGCGAAATAAAGCCATGGAACGCTTATTTGCCTTCTATCTATGCATTCTGACACTCCAACAATGTTTTCTGCTTCAATTTGGCTCATTTTACAAAGATGCTTATTTCTGGCGTGAACATGCAATTCTACTCAAGAGTAAGCAACTAAGCGAAATAAAGCCATGGAACGCTTATTTGCCTTCTATCTATGCATTCTGACACTCCAACAATGTTTTCTGCTTCAATTTGGCTCATTTTACAAAGATGCTTATTTCTGGCGTGAACATGCAATTCTACTCAAGAGTAAGCAACTAAGCGAAATAAAGCCAAGGAACGCTTATTTGCCTTCTATCTATGCATTCTGACACTCCAACAATGTTTTCTGCTTCAATTTGGCTCATTTTACAAAGATGCTTATTTCTGGCGTGAACATGCAGTTCTACTCAAGAGTAAGCAACTAAGCGAAATAAAGCCATAGAACGCTTATTTACATTCTATCTCTGCATTCTGACACTCCACGAATGTGATCTGCTTCAATTTGACTCATTTTACAAAGATGCTTATTTCTGGAGTGAACATGCAGTTCTACTCAAGAGTAAGCAAGTAAGCGAAATAAAGCCATGGAACGCTTATTTGCCTTCTATCTATGCATTCTGACACTCCAACAATGTTTTCTGCTTCAATTTGGCTCATTTTACAAAGATGCTTATTTCTGGCGTGAACATGCAGTTCTACTCAAGAGTAAGAAACTAAGCGAAATAAAGCCATAGAACGCTTATTTACATTCTATCTCTGCATTCTGACACTCCACGAATGTGATCTGCTTCAATTTGACTCATTTTACAAAGATGCTTATTTCTGGAGTGAACATGCAGTTCTACTCAAGAGTAAGCAAGTAAGCGAAATAAAGCCATGGAACGCTTATTTGCCTTCTATCTATGCATTCTGACACTCCAACAATGTTTTCTGCTTCAATTTGGGTCGTTTCACAAAGGTGCTCATTTCTTGAGTGAATATGCAGTTCTACTCAAGAGTAAGCAACTAAGCGAAATAAAGCCATAGAACGCTTATTTGCCTTCGATCTATGCATTCTGACACTCCAACAATGTTTTCTGCTTCAATTTGGCTCATTTTACAAAGATGCTTATTTCTGGCGTGAACATGCAGTTCTACTCAAGAGTAAGCAACTAAGCGAAATAAAGCCACGGAACGCTTATTTTCCTTCTATCTATACATTCTGACACTCCAACAATGTGTTTTGCTTCACTTTGACTCATTTTACAAAGGTGCTTATTCCTGGAGTGAATATGCAGTTCTACTCAAGAGTAAGCAACTAAGCGAAATAAAGCCATGGAACGCTTATTTGCCTTCGATCTATGCATTCTGACACTCCAACAATGTGTTCTGCTTCAATTTGGCTCATTTTACAAAGATGCTTATTTCTGGCGTGAACATGCAGTTCTACTCAAGAGTAAGCAACTAAGAGAAATAAAGCCATAGAACGCTTATTTACATTCTATCTATGCATTTTGACACTCCACCAATGTGATCTGCTTCAATTTGACTCATTTTACAAAGATGCTTATTTCTGGAGTGAACATGCAGTTCTACTCAAGAGTAAGCAAGTAAGCGAAATAAAGCCATGGAACGCTTATTTACCTTCTATCTATGCATTCTGACACTCCAACAATGTTTTCTGCTTCAATTTGGGTCATTTCACAAAGGTGCTCATTTCTTGAGTGAATATGCAGTTCTACTCAAGAGTAAGCAACTAAGCGAAATAAAGCCATAGAACGCTTACTTGCCTTCTATCTATGCATTCTGACACTCCAACAATGTTTTCTGCTTCAATTTGGCTCATTTTACAAAGATGCTTATTTCTGGCGTGAACATGCAGTTCTACTCAAGAGTAAGCAACTAAGCGAAATAAAGCCATAGAACGCTTATTTGCCTTCGATCTATGCATTCTGACACTCCAACAATGTTTTCTGCTTCAATTTGGCTCATTTTACAAAGATGCTTATTTCTGGCGTGAACATGCAGTTCTACTCAAGAGTAAGCAACTAAGCGAAATAAAGCCATGGAACGCTTATTTGCCTTCTATCTATGCATTCTGACACTCCAACAATGTTTTCTGCTTCAATTTGGCTCATTTTACAAAGGTGCTTATTTCTGGCGTGAACATGCAGTTCTACTCAAGAGTAAGCAACTAAGCGAAATAAAGCCATAGAACGCTTATTTGCCTTCGATCTATGCATTCTGACACTCCAACAATGTTTTCTGCTTCATTTTGGCTCATTTTACAAAGATGCTTATTTCTGGCGAGAACATGCAGTTCTACTCAAGAGTAAGCAACTAAGCGAAATAAAGCCATAGAACGCTTATTTGCCTTCGATCTATGCATTCTGACACTCCACCAATGTGATCTGCTTCAATTTGGCTCATTTTACAAAGATGCTTATTGCTGGCGTGAACATGCAGTTCTACTCAAGAGTAAGCAACTAAGCGAAATAAAGCCACGGAACGCTTATTTTCCTTCTATCTATACATTCTGACACTCCAACAATGTGTTTTGCTTCACTTTGACTCATTTTACAAAGGTGCTTATTCCTGGAGTGAATATGCAGTTCTACTCAAGAGTAAGCAACTAAGCGAAATAAAGCCATGGAACGCTTATTTGCCTTCGATCTATGCATTCTGACACTCCAACAATGTGTTCTGCTTCAATTTGGCTCAATTTACAAAGATGCTTATTTCTGGCGTGAACATGCAGTTCTACTCAAGAGTAAGCAACTAAGAGAAATAAAGCCATAGAACGCTTATTTACATTCTATCTATGCATTCTGACACTCCACCAATGTGATCTGCTTCAATTTGACTCATTTTACAAAGATGCTTATTTCTGGAGTGAACATGCAGTTCTACTCAAGAGTAAGCAAGTAAGCGAAATAAAGCCATGGAACGCTTATTTGCCTTCTATCTATGCATTCTGACACTCCAACAATGTTTTCTGCTTCAATTTGGCTCATTTTACAAAGATGCTTATTTCTGGCGTGAACATGCAATTCTACTCAAGAGTAAGAAACTAAGCGAAATAAAGCCATAGAACGCTTATTTGCCTTCTATCTATGCATTCTGACACTCCAACAATGTTTTCTGCTTCAATTTGGCTCATTTTACAAAGATGCTTATTTCTGGCGTGAACATGCAGTTCTACTCAAGAGTAAGAAACTAAGCGAAATAAAGCCATAGAACGCTTATTTGCCTTCTATCTATGCATTCTGACACTCCAACAATGTTTTCTGCTTCAATTTGGCTCATTTTACAAAGATGCTTATTTCTGGCGTGAACATGCAGTTCTACTCAAGAGTAAGAAACTAAGCGAAATAAAGCCATAGAACGCTTATTTGCCTTCTATCTATGCATTCTGACACTCCAACAATGTTTTCTGCTTCAATTTGGCTCATTTTACAAAGATGCTTATTTCTGGCGTGAACATGCAGTTCTACTCAAGAGTAAGCAACTAAGCGAAATAAAGCCACGGAACGCTTATTTTCCTTCTATCTATACATTCTGACACTCCAACAATGTGTTTTGCTTCACTTTGACTCATTTTACAAAGGTGCTTATTCCTGGAGTGAATATGCAGTTCTACTCAAGAGTAAGCAACTAAGCGAAATAAAGCCATGGAACGCTTATTTGCCTTCGATCTATGCATTCTGACACTCCAACAATGTGTTCTGCTTCAATTTGGCTCATTTTACAAAGATGCTTATTTCTGGCGTGAACATGCAGTTCTACTCAAGAGTAAGCAACTAAGAGAAATAAAGCCATAGAACGCTTATTTACATTCTATCTATGCATTTTGACACTCCACCAATGTGATCTGCTTCAATTTGACTCATTTTACAAAGATGCTTATTTCTGGAGTGAACATGCAGTTCTACTCAAGAGTAAGCAAGTAAGCGAAATAAAGCCATGGAACGCTTATTTACCTTCTATCTATGCATTCTGACACTCCAACAATGTTTTCTGCTTCAATTTGGGTCATTTCACAAAGGTGCTCATTTCTTGAGTGAATATGCAGTTCTACTCAAGAGTAAGCAACTAAGCGAAATAAAGCCATAGAACGCTTACTTGCCTTCTATCTATGCATTCTGACACTCCAACAATGTTTTCTGCTTCAATTTGGCTCATTTTACAAAGATGCTTATTTCTGGCGTGAACATGCAGTTCTACTCAAGAGTAAGCAACTAAGCGAAATAAAGCCATAGAACGCTTATTTGCCTTCGATCTATGCATTCTGACACTCCAACAATGTTTTCTGCTTCAATTTGGCTCATTTTACAAAGATGCTTATTTCTGGCGTGAACATGCAGTTCTACTCAAGAGTAAGCAACTAAGCGAAATAAAGCCATGGAACGCTTATTTGCCTTCTATCTATGCATTCTGACACTCCAACAATGTTTTCTGCTTCAATTTGGCTCATTTTACAAAGGTGCTTATTTCTGGCGTGAACATGCAGTTCTACTCAAGAGTAAGCAACTAAGCGAAATAAAGCCATAGAACGCTTATTTGCCTTCGATCTATGCATTCTGACACTCCAACAATGTTTTCTGCTTCATTTTGGCTCATTTTACAAAGATGCTTATTTCTGGCGAGAACATGCAGTTCTACTCAAGAGTAAGCAACTAAGCGAAATAAAGCCATAGAACGCTTATTTGCCTTCGATCTATGCATTCTGACACTCCACCAATGTGATCTGCTTCAATTTGGCTCATTTTACAAAGATGCTTATTTCTGGCGTGAACATGCAGTTCTACTCAAGAGTAAGCAAGTAAGCGGAATAAAGCCATGGAACGCTTATTTGCCTACTATCTATGCATTCTGACACTCCAACAATGTTTTCTGCTTCAATTTGGCTCATTTTACAAAGATGCTTATTTCTGGCGTGAACATGCAGTTCTACTCAAGAGTAAGCAACTAAGCGAAATAAAGCCATAGAACGCTTATTTGCCTTCGATCTATGCATTCTGACACTCCAACAATGTTTTCTGCTTCATTTTGGCTCATTTTACAAAGATGCTTATTTCTGGCGAGAACATGCAGTTCTACTCAAGAGTAAGCAACTATGCGAAATAAAGCCATAGAACGCTTATTTGCCTTCGATCTATGCATTCTGACACTCCACCAATGTGATCTGCTTCAATTTGACTCATTTTACAAAGATGCTTATTTCTGGCGTGAACATGCAGTTCTACTCAAGAGTAAGCAACTAAGCGAAATAAAGCCATAGAACGCTTATTTGCCTTCGATCTATGCATTCTGACACTCCAACAATGTTTTCTGCTTCATTTTGGCTCATTTTACAAAGATGCTTATTTCTGGCGAGAACATGCAGTTCTACTCAAGAGTAAGCAACTAAGCGAAATAAAGCCATGGAACGCTTATTTGCCTTCTATCTATGCATTCTGACACTCCAACAATGTTTTCTGCTTCAATTTGGGTCATTTCACAAAGGTGCTCATTTCTTGAGTGAATATGCAGTTCTACTCAAGAGTAAGCAACTAAGCGAAATAAACCATAGAACGCTTATTTGCCTTCTATCTATGCATTCTGACACTCCAACAATGTTTTCTGCTTCAATTTGGCTCATTTTACAAAGATGCTTATTTCTGGCGTGAACATGCAGTTCTACTCAAGAGTAAGCAACTAAGCGAAATAAAGCCACGAAACGCTTATTTGCCTTTTATCTATGCATTCTGACACTCCAACAATGTTTTCTGCTTCAATTTGGCTCATTTTACAAAGATGCTTATTTCTGGCGTGAACATGCAATTCTACTCAAGAGTAAGCAACGAAGCGAAATAAAGCCATGGAACGCTTATTTGCCTTCTATCTATGCATTCTGACACTCCAACAATGTTTTCTGCTTCAATTTGGCTCATTTTACAAAGATGCTTATTTCTGGCGTGAACATGCAGTTCTACTCAAGAGTAAGAAACTAAGCGAAATAAAGCCATAGAACGCTTATTTACATTCTATCTATGCATTCTGACACTCCACTAATGTGATCTGCTTCAATTTGACTCATTTTACAAAGATGCTTATTTCTGGAGTGAACATGCAGTTCTACTCAAGAGTAAGCAAGTAAGCGAAATAAAGCCATGGAACGCTTATTTGCCTTCTATCTATGCATTCTGACACTCCAACAATGTTTTCTGCTTCAATTTGGGTCGTTTCACAAAGGTGCTCATTTCTTGAGTGAATATGCAGTTCTACTCAAGAGTAAGCAACTAAGCGAAATTAAGCCATAGAACGCTTATTTGCCTTCTATCTATGCATTCTGACACTCCAACAATGTTTTCTGCTTCAATTTGGCTCATTTTACAAAGATGCTTATTTCTGGCGTGAACATGCAGTTCTACTCAAGAGTAAGCAACTAAGCGAAATAAAGCCACGAAACGCTTATTTACATTCTATCTATGCATTCTGACACTCCAACAATGTTTTCTGCTTCAATTTGGCTCATTTTACAAAGATGCTTATTTCTGGCGTGAACATGCAGTTCTACTCAAGAGTAAGCAACTAAGCGAAATAAAGCCATGGAACGCTTATTTGCCTTCGATCTATGCATTCTGACACTCCACCAATGTGATCTGCTTCAATTTGGCTCATTTTACAAAGATGCTTATTGCTGGCGTGAACATGCAGTTCTACTCAAGAGTAAGCAACTAAGCGAAATAAAGCCACGGAACGCTTATTTTCCTTCTATCTATACATTCTGACACTCCAACAATGTGTTTTGCTTCACTTTGACTCATTTTACAAAGGTGCTTATTCCTGGAGTGAATATGCAGTTCTACTCAAGAGTAAGCAACTAAGCGAAATAAAGCCATGGAACGCTTATTTGCCTTCGATCTATGCATTCTGACACTCCAACAATGTGTTCTGCTTCAATTTGGCTCAATTTACAAAGATGCTTATTTCTGGCGTGAACATGCAGTTCTACTCAAGAGTAAGCAACTAAGAGAAATAAAGCCATAGAACGCTTATTTACATTCTATCTATGCATTCTGACACTCCACCAATGTGATCTGCTTCAATTTGACTCATTTTACAAAGATGCTTATTTCTGGAGTGAACATGCAGTTCTACTCAAGAGTAAGCAAGTAAGCGAAATAAAGCCATGGAACGCTTATTTGCCTTCTATCTATGCATTCTGACACTCCAACAATGTTTTCTGCTTCAATTTGGCTCATTTTACAAAGATGCTTATTTCTGGCGTGAACATGCAATTCTACTCAAGAGTAAGCAACTAAGCGAAATAAAGCCATGGAACGCTTATTTGCCTTCTATCTATGCATTCTGACACTCCAACAATGTTTTCTGCTTCAATTTGGCTCATTTTACAAAGATGCTTATTTCTGGCGTGAACATGCAATTCTACTCAAGAGTAAGCAACTAAGCGAAATAAAGCCAAGGAACGCTTATTTGCCTTCTATCTATGCATTCTGACACTCCAACAATGTTTTCTGCTTCAATTTGGCTCATTTTACAAAGATGCTTATTTCTGGCGTGAACATGCAGTTCTACTCAAGAGTAAGCAACTAAGCGAAATAAAGCCATAGAACGCTTATTTACATTCTATCTCTGCATTCTGACACTCCACGAATGTGATCTGCTTCAATTTGACTCATTTTACAAAGATGCTTATTTCTGGAGTGAACATGCAGTTCTACTCAAGAGTAAGCAAGTAAGCGAAATAAAGCCATGGAACGCTTATTTGCCTTCTATCTATGCATTCTGACACTCCAACAATGTTTTCTGCTTCAATTTGGCTCATTTTACAAAGATGCTTATTTCTGGCGTGAACATGCAGTTCTACTCAAGAGTAAGAAACTAAGCGAAATAAAGCCATAGAACGCTTATTTACATTCTATCTCTGCATTCTGACACTCCACGAATGTGATCTGCTTCAATTTGACTCATTTTACAAAGATGCTTATTTCTGGAGTGAACATGCAGTTCTACTCAAGAGTAAGCAAGTAAGCGAAATAAAGCCATGGAACGCTTATTTGCCTTCTATCTATGCATTCTGACACTCCAACAATGTTTTCTGCTTCAATTTGGGTCGTTTCACAAAGGTGCTCATTTCTTGAGTGAATATGCAGTTCTACTCAAGAGTAAGCAACTAAGCGAAATAAAGCCATAGAACGCTTATTTGCCTTCTATCTATGCATTCTGACACTCCAACAATGTTTTCTGCTTCAATTTGGCTCATTTTACAAAGATGCTTATTTCTGGCGTGAACATGCAGTTCTACTCAAGAGTAAGCAACTAAGCGAAATAAAGCCACGGAACGCTTATTTTCCTTCTATCTATACATTCTGACACTCCAACAATGTGTTTTGCTTCACTTTGACTCATTTTACAAAGGTGCTTATTCCTGGAGTGAATATGCAGTTCTACTCAAGAGTAAGCAACTAAGCGAAATAAAGCCATGGAACGCTTATTTGCCTTCGATCTATGCATTCTGACACTCCAACAATGTGTTCTGCTTCAATTTGGCTCATTTTACAAAGATGCTTATTTCTGGCGTGAACATGCAGTTCTACTCAAGAGTAAGCAACTAAGAGAAATAAAGCCATAGAACGCTTATTTACATTCTATCTATGCATTTTGACACTCCACCAATGTGATCTGCTTCAATTTGACTCATTTTACAAAGATGCTTATTTCTGGAGTGAACATGCAGTTCTACTCAAGAGTAAGCAAGTAAGCGAAATAAAGCCATGGAACGCTTATTTACCTTCTATCTATGCATTCTGACACTCCAACAATGTTTTCTGCTTCAATTTGGGTCATTTCACAAAGGTGCTCATTTCTTGAGTGAATATGCAGTTCTACTCAAGAGTAAGCAACTAAGCGAAATAAAGCCATAGAACGCTTATTTGCCTTCTATCTATGCATTCTGACACTCCAACAATGTGTTTTGCTTCACTTTGACTCATTTTACAAAGGTGCTTATTCCTGGAGTGAATATGCAGTTCTACTCAAGAGTAAGCAACTAAGCGAAATAAAGCCATGGAACGCTTATTTGCCTTCGATCTATGCATTCTGACACTCCAACAATGTGTTCTGCTTCAATTTGGCTCATTTTACAAAGATGCTTATTTCTGGCGTGAACATGCAGTTCTACTCAAGAGTAAGCAACTAAGAGAAATAAAGCCATAGAACGCTTATTTACATTCTATCTATGCATTTTGACACTCCACCAATGTGATCTGCTTCAATTTGACTCATTTTACAAAGATGCTTATTTCTGGAGTGAACATGCAGTTCTACTCAAGAGTAAGCAAGTAAGCGAAATAAAGCCATGGAACGCTTATTTACCTTCTATCTATGCATTCTGACACTCCAACAATGTTTTCTGCTTCAATTTGGGTCATTTCACAAAGGTGCTCATTTCTTGAGTGAATATGCAGTTCTACTCAAGAGTAAGCAACTAAGCGAAATAAAGCCACGGAACGCTTATTTTCCTTCTATCTATACATTCTGACACTCCAACAATGTGTTTTGCTTCACTTTGACTCATTTTACAAAGGTGCTTATTCCTGGAGTGAATATGCAGTTCTACTCAAGAGTAAGCAACTAAGCGAAATAAAGCCATGGAACGCTTATTTGCCTTCGATCTATGCATTCTGACACTCCAACAATGTGTTCTGCTTCAATTTGGCTCATTTTACAAAGATGCTTATTTCTGGCGTGAACATGCAGTTCTACTCAAGAGTAAGCAACTAAGAGAAATAAAGCCATAGAACGCTTATTTACATTCTATCTATGCATTTTGACACTCCACCAATGTGATCTGCTTCAATTTGACTCATTTTACAAAGATGCTTATTTCTGGAGTGAACATGCAGTTCTACTCAAGAGTAAGCAAGTAAGCGAAATAAAGCCATGGAACGCTTATTTACCTTCTATCTATGCATTCTGACACTCCAACAATGTTTTCTGCTTCAATTTGGGTCATTTCACAAAGGTGCTCATTTCTTGAGTGAATATGCAGTTCTACTCAAGAGTAAGCAACTAAGCGAAATAAAGCCATAGAACGCTTATTTGCCTTCTATCTATGCATTCTGACACTCCAACAATGTTTTCTGCTTCAATTTGGCTCATTTTACAAAGATGCTTATTTCTGGCGTGAACATGCAGTTCTACTCAAGAGTAAGCAACTAAGCGAAATAAAGCCATAGAACGCTTATTTGCCTTCGATCTATGCATTCTGACACTCCAACAATGTTTTCTGCTTCAATTTGGCTCATTTTACAAAGATGCTTATTTCTGGCGTGAACATGCAGTTCTACTCAAGAGTAAGCAACTAAGCGAAATAAAGCCATGGAACGCTTATTTGCCTTCTATCTATGCATTCTGACACTCCAACAATGTTTTCTGCTTCATTTTGGCTCATTTTACAAAGATGCTTATTTCTGGCGAGAACATGCAGTTCTACTCAAGAGTAAGCAACTAAGCGAAATAAAGCCATAGAACGCTTATTTGCCTTCGATCTATGCATTCTGACACTCCACCAATGTGATCTGCTTCAATTTGGCTCATTTTACAAAGATGCTTATTTCTGGCGTGAACATGCAGTTCTACCCAAGAGTAAGCAAGTAAGCGGAATAAAGCCATGGAACGCTTATTTGCCTACTATCTATGCATTCTGACACTCCAACAATGTTTTCTGCTTCAATTTGGCTCATTTTACAAAGATGCTTATTTCTGGCGTGAACATGCAGTTCTACTCAAGAGTAAGCAACTAAGCGAAATAAAGCCATAGAACGCTTATTTGCCTTCGATCTATGCATTCTGACACTCCAACAATGTTTTCTGCTTCATTTTGGCTCATTTTACAAAGATGCTTATTTCTGGCGAGAACATGCAGTTCTACTCAAGAGTAAGCAACTATGCGAAATAAAGCCATAGAACGCTTATTTGCCTTCGATCTATGCATTCTGACACTCCACCAATGTGATCTGCTTCAATTTGACTCATTTTACAAAGATGCTTATTTCTGGCGTGAACATGCAGTTCTACTCAAGAGTAAGCAACTATGCGAAATAAAGCCATAGAACGCTTATTTGCCTTCGATCTATGCATTCTGACACTCCAACAATGTTTTCTGCTTCATTTTGGCTCATTTTACAAAGATGCTTATTTCTGGCGAGAACATGCAGTTCTACTCAAGAGTAAGCAACTAAGCGAAATAAAGCCATGGAACGCTTATTTGCCTTCTATCTATGCATTCTGACACTCCAACAATGTTTTCTGCTTCATTTTGGCTCATTTTACAAAGATGCTTATTTCTGGAGTGAACATGCAGTTCTACTCAAGAGTAAGCAAGTAAGCGAAATAAAGCCATGGAACGCTTATTTGCCTTCTATCTATGCATTCTGACACTCCAACAATGTTTTCTGCTTCAATTTGGCTCATTTTACAAAGATGCTTATTTCTGGCGTGAACATGCAGTTCTACTCAAGAGTAAGAAACTAAGCGAAATAAAGCCATAGAACGCTTATTTACATTCTATCTCTGCATTCTGACACTCCACGAATGTGATCTGCTTCAATTTGACTCATTTTACAAAGATGCTTATTTCTGGAGTGAACATGCAGTTCTACTCAAGAGTAAGCAAGTAAGCGAAATAAAGCCATGGAACGCTTATTTGCCTTCTATCTATGCATTCTGACACTCCAACAATGTTTTCTGCTTCAATTTGGCTCATTTTACAAAGATGCTTATTTCTGGCGTGAACATGCAGTTCTACTCAAGAGTAAGCAACTAAGCGAAATAAAGCCATGGAACGCTTATTTGCCTTCGATCTATGCATTCTGACACTCCAACAATGTTTTCTGCTTCAATTTGGTTCATTTTACAAAGATGCTTATTTCTGGCGTGAACATGCAGTTCTACTCAAGAGTAAGCAACTAAGCGAAATAAAGCCATGGAACGCTTATTTGCCTTCTATCTATGCATTCTGACACTCCAACAATGTTTTCTGCTTCAATTTGGCTCATTTTACAAAGGTGCTTATTTCTGGCGTGAACATGCAGTTCTACTCAAGAGTAAGCAACTAAGCGAAATAAAGCCATAGAACGCTTATTTGCCTTCGATCTATGCATTCTGACACTCCAACAATGTTTTCTGCTTCATTTTGGCTCATTTTACAAAGATGCTTATTTCTGGCGAGAACATGCAGTTCTACTCAAGAGTAAGCAACTAAGCGAAATAAAGCCATAGAACGCTTATTTGCCTTCGATCTATGCATTCTGACACTCCACCAATGTGATCTGCTTCAATTTGGCTCATTTTACAAAGATGCTTATTTCTGGCGTGAACATGCAGTTCTACTCAAGAGTAAGCAAGTAAGCGGAATAAAGCCATGGAACGCTTATTTGCCTACTATCTATGCATTCTGACACTCCAACAATGTTTTCTGCTTCAATTTGGCTCATTTTACAAAGATGCTTATTTCTGGCGTGAACATGCAGTTCTACTCAAGAGTAAGCAACTAAGCGAAATAAAGCCATAGAACGCTTATTTGCCTTCGATCTATGCATTCTGACACTCCAACAATGTTTTCTGCTTCATTTTGGCTCATTTTACAAAGATGCTTATTTCTGGCGAGAACATGCAGTTCTACTCAAGAGTAAGCAACTATGCGAAATAAAGCCATAGAACGCTTATTTGCCTTCGATCTATGCATTCTGACACTCCACCAATGTGATCTGCTTCAATTTGACTCATTTTACAAAGATGCTTATTTCTGGCGTGAACATGCAGTTCTACTCAAGAGTAAGCAACTAAGCGAAATAAAGCCATAGAACGCTTATTTGCCTTCGATCTATGCATTCTGACACTCCAACAATGTTTTCTGCTTCATTTTGGCTCATTTTACAAAGATGCTTATTTCTGGCGAGAACATGCAGTTCTACTCAAGAGTAAGCAACTAAGCGAAATAAAGCCATGGAACGCTTATTTGCCTTCTATCTATGCATTCTGACACTCCAACAATGTTTTCTGCTTCAATTTGGGTCATTTCACAAAGGTGCTCATTTCTTGAGTGAATATGCAGTTCTACTCAAGAGTAAGCAACTAAGCGAAATAAACCATAGAACGCTTATTTGCCTTCTATCTATGCATTCTGACACTCCAACAATGTTTTCTGCTTCAATTTGGCTCATTTTACAAAGATGCTTATTTCTGGCGTGAACATGCAGTTCTACTCAAGAGTAAGCAACTAAGCGAAATAAAGCCACGAAACGCTTATTTGCCTTTTATCTATGCATTCTGACACTCCAACAATGTTTTCTGCTTCAATTTGGCTCATTTTACAAAGATGCTTATTTCTGGCGTGAACATGCAATTCTACTCAAGAGTAAGCAACGAAGCGAAATAAAGCCATGGAACGCTTATTTGCCTTCTATCTATGCATTCTGACACTCCAACAATGTTTTCTGCTTCAATTTGGCTCATTTTACAAAGATGCTTATTTCTGGCGTGAACATGCAGTTCTACTCAAGAGTAAGAAACTAAGCGAAATAAAGCCATAGAACGCTTATTTACATTCTATCTATGCATTCTGACACTCCACTAATGTGATCTGCTTCAATTTGACTCATTTTACAAAGATGCTTATTTCTGGAGTGAACATGCAGTTCTACTCAAGAGTAAGCAAGTAAGCGAAATAAAGCCATGGAACGCTTATTTGCCTTCTATCTATGCATTCTGACACTCCAACAATGTTTTCTGCTTCAATTTGGGTCGTTTCACAAAGGTGCTCATTTCTTGAGTGAATATGCAGTTCTACTCAAGAGTAAGCAACTAAGCGAAATTAAGCCATAGAACGCTTATTTGCCTTCTATCTATGCATTCTGACACTCCAACAATGTTTTCTGCTTCAATTTGGCTCATTTTACAAAGATGCTTATTTCTGGCGTGAACATGCAGTTCTACTCAAGAGTAAGCAACTAAGCGAAATAAAGCCACGAAACGCTTATTTACATTCTATCTATGCATTCTGACACTCCAACAATGTTTTCTGCTTCAATTTGGCTCATTTTACAAAGATGCTTATTTCTGGCGTGAACATGCAGTTCTACTCAAGAGTAAGCAACTAAGCGAAATAAAGCCATGGAACGCTTATTTGCCTTCGATCTATGCATTCTGACACTCCACCAATGTGATCTGCTTCAATTTGGCTCATTTTACAAAGATGCTTATTGCTGGCGTGAACATGCAGTTCTACTCAAGAGTAAGCAACTAAGCGAAATAAAGCCACGGAACGCTTATTTTCCTTCTATCTATACATTCTGACACTCCAACAATGTGTTTTGCTTCACTTTGACTCATTTTACAAAGGTGCTTATTCCTGGAGTGAATATGCAGTTCTACTCAAGAGTAAGCAACTAAGCGAAATAAAGCCATGGAACGCTTATTTGCCTTCGATCTATGCATTCTGACACTCCAACAATGTGTTCTGCTTCAATTTGGCTCAATTTACAAAGATGCTTATTTCTGGCGTGAACATGCAGTTCTACTCAAGAGTAAGCAACTAAGAGAAATAAAGCCATAGAACGCTTATTTACATTCTATCTATGCATTCTGACACTCCACCAATGTGATCTGCTTCAATTTGACTCATTTTACAAAGATGCTTATTTCTGGAGTGAACATGCAGTTCTACTCAAGAGTAAGCAAGTAAGCGAAATAAAGCCATGGAACGCTTATTTGCCTTCTATCTATGCATTCTGACACTCCAACAATGTTTTCTGCTTCAATTTGGCTCATTTTACAAAGATGCTTATTTCTGGCGTGAACATGCAATTCTACTCAAGAGTAAGCAAGTAAGCGAAATAAAGCCATGGAACGCTTATTTGCCTTCTATCTATGCATTCTGACACTCCAACAATGTTTTCTGCTTCAATTTGGGTCGTTTCACAAAGGTGCTCATTTCTTGAGTGAATATGCAGTTCTACTCAAGAGTAAGCAACTAAGCGAAATTAAGCCATAGAACGCTTATTTGCCTTCTATCTATGCATTCTGACACTCCAACAATGTTTTCTGCTTCAATTTGGCTCATTTTACAAAGATGCTTATTTCTGGCGTGAACATGCAGTTCTACTCAAGAGTAAGCAACTAAGCGAAATAAAGCCACGGAACGCTTATTTTCCTTCTATCTATACATTCTGACACTCCAACAATGTGTTTTGCTTCACTTTGACTCATTTTACAAAGGTGCTTATTCCTGGAGTGAATATGCAGTTCTACTCAAGAGTAAGCAACTAAGCGAAATAAAGCCATGGAACGCTTATTTGCCTTCGATCTATGCATTCTGACACTCCAACAATGTGTTCTGCTTCAATTTGGCTCATTTTACAAAGATGCTTATTTCTGGCGTGAACATGCAGTTCTACTCAAGAGTAAGCAACTAAGAGAAATAAAGCCATAGAACGCTTATTTACATTCTATCTATGCATTTTGACACTCCACCAATGTGATCTGCTTCAATTTGACTCATTTTACAAAGATGCTTATTTCTGGAGTGAACATGCAGTTCTACTCAAGAGTAAGCAAGTAAGCGAAATAAAGCCATGGAACGCTTATTTACCTTCTATCTATGCATTCTGACACTCCAACAATGTTTTCTGCTTCAATTTGGGTCATTTCACAAAGGTGCTCATTTCTTGAGTGAATATGCAGTTCTACTCAAGAGTAAGCAACTAAGCGAAATAAAGCCATAGAACGCTTATTTGCCTTCTATCTATGCATTCTGACACTCCAACAATGTTTTCTGCTTCAATTTGGCTCATTTTACAAAGATGCTTATTTCTGGCGTGAACATGCAGTTCTACTCAAGAGTAAGCAACTAAGCGAAATAAAGCCATAGAACGCTTATTTGCCTTCGATCTATGCATTCTGACACTCCAACAATGTTTTCTGCTTCAATTTGGCTCATTTTACAAAGATGCTTATTTCTGGCGTGAACATGCAGTTCTACTCAAGAGTAAGCAACTAAGCGAAATAAAGCCACGGAACGCTTATTTTCCTTCTATCTATACATTCTGACACTCCAACAATGTGTTTTGCTTCACTTTGACTCATTTTACAAAGGTGCTTATTCCTGGAGTGAATATGCAGTTCTACTCAAGAGTAAGCAACTAAGCGAAATAAAGCCATGGAACGCTTATTTGCCTTCGATCTATGCATTCTGACACTCCAACAATGTGTTCTGCTTCAATTTGGCTCATTTTACAAAGATGCTTATTTCTGGCGTGAACATGCAGTTCTACTCAAGAGTAAGCAACTAAGAGAAATAAAGCCATAGAACGCTTATTTACATTCTATCTATGCATTTTGACACTCCACCAATGTGATCTGCTTCAATTTGACTCATTTTACAAAGATGCTTATTTCTGGAGTGAACATGCAGTTCTACTCAAGAGTAAGCAAGTAAGCGAAATAAAGCCATGGAACGCTTATTTACCTTCTATCTATGCATTCTGACACTCCAACAATGTTTTCTGCTTCAATTTGGGTCATTTCACAAAGGTGCTCATTTCTTGAGTGAATATGCAGTTCTACTCAAGAGTAAGCAACTAAGCGAAATAAAGCCATAGAACGCTTATTTGCCTTCTATCTATGCATTCTGACACTCCAACAATGTTTTCTGCTTCAATTTGGCTCATTTTACAAAGATGCTTATTTCTGGCGTGAACATGCAGTTCTACTCAAGAGTAAGCAACTAAGCGAAATAAAGCCATAGAACGCTTATTTGCCTTCGATCTATGCATTCTGACACTCCAACAATGTTTTCTGCTTCAATTTGGCTCATTTTACAAAGATGCTTATTTCTGGCGTGAACATGCAGTTCTACTCAAGAGTAAGCAACTAAGCGAAATAAAGCCATGGAACGCTTATTTGCCTTCTATCTATGCATTCTGACACTCCAACAATGTTTTCTGCTTCAATTTGGCTCATTTTACAAAGGTGCTTATTTCTGGCGTGAACATGCAGTTCTACTCAAGAGTAAGCAACTAAGCGAAATAAAGCCATAGAACGCTTATTTGCCTTCGATCTATGCATTCTGACACTCCAACAATGTTTTCTGCTTCATTTTGGCTCATTTTACAAAGATGCTTATTTCTGGCGAGAACATGCAGTTCTACTCAAGAGTAAGCAACTAAGCGAAATAAAGCCATAGAACGCTTATTTGCCTTCGATCTATGCATTCTGACACTCCACCAATGTGATCTGCTTCAATTTGGCTCATTTTACAAAGATGCTTATTTCTGGCGTGAACATGCAGTTCTACTCAAGAGTAAGCAAGTAAGCGGAATAAAGCCATGGAACGCTTATTTGCCTACTATCTATGCATTCTGACACTCCAACAATGTTTTCTGCTTCAATTTGGCTCATTTTACAAAGATGCTTATTTCTGGCGTGAACATGCAGTTCTACTCAAGAGTAAGCAACTAAGCGAAATAAAGCCATAGAACGCTTATTTGCCTTCGATCTATGCATTCTGACACTCCAACAATGTTTTCTGCTTCATTTTGGCTCATTTTACAAAGATGCTTATTTCTGGCGAGAACATGCAGTTCTACTCAAGAGTAAGCAACTATGCGAAATAAAGCCATAGAACGCTTATTTGCCTTCGATCTATGCATTCTGACACTCCACCAATGTGATCTGCTTCAATTTGACTCATTTTACAAAGATGCTTATTTCTGGCGTGAACATGCAGTTCTACTCAAGAGTAAGCAACTAAGCGAAATAAAGCCATAGAACGCTTATTTGCCTTCGATCTATGCATTCTGACACTCCAACAATGTTTTCTGCTTCATTTTGGCTCATTTTACAAAGATGCTTATTTCTGGCGAGAACATGCAGTTCTACTCAAGAGTAAGCAACTAAGCGAAATAAAGCCATGGAACGCTTATTTGCCTTCTATCTATGCATTCTGACACTCCAACAATGTTTTCTGCTTCAATTTGGGTCATTTCACAAAGGTGCTCATTTCTTGAGTGAATATGCAGTTCTACTCAAGAGTAAGCAACTAAGCGAAATAAACCATAGAACGCTTATTTGCCTTCTATCTATGCATTCTGACACTCCAACAATGTTTTCTGCTTCAATTTGGCTCATTTTACAAAGATGCTTATTTCTGGCGTGAACATGCAGTTCTACTCAAGAGTAAGCAACTAAGCGAAATAAAGCCACGAAACGCTTATTTGCCTTTTATCTATGCATTCTGACACTCCAACAATGTTTTCTGCTTCAATTTGGCTCATTTTACAAAGATGCTTATTTCTGGCGTGAACATGCAATTCTACTCAAGAGTAAGCAACGAAGCGAAATAAAGCCATGGAACGCTTATTTGCCTTCTATCTATGCATTCTGACACTCCAACAATGTTTTCTGCTTCAATTTGGCTCATTTTACAAAGATGCTTATTTCTGGCGTGAACATGCAGTTCTACTCAAGAGTAAGAAACTAAGCGAAATAAAGCCATAGAACGCTTATTTACATTCTATCTATGCATTCTGACACTCCACTAATGTGATCTGCTTCAATTTGACTCATTTTACAAAGATGCTTATTTCTGGAGTGAACATGCAGTTCTACTCAAGAGTAAGCAAGTAAGCGAAATAAAGCCATGGAACGCTTATTTGCCTTCTATCTATGCATTCTGACACTCCAACAATGTTTTCTGCTTCAATTTGGGTCGTTTCACAAAGGTGCTCATTTCTTGAGTGAATATGCAGTTCTACTCAAGAGTAAGCAACTAAGCGAAATTAAGCCATAGAACGCTTATTTGCCTTCTATCTATGCATTCTGACACTCCAACAATGTTTTCTGCTTCAATTTGGCTCATTTTACAAAGATGCTTATTTCTGGCGTGAACATGCAGTTCTACTCAAGAGTAAGCAACTAAGCGAAATAAAGCCACGAAACGCTTATTTACATTCTATCTATGCATTCTGACAATCCAACAATGTTTTCTGCTTCAATTTGGCTCATTTTACAAAGATGCTTATTTCTGGCGTGAACATGCAGTTCTACTCAAGAGTAAGCAACTAAGCGAAATAAAGCCATGGAACGCTTATTTGCCTTCGATCTATGCATTCTGACACTCCACCAATGTGATCTGCTTCAATTTGGCTCATTTTACAAAGATGCTTATTGCTGGCGTGAACATGCAGTTCTACTCAAGAGTAAGCAACTAAGCGAAATAAAGCCACGGAACGCTTATTTTCCTTCTATCTATACATTCTGACACTCCAACAATGTGTTTTGCTTCACTTTGACTCATTTTACAAAGGTGCTTATTCCTGGAGTGAATATGCAGTTCTACTCAAGAGTAAGCAACTAAGCGAAATAAAGCCATGGAACGCTTATTTGCCTTCGATCTATGCATTCTGACACTCCAACAATGTGTTCTGCTTCAATTTGGCTCAATTTACAAAGATGCTTATTTCTGGCGTGAACATGCAGTTCTACTCAAGAGTAAGCAACTAAGAGAAATAAAGCCATAGAACGCTTATTTACATTCTATCTATGCATTCTGACACTCCACCAATGTGATCTGCTTCAATTTGACTCATTTTACAAAGATGCTTATTTCTGGAGTGAACATGCAGTTCTACTCAAGAGTAAGCAAGTAAGCGAAATAAAGCCATGGAACGCTTATTTGCCTTCTATCTATGCATTCTGACACTCCAACAATGTTTTCTGCTTCAATTTGGCTCATTTTACAAAGATGCTTATTTCTGGCGTGAACATGCAATTCTACTCAAGAGTAAGCAACTAAGCGAAATAAAGCCATGGAACGCTTATTTGCCTTCTATCTATGCATTCTGACACTCCAACAATGTTTTCTGCTTCAATTTGGCTCATTTTACAAAGATGCTTATTTCTGGCGTGAACATGCAGTTCTACTCAAGAGTAAGCAACTAAGCGAAATAAAGCCATAGAACGCTTATTTACATTCTATCTCTGCATTCTGACACTCCACGAATGTGATCTGCTTCAATTTGACTCATTTTACAAAGATGCTTATTTCTGGAGTGAACATGCAGTTCTACTCAAGAGTAAGCAAGTAAGCGAAATAAAGCCATGGAACGCTTATTTGCCTTCTATCTATGCATTCTGACACTCCAACAATGTTTTCTGCTTCAATTTGGGTCGTTTCACAAAGGTGCTCATTTCTTGAGTGAATATTCAGTTCTACTCAAGAGTAAGCAACTAAGCGAAATAAAGCCATAGAACGCTTATTTGCCTTCTATCTATGCATTCTGACACTCCAACAATGTGTTCTGCTTCAATTTGGCTCATTTTACAAAGATGCTTATTTCTGGCGTGAACATGCAGTTCTACTCAAGAGTAAGCAACTAAGAGAAATAAAGCCATAGAACGCTTATTTACATTCTATCTATGCATTTTGACACTCCACCAATGTGATCTGCTTCAATTTGACTCATTTTACAAAGATGCTTATTTCTGGAGTGAACATGCAGTTCTACTCAAGAGTAAGCAAGTAAGCGAAATAAAGCCATGGAACGCTTATTTACCTTCTATCTATGCATTCTGACACTCCAACAATGTTTTCTGCTTCAATTTGGGTCATTTCACAAAGGTGCTCATTTCTTGAGTGAATATGCAGTTCTACTCAAGAGTAAGCAACTAAGCGAAATAAAGCCATAGAACGCTTATTTGCCTTCTATCTATGCATTCTGACACTCCAACAATGTTTTCTGCTTCAATTTGGCTCATTTTACAAAGATGCTTATTTCTGGCGTGAACATGCAGTTCTACTCAAGAGTAAGCAACTAAGCGAAATAAAGCCATAGAACGCTTATTTGCCTTCGATCTATGCATTCTGACACTCCAACAATGTTTTCTGCTTCAATTTGGCTCATTTTACAAAGATGCTTATTTCTGGCGTGAACATGCAGTTCTACTCAAGAGTAAGCAACTAAGCGAAATAAAGCCATGGAACGCTTATTTGCCTTCTATCTATGCATTCTGACACTCCAACAATGTTTTCTGCTTCAATTTGGCTCATTTTACAAAGGTGCTTATTTCTGGCGTGAACATGCAGTTCTACTCAAGAGTAAGCAACTAAGCGAAATAAAGCCATAGAACGCTTATTTGCCTTCGATCTATGCATTCTGACACTCCAACAATGTTTTCTGCTTCATTTTGGCTCATTTTACAAAGATGCTTATTTCTGGCGAGAACATGCAGTTCTACTCAAGAGTAAGCAACTAAGCGAAATAAAGCCATAGAACGCTTATTTGCCTTCGATCTATGCATTCTGACACTCCACCAATGTGATCTGCTTCAATTTGGCTCATTTTACAAAGATGCTTATTTCTGGCGTGAACATGCAGTTCTACTCAAGAGTAAGCAAGTAAGCGGAATAAAGCCATGGAACGCTTATTTGCCTACTATCTATGCATTCTGACACTCCAACAATGTTTTCTGCTTCAATTTGGCTCATTTTACAAAGATGCTTATTTCTGGCGTGAACATGCAGTTCTACTCAAGAGTAAGCAACTAAGCGAAATAAAGCCATAGAACGCTTATTTGCCTTCGATCTATGCATTCTGACACTCCAACAATGTTTTCTGCTTCATTTTGGCTCATTTTACAAAGATGCTTATTTCTGGGGAGAACATGCAGTTCTACTCAAGAGTAAGCAACTATGCGAAATAAAGCCATAGAACGCTTATTTGCCTTCGATCTATGCATTCTGACACTCCACCAATGTGATCTGCTTCAATTTGACTCATTTTACAAAGATGCTTATTTCTGGCGTGAACATGCAGTTCTACTCAAGAGTAAGCAACTAAGCGAAATAAAGCCATAGAACGCTTATTTGCCTTCGATCTATGCATTCTGACACTCCAACAATGTTTTCTGCTTCATTTTGGCTCATTTTACAAAGATGCTTATTTCTGGCGAGAACATGCAGTTCTACTCAAGAGTAAGCAACTAAGCGAAATAAAGCCATGGAACGCTTATTTGCCTTCTATCTATGCATTCTGACACTCCAACAATGTTTTCTGCTTCAATTTGGGTCATTTCACAAAGGTGCTCATTTCTTGAGTGAATATGCAGTTCTACTCAAGAGTAAGCAACTAAGCGAAATAAACCATAGAACGCTTATTTGCCTTCTATCTATGCATTCTGACACTCCAACAATGTTTTCTGCTTCAATTTGGCTCATTTTACAAAGATGCTTATTTCTGGCGTGAACATGCAGTTCTACTCAAGAGTAAGCAACTAAGCGAAATAAAGCCACGAAACGCTTATTTGCCTTTTATCTATGCATTCTGACACTCCAACAATGTTTTCTGCTTCAATTTGGCTCATTTTACAAAGATGCTTATTTCTGGCGTGAACATGCAATTCTACTCAAGAGTAAGCAACGAAGCGAAATAAAGCCATGGAACGCTTATTTGCCTTCTATCTATGCATTCTGACACTCCAACAATGTTTTCTGCTTCAATTTGGCTCATTTTACAAAGATGCTTATTTCTGGCGTGAACATGCAGTTCTACTCAAGAGTAAGCAAGTAAGCGAAATAAAGCCATGGAACGCTTATTTGCCTTCTATCTATGCATTCTGACACTCCAACAATGTTTTCTGCTTCAATTTGGGTCGTTTCACAAAGGTGCTCATTTCTTGAGTGAATATTCAGTTCTACTCAAGAGTAAGCAACTAAGCGAAATAAAGCCATAGAACGCTTATTTGCCTTCTATCTATGCATTCTGACACTCCAACAATGTGTTCTGCTTCAATTTGGCTCATTTTACAAAGATGCTTATTTCTGGCGTGAACATGCAGTTCTACTCAAGAGTAAGCAACTAAGAGAAATAAAGCCATAGAACGCTTATTTACATTCTATCTATGCATTTTGACACTCCACCAATGTGATCTGCTTCAATTTGACTCATTTTACAAAGATGCTTATTTCTGGAGTGAACATGCAGTTCTACTCAAGAGTAAGCAAGTAAGCGAAATAAAGCCATGGAACGCTTATTTACCTTCTATCTATGCATTCTGACACTCCAACAATGTTTTCTGCTTCAATTTGGGTCATTTCACAAAGGTGCTCATTTCTTGAGTGAATATGCAGTTCTACTCAAGAGTAAGCAACTAAGCGAAATAAAGCCATAGAACGCTTATTTGCCTTCTATCTATGCATTCTGACACTCCAACAATGTTTTCTGCTTCAATTTGGCTCATTTTACAAAGATGCTTATTTCTGGCGTGAACATGCAGTTCTACTCAAGAGTAAGCAACTAAGCGAAATAAAGCCATAGAACGCTTATTTGCCTTCGATCTATGCATTCTGACACTCCAACAATGTTTTCTGCTTCAATTTGGCTCATTTTACAAAGATGCTTATTTCTGGCGTGAACATGCAGTTCTACTCAAGAGTAAGCAACTAAGCGAAATAAAGCCATGGAACGCTTATTTGCCTTCTATCTATGCATTCTGACACTCCAACAATGTTTTCTGCTTCAATTTGGCTCATTTTACAAAGGTGCTTATTTCTGGCGTGAACATGCAGTTCTACTCAAGAGTAAGCAACTAAGCGAAATAAAGCCATAGAACGCTTATTTGCCTTCGATCTATGCATTCTGACACTCCAACAATGTTTTCTGCTTCATTTTGGCTCATTTTACAAAGATGCTTATTTCTGGCGAGAACATGCAGTTCTACTCAAGAGTAAGCAACTAAGCGAAATAAAGCCATAGAACGCTTATTTGCCTTCGATCTATGCATTCTGACACTCCACCAATGTGATCTGCTTCAATTTGGCTCATTTTACAAAGATGCTTATTTCTGGCGTGAACATGCAGTTCTACTCAAGAGTAAGCAAGTAAGCGGAATAAAGCCATGGAACGCTTATTTGCCTACTATCTATGCATTCTGACACTCCAACAATGTTTTCTGCTTCAATTTGGCTCATTTTACAAAGATGCTTATTTCTGGCGTGAACATGCAGTTCTACTCAAGAGTAAGCAACTAAGCGAAATAAAGCCATAGAACGCTTATTTGCCTTCGATCTATGCATTCTGACACTCCAACAATGTTTTCTGCTTCATTTTGGCTCATTTTACAAAGATGCTTATTTCTGGGGAGAACATGCAGTTCTACTCAAGAGTAAGCAACTATGCGAAATAAAGCCATAGAACGCTTATTTGCCTTCGATCTATGCATTCTGACACTCCACCAATGTGATCTGCTTCAATTTGACTCATTTTACAAAGATGCTTATTTCTGGCGTGAACATGCAGTTCTACTCAAGAGTAAGCAACTAAGCGAAATAAAGCCATAGAACGCTTATTTGCCTTCGATCTATGCATTCTGACACTCCAACAATGTTTTCTGCTTCATTTTGGCTCATTTTACAAAGATGCTTATTTCTGGCGAGAACATGCAGTTCTACTCAAGAGTAAGCAACTAAGCGAAATAAAGCCATGGAACGCTTATTTGCCTTCTATCTATGCATTCTGACACTCCAACAATGTTTTCTGCTTCAATTTGGGTCATTTCACAAAGGTGCTCATTTCTTGAGTGAATATGCAGTTCTACTCAAGAGTAAGCAACTAAGCGAAATAAACCATAGAACGCTTATTTGCCTTCTATCTATGCATTCTGACACTCCAACAATGTTTTCTGCTTCAATTTGGCTCATTTTACAAAGATGCTTATTTCTGGCGTGAACATGCAGTTCTACTCAAGAGTAAGCAACTAAGCGAAATAAAGCCACGAAACGCTTATTTGCCTTTTATCTATGCATTCTGACACTCCAACAATGTTTTCTGCTTCAATTTGGCTCATTTTACAAAGATGCTTATTTCTGGCGTGAACATGCAATTCTACTCAAGAGTAAGCAACGAAGCGAAATAAAGCCATGGAACGCTTATTTGCCTTCTATCTATGCATTCTGACACTCCAACAATGTTTTCTGCTTCAATTTGGCTCATTTTACAAAGATGCTTATTTCTGGCGTGAACATGCAGTTCTACTCAAGAGTAAGCAAGTAAGCGAAATAAAGCCATGGAACGCTTATTTGCCTTCTATCTATGCATTCTGACACTCCAACAATGTTTTCTGCTTCAATTTGGGTCGTTTCACAAAGGTGCTCATTTCTTGAGTGAATATGCAGTTCTACTCAAGAGTAAGCAACTAAGCGAAATTAAGCCATAGAACGCTTATTTGCCTTCTATCTATGCATTCTGACACTCCAACAATGTTTTCTGCTTCAATTTGGCTCATTTTACAAAGATGCTTATTTCTGGCGTGAACATGCAGTTCTACTCAAGAGTAAGCAACTAAGCGAAATAAAGCCACGAAACGCTTATTTACATTCTATCTATGCATTCTGACACTCCAACAATGTTTTCTGCTTCAATTTGGCTCATTTTACAAAGATGCTTATTTCTGGCGTGAACATGCAGTTCTACTCAAGAGTAAGCAACTAAGCGAAATAAAGCCATGGAACGCTTATTTGCCTTCTATCTATGCATTCTGACACTCCAACAATGTTTTCTGCTTCAATTTGGGTCATTTCACAAAGGTGCTTATTTCTGGCGTGAACATGCAATTCTACTCAAGAGTAAGCAACTAAGCGAAATAAAGCCATGGAACGCTTATTTGCCTTCTATCTATGCATTCTGACACTCCAACAATGTTTTCTGCTTCAATTTGGCTCATTTTACAAAGATGCTTATTTCTGGTGTGAACATGCAGTTCTACTCAAGAGTAAGCAACTAAGAGAAATAAAGCCATAGAACGCTTATTTACATTCTATCTATGCATTCTGACACTCCACCAATGTGATCTGCTTCATTTTGGCTCATTTTACAAAGATGCTTATTTCTGGCGAGAACATGCAGTTCTACTCAAGAGTAAGCAAGTAAGCGAAATAAAGCCATGGAACGCTTATTTGCCTTCTATCTATGCATTCTGACACTCCAACAATGTTTTCTGCTTCAATTTGGGTCATTTCACAAAGGTGCTCATTTCTTGAGTGAATATGCAGTTCTACTCAAGAGTAAGCAACTAAGCGAAATAAAGCCATAGAACGCTTATTTGCCTTCTATCTATGCATTCTGACACTCCAACAATGTTTTCTGCTTCAATTTGGCTCATTTTACAAAGATGCTTATTTCTGGCGTGAACATGCAGTTCTACTCAAGAGTAAGCAACTAAGCGAAATAAAGCCACGAAACGCTTATTTGCCTTCTATCTATGCATTCTGACACTCCAACAATGTTTTCTGCTTCAATTTGGCTCATTTTACAAAGATGCTTATTTCTGGCGTGAACATGCAATTCTACTCAAGAGTAAGCAACTAAGCGAAATAAAGCCATGGAACGCTTATTTGCCTTCTATCTATGCATTCTGACACTCCAACAATGTTTTCTGCTTCAATTTGGCTCATTTTACAAAGATGCTTATTTCTGGCGTGAACATGCAGTTCTACTCAAGAGTAAGCAACTAAGCGAAATAAAGCCATAGAACGCTTATTTACATTCTATCTCTGCATTCTGACACTCCACCAATGTGATCTGCTTCAATTTGACTCATTTTACAAAGATGCTTATTTCTGGAGTGAACATGCAGTTCTACTCAAGAGTAAGCAAGTAAGCGAAATAAAGCCATGGAACGCTTATTTGCCTTCTATCTATGCATTCTGACACTCCAACAATGTTTTCTGCTTCAATTTGGCTCATTTTACAAAGATGCTTATTTCTGGCGTGAACATGCAGTTCTACTCAAGAGTAAGAAACTAAGCGAAATAAAGCCATAGAACGCTTATTTACATTCTATCTATGCATTCTGACACTCCACTAATGTGATCTGCTTCAATTTGACTCATTTTACAAAGATGCTTATTTCTGGAGTGAACATGCAGTTCTACTCAAGAGTAAGCAAGTAAGCGAAATAAAGCCATGGAACGCTTATTTGCCTTCTATCTATGCATTCTGACACTCCAACAATGTTTTCTGCTTCAATTTGGGTCGTTTCACAAAGGTGCTCATTTCTTGAGTGAATATGCAGTTCTACTCAAGAGTAAGCAACTAAGCGAAATAAAGCCATAGAACGCTTATTTGCCTTCTATCTATGCATTCTGACACTCCAACAATGTTTTCTGCTTCAATTTGGCTCATTTTACAAAGATGCTTATTTCTGGCGTGAACATGCAGTTCTACTCAAGAGTAAGCAACTAAGCGAAATAAAGCCACGGAACGCTTATTTTCCTTCTATCTATACATTCTGACACTCCAACAATGTGTTTTGCTTCACTTTGACTCATTTTACAAAGCTGCTTATTCCTGGAGTGAATATGCAGTTCTACTCAAGAGTAAGCAACTAAGCGAAATAAAGCCATGGAACGCTTATTTGCCTTCGATCTATGCATTCTGACACTCCAACAATGTGTTCTGCTTCAATTTGGCTCATTTTACAAAGATGCTTATTTCTGGCGTGAACATGCAGTTCTACTCAAGAGTAAGCAACTAAGCGAAATAAAGCCATGGAACGCTTATTTGCCTTCTATCTATGCATTCTGACACTCCAACAATGTTTTCTGCTTCAATTTGGCTCATTTTACAAAGATGCTTATTTCTGGCGTGAACATGCAGTTCTACTCAAGAGTAAGCAACTAAGAGAAATAAAGCCATAGAACGCTTATTTACATTCTATCTATGCATTTTGACACTCCAACAATGTTTTCTGCTTCAATTTGGCTCATTTTACAAAGATGCTTATTTCTGGCGTGAACATGCAGTTCTACTCAAGAGTAAGCAACTAAGCGAAATAAAGCCACGAAACGCTTATTTACATTCTATCTATGCATTCTGACACTCCAACAATGTTTTCTGCTTCAATTTGGCTCATTTTACAAAGATGCTTATTTCTGGCGTGAACATGCAATTCTACTCAAGAGTAAGCAACTAAGCGAAATAAAGCCATGGAACGCTTATTTGCCTTCTATCTATGCATTCTGACACTCCAACAATGTTTTCTGCTTCAATTTGGCTCATTTTACAAAGATGCTTATTTCTGGCGTGAACATGCAGTTCTACTCAAGAGTAAGCAACTAAGCGAAATAAAGCCATAGAACGCTTATTTACATTCTATCTCTGCATTCTGACACTCCACCAATGTGATCTGCTTCAATTTGACTCATTTTACAAAGATGCTTATTTCTGGAGTGAACATGCAGTTCTACTCAAGAGTAAGCAAGTAAGCGAAATAAAGCCATGGAACGCTTATTTGCCTTCTATCTATGCATTCTGACACTCCAACAATGTTTTCTGCTTCAATTTGGCTCATTTTACAAAGATGCTTATTTCTGGCGTGAACATGCAGTTCTACTCAAGAGTAAGAAACTAAGCGAAATAAAGCCATAGAACGCTTATTTACATTCTATCTATGCATTCTGACACTCCACTAATGTGATCTGCTTCAATTTGACTCATTTTACAAAGATGCTTATTTCTGGAGTGAACATGCAGTTCTACTCAAGAGTAAGCAAGTAAGCGAAATAAAGCCATGGAACGCTTATTTGCCTTCTATCTATGCATTCTGACACTCCAACAATGTTTTCTGCTTCAATTTGGGTCGTTTCACAAAGGTGCTCATTTCTTGAGTGAATATGCAGTTCTACTCAAGAGTAAGCAACTAAGCGAAATAAAGCCATAGAACGCTTATTTGCCTTCTATCTATGCATTCTGACACTCCAACAATGTTTTCTGCTTCAATTTGGCTCATTTTACAAAGATGCTTATTTCTGGCGTGAACATGCAGTTCTACTCAAGAGTAAGCAACTAAGCGAAATAAAGCCACGGAACGCTTATTTTCCTTCTATCTATACATTCTGACACTCCAACAATGTGTTTTGCTTCACTTTGACTCATTTTACAAAGCTGCTTATTCCTGGAGTGAATATGCAGTTCTACTCAAGAGTAAGCAACTAAGCGAAATAAAGCCATGGAACGCTTATTTGCCTTCTATCTATGCATTCTGACACTCCAACAATGTTTTCTGCTTCAATTTGGCTCATTTTACAAAGATGCTTATTTCTGGCGTGAACATGCAGTTCTACTCAAGAGTAAGCAACTAAGAGAAATAAAGCCATAGAACGCTTATTTACATTCTATCTATGCATTTTGACACTCCACCAATGTGATCTGCTTCAATTTGACTCATTTTACAAAGATGCTTATTTCTGGAGTGAACATGCAGTTCTACTCAAGAGTAAGCAAGTAAGCGAAATAAAGCCATGGAACGCTTATTCGCCTTCTATCTATGCATTCTGACACTCCAACAATGTTTTCTGCTTCAATTTGGGTCATTTCACAAAGGTGCTCATTTCTTGAGTGAATATGCAGTTCTACTCAAGAGTAAGCAACTAAGCGAAATTAAGCCATAGAACGCTTATTTGCCTTCTATCTATGCATTCTGACACTCCAACAATGTTTTCTGCTTCAATTTGGGTCATTTCACAAAGGTGCTTATTTCTGGCGTGAACATGCAATTCTACTCAAGAGTAAGCAACTAAGCGAAATAAAGCCATGGAACGCTTATTTGCCTTCTATCTATGCATTCTGACACTCCAACAATGTTTTCTGCTTCAATTTGGCTCATTTTACAAAGATGCTTATTTCTGGCGTGAACATGCAGTTCTACTCAAGAGTAAGCAACTAAGCGAAATAAAGCCATAGAACGCTTATTTACATTCTATCTATGCATTCTGACACTCCACCAATGTGATCTGCTTCATTTTGGCTCATTTTACAAAGATGCTTATTTCTGGCGAGAACATGCAGTTCTACTCAAGAGTAAGCAAGTAAGCGAAATAAAGCCATGGAACGCTTATTTGCCTTCTATCTATGCATTCTGAAACTCCAACAATGTTTTCTGCTTCAATTTGGGTCATTTCACAAAGGTGCTCATTTCTTGAGTGAATATGCAGTTCTACTCAAGAGTAAGCAACTAAGCGAAATAAAGCCATAGAACGCTTATTTGCCTTCTATCTATGCATTCTGACACTCCAACAATGTTTTCTGCTTCAATTTGGCTCATTTTACAAAGATGCTTATTTCTGGCGTGAACATGCAGTTCTACTCAAGAGTAAGCAACTAAGCGAAATAAAGCCACGAAACGCTTATTTGCCTTCTATCTATGCATTCTGACACTCCAACAATGTTTTCTGCTTCAATTTGGCTCATTTTACAAAGATGCTTATTTCTGGCGTGAACATGCAATTCTACTCAAGAGTAAGCAACTAAGCGAAATAAAGCCATGGAACGCTTATTTGCCTTCTATCTATGCATTCTGACACTCCAACAATGTTTTCTGCTTCAATTTGGCTCATTTTACAAAGATGCTTATTTCTGGCGTGAACATGCAGTTCTACTCAAGAGTAAGCAACTAAGCGAAATAAAGCCATAGAACGCTTATTTACATTCTATCTCTGCATTCTGACACTCCACCAATGTGATCTGCTTCAATTTGACTCATTTTACAAAGATGCTTATTTCTGGAGTGAACATGCAGTTCTACTCAAGAGTAAGCAAGTAAGCGAAATAAAGCCATGGAACGCTTATTTGCCTTCTATCTATGCATTCTGACACTCCAACAATGTTTTCTGCTTCAATTTGGCTCATTTTACAAAGATGCTTATTTCTGGCGTGAACATGCAGTTCTACTCAAGAGTAAGAAACTAAGCGAAATAAAGCCATAGAACGCTTATTTACATTCTATCTATGCATTCTGACACTCCACTAATGTGATCTGCTTCAATTTGACTCATTTTACAAAGATGCTTATTTCTGGAGTGAACATGCAGTTCTACTCAAGAGTAAGCAAGTAAGCGAAATAAAGCCATGGAACGCTTATTTGCCTTCTATCTATGCATTCTGACACTCCAACAATGTTTTCTGCTTCAATTTGGGTCGTTTCACAAAGGTGCTCATTTCTTGAGTGAATATGCAGTTCTACTCAAGAGTAAGCAACTAAGCGAAATAAAGCCATAGAACGCTTATTTACATTCTATCTCTGCATTCTGACACTCCACCAATGTGATCTGCTTCAATTTGACTCATTTTACAAAGATGCTTATTTCTGGAGTGAACATGCAGTTCTACTCAAGAGTAAGCAAGTAAGCGAAATAAAGCCATGGAACGCTTATTTGCCTTCTATCTATGCATTCTGACACTCCAACAATGTTTTCTGCTTCAATTTGGCTCATTTTACAAAGATGCTTATTTCTGGCGTGAACATGCAGTTCTACTCAAGAGTAAGAAACTAAGCGAAATAAAGCCATAGAACGCTTATTTACATTCTATCTATGCTTTCTGACACTCCACTAATGTGATCTGCTTCAATTTGACTCATTTTACAAAGATGCTTATTTCTGGAGTGAACATGCAGTTCTACTCAAGAGTAAGCAAGTAAGCGAAATAAAGCCATGGAACGCTTATTTGCCTTCTATCTATGCATTCTGACACTCCAACAATGTTTTCTGCTTCAATTTGGGTCGTTTCACAAAGGTGCTCATTTCTTGAGTGAATATGCAGTTCTACTCAAGAGTAAGCAACTAAGCGAAATAAAGCCATAGAACGCTTATTTGCCTTCTATCTATGCATTCTGACACTCCAACAATGTTTTCTGCTTCAATTTGGCTCATTTTACAAAGATGCTTATTTCTGGCGTGAACATGCAGTTCTACTCAAGAGTAAGCAACTAAGCGAAATAAAGCCACGGAACGCTTATTTTCCTTCTATCTATACATTCTGACACTCCAACAATGTGTTTTGCTTCACTTTGACTCATTTTACAAAGCTGCTTATTCCTGGAGTGAATATGCAGTTCTACTCAAGAGTAAGCAACTAAGCGAAATAAAGCCATGGAACGCTTATTTGCCTTCGATCTATGCATTCTGACACTCCAACAATGTGTTCTGCTTCAATTTGGCTCATTTTACAAAGATGCTTATTTCTGGCGTGAACATGCAGTTCTACTCAAGAGTAAGCAACTAAGCGAAATAAAGCCACGAAACGCTTATTTACATTCTATCTATGCATTCTGACACTCCAACAATGTTTTCTGCTTCAATTTGGCTCATTTTACAAAGATGCTTATTTCTGGCGTGAACATGCAATTCTACTCAAGAGTAAGCAACTAAGCGAAATAAAGCCATGGAACGCTTATTTGCCTTCTATCTATGCATTCTGACACTCCAACAATGTTTTCTGCTTCAATTTGGCTCATTTTACAAAGATGCTTATTTCTGGCGTGAACATGCAGTTCTACTCAAGAGTAAGCAACTAAGCGAAATAAAGCCATAGAACGCTTATTTACATTCTATCTCTGCATTCTGACACTCCACCAATGTGATCTGCTTCAATTTGACTCATTTTACAAAGATGCTTATTTCTGGAGTGAACATGCAGTTCTACTCAAGAGTAAGCAAGTAAGCGAAATAAAGCCATGGAACGCTTATTTGCCTTCTATCTATGCATTCTGACACTCCAACAATGTTTTCTGCTTCAATTTGGCTCATTTTACAAAGATGCTTATTTCTGGCGTGAACATGCAGTTCTACTCAAGAGTAAGAAACTAAGCGAAATAAAGCCATAGAACGCTTATTTACATTCTATCTATGCATTCTGACACTCCACTAATGTGATCTGCTTCAATTTGACTCATTTTACAAAGATGCTTATTTCTGGAGTGAACATGCAGTTCTACTCAAGAGTAAGCAAGTAAGCGAAATAAAGCCATGGAACGCTTATTTGCCTTCTATCTATGCATTCTGACACTCCAACAATGTTTTCTGCTTCAATTTGGGTCGTTTCACAAAGGTGCTCATTTCTTGAGTGAATATGCAGTTCTACTCAAGAGTAAGCAACTAAGCGAAATTAAGCCATAGAACGCTTATTTGCCTTCTATCTATGCATTCTGACACTCCAACAATGTTTTCTGCTTCAATTTGGGTCATTTCACAAAGGTGCTTATTTCTGGCGTGAACATGCAATTCTACTCAAGAGTAAGCAACTAAGCGAAATAAAGCCATGGAACGCTTATTTGCCTTCTATCTATGCATTCTGACACTCCAACAATGTTTTCTGCTTCAATTTGGCTCATTTTACAAAGATGCTTATTTCTGGCGTGAACATGCAGTTCTACTCAAGAGTAAGCAACTAAGCGAAATAAAGCCATAGAACGCTTATTTACATTCTATCTATGCATTCTGACACTCCACCAATGTGATCTGCTTCATTTTGGCTCATTTTACAAAGATGCTTATTTCTGGCGAGAACATGCAGTTCTACTCAAGAGTAAGCAAGTAAGCGAAATAAAGCCATGGAACGCTTATTTGCCTTCTATCTATGCATTCTGAAACTCCAACAATGTTTTCTGCTTCAATTTGGGTCATTTCACAAAGGTGCTCATTTCTTGAGTGAATATGCAGTTCTACTCAAGAGTAAGCAACTAAGCGAAATAAAGCCATAGAACGCTTATTTGCCTTCTATCTATGCATTCTGACACTCCAACAATGTTTTCTGCTTCAATTTGGCTCATTTTACAAAGATGCTTATTTCTGGCGTGAACATGCAGTTCTACTCAAGAGTAAGCAACTAAGCGAAATAAAGCCACGAAACGCTTATTTGCCTTCTATCTATGCATTCTGACACTCCAACAATGTTTTCTGCTTCAATTTGGCTCATTTTACAAAGATGCTTATTTCTGGCGTGAACATGCAATTCTACTCAAGAGTAAGCAACTAAGCGAAATAAAGCCATGGAACGCTTATTTGCCTTCTATCTATGCATTCTGACACTCCAACAATGTTTTCTGCTTCAATTTGGCTCATTTTACAAAGATGCTTATTTCTGGCGTGAACATGCAGTTCTACTCAAGAGTAAGCAACTAAGCGAAATAAAGCCATAGAACGCTTATTTACATTCTATCTCTGCATTCTGACACTCCACCAATGTGATCTGCTTCAATTTGACTCATTTTACAAAGATGCTTATTTCTGGAGTGAACATGCAGTTCTACTCAAGAGTAAGCAAGTAAGCGAAATAAAGCCATGGAACGCTTATTTGCCTTCTATCTATGCATTCTGACACTCCAACAATGTTTTCTGCTTCAATTTGGCTCATTTTACAAAGATGCTTATTTCTGGCGTGAACATGCAGTTCTACTCAAGAGTAAGAAACTAAGCGAAATAAAGCCATAGAACGCTTATTTACATTCTATCTATGCATTCTGACACTCCACTAATGTGATCTGCTTCAATTTGACTCATTTTACAAAGATGCTTATTTCTGGAGTGAACATGCAGTTCTACTCAAGAGTAAGCAAGTAAGCGAAATAAAGCCATGGAACGCTTATTTGCCTTCTATCTATGCATTCTGACACTCCAACAATGTTTTCTGCTTCAATTTGGGTCGTTTCACAAAGGTGCTCATTTCTTGAGTGAATATGCAGTTCTACTCAAGAGTAAGCAACTAAGCGAAATAAAGCCATAGAACGCTTATTTACATTCTATCTCTGCATTCTGACACTCCACCAATGTGATCTGCTTCAATTTGACTCATTTTACAAAGATGCTTATTTCTGGAGTGAACATGCAGTTCTACTCAAGAGTAAGCAAGTAAGCGAAATAAAGCCATGGAACGCTTATTTGCCTTCTATCTATGCATTCTGACACTCCAACAATGTTTTCTGCTTCAATTTGGCTCATTTTACAAAGATGCTTATTTCTGGCGTGAACATGCAGTTCTACTCAAGAGTAAGAAACTAAGCGAAATAAAGCCATAGAACGCTTATTTACATTCTATCTATGCTTTCTGACACTCCACTAATGTGATCTGCTTCAATTTGACTCATTTTACAAAGATGCTTATTTCTGGAGTGAACATGCAGTTCTACTCAAGAGTAAGCAAGTAAGCGAAATAAAGCCATGGAACGCTTATTTGCCTTCTATCTATGCATTCTGACACTCCAACAATGTTTTCTGCTTCAATTTGGGTCGTTTCACAAAGGTGCTCATTTCTTGAGTGAATATGCAGTTCTACTCAAGAGTAAGCAACTAAGCGAAATAAAGCCATAGAACGCTTATTTGCCTTCTATCTATGCATTCTGACACTCCAACAATGTTTTCTGCTTCAATTTGGCTCATTTTACAAAGATGCTTATTTCTGGCGTGAACATGCAGTTCTACTCAAGAGTAAGCAACTAAGCGAAATAAAGCCACGGAACGCTTATTTTCCTTCTATCTATACATTCTGACACTCCAACAATGTGTTTTGCTTCACTTTGACTCATTTTACAAAGCTGCTTATTCCTGGAGTGAATATGCAGTTCTACTCAAGAGTAAGCAACTAAGCGAAATAAAGCCATGGAACGCTTATTTGCCTTCGATCTATGCATTCTGACACTCCAACAATGTGTTCTGCTTCAATTTGGCTCATTTTACAAAGATGCTTATTTCTGGCGTGAACATGCAGTTCTACTCAAGAGTAAGCAACTAAGCGAAATAAAGCCACGAAACGCTTATTTACATTCTATCTATGCATTCTGACACTCCAACAATGTTTTCTGCTTCAATTTGGCTCATTTTACAAAGATGCTTATTTCTGGCGTGAACATGCAATTCTACTCAAGAGTAAGCAACTAAGCGAAATAAAGCCATGGAACGCTTATTTGCCTTCTATCTATGCATTCTGACACTCCAACAATGTTTTCTGCTTCAATTTGGCTCATTTTACAAAGATGCTTATTTCTGGCGTGAACATGCAGTTCTACTCAAGAGTAAGCAACTAAGCGAAATAAAGCCATAGAACGCTTATTTACATTCTATCTCTGCATTCTGACACTCCACCAATGTGATCTGCTTCAATTTGACTCATTTTACAAAGATGCTTATTTCTGGAGTGAACATGCAGTTCTACTCAAGAGTAAGCAAGTAAGCGAAATAAAGCCATGGAACGCTTATTTGCCTTCTATCTATGCATTCTGACACTCCAACAATGTTTTCTGCTTCAATTTGGCTCATTTTACAAAGATGCTTATTTCTGGCGTGAACATGCAGTTCTACTCAAGAGTAAGAAACTAAGCGAAATAAAGCCATAGAACGCTTATTTACATTCTATCTATGCATTCTGACACTCCACTAATGTGATCTGCTTCAATTTGACTCATTTTACAAAGATGCTTATTTCTGGAGTGAACATGCAGTTCTACTCAAGAGTAAGCAAGTAAGCGAAATAAAGCCATGGAACGCTTATTTGCCTTCTATCTATGCATTCTGACACTCCAACAATGTTTTCTGCTTCAATTTGGGTCGTTTCACAAAGGTGCTCATTTCTTGAGTGAATATGCAGTTCTACTCAAGAGTAAGCAACTAAGCGAAATAAAGCCATAGAACGCTTATTTGCCTTCTATCTATGCATTCTGACACTCCAACAATGTTTTCTGCTTCAATTTGGCTCATTTTACAAAGATGCTTATTTCTGGCGTGAACATGCAGTTCTACTCAAGAGTAAGCAACTAAGCGAAATAAAGCCACGGAACGCTTATTTTCCTTCTATCTATACATTCTGACACTCCAACAATGTGTTTTGCTTCACTTTGACTCATTTTACAAAGCTGCTTATTCCTGGAGTGAATATGCAGTTCTACTCAAGAGTAAGCAACTAAGCGAAATAAAGCCATGGAACGCTTATTTGCCTTCTATCTATGCATTCTGACACTCCAACAATGTTTTCTGCTTCAATTTGGCTCATTTTACAAAGATGCTTATTTCTGGCGTGAACATGCAGTTCTACTCAAGAGTAAGCAACTAAGAGAAATAAAGCCATAGAACGCTTATTTACATTCTATCTATGCATTTTGACACTCCACCAATGTGATCTGCTTCAATTTGACTCATTTTACAAAGATGCTTATTTCTGGAGTGAACATGCAGTTCTACTCAAGAGTAAGCAAGTAAGCGAAATAAAGCCATGGAACGCTTATTTGCCTTCTATCTATGCATTCTGACACTCCAACAATGTTTTCTGCTTCAATTTGGCTCATTTTACAAAGATGCTTATTTCTGGCGTGAACATGCAGTTCTACTCAAGAGTAAGAAACTAAGCGAAATAAAGCCATAGAACGCTTATTTACATTCTATCTATGCATTCTGACACTCCACTAATGTGATCTGCTTCAATTTGACTCATTTTACAAAGATGCTTATTTCTGGAGTGAACATGCAGTTCTACTCAAGAGTAAGCAAGTAAGCGAAATAAAGCCATGGAACGCTTATTTGCCTTCTATCTATGCATTCTGACACTCCAACAATGTTTTCTGCTTCAATTTGGGTCATTTCACAAAGGTGCTCATTTCTTGAGTGAATATGCAGTTCTACTCAAGAGTAAGCAAGTAAGCGAAGTAAAGCCATGGAACGCTTATTTGCCTTCTATCTATGCATTCTGACACTCCAACAATGTTTTCTGCTTCAATTTGGCTCATTTTACAAAGATGCTTATTTCTGGCGTGAACATGCAGTTCTACTCAAGAGTAAGAAACTAAGCGAAATAAAGCCATAGAACGCTTATTTACATTCTATCTATGCATTCTGACACTCCACTAATGTGATCTGCTTCAATTTGACTCATTTTACAAAGATGCTTATTTCTGGAGTGAACATGCAGTTCTACTCAAGAGTAAGCAAGTAAGCGAAATAAAGCCATGGAACGCTTATTTGCCTTCTATCTATGCATTCTGACACTCCAACAATGTTTTCTGCTTCAATTTGGGTCGTTTCACAAAGGTGCTCATTTCTTGAGTGAATATGCAGTTCTACTCAAGAGTAAGCAACTAAGCGAAATAAAGCCATAGAACGCTTATTTGCCTTCTATCTATGCATTCTGACACTCCAACAATGTTTTCTGCTTCAATTTGGCTCATTTTACAAAGATGCTTATTTCTGGCGTGAACATGCAGTTCTACTCAAGAGTAAGCAACTAAGCGAAATAAAGCCACGGAACGCTTATTTTCCTTCTATCTATACATTCTGACACTCCAACAATGTGTTTTGCTTCACTTTGACTCATTTTACAAAGCTGCTTATTCCTGGAGTGAATATGCAGTTCTACTCAAGAGTAAGCAACTAAGCGAAATAAAGCCATGGAACGCTTATTTGCCTTCGATCTATGCATTCTGACACTCCAACAATGTGTTCTGCTTCAATTTGGCTCATTTTACAAAGATGCTTATTTCTGGCGTGAACATGCAGTTCTACTCAAGAGTAAGCAACTAAGCGAAATAAAGCCATGGAACGCTTATTTGCCTTCTATCTATGCATTCTGACACTCCAACAATGTTTTCTGCTTCAATTTGGCTCATTTTACAAAGATGCTTATTTCTGGCGTGAACATGCAGTTCTACTCAAGAGTAAGCAACTAAGAGAAATAAAGCCATAGAACGCTTATTTACATTCTATCTATGCATTTTGACACTCCAACAATGTTTTCTGCTTCAATTTGGCTCATTTTACAAAGATGCTTATTTCTGGCGTGAACATGCAGTTCTACTCAAGAGTAAGCAACTAAGCGAAATAAAGCCACGAAACGCTTATTTACATTCTATCTATGCATTCTGACACTCCAACAATGTTTTCTGCTTCAATTTGGCTCATTTTACAAAGATGCTTATTTCTGGCGTGAACATGCAATTCTACTCAAGAGTAAGCAACTAAGCGAAATAAAGCCATGGAACGCTTATTTGCCTTTTATCTATGCATTCTGACACTCCAACAATGTTTTCTGCTTCAATTTGGCTCATTTTACAAAGATGCTTATTTCTGGCGTGAACATGCAGTTCTACTCAAGAGTAAGCAACTAAGCGAAATAAAGCCATAGAACGCTTATTTACATTCTATCTCTGCATTCTGACACTCCACCAATGTGATCTGCTTCAATTTGACTCATTTTACAAAGATGCTTATTTCTGGAGTGAACATGCAGTTCTACTCAAGAGTAAGCAAGTAAGCGAAATAAAGCCATGGAACGCTTATTTGCCTTCTATCTATGCATTCTGACACTCCAACAATGTTTTCTGCTTCAATTTGGCTCATTTTACAAAGATGCTTATTTCTGGCGTGAACATGCAGTTCTACTCAAGAGTAAGAAACTAAGCGAAATAAAGCTATAGAACGCTTATTTACATTCTATCTATGCATTCTGACACTCCACTAATGTGATCTGCTTCAATTTGACTCATTTTACAAAGATGCTTATTTCTGGAGTGAACATGCAGTTCTACTCAAGAGTAAGCAAGTAAGCGAAATAAAGCCATGGAACGCTTATTTGCCTTCTATCTATGCATTCTGACACTCCAACAATGTTTTCTGCTTCAATTTGGGTCGTTTCACAAAGGTGCTCATTTCTTGAGTGAATATGCAGTTCTACTCAAGAGTAAGCAACTAAGCGAAATAAAGCCATAGAACGCTTATTTGCCTTCTATCTATGCATTCTGACACTCCAACAATGTTTTCTGCTTCAATTTGGCTCATTTTACAAAGATGCTTATTTCTGGCGTGAACATGCAGTTCTACTCAAGAGTAAGCAACTAAGCGAAATAAAGCCACTTAACGCTTATTTTCCTTCTATCTATACATTCTGACACTCCAACAATGTGTTTTGCTTCACTTTGACTCATTTTACAAAGCTGCTTATTCCTGGAGTGAATATGCAGTTCTACTCAAGAGTAAGCAACTAAGCGAAATAAAGCCATGGAACGCTTATTTGCCTTCTATCTATGCATTCTGACACTCCAACAATGTTTTCTGCTTCAATTTGGCTCATTTTACAAAGATGCTTATTTCTGGCGTGAACATGCAGTTCTACTCAAGAGTAAGCAACTAAGAGAAATAAAGCCATAGAACGCTTATTTACATTCTATCTATGCATTTTGACACTCCACCAATGTGATCTGCTTCAATTTGACTCATTTTACAAAGATGCTTATTTCTGGAGTGAACATGCAGTTCTACTCAAGAGTAAGCAAGTAAGCGAAATAAAGCCATGGAACGCTTATTTGCCTTCTATCTATGCATTCTGACACTCCAACAATGTTTTCTGCTTCAATTTGGGTCATTTCACAAAGGTGCTCATTTCTTGAGTGAATATGCAGTTCTACTCAAGAGTAAGCAACTAAGCGAAATTAAGCCATAGAACGCTTATTTGCCTTCTATCTATGCATTCTGACACTCCAACAATGTTTTCTGCTTCAATTTGGGTCATTTCACAAAGGTGCTTATTTCTGGCGTGAACATGCAATTCTACTCAAGAGTAAGCAACTAAGCGAAATAAAGCCATGGAACGCTTATTTGCCTTCTATCTATGCATTCTGACACTCCAACAATGTTTTCTGCTTCAATTTGACTCATTTTACAAAGATGCTTATTTCTGGCGTGAACATGCAGTTCTACTCAAGAGTAAGCAACTAAGCGAAATAAAGCCACGAAACGCTTATTTACATTCTATCTATGCATTCTGACACTCCAACAATGTTTTCTGCTTCAATTTGGCTCATTTTACAAAGATGCTTATTTCTGGCGTGAACATGCAATTCTACTCAAGAGTAAGCAACTAAGCGAAATAAAGCCATGGAACGCTTATTTGCCTTTTATCTATGCATTCTGACACTCCAACAATGTTTTCTGCTTCAATTTGGCTCATTTTACAAAGATGCTTATTTCTGGCGTGAACATGCAGTTCTACTCAAGAGTAAGCAACTAAGCGAAATAAAGCCATAGAACGCTTATTTACATTCTATCTCTGCATTCTGACACTCCACCAATGTGATCTGCTTCAATTTGACTCATTTTACAAAGATGCTTATTTCTGGAGTGAACATGCAGTTCTACTCAAGAGTAAGCAAGTAAGCGAAATAAAGCCATGGAACGCTTATTTGCCTTCTATCTATGCATTCTGACACTCCAACAATGTTTTCTGCTTCAATTTGGCTCATTTTACAAAGATGCTTATTTCTGGCGTGAACATGCAGTTCTACTCAAGAGTAAGAAACTAAGCGAAATAAAGCTATAGAACGCTTATTTACATTCTATCTATGCATTCTGACACTCCACTAATGTGATCTGCTTCAATTTGACTCATTTTACAAAGATGCTTATTTCTGGAGTGAACATGCAGTTCTACTCAAGAGTAAGCAAGTAAGCGAAATAAAGCCATGGAACGCTTATTTGCCTTCTATCTATGCATTCTGACACTCCAACAATGTTTTCTGCTTCAATTTGGGTCGTTTCACAAAGGTGCTCATTTCTTGAGTGAATATGCAGTTCTACTCAAGAGTAAGCAACTAAGCGAAATAAAGCCATAGAACGCTTATTTGCCTTCTATCTATGCATTCTGACACTCCAACAATGTTTTCTGCTTCAATTTGGCTCATTTTACAAAGATGCTTATTTCTGGCGTGAACATGCAGTTCTACTCAAGAGTAAGCAACTAAGCGAAATAAAGCCACTTAACGCTTATTTTCCTTCTATCTATACATTCTGACACTCCAACAATGTGTTTTGCTTCACTTTGACTCATTTTACAAAGCTGCTTATTCCTGGAGTGAATATGCAGTTCTACTCAAGAGTAAGCAACTAAGCGAAATAAAGCCATGGAACGCTTATTTGCCTTCTATCTATGCATTCTGACACTCCAACAATGTTTTCTGCTTCAATTTGGCTCATTTTACAAAGATGCTTATTTCTGGCGTGAACATGCAGTTCTACTCAAGAGTAAGCAACTAAGAGAAATAAAGCCATAGAACGCTTATTTACATTCTATCTATGCATTTTGACACTCCACCAATGTGATCTGCTTCAATTTGACTCATTTTACAAAGATGCTTATTTCTGGAGTGAACATGCAGTTCTACTCAAGAGTAAGCAAGTAAGCGAAATAAAGCCATGGAACGCTTATTTGCCTTCTATCTATGCATTCTGACACTCCAACAATGTTTTCTGCTTCAATTTGGGTCATTTCACAAAGGTGCTCATTTCTTGAGTGAATATGCAGTTCTACTCAAGAGTAAGCAACTAAGCGAAATTAAGCCATAGAACGCTTATTTGCCTTCTATCTATGCATTCTGACACTCCAACAATGTTTTCTGCTTCAATTTGGGTCATTTCACAAAGGTGCTTATTTCTGGCGTGAACATGCAATTCTACTCAAGAGTAAGCAACTAAGCGAAATAAAGCCATGGAACGCTTATTTGCCTTCTATCTATGCATTCTGACACTCCAACAATGTTTTCTGCTTCAATTTGGCTCATTTTACAAAGATGCTTATTTCTGGCGTGAACATGCAGTTCTACTCAAGAGTAAGCAACTAAGCGAAATAAAGCCATAGAACGCTTATTTACATTCTATCTATGCATTCTGACACTCCACCAATGTGATCTGCTTCATTTTGGCTCATTTTACAAAGATGCTTATTTCTGGCGAGAACATGCAGTTCTACTCAAGAGTAAGCAAGTAAGCGAAATAAAGCCATGGAACGCTTATTTGCCTTCTATCTATGCATTCTGACACTCCAACAATGTTTTCTGCTTCAATTTGGGTCATTTCACAAAGGTGCTCATTTCTTGAGTGAATATGCAGTTCTACTCAAGAGTAAGCAACTAAGCGAAATAAAGCCATAGAACGCTTATTTGCCTTCTATCTATGCATTCTGACACTCCAACAATGTTTTCTGCTTCAATTTGGCTCATTTTACAAAGATGCTTATTTCTGGCGTGAACATGCAGTTCTACTCAAGAGTAAGCAACTAAGCGAAATAAAGCCACGAAACGCTTATTTGCCTTCTATCTATGCATTCTGACACTCCAACAATGTTTTCTGCTTCAATTTGGCTCATTTTACAAAGATGCTTATTTCTGGCGTGAACATGCAATTCTACTCAAGAGTAAGCAACTAAGCGAAATAAAGCCATGGAACGCTTATTTGCCTTCTATCTATGCATTCTGACACTCCAACAATGTTTTCTGCTTCAATTTGGCTCATTTTACAAAGATGCTTATTTCTGGCGTGAACATGCAGTTCTACTCAAGAGTAAGCAACTAAGCGAAATAAAGCCATAGAACGCTTATTTACATTCTATCTCTGCATTCTGACACTCCACCAATGTGATCTGCTTCAATTTGACTCATTTTACAAAGATGCTTATTTCTGGCGTGAACATGCAGTTCTACTCAAGAGTAAGCAACTAAGCGAAATAAAGCCATAGAACGCTTATTTACATTCTATCTCTGCATTCTGACACTCCACCAATGTGATCTGCTTCAATTTGGCTCATTTTACAAAGATGCTTATTTCTGGAGTGAACATGCAGTTCTACTCAAGAGTAAGAAACTAAGCGAAATAAAGCCATAGAACGCTTATTTACATTCTATCTATGCATTCTGACACTCCACTAATGTGATCTGCTTCAATTTGACTCATTTTACAAAGATGCTTATTTCTGGAGTGAACATGCAGTTCTACTCAAGAGTAAGCAAGTAAGCGAAATAAAGCCATGGAACGCTTATTTGCCTTCTATCTATGCATTCTGACACTCCAACAATGTTTTCTGCTTCAATTTGGGTCGTTTCACAAAGGTGCTCATTTCTTGAGTGAATATGCAGTTCTACTCAAGAGTAAGCAACTAAGCGAAATAAAGCCATAGAACGCTTATTTGCCTTCTATCTATGCATTCTGACACTCCAACAATGTTTTCTGCTTCAATTTGGCTCATTTTACAAAGATGCTTATTTCTGGCGTGAACATGCAGTTCTACTCAAGAGTAAGCAACTAAGCGAAATAAAGCCACGGAACGCTTATTTTCCTTCTATCTATACATTCTGACACTCCAACAATGTGTTTTGCTTCACTTTGACTCATTTTACAAAGCTGCTTATTCCTGGAGTGAATATGCAGTTCTACTCAAGAGTAAGCAACTAAGCGAAATAAAGCCATGGAACACTTATTTGCCTTCGATCTATGCATTCTGACACTCCAACAATGTGTTCTGCTTCAATTTGGCTCATTTTACAAAGATGCTTATTTCTGGCGTGAACATGCAGTTCTACTCAAGAGTAAGCAACTAAGCGAAATAAAGCCATGGAACGCTTATTTGCCTTCTATCTATGCATTCTGACACTCCAACAATGTTTTCTGCTTCAATTTGGCTCATTTTACAAAGATGCTTATTTCTGGCGTGAACATGCAGTTCTACTCAAGAGTAAGCAACTAAGAGAAATAAAGCCATAGAACGCTTATTTACATTGTATCTATGCATTTTGACACTCCACCAATGTGATCTGCTTCAATTTGACTCATTTTACAAAGATGCTTATTTCTGGAGTGAACATGCAGTTCTACTCAAGAGTAAGCAAGTAAGCGAAATAAAGCCATGGAACGATTATTTGCCTTCTATCTATGCATTCTGACACTCCAACAATGTTTTCTGCTTCAATTTGGGTCATTTCACAAAGGTGCTCATTTCTTGAGTGAATATGCAGTTCTACTCAAGAGTAAGCAACTAAGCGAAATAAAGCCATAGAACGCTTATTTGCCTTCTATCTATGCATTCTGACACTCCAACAATGTTTTCTGCTTCAATTTGGGTCATTTTACAAAGATGCTTATTTCTGGCGTGAACATGCAGTTCTACTCAAGAGTAAGCAACTAAGCGAAATAAAGCCACGAAACGCTTATTTACATTCCATCTATGCATTCTGACACTCCAACAATGTTTTCTGCTTCAATTTGGCTCATTTTACAAAGATGCTTATTTCTGGCGTGAACATGCAGTTCTACTCAAGAGTAAGCAACTAAGCGAAATAAAGCCATGGAACGCTTATTTGCCTTCTATCTATGCATTCTGACACTCCAACAATGTTTTCTGCTTCAATTTGGGTCATTTCACAAAGGTGCTTATTTCTGGCGTGAACATGCAATTCTACTCAAGAGTAAGCAAGTAAGCGAAATAAAGCCATGGAACGCTTATTTGCCTTCTATCTATGCATTCTGACACTCCAACAATGTTTTCTGCTTCAATTTGGCTCATTTTACAAAGATGCTTATTTCTGGCGTGAACATGCAGTTCTACTCAAGAGTAAGCAACTAAGCGAAATAAAGCCATAGAACGCTTATTTGCCTTCGATCTATGCATTCTGACACTCCAACAATGTTTTCTGCTTCATTTTGGCTCATTTTACAAAGATGCTTATTTCTGGCGAGAACATGCAGTTCTACTCAAGAGTAAGCAACTAAGCGAAATAAAGCCATAGAACGCTTATTTGCCTTCTATCTTTGCATTCTGACACTCCAACAATGTGTTTTGCTTCACTTTGACTCATTTTACAAAGGTGCTTATTCCTGGAGTGAATATGCAGTTCTACTCAAGAGTAAGCAACTAAGCGAAATAAAGCCATGGAACGCTTATTTGCCTTCGATCTATGCATTCTGACACTCCAACAATGTGTTCTGCTTCAATTTGGCTCATTTTACAAAGATGCTTATTTCTGGCGTGAACATGCAGTTCTACTCAAGAGTAAGCAACTAAGCGAAATAAAGCCATGGAACGCTTATTTGCCTTCTATCTATGCATTCTGACACTCCAACAATGTTTTCTGCTTCAATTTGGCTCATTTTACAAAGATGCTTATTTCTGGCGTGAACATGCAGTTCTACTCAAGAGTAAGCAACTAAGCGAAATAAAGCCATAGAACGCTTATTTACATACTATCTATGCATTCTGACACTCCACCAATGTGATCTGCTTCAATTTGACTCATTTTACAAAGATGCTTATTTCTGGAGTGAACATGCAGTTCTACTCAAGAGTAAGCAAGTAAGCGAAATAAAGCCATGGAACGATTATTTGCCTTCTATCTATGCATTCTGACACTCCAACAATGTTTTCTGCTTCAATTTGGGTCATTTCACAAAGGTGCTCATTTCTTGAGTGAATATGCAGTTCTACTCAAGAGTAAGCAACTAAGCGAAATAAAGCCATAGAACGCTTATTTGCCTTCTATCTATGCATTCTGACACTCCAACAATGTTTTCTGCTTCAATTTGGCTCATTTTACAAAGATGCTTATTTCTGGCGTGAACATGCAGTTCTACTCAAGAGTAAGCAACTAAGCGAAATAAAGCCACGAAACGCTCATTTGCCTTCTATCTATGCATTCTGACACTCCAACAATGTTTTCTGCTTCAATTTGGCTCATTTTACAAAGATGCTTATTTCTGGAGTGAACATGCAGTTCTACTCAAGAGTAAGCAAGTAAGCGAAATAAAGCCAGGGAACGCTTATTTGCCTTCTATCTATGCATTCTGACACTCCAACAATGTTTTCTGCTTCAATTTGGGTCATTTCACAAAGGTGCTCATTTCTTGAGTGAATATGCAGTTCTACTCAAGAGTAAGCAACTAAGCGAAATAAAGCCATAGAACGCTTATTTACATTCTATCTATGCATTCTGACACTCCAACAATGTTTTCTGCTTCAATTTGGCTCATTTTACAAAGATGCTTATTTCTGGCGTGAACATGCAGTTCTACTCAAGAGTAAGCAACTAAGCGAAATAAAGCCATGGAACGCTTATTTGCCTTCTATCTATGCATTCTGACACTCCAACAATGTTTTCTGCTTCAATTTGGGTCATTTCACAAAGGTGCTTATTTCTGGCGTGAACATGCAATTCTACTCAAGAGTAAGCAACTAAGCGAAATAAAGCCATGGAACGCTTATTTGCCTTCTATCTATGCATTCTGACACTCCAACAATGTTTTCTGCTTCAATTTGGCTCATTTTACAAAGATGCTTATTTCTGGCGTGAACATGCAGTTCTACTCAAGAGTAAGCAACTAAGCGAAATAAAGCCATAGAACGCTTATTTTCCTTCGATCTATGCATTCTGACACTCCAACAATGTTTTCTGCTTCATTTTGGCTCATTTTACAAAGATGCTTATTTCTGGCGAGAACATGCAGTTCTACTCAAGAGTAAGCAACTAAGCGAAATAAAGCCATAGAACGCTTATTTGCCTTCTATCTATGCATTCTGACACTCCAACAATGTTTTCTGCTTCAATTTGGGTCATTTCACAAAGGTGCTCATTTCTTGAGTGAATATGCAGTTCTACTCAAGAGTAAGCAACTAAGCGAAATAAAGCCATAGAACGCTTATTTGCCTTCTATCTATGCATTCTGACACTCCAACAATGTTTTCTGCTTCAATTTGGCTCATTTTACAAAGATGCTTATTTCTGGCGTGAACATGCAGTTCTACTCAAGAGTAAGCAACTAAGCGAAATAAAGCCATGGAACGCTTATTTGCCTTCTATCTATGCATTCTGACACTCCAACAATGTTTTCTGCTTCAATTTGGCTCATTTTACAAAGATGCTTATTTCTGGCGTGAACATGCAGTTCTACTCAAGAGTAAGCAACTAAGCGAAATAAAGCCATGGAACGCTTATTTGCCTTCTATCTATGCATTCTGACACTCCAACAATGTTTTCTGCTTCAATTTGGCTCATTTTACAAAGATGCTTATTTCTGGCGTGAACATGCAGTTCTACTCAAGAGTAAGCAACTAAGCGAAATAAAGCCATAGAACGCTTATTTACATTCTATCTCTGCATTCTGACACTCCACCAATGTGATCTGCTTCAATTTGACTCATTTTACAAAGATGCTTATTTCTGGAGTGAACATGCAGTTCTACTCAAGAGTAAGCAAGTAAGCGAAATAAAGCCATGGAACGCTTATTTGCCTTCTATCTATGCATTCTGACACTCCAACAATGTTTTCTGCTTCAATTTGGCTCATTTTACAAAGATGCTTATTTCTGGCGTGAACATGCAGTTCTACTCAAGAGTAAGAAACTAAGCGAAATAAAGCCATAGAACGCTTATTTACATTCTATCTATGCATTCTGACACTCCACTAATGTGATCTGCTTCAATTTGACTCATTTTACAAAGATGCTTATTTCTGGAGTGAACATGCAGTTCTACTCAAGAGTAAGCAAGTAAGCGAAATAAAGCCATGGAACGCTTATTTGCCTTCTATCTATGCATTCTGACACTCCAACAATGTTTTCTGCTTCAATTTGGGTCGTTTCACAAAGGTGCTCATTTCTTGAGTGAATATGCAGTTCTACTCAAGAGTAAGCAACTAAGCGAAATAAAGCCATAGAACGCTTATTTGCCTTCTATCTATGCATTCTGACACTCCAACAATGTTTTCTGCTTCAATTTGGCTCATTTTACAAAGATGCTTATTTCTGGCGTGAACATGCAGTTCTACTCAAGAGTAAGCAACTAAGCGAAATAAAGCCACGGAACGCTTATTTTCCTTCTATCTATACATTCTGACACTCCAACAATGTGTTTTGCTTCACTTTGACTCATTTTACAAAGCTGCTTATTCCTGGAGTGAATATGCAGTTCTACTCAAGAGTAAGCAACTAAGCGAAATAAAGCCATGGAACACTTATTTGCCTTCGATCTATGCATTCTGACACTCCAACAATGTGTTCTGCTTCAATTTGGCTCATTTTACAAAGATGCTTATTTCTGGCGTGAACATGCAGTTCTACTCAAGAGTAAGCAACTAAGCGAAATAAAGCCATGGAACGCTTATTTGCCTTCTATCTATGCATTCTGACACTCCAACAATGTTTTCTGCTTCAATTTGGCTCATTTTACAAAGATGCTTATTTCTGGCGTGAACATGCAGTTCTACTCAAGAGTAAGCAACTAAGAGAAATAAAGCCATAGAACGCTTATTTACATTGTATCTATGCATTTTGACACTCCACCAATGTGATCTGCTTCAATTTGACTCATTTTACAAAGATGCTTATTTCTGGAGTGAACATGCAGTTCTACTCAAGAGTAAGCAAGTAAGCGAAATAAAGCCATGGAACGCTTATTTGCCTTCTATCTATGCATTCTGACACTCCAACAATGTTTTCTGCTTCAATTTGGGTCATTTCACAAAGGTGCTCATTTCTTGAGTGAATATGCAGTTCTACTCAAGAGTAAGCAACTAAGCGAAATAAAGCCATAGAACGCTTATTTGCCTTCTATCTATGCATTCTGACACTCCAACAATGTTTTCTGCTTCAATTTGGGTCATTTTACAAAGATGCTTATTTCTGGCGTGAACATGCAGTTCTACTCAAGAGTAAGCAACTAAGCGAAATAAAGCCACGAAACGCTTATTTACATTCCATCAATGCATTCTGACACTCCAACAATGTTTTCTACTTCAATTTGGCTCATTTTACAAAGATGCTTATTTCTGGCGTGAACATGCAGTTCTACTCAAGAGTAAGCAACTAAGCGAAATAAAGCCATGGAACGCTTATTTGCCTTCTATCTATGCATTCTGACACTCCAACAATGTTTTCTGCTTCAATTTGGGTCATTTCACAAAGGTGCTTATTTCTGGCGTGAACATGCAATTCTACTCAAGAGTAAGCAAGTAAGCGAAATAAAGCCATGGAACGCTTATTTGCCTTCTATCTATGCATTCTGACACTCCAACAATGTTTTCTGCTTCAATTTGGCTCATTTTACAAAGATGCTTATTTCTGGCGTGAACATGCAGTTCTACTCAAGAGTAAGCAACTAAGCGAAATAAAGCCATAGAACGCTTATTTGCCTTCGATCTATGCATTCTGACACTCCAACAATGTTTTCTGCTTCATTTTGGCTCATTTTACAAAGATGCTTATTTCTGGCGAGAACATGCAGTTCTACTCAAGAGTAAGCAACTAAGCGAAATAAAGCCATAGAACGCTTATTTGCCTTCTATCTTTGCATTCTGACACTCCAACAATGTGTTTTGCTTCACTTTGACTCATTTTACAAAGGTGCTTATTCCTGGAGTGAATATGCAGTTCTACTCAAGAGTAAGCAACTAAGCGAAATAAAGCCATGGAACGCTTATTTGCCTTCGATCTATGCATTCTGACACTCCAACAATGTGTTCTGCTTCAATTTGGCTCATTTTACAAAGATGCTTATTTCTGGCGTGAACATGCAGTTCTACTCAAGAGTAAGCAACTAAGCGAAATAAAGCCATGGAACGCTTATTTGCCTTCTATCTATGCATTCTGACACTCCAACAATGTTTTCTGCTTCAATTTGGCTCATTTTACAAAGATGCTTATTTCTGGCGTGAACATGCAGTTCTACTCAAGAGTAAGCAACTAAGCGAAATAAAGCCATAGAACGCTTATTTACATACTATCTATGCATTCTGACACTCCAACAGTTTTCTGCTTCAATTTGGCTCATTTTACAAATATGCTTATTTCTGGCGTGAAAATGCAGTTCTACTCAAGAGTAAGCAACTAAGCGAAATAAAGCCATGGAACGCTTATTTGCCTTCGATCTATGCATTCTGAAACTCCAACAATGTTTTCTGCTTCAATTTGGCTCATTTTACAAAGATGCTTATTTCTGGCGTGAACATGCAGTTCTACTCAAGAGTAAGCAAGTAAGCGAAATAAAGCCATGGAACGCTTATGTGCCTTCTATCTATGCATTCTGACACTCCAACAATGTTTTCTGCTTCAATTTGGCTCATTTTACAAAGATGCTTATTTCTGGCGTGAACATGCAGTTCTACTCAAGAGTAAGCAACTAAGCGAAATAAAGCCATAGAACGCTTCTTTGCCTTCGATCTATGCATTCTGACACTCCAACAATGTTTTCTGCTTCATTTTGGCTCATTTTACAAAGATGCTTATTTCTGGCGAGAACATGCAGTTCTACTCAAGAGTAAGCAACTAAGCGAAATAAAGCCATAGAACGCTTATTTGCCTTCTATCTTTGCATTCTGACACTCCAACAATGTGTTTTGCTTCACTTTGACTCATTTTACAAAGGTGCTTATTCCTGGAGTGAATATGCAGTTCTACTCAAGAGTAAGCAACTAAGCGAAATAAAGCCATGGAACGCTTATTTGCCTTCTATCTATGCATTCTGACACTCCAACAATGTGTTCTGCTTCAATTTGGCTCATTTTACAAAGATGCTTATTTCTGGCGTGAACATGCAGTTCTACTCAAGAGTAAGCAACTAAGCGAAATAAAGCCATGGAACGCTTATTTGCCTTCTATCTATGCATTCTGACACTCCAACAATGTTTTCTGCTTCAATTTGGCTCATTTTACAAAGATGCTTATTTCTGGCGTGAACATGCAGTTCTACTCAAGAGTAAGCAACTAAGCGAAATAAAGCCATAGAACGCTTATTTACATACTATCTATGCATTCTGACACTCCACCAATGTGATCTGCTTCAATTTGACTCATTTTACAAAGATGCTTATTTCTGGAGTGAACATGCAGTTCTACTCAAGAGTAAGCAAGTAAGCGAAATAAAGCCATGGAACGCTTATTTGCCTTCTATCTATGCATTCTGACACTCCAACAATGTTTTCTGCTTCAATTTGGGTCATTTCACAAAGGTGCTCATTTCTTGAGTGAATATGCAGTTCTACTCAAGAGTAAGCAACTAAGCGAAATAAAGCCATAGAACGCTTATTTGCCTTCTATCTATGCATTCTGACACTCCAACAATGTTTTCTGCTTCAATTTGGCTCATTTTACAAAGATGCTTATTTCTGGCGTGAACATGCAGTTCTACTCAAGAGTAAGCAACTAAGCGAAATAAAGCCACGAAACGCTCATTTGCCTTCTATCTATGCATTCTGACACTCCAACAATGTTTTCTACTTCAATTTGGCTCATTTTACAAAGATGCTTATTTCTGGCGTGAACATGCAGTTCTACTCAAGAGTAAGCAACTAAGCGAAATAAAGCCATGGAACGCTTATTTGCCTTCTATCTATGCATTCTGACACTCCAACAATGTTTTCTGCTTCAATTTGGGTCATTTCACAAAGGTGCTTATTTCTGGCGTGAACATGCAATTCTACTCAAGAGTAAGCAAGTAAGCGAAATAAAGCCATGGAACGCTTATTTGCCTTCTATCTATGCATTCTGACACTCCAACAATGTTTTCTGCTTCAATTTGGCTCATTTTACAAAGATGCTTATTTCTGGCGTGAACATGCAGTTCTACTCAAGAGTAAGCAACTAAGCGAAATAAAGCCATAGAACGCTTATTTGCCTTCGATCTATGCATTCTGACACTCCAACAATGTTTTCTGCTTCATTTTGGCTCATTTTACAAAGATGCTTATTTCTGGCGAGAACATGCAGTTCTACTCAAGAGTAAGCAACTAAGCGAAATAAAGCCATAGAACGCTTATTTGCCTTCTATCTTTGCATTCTGACACTCCAACAATGTGTTTTGCTTCACTTTGACTCATTTTACAAAGGTGCTTATTCCTGGAGTGAATATGCAGTTCTACTCAAGAGTAAGCAACTAAGCGAAATAAAGCCATGGAACGCTTATTTGCCTTCGATCTATGCATTCTGACACTCCAACAATGTGTTCTGCTTCAATTTGGCTCATTTTACAAAGATGCTTATTTCTGGCGTGAACATGCAGTTCTACTCAAGAGTAAGCAACTAAGCGAAATAAAGCCATGGAACGCTTATTTGCCTTCTATCTATGCATTCTGACACTCCAACAATGTTTTCTGCTTCAATTTGGCTCATTTTACAAAGATGCTTATTTCTGGCGTGAACATGCAGTTCTACTCAAGAGTAAGCAACTAAGCGAAATAAAGCCATAGAACGCTTATTTACATACTATCTATGCATTCTGACACTCCAACAGTTTTCTGCTTCAATTTGGCTCATTTTACAAATATGCTTATTTCTGGCGTGAAAATGCAGTTCTACTCAAGAGTAAGCAACTAAGCGAAATAAAGCCATGGAACGCTTATTTGCCTTCGATCTATGCATTCTGAAACTCCAACAATGTTTTCTGCTTCAATTTGGCTCATTTTACAAAGATGCTTATTTCTGGCGTGAACATGCAGTTCTACTCAAGAGTAAGCAAGTAAGCGAAATAAAGCCATGGAACGCTTATGTGCCTTCTATCTATGCATTCTGACACTCCAACAATGTTTTCTGCTTCAATTTGGCTCATTTTACAAAGATGCTTATTTCTGGCGTGAACATGCAGTTCTACTCAAGAGTAAGCAACTAAGCGAAATAAAGCCATAGAACGCTTCTTTGCCTTCGATCTATGCATTCTGACACTCCAACAATGTTTTCTGCTTCATTTTGGCTCATTTTACAAAGATGCTTATTTCTGGCGAGAACATGCAGTTCTACTCAAGAGTAAGCAACTAAGCGAAATAAAGCCATAGAACGCTTATTTGCCTTCTATCTTTGCATTCTGACACTCCAACAATGTGTTTTGCTTCACTTTGACTCATTTTACAAAGGTGCTTATTCCTGGAGTGAATATGCAGTTCTACTCAAGAGTAAGCAACTAAGCGAAATAAAGCCATGGAACGCTTATTTGCCTTCGATCTATGCATTCTGAAACTCCAACAATGTTTTCTGCTTCAATTTGGCTCATTTTACAAAGATGCTTATTTCTGGCGTGAACATGCAGTTCTACTCAAGAGTAAGCAACTAAGCGAAATAAAGCCATGGAACGCTTATTTGCCTTCGATCTATGCATTCTGAAACTCCAACAATGTTTTCTGCTTCAATTTGGCTCATTTTACAAAGATGCTTATTTCTGGCGTGAACATGCAGTTCTACTCAAGAGTAAGCAAGTAAGCGAAATAAAGCCATGGAACGCTTATGTGCCTTCTATCTATGCATTCTGACACTCCAACAATGTTTTCTGCTTCAATTTGGCTCATTTTACAAAGATGCTTATTTCTGGCGTGAACATGCAGTTCTACTCAAGAGTAAGCAACTAAGCGAAATAAAGCCATAGAACGCTTCTTTGCCTTCGATCTATGCATTCTGACACTCCAACAATGTTTTCTGCTTCATTTTGGCTCATTTTACAAAGATGCTTATTTCTGGCGAGAACATGCAGTTCTACTCAAGAGTAAGCAACTAAGCGAAATAAAGCCATAGAACGCTTATTTGCCTTCTATCTTTGCATTCTGACACTCCAACAATGTGTTTTGCTTCACTTTGACTCATTTTACAAAGGTGCTTATTCCTGGAGTGAATATGCAGTTCTACTCAAGAGTAAGCAACTAAGCGAAATAAAGCCATGGAACGCTTATTTGCCTTCTATCTATGCATTCTGACACTCCAACAATGTGTTCTGCTTCAATTTGGCTCATTTTACAAAGATGCTTATTTCTGGCGTGAACATGCAGTTCTACTCAAGAGTAAGCAACTAAGCGAAATAAAGCCATGGAACGCTTATTTGCCTTCTATCTATGCATTCTGACACTCCAACAATGTTTTCTGCTTCAATTTGGCTCATTTTACAAAGATGCTTATTTCTGGCGTGAACATGCAGTTCTACTCAAGAGTAAGCAACTAAGCGAAATAAAGCCATAGAACGCTTATTTACATACTATCTATGCATTCTGACACTCCACCAATGTGATCTGCTTCAATTTGACTCATTTTACAAAGATGCTTATTTCTGGAGTGAACATGCAGTTCTACTCAAGAGTAAGCAAGTAAGCGAAATAAAGCCATGGAACGCTTATTTGCCTTCTATCTATGCATTCTGACACTCCAACAATGTTTTCTGCTTCAATTTGGGTCATTTCACAAAGGTGCTCATTTCTTGAGTGAATATGCAGTTCTACTCAAGAGTAAGCAACTAAGCGAAATAAAGCCATAGAACGCTTATTTGCCTTCTATCTATGCATTCTGACACTCCAACAATGTTTTCTGCTTCAATTTGGCTCATTTTACAAAGATGCTTATTTCTGGCGTGAACATGCAGTTCTACTCAAGAGTAAGCAACTAAGCGAAATAAAGCCACGAAACGCTCATTTGCCTTCTATCTATGCATTCTGACACTCCAACAATGTTTTCTGCTTCAATTTGGCTCATTTTACAAAGATGCTTATTTCTGGAGTGAACATGCAGTTCTACTCAAGAGTAAGCAAGTAAGCGAAATAAAGCCAGGGAACGCTTATTTGCCTTCTATCTATGCATTCTGACACTCCAACAATGTTTTCTGCTTCAATTTGGGTCATTTCACAAAGGTGCTCATTTCTTGAGTGAATATGCAGTTCTACTCAAGAGTAAGCAACTAAGCGAAATAAAGCCATAGAACGCTTATTTACATTCTATCTATGCATTCTGACACTCCAACAATGTTTTCTGCTTCAATTTGGCTCATTTTACAAAGATGCTTATTTCTGGCGTGAACATGCAGTTCTACTCAAGAGTAAGCAACTAAGCGAAATAAAGCCATAGAACGCTTATTTTCCTTCGATCTATGCATTCTGACACTCCAACAATGTTTTCTGCTTCATTTTGGCTCATTTTACAAAGATGCTTATTTCTGGCGAGAACATGCAGTTCTACTCAAGAGTAAGCAACTAAGCGAAATAAAGCCATAGAACGCTTATTTGCCTTCTATCTTTGCATTCTGACACTCCAACAATGTGTTTTGCTTCACTTTGACTCATTTTACAAAGGTGCTTATTCCTGGAGTGAATATGCAGTTCTACTCAAGAGTAAGCAACTAAGCGAAATAAAGCCATGGAACGCTTATTTGCCTTCGATCTATGCATTCTGACACTCCAACAATGTGTTCTGCTTCAATTTGGCTCATTTTACAAAGATGCTTATTTCTGGCGTGAACATGCAGTTCTACTCAAGAGTAAGCAACTAAGCGAAATATAGCCATGGAACGCTTATTTGCCTTCTATCTATGCATTCTGACACTCCAACAATGTTTTCTGCTTCAATTTGGCTCATTTTACAAAGATGCTTATTTCTGGCGTGAACATGCAGTTCTACTCAAGAGTAAGCAACTAAGCGAAATAAAGCCATAGAACGCTTATTTACATTCTATCTATGCATTCTGACACTCCAACAATGTGATCTGCTTCAATTTGACTCATTTTACAAAGATGCTTATTTCTGGAGTGAACATGCAGTTCTACTCAAGAGTAAGCAAGTAAGCGAAATAAAGCCATGGAACGCTTATTTGCCTTCTATCTATGCATTCTGACACTCCAACAATGTTTTCTGCTTCAATTTGGGTCATTTCACAAAGGTGCTCATTTCTTGAGTGAATATGCAGTTCTACTCAAGAGTAAGCAACTAAGCGAAATAAAGCCATAGAACGCTTATTTGCCTTCTATCTATGCATTCTGACACTCCAACAATGTTTTCTGCTTCAATTTGGCTCATTTTACAAAGATGCTTATTTCTGGCGTGAACATGCAGTTCTACTCAAGAGTAAGCAACTAAGCGAAATAAAGCCACGAAACGCTTATTTGCCTTCTATCTATGCATTCTGACACTCCAACAATGTTTTCTGCTTCAATTTGGCTCATTTTACAAAGATGCTTATTTCTGGCGTGAACATGCAATTCTACTCAAGAGTAAGCAACTAAGCGAAATAAAGCCATGGAACGCTTATTTGCCTTCTATCTATGCATTCTGACACTCCAACAATGTTTTCTGCTTCAATTTGGCTCATTTTACAAAGATGCTTATTTCTGGCGTGAACATGCAGTTCTACTCAAGAGTAAGCAACTAAGCGAAATAAAGCCATAGAACGCTTATTTACATTCTATCTATGCATTCTGACACTCCACCAATGTGATCTGCTTCAATTTGACTCATTTTACAAAGATGCTTATTTCTGGAGTGAACATGCAGTTCTACTCAAGAGTAAGCAAGTAAGCGAAATAAAGCCATGGAACGCTTATTTGCCTTCTATCTATGCATTCTGACACTCCAACAATGTTTCCTGCTTCAATTTGGCTCATTTTACAAAGATGCTTATTTCTGGCGTGAAAATGCAGTTCTACTCAAGAGTAAGCAACTAAGCGAAATAAAGCCATGGAACGCTTATTTGCCTTCGATCTATGCATTCTGACACTCCAACAATGTTTTCTGCTTCAATTTGGCTCATTTTACAAAGATGCTTATTTCTGGCGTGAACATGCAATTCTACTCAAGAGTAAGCAACTAAGCGAAATAAAGCCATGGAACGCTTATTTGCCTTCGATCTATGCATTCTGACACTCCAGCAATGTTTTCTGCTTCAATTTGGGTCATTTCACAAAGGTGCTCATTTCTTGAGTGAATATGCAGTTCTACTCAAGAGTAAGCAAGTAAGCGAAATAAAGCCATGGAACGCTTATTTGCCTTCTATCTATGCATTCTGAAACTCCAACAATGTTTTCTGCTTCAATTTGGCTCATTTTACAAAGATGCTTATTTCTGGCGTGAACATGCAGTTCTACTCAAGAGTAAGCAACTAAGCGAAATAAAGCCATAGAACGCTTCTTTGCCTTCGATCTATGCATTCTGACACTCCAACAATGTTTTCTGCTTCATTTTGGCTCATTTTACAAAGATGCTTATTTCTGGCGAGAACATGCAGTTCTACTCAAGAGTAAGCAACTAAGCGAAATAAAGCCATAGAACGCTTATTTGCCTTCTATCTTTGCATTCTGACACTCCAACAATGTGTTTTGCTTCACTTTGACTCATTTTACAAAGGTGCTTATTCCTGGAGTGAATATGCAGTTCTACTCAAGAGTAAGCAACTAAGCGAAATAAAGCCATGGAACGCTTATTTGCCTTCTATCTATGCATTCTGACACTCCAACAATGTTTCCTGCTTCAATTTGGCTCATTTTACAAAGATGCTTATTTCTGGCGTGAAAATGCAGTTCTACTCAAGAGTAAGCAACTAAGCGAAATAAAGCCAGGGAACGCTTATTTGCCTTCTATCTATGCATTCTGACACTCCAACAATGTTTTCTGCTTCAATTTGGGTCATTTCACAAAGGTGCTCATTTCTTGAGTGAATATGCAGTTCTACTCAAGAGTAAGCAACTAAGCGAAATAAAGCCATAGAACGCTTATTTACATTCTATCTATGCATTCTGACACTCCAACAATGTTTTCTGCTTCAATTTGGCTCATTTTACAAAGATGCTTATTTCTGGCGTGAACATGCAGTTCTACTCAAGAGTAAGCAACTAAGCGAAATAAAGCCATGGAACGCTTATTTGCCTTCTATCTATGCATTCTGACACTCCAACAATGTTTTCTGCTTCAATTTGGCTCATTTTACAAAGATGCTTATTTCTGGCGTGAACATGCAATTCTACTCAAGAGTAAGCAACTAAGCGAAATAAAGCCATGGAACGCTTATTTGCCTTCGATCTATGCATTCTGACACTCCAGCAATGTTTTCTGCTTCAATTTGGGTCATTTCACAAAGGTGCTCATTTCTTGAGTGAATATGCAGTTCTACTCAAGAGTAAGCAACTAAGCGAAATAAAGCCACGGAACGCTTATTTGCCTTCTATCTATGCATTCTGACACTCCAACAATGTTTTCTGCTTCAATTTGGCTCATTTTACAAAGATGCTTATTTCTGGCGTGAACATGCAATTCTACTCAAGAGTAAGCAACTAAGCGAAATAAAGCCATGGAACGCTTATTTGCCTTCAATCTATGCATTCTGACACTCCAACAATGTTTTCTGCTTCAATTTGGCTCATTTTACAAAGATGCTTATTTCTGGCGTGAACATGCAGTTCTACTCAAGAGTAAGCAACTAAGCGAAATAAAGCCATAGAACGCTTATTTACATTCTATCTATGCATTCTGACACTCCACCAATGTGATCTGCTTCAATTTGACTCATTTTACAAAGATGCTTATTTCTGGACTGAACATGCAGTTCTACTGAAGAGTAAGCAAGTAAGCGAAATAAAGCCATGGAACGCTTATTTGCCTTCTATCTATGCATTCTGACACTCCAACAATGTTTTCTGCTTCAATTTGGGTCATTTCACAAAGGTGCTCATTTCTTGAGTGAATATGCAGTTCTACTCAAGAGTAAGCAACTAAGCGAAATAAAGCCATAGAACGCTTATTTGCCTTCTATCTATGCATTCTGACACTCCAACAATGTTTTCTGCTTCAATTTGGCTCATTTTACAAAGATGCTTATTTCTGGCGTGAACATGCAGTTCTACTCAAGAGTAAGCAACTAAGCGAAATAAAGCCACGGAACGCTTATTTGCCTTCTATCTATACATTCTGACACTCCAACAATGTTTTCTGCTTCAATTTGGCTCATTTTACAAAGATGCTTATTTCTGGCGTGAACATGCAGTTCTACTCAAGAGTAAGCAACTAAGCGAAATAAAGCCACGGAACGCTTATTTGCATTCTATCTATGCATTCTGACACTCCAACAATGTTTTCTGCTTCAATTTGGCTCATTTTACAAAGATGCTTATTTCTGGCGTGAACATGCAGTTCTACTCAAGAGTAAGCAACTAAGCGAAATAAAGCCATAGAACGCTTATTTGCATTCTATCTATGCATTCTGACACTCCAGCAATGTGTTCTGCTTCAATTTGACTCATTTTACAAAGATGCTTATTTCTGGCGAGAACATGCAGTTCTACTCAAGAGTAAGCAAGTAAGCGAAATAAAGCCATGGAACGCTTATTTGCCTTCTATCTATGCATTCTGACACTCCAACAATGTTTTCTGCTTCAATTTGGCTCATTTTACAAAGATGCTTATTTCTGGCGTGAACATGCAGTTCTACTCAAGAGTAAGCAACTAAGCGAAATAAAGCCATAGAACGCTTCTTTGCCTTCGATCTATGCATTCTGACACTCCAACAATGTTTTCTGCTTCATTTTGGCTCATTTTACAAAGATGCTTATTTCTGGCGAGAACATGCAGTTCTACTCAAGAGTAAGCAACTAAGCGAAATAAAGCCATAGAACGCTTATTTGCCTTCTATCTTTGCATTCTGACACTCCAACAATGTGTTTTGCTTCACTTTGACTCATTTTACAAAGGTGCTTATTCCTGGAGTGAATATGCAGTTCTACTCAAGAGTAAGCAACTAAGCGAAATAAAGCCATGGAACGCTTATTTGCCTTCTATCTATGCATTCTGACACTCCAACAATGTTTCCTGCTTCAATTTGGCTCATTTTACAAAGATGCTTATTTCTGGCGTGAAAATGCAGTTCTACTCAAGAGTAAGCAACTAAGCGAAATAAAGCCAGGGAACGCTTATTTGCCTTCTATCTATGCATTCTGACACTCCAACAATGTTTTCTGCTTCAATTTGGGTCATTTCACAAAGGTGCTCATTTCTTGAGTGAATATGCAGTTCTACTCAAGAGTAAGCAACTAAGCGAAATAAAGCCATAGAACGCTTATTTACATTCTATCTATGCATTCTGACACTCCAACAATGTTTTCTGCTTCAATTTGGCTCATTTTACAAAGATGCTTATTTCTGGCGTGAACATGCAGTTCTACTCAAGAGTAAGCAACTAAGCGAAATAAAGCCATGGAACGCTTATTTGCCTTCTATCTATGCATTCTGACACTCCAACAATGTTTTCTGCTTCAATTTGGCTCATTTTACAAAGATGCTTATTTCTGGCGTGAACATGCAATTCTACTCAAGAGTAAGCAACTAAGCGAAATAAAGCCATGGAACGCTTATTTGCCTTCGATCTATGCATTCTGACACTCCAGCAATGTTTTCTGCTTCAATTTGGGTCATTTCACAAAGGTGCTCATTTCTTGAGTGAATATGCAGTTCTACTCAAGAGTAAGCAACTAAGCGAAATAAAGCCACGGAACGCTTATTTGCCTTCTATCTATGCATTCTGACACTCCAACAATGTTTTCTGCTTCAATTTGGCTCATTTTACAAAGATGCTTATTTCTGGCGTGAACATGCAATTCTACTCAAGAGTAAGCAACTAAGCGAAATAAAGCCATGGAACGCTTATTTGCCTTCTATCTATGCATTCTGACACTCCAACAATGTTTTCTGCTTCAATTTGGCTCATTTTACAAAGATGCTTATTTCTGGCGTGAACATGCAGTTCTACTCAAGAGTAAGCAACTAAGCGAAATAAAGCCATGGAACGCTTATTTGCCTTCTATCTATGCATTCTGACACTCCAACAATGTTTTCTGCTTCAATTTGGGTCATTTCACAAAGGTGCTCATTTCTTGAGTGAATATGCAGTTCTACTCAAGAGTAAGCAACTAAGCGAAATAAAGCCATAGAACGCTTATTTGCCTTCTATCTATGCATTCTGACACTCCAACAATGTTTTCTGCTTCAATTTGGCTCATTTTACAAAGATGCTTATTTCTGGCGTGAACATGCAGTTCTACTCAAGAGTAAGCAACTAAGCGAAATAAAGCCACGGAACGCTTATTTGCCTTCTATCTATACATTCTGACACTCCAACAATGTTTTCTGCTTCAATTTGGCTCATTTTACAAAGATGCTTATTTCTGGCGTGAACATGCAGTTCTACTCAAGAGTAAGCAACTAAGCGAAATAAAGCCACGGAACGCTTATTTGCATTCTATCTATGCATTCTGACACTCCAACAATGTTTTCTGCTTCAATTTGGCTCAATTTACAAAGATGCTTATTTCTGGCGTGAACATGCAGTTCTACTCAAGAGTAAGCAACTAAGCGAAATAAAGCCATAGAACGCTTATTTGCATTCTATCTATGCATTCTGACACTCCAGCAATGTGTTCTGCTTCAATTTGACTCATTTTACAAAGATGCTTATTTCTGGCGAGAACATGCAGTTCTACTCAAGAGTAAGCAAGTAAGCGAAATAAAGCCATGGAACGCTTATTTGCCTTCTATCTATGCATTCTGACACTCCAACAATGTTTTCTGCTTCAATTTGGCTCATTTTACAAAGATGCTTATTTCTGGCGTGAACATGCAGTTCTACTCAAGAGTAAGCAACTAAGCGAAATAAAGCCATAGAACGCTTCTTTGCCTTCGATCTATGCATTCTGACACTCCAACAATGTTTTCTGCTTCATTTTGGCTCATTTTACAAAGATGCTTATTTCTGGCGAGAACATGCAGTTCTACTCAAGAGTAAGCAACTAAGCGAAATAAAGCCATAGAACGCTTATTTGCCTTCTATCTTTGCATTCTGACACTCCAACAATGTGTTTTGCTTCACTTTGACTCATTTTACAAAGGTGCTTATTCCTGGAGTGAATATGCAGTTCTACTCAAGAGTAAGCAACTAAGCGAAATAAAGCCATGGAACGCTTATTTGCCTTCTATCTATGCATTCTGACACTCCAACAATGTTTCCTGCTTCAATTTGGCTCATTTTACAAAGATGCTTATTTCTGGCGTGAAAATGCAGTTCTACTCAAGAGTAAGCAACTAAGCGAAATAAAGCCAGGGAACGCTTATTTGCCTTCTATCTATGCATTCTGACACTCCAACAATGTTTTCTGCTTCAATTTGGGTCATTTCACAAAGGTGCTCATTTCTTGAGTGAATATGCAGTTCTACTCAAGAGTAAGCAACTAAGCGAAATAAAGCCATAGAACGCTTATTTACATTCTATCTATGCATTCTGACACTCCAACAATGTTTTCTGCTTCAATTTGGCTCATTTTACAAAGATGCTTATTTCTGGCGTGAACATGCAGTTCTACTCAAGAGTAAGCAACTAAGCGAAATAAAGCCATGGAACGCTTATTTGCCTTCTATCTATGCATTCTGACACTCCAACAATGTTTTCTGCTTCAATTTGGCTCATTTTACAAAGATGCTTATTTCTGGCGTGAACATGCAATTCTACTCAAGAGTAAGCAACTAAGCGAAATAAAGCCATGGAACGCTTATTTGCCTTCGATCTATGCATTCTGACACTCCAGCAATGTTTTCTGCTTCAATTTGGGTCATTTCACAAAGGTGCTCATTTCTTGAGTGAATATGCAGTTCTACTCAAGAGTAAGCAACTAAGCGAAATAAAGCCACGGAACGCTTATTTGCCTTCTATCTATGCATTCTGACACTCCAACAATGTTTTCTGCTTCAATTTGGCTCATTTTACAAAGATGCTTATTTCTGGCGTGAACATGCAATTCTACTCAAGAGTAAGCAACTAAGCGAAATAAAGCCATGGAACGCTTATTTGCCTTCTATCTATGCATTCTGACACTCCAACAATGTTTTCTGCTTCAATTTGGCTCATTTTACAAAGATGCTTATTTCTGGCGTGAACATGCAGTTCTACTCAAGAGTAAGCAACTAAGCGAAATAAAGCCATAGAACGCTTATTTACATTCTATCTATGCATTCTGACACTCCACCAATGTGATCTGCTTCAATTTGACTCATTTTACAAAGATGCTTATTTCTGGAGTGAACATGCAGTTCTACTCAAGAGTAAGCAAGTAAGCGAAATAAAGCCATGGAACGCTTATTTGCCTTCTATCTATGCATTCTGACACTCCAACAATGTTTTCTGCTTCAATTTGGGTCATTTCACAAAGGTGCTCATTTCTTGAGTGAATATGCAGTTCTACTCAAGAGTAAGCAACTAAGCGAAATAAAGCCATAGAACGCTTATTTGCCTTCTATCTTTGCATTCTGACACTCCAACAATGTGTTTTGCTTCACTTTGACTCATTTTACAAAGGTGCTTATTCCTGGAGTGAATATGCAGTTCTACTCAAGAGTAAGCAACTAAGCGAAATAAAGCCATGGAACGCTTATTTGCCTTCTATCTATGCATTCTGACACTCCAACAATGTTTTCTGCTTCAATTTGGGTCATTTCACAAAGGTGCTTATTTCTGGCGTGAACATGCAATTCTACTCAAGAGTAAGCAACTAAGCGAAATAAAGCCATGGAACGCTTATTTGCCTTCTATCTATGCATTCTGACACTCCAACAGTTTTCTGCTTCAATTTGGCTCATTTTACAAATATGCTTATTTCTGGCGTGAAAATGCAGTTCTACTCAAGAGTAAGCAACTAAGCGAAATAAAGCCATGGAACGCTTATTTGCCTTCGATCTATGCATTCTGAAACTCCAACAATGTTTTCTGCTTCAATTTGGCTCATTTTACAAAGATGCTTATTTCTGGCGTGAACATGCAGTTCTACTCAAGAGTAAGCAAGTAAGCGAAATAAAGCCATGGAACGCTTATTTGCCTTCTATCTATGCATTCTGACACTCCAACAATGTTTTCTGCTTCAATTTGGCTCATTTTACAAAGATGCTTATTTCTGGCGTGAACATGCAGTTCTACTCAAGAGTAAGCAACTAAGCGAAATAAAGCCATAGAACGCTTCTTTGCCTTCGATCTATGCATTCTGACACTCCAACAATGTTTTCTGCTTCATTTTGGCTCATTTTACAAAGATGCTTATTTCTGGCGAGAACATGCAGTTCTACTCAAGAGTAAGCAACTAAGCGAAATAAAGCCATAGAACGCTTATTTGCCTTCTATCTTTGCATTCTGACACTCCAACAATGTGTTTTGCTTCACTTTGACTCATTTTACAAAGGTGCTTATTCCTGGAGTGAATATGCAGTTCTACTCAAGAGTAAGCAACTAAGCGAAATAAAGCCATGGAACGCTTATTTGCCTTCTATCTATGCATTCTGACACTCCAACAATGTTTCCTGCTTCAATTTGGCTCATTTTACAAAGATGCTTATTTCTGGCGTGAAAATGCAGTTCTACTCAAGAGTAAGCAACTAAGCGAAATAAAGCCAGGGAACGCTTATTTGCCTTCTATCTATGCATTCTGACACTCCAACAATGTTTTCTGCTTCAATTTGGGTATTTTCACAAAGGTGCTCATTTCTTGAGTGAATATGCAGTTCTACTCAAGAGTAAGCAACTAAGCGAAATAAAGCCATAGAACGCTTATTTACATTCTATCTATGCATTCTGACACTCCAACAATGTTTTCTGCTTCAATTTGGCTCATTTTACAAAGATGCTTATTTCTGGCGTGAACATGCAGTTCTACTCAAGAGTAAGCAACTAAGCGAAATAAAGCCATGGAACGCTTATTTGCCTTCTATCTATGCATTCTGACACTCCAACAATGTTTTCTGCTTCAATTTGGCTCATTTTACAAAGATGCTTATTTCTGGCGTGAACATGCAATTCTACTCAAGAGTAAGCAACTAAGCGAAATAAAGCCATGGAACGCTTATTTGCCTTCGATCTATGCATTCTGACACTCCAGCAATGTTTTCTGCTTCAATTTGGGTCATTTCACAAAGGTGCTCATTTCTTGAGTGAATATGCAGTTCTACTCAAGAGTAAGCAACTAAGCGAAATAAAGCCACGGAACGCTTATTTGCCTTCTATCTATGCATTCTGACACTCCAACAATGTTTTCTGCTTCAATTTGGCTCATTTTACAAAGATGCTTATTTCTGGCGTGAACATGCAATTCTACTCAAGAGTAAGCAACTAAGCGAAATAAAGCCATGGAACGCTTATTTGCCTTCAATCTATGCATTCTGACACTCCAACAATGTTTTCTGCTTCAATTTGGCTCATTTTACAAAGATGCTTATTTCTGGCGTGAACATGCAGTTCTACTCAAGAGTAAGCAACTAAGCGAAATAAAGCCATAGAACGCTTATTTACATTCTATCTATGCATTCTGACACTCCACCAATGTGATCTGCTTCAATTTGACTCATTTTACAAAGATGCTTATTTCTGGAGTGAACATGCAGTTCTACTCAAGAGTAAGCAAGTAAGCGAAATAAAGCCATGGAACGCTTATTTGCCTTCTATCTATGCATTCTGACACTCCAACAATGTTTTCTGCTTCAATTTGGGTCATTTCACAAAGGTGCTCATTTCTTGAGTGAATATGCAGTTCTACTCAAGAGTAAGCAACTAAGCGAAATAAAGCCATAGAACGCTTATTTGCCTTCTATCTATGCATTCTGACACTCCAACAATGTTTTCTGCTTCAATTTGGCTCATTTTACAAAGATGCTTATTTCTGGCGTGAACATGCAGTTCTACTCAAGAGTAAGCAACTAAGCGAAATAAAGCCACGGAACGCTTATTTGCCTTCTATCTATACATTCTGACACTCCAACAATGTTTTCTGCTTCAATTTGGCTCATTTTACAAAGATGCTTATTTCTGGCGTGAACATGCAGTTCTACTCAAGAGTAAGCAACTAAGCGAAATAAAGCCACGGAACGCTTATTTGCATTCTATCTATGCATTCTGACACTCCAACAATGTTTTCTGCTTCAATTTGGCTCATTTTACAAAGATGCTTATTTCTGGCGTGAACATGCAGTTCTACTCAAGAGTAAGCAACTAAGCGAAATAAAGCCATAGAACGCTTATTTGCATTCTATCTATGCATTCTGACACTCCAGCAATGTGTTCTGCTTCAATTTGACTCATTTTACAAAGATGCTTATTTCTGGCGAGAACATGCAGTTCTACTCAAGAGTAAGCAAGTAAGCGAAATAAAGCCATGGAACGCTTATTTGCCTTCTATCTATGCATTCTGACACTCCAACAATGTTTTCTGCTTCAATTTGGCTCATTTTACAAAGATGCTTATTTCTGGCGTGAACATGCAGTTCTACTCAAGAGTAAGCAACTAAGCGAAATAAAGCCATAGAACGCTTCTTTGCCTTCGATCTATGCATTCTGACACTCCAACAATGTTTTCTGCTTCATTTTGGCTCATTTTACAAAGATGCTTATTTCTGGCGAGAACATGCAGTTCTACTCAAGAGTAAGCAACTAAGCGAAATAAAGCCATAGAACGCTTATTTGCCTTCTATCTTTGCATTCTGACACTCCAACAATGTGTTTTGCTTCACTTTGACTCATTTTACAAAGGTGCTTATTCCTGGAGTGAATATGCAGTTCTACTCAAGAGTAAGCAACTAAGCGAAATAAAGCCATGGAACGCTTATTTGCCTTCTATCTATGCATTCTGACACTCCAACAATGTTTCCTGCTTCAATTTGGCTCATTTTACAAAGATGCTTATTTCTGGCGTGAAAATGCAGTTCTACTCAAGAGTAAGCAACTAAGCGAAATAAAGCCAGGGAACGCTTATTTGCCTTCTATCTATGCATTCTGACACTCCAACAATGTTTTCTGCTTCAATTTGGGTCATTTCACAAAGGTGCTCATTTCTTGAGTGAATATGCAGTTCTACTCAAGAGTAAGCAACTAAGCGAAATAAAGCCATAGAACGCTTATTTACATTCTATCTATGCATTCTGACACTCCAACAATGTTTTCTGCTTCAATTTGGCTCATTTTACAAAGATGCTTATTTCTGGCGTGAACATGCAGTTCTACTCAAGAGTAAGCAACTAAGCGAAATAAAGCCATGGAACGCTTATTTGCCTTCTATCTATGCATTCTGACACTCCAACAATGTTTTCTGCTTCAATTTGGCTCATTTTACAAAGATGCTTATTTCTGGCGTGAACATGCAATTCTACTCAAGAGTAAGCAACTAAGCGAAATAAAGCCATGGAACGCTTATTTGCCTTCGATCTATGCATTCTGACACTCCAGCAATGTTTTCTGCTTCAATTTGGGTCATTTCACAAAGGTGCTCATTTCTTGAGTGAATATGCAGTTCTACTCAAGAGTAAGCAACTAAGCGAAATAAAGCCACGGAACGCTTATTTGCCTTCTATCTATGCATTCTGACACTCCAACAATGTTTTCTGCTTCAATTTGGCTCATTTTACAAAGATGCTTATTTCTGGCGTGAACATGCAATTCTACTCAAGAGTAAGCAACTAAGCGAAATAAAGCCATGGAACGCTTATTTGCCTTCAATCTATGCATTCTGACACTCCAACAATGTTTTCTGCTTCAATTTGGCTCATTTTACAAAGATGCTTATTTCTGGCGTGAACATGCAGTTCTACTCAAGAGTAAGCAACTAAGCGAAATAAAGCCATAGAACGCTTATTTACATTCTATCTATGCATTCTGACACTCCACCAATGTGATCTGCTTCAATTTGACTCATTTTACAAAGATGCTTATTTCTGGAGTGAACATGCAGTTCTACTCAAGAGTAAGCAAGTAAGCGAAATAAAGCCATGGAACGCTTATTTGCCTTCTATCTATGCATTCTGACACTCCAACAATGTTTTCTGCTTCAATTTGGGTCATTTCACAAAGGTGCTCATTTCTTGAGTGAATATGCAGTTCTACTCAAGAGTAAGCAACTAAGCGAAATAAAGCCACGGAACGCTTATTTGCATTCTATCTATGCATTCTGACACTCCAACAATGTTTTCTGCTTCAATTTGGCTCATTTTACAAAGATGCTTATTTCTGGCGTGAACATGCAGTTCTACTCAAGAGTAAGCAACTAAGCGAAATAAAGCCATAGAACGCTTATTTGCATTCTATGCATTCTGACACTCCAGCAATGTGTTCTGCTTCAATTTGACTCATTTTACAAAGATGCTTATTTCTGGCGAGAACATGCAGTTCTACTCAAGAGTAAGCAACTAAGCGAAATAAAGCCATAGAACGCTTATTTGCCTTCTATCTTTGCATTCTGACACTCCAACAATGTGTTTTGCTTCACTTTGACTCATTTTACAAAGGTGCTTATTCCTGGAGTGAATATGCAGTTCTACTCAAGAGTAAGCAACTAAGCGAAATAAAGCCATGGAACGCTTATTTGCCTTCTATCTATGCATTCTGACACTCCAACAATGTTTCCTGCTTCAATTTGGCTCATTTTACAAAGATGCTTATTTCTGGCGTGAAAATGCAGTTCTACTCAAGAGTAAGCAACTAAGCGAAATAAAGCCATGGAACGCTTATTTGCCTTCGATCTATGCATTCTGACACTCCAACAATGTTTTCTGCTTCAATTTGGCTCATTTTACAAAGATGCTTATTTCTGGCGTGAAAATGCAGTTCTACTCAAGAGTAAGCAACTAAGCGAAATAAAGCCATGGAACGCTTATTTGCCTTCGATCTATACATTCTGACACTCCAGCAATGTTTTCTGCTTCAATTTGGCTCATTTTACAAAGATGCTTATTTCTGGCGTGAACATGCAGTTCTACTCAAGAGTAAGCAACTAAGCGAAATAAAGCCATGGAACGCTTATTTGCCTTCTATCTATGCATTCGGACACTCCAACAATGTTTTCTGCTTCAATTTGGCTCATTTTACAAAGATGCTTATTTCTGGCGTGAACATGCAATTCTACTCAAGAGTAAGCAACTAAGCGAAATAAAGCCATGGAACGCTTATTTGCCTTCAATCTATGCATTCTGACACTCCAACAATGTTTTCTGCTTCAATTTGGCTCATTTTACAAAGATGCTTATTTCTGGCGTGAACATGCAGTTCTACTCAAGAGTAAGCAACTAAGCGAAATAAAGCCATAGAACGCTTATTTACATTCTATCTATGCATTCTGACACTCCACCAATGTGATCTGCTTCAATTTGACTCATTTTACAAAGATGCTTATTTCTGGAGTGAACATGCAGTTCTACTCAAGAGTAAGCAAGTAAGCGAAATAAAGCCATGGAACGCTTATTTGCCTTCTATCTATGCATTCTGACACTCCAACAATGTTTTCTGCTTCAATTTGGCTCATTTTACAAAGATGCTTATTTCTGGCGTGAAAATGCAGTTCTACTCAAGAGTAAGCAACTAAGCGAAATAAAGCCATGGAACGCTTATTTGCCTTCGATCTATGCATTCTGACACTCCAACAATGTTTTCTGCTTCAATTTGGCTCATTTTACAAAGATGCTTATTTCTGGCGTGAAAATGCAGTTCTACTCAAGAGTAAGCAACTAAGCGAAATAAAGCCATGGAACGCTTATTTGCCTTCGATCTATACATTCTGACACTCCAGCAATGTTTTCTGCTTCAATTTGGCTCATTTTACAAAGATGCTTATTTCTGGCGTGAACATGCAGTTCTACTCAAGAGTAAGCAACTAAGCGAAATAAAGCCATGGAACGCTTATTTGCCTTCTATCTATGCATTCGGACACTCCAACAATGTTTTCTGCTTCAATTTGGCTCATTTTACAAAGATGCTTATTTCTGGCGTGAACATGCAATTCTACTCAAGAGTAAGCAACTAAGCGAAATAAAGCCATGGAACGCTTATTTGCCTTCTATCTATGCATTCTGACACTCCAACAATGTTTTCTGCTTCAATTTGGCTCATTTTACAAAGATGCTTATTTCTGGCGTGAACATGCAGTTCTACTCAAGAGTAAGCAACTAAGCGAAATAAAGCCATAGAACGCTTATTTACATTCTATCTATGCATTCTGACACTCCACCAATGTGATCTGCTTCAATTTGACTCATTTTACAAAGATGCTTATTTCTGGAGTGAACATGCAGTTCTACTCAAGAGTAAGCAAGTAAGCGAAATAAAGCCATGGAACGCTTCTGTGCCTTCTATCTATGCATTCTGACACTCCAACAATGTTTTCTGCTTCAATTTGGGTCATTTCACAAAGGTGCTCATTTCTTGAGTGAATATGCAGTTCTACTCAAGAGTAAGCGACTAAGCGAAATAAAGCCACGGAACGCTTATTTGCCTTCTATCTATGCATTCTGACACTCCAACAATGTTTTCTGCTTCAATTTGGCTCATTTTACAAAGATGCTTATTTCTGGCGTGAACATGCAGTTCTACTCAAGAGTAAGCAACTACGCGAAATAAAGCCATAGAACGCTTATTTACATTCTATCTATGCATTCTGACACTCCACCAATGTGATCTGCTTCAATTTGACTCATTTTACAAAGATGCTTATTTCTGGAGTGAACATGCAGTTCTACTCAAGAGTAAGCAAGTAAGCGAAATAAAGCCATGGAACGCTTATTTGCCTTCTATCTATGCATTCTGACACTCCAACAATGTTTTCTGCTTCAATTTGGCTCATTTCACAAAGGTGCTCATTTCTTGAGTGAATATGCAGTTCTACTCAAGAGTAAGCAACTAAGCGAAATAAAGCCATAGAACGCTTATTTGCCTTCGATCTATGCATTCTGACACTCCAACAATGTTTTCTGCTTCAATTTGGCTCATTTTACAAAGATGCTTATTTCTGGCGTGAACATGCAGTTCTACTCAAGAGTAAGCAACTAAGCGAAATAAAGCCACGGAACGCTTATTTGCCTTCTATCTATACATTCTGACACTCCAACAATGTTTTCTGCTTCAATTTGGCTCATTTTACAAAGATGCTTATTTCTGGCGTGAAGATGCAGTTCTACTCAAGAGTAAGCAACTAAGCGAAATAAAGCCACGGAACGCTTATTTGCATTCTATCTATGCATTCTGACACTCCAACAATGTTTTCTGCTTCAATTTGGCTCATTTTACAAAGATGCTTATTTCTGGCGTGAACATGCAGTTCTACTCAAGAGTAAGCAACTAAGCGAAATAAAGCCATAGAACGCTTATTTGCATTCAATCTATGCATTCTGACACTCCAGCAATGTGTTCTGCTTCAATTTGACTCATTTTACAAAGATGCTTATTTCTGGCGTGAACATGCAGTTCTACTCAAGAGTAAGCAAGTAAGCGAAATAAAGCCATGGAACGCTTATATGCCTTCTATCTATGCATTCTGACACTCCAACAATGTGTTTTGCTTCACTTTGACTCATTTTACAAAGATGCTTATTTCTGGAGTGAACATGCAGTTCTACTCAAGAGTAAGCAAGTAAGCGAAATAAAGCCATAGAACGCTTATTTGCCTTCTATCTATGCATTCTGACACTCCAACAATGTTTTCTGCTTCAATTTGGCTCATTTTACAAAGATGCTTATTTCTGGCGTGAACATGCAATTCTACTCAAGAGTAAGCAACTAAGCGAAATAAAGCCATGGAACGCTTATTTGCCTTCTATCTATGCATTCTGACACTCCAACAATGTTTTCTGCTTCAATTTGGCTCATTTTACAAAGATGCTTATTTCTGGCGTGAACATGCAGTTCTACTCAAGAGTAAGCAACTAAGCGAAATAAAGCCATAGAACGCTTATTTACATTCTATCTATGCATTCTGACACTCCACCAATGTGATCTGCTTCAATTTGACTCATTTTACAAAGATGCTTATTTCTGGAGTGAACATGCAGTTCTACTCAAGAGTAAGCAAGTAAGCGAAATAAAGCCATGGAACGCTTATTTGCCTTCTATCTATGCATTCTGACACTCCAACAATGTTTTCTGCTTCAATTTGGGTCATTTCACAAAGGTGCTCATTTCTTGAGTGAATATGCAGTTCTACTCAAGAGTAAGCAACTAAGCGAAATAAAGCCATAGAACGCTTATTTGCCTTCTATCTATGCATTCTGACACTCCAACAATGTTTTCTGCTTCAATTTGGCTCATTTTACAAAGATGCTTATTTCTGGCGTGAACATGCAGTTCTACTCAAGAGTAAGCAACTAAGCGAAATAAAGCCACGGAACGCTTATTTGCCTTCTATCTATACATTCTGACACTCCAACAATGTTTTCTGCTTCAATTTGGCTCATTTTACAAAGATGCTTATTTCTGGCGTGAACATGCAGTTCTACTCAAGAGTAAGCAACTAAGCGAAATAAAGCCACGGAACGCTTATTTGCATTCTATCTATGCATTCTGACACTCCAACAATGTTTTCTGCTTCAATTTGGCTCATTTTACAAAGATGCTTATTTCTGGCGTGAACATGCAGTTCTACTCAAGAGTAAGCAACTAAGCGAAATAAAGCCATAGAACGCTTATTTGCATTCTATCTATGCATTCTGACACTCCAGCAATGTGTTCTGCTTCAATTTGACTCATTTTACAAAGATGCTTATTTCTGGCGAGAACATGCAGTTCTACTCAAGAGTAAGCAAGTAAGCGAAATAAAGCCATGGAACGCTTATTTGCCTTCTATCTATGCATTCTGACACTCCAACAATGTTTTCTGCTTCAATTTGGCTCATTTTACAAAGATGCTTATTTCTGGCGTGAACATGCAGTTCTACTCAAGAGTAAGCAACTAAGCGAAATAAAGCCATAGAACGCTTCTTTGCCTTCGATCTATGCATTCTGACACTCCAACAATGTTTTCTGCTTCATTTTGGCTCATTTTACAAAGATGCTTATTTCTGGCGAGAACATGCAGTTCTACTCAAGAGTAAGCAACTAAGCGAAATAAAGCCATAGAACGCTTATTTGCCTTCTATCTTTGCATTCTGACACTCCAACAATGTGTTTTGCTTCACTTTGACTCATTTTACAAAGGTGCTTATTCCTGGAGTGAATATGCAGTTCTACTCAAGAGTAAGCAACTAAGCGAAATAAAGCCATGGAACGCTTATTTGCCTTCTATCTATGCATTCTGACACTCCAACAATGTTTCCTGCTTCAATTTGGCTCATTTTACAAAGATGCTTATTTCTGGCGTGAAAATGCAGTTCTACTCAAGAGTAAGCAACTAAGCGAAATAAAGCCAGGGAACGCTTATTTGCCTTCTATCTATGCATTCTGACACTCCAACAATGTTTTCTGCTTCAATTTGGGTCATTTCACAAAGGTGCTCATTTCTTGAGTGAATATGCAGTTCTACTCAAGAGTAAGCAACTAAGCGAAATAAAGCCATAGAACGCTTATTTACATTCTATCTATGCATTCTGACACTCCAACAATGTTTTCTGCTTCAATTTGGCTCATTTTACAAAGATGCTTATTTCTGGCGTGAACATGCAGTTCTACTCAAGAGTAAGCAACTAAGCGAAATAAAGCCATGGAACGCTTATTTGCCTTCTATCTATGCATTCTGACACTCCAACAATGTTTTCTGCTTCAATTTGGCTCATTTTACAAAGATGCTTATTTCTGGCGTGAACATGCAATTCTACTCAAGAGTAAGCAACTAAGCGAAATAAAGCCATGGAACGCTTATTTGCCTTCGATCTATGCATTCTGACACTCCAGCAATGTTTTCTGCTTCAATTTGGGTCATTTCACAAAGGTGCTCATTTCTTGAGTGAATATGCAGTTCTACTCAAGAGTAAGCAACTAAGCGAAATAAAGCCACGGAACGCTTATTTGCCTTCTATCTATGCATTCTGACACTCCAACAATGTTTTCTGCTTCAATTTGGCTCATTTTACAAAGATGCTTATTTCTGGCGTGAACATGCAATTCTACTCAAGAGTAAGCAACTAAGCGAAATAAAGCCATGGAACGCTTATTTGCCTTCAATCTATGCATTCTGACACTCCAACAATGTTTTCTGCTTCAATTTGGCTCATTTTACAAAGATGCTTATTTCTGGCGTGAACATGCAGTTCTACTCAAGAGTAAGCAACTAAGCGAAATAAAGCCATAGAACGCTTATTTACATTCTATCTATGCATTCTGACACTCCACCAATGTGATCTGCTTCAATTTGACTCATTTTACAAAGATGCTTATTTCTGGAGTGAACATGCAGTTCTACTCAAGAGTAAGCAAGTAAGCGAAATAAAGCCATGGAACGCTTATTTGCCTTCTATCTATGCATTCTGACACTCCAACAATGTTTTCTGCTTCAATTTGGGTCATTTCACAAAGGTGCTCATTTCTTGAGTGAATATGCAGTTCTACTCAAGAGTAAGCAACTAAGCGAAATAAAGCCACGGAACGCTTATTTGCATTCTATCTATGCATTCTGACACTCCAACAATGTTTTCTGCTTCAATTTGGCTCATTTTACAAAGATGCTTATTTCTGGCGTGAACATGCAGTTCTACTCAAGAGTAAGCAACTAAGCGAAATAAAGCCATAGAACGCTTATTTGCATTCTATGCATTCTGACACTCCAGCAATGTGTTCTGCTTCAATTTGACTCATTTTACAAAGATGCTTATTTCTGGCGAGAACATGCAGTTCTACTCAAGAGTAAGCAACTAAGCGAAATAAAGCCATAGAACGCTTATTTGCCTTCTATCTTTGCATTCTGACACTCCAACAATGTGTTTTGCTTCACTTTGACTCATTTTACAAAGGTGCTTATTCCTGGAGTGAATATGCAGTTCTACTCAAGAGTAAGCAACTAAGCGAAATAAAGCCATGGAACGCTTATTTGCCTTCTATCTATGCATTCTGACACTCCAACAATGTTTCCTGCTTCAATTTGGCTCATTTTACAAAGATGCTTATTTCTGGCGTGAAAATGCAGTTCTACTCAAGAGTAAGCAACTAAGCGAAATAAAGCCATGGAACGCTTATTTGCCTTCGATCTATGCATTCTGACACTCCAACAATGTTTTCTGCTTCAATTTGGCTCATTTTACAAAGATGCTTATTTCTGGCGTGAAAATGCAGTTCTACTCAAGAGTAAGCAACTAAGCGAAATAAAGCCATGGAACGCTTATTTGCCTTCGATCTATACATTCTGACACTCCAGCAATGTTTTCTGCTTCAATTTGGCTCATTTTACAAAGATGCTTATTTCTGGCGTGAACATGCAGTTCTACTCAAGAGTAAGCAACTAAGCGAAATAAAGCCATGGAACGCTTATTTGCCTTCTATCTATGCATTCGGACACTCCAACAATGTTTTCTGCTTCAATTTGGCTCATTTTACAAAGATGCTTATTTCTGGCGTGAACATGCAATTCTACTCAAGAGTAAGCAACTAAGCGAAATAAAGCCATGGAACGCTTATTTGCCTTCAATCTATGCATTCTGACACTCCAACAATGTTTTCTGCTTCAATTTGGCTCATTTTACAAAGATGCTTATTTCTGGCGTGAACATGCAGTTCTACTCAAGAGTAAGCAACTAAGCGAAATAAAGCCATAGAACGCTTATTTACATTCTATCTATGCATTCTGACACTCCACCAATGTGATCTGCTTCAATTTGACTCATTTTACAAAGATGCTTATTTCTGGAGTGAACATGCAGTTCTACTCAAGAGTAAGCAAGTAAGCGAAATAAAGCCATGGAACGCTTATTTGCCTTCTATCTATGCATTCTGACACTCCAACAATGTTTTCTGCTTCAATTTGGCTCATTTTACAAAGATGCTTATTTCTGGCGTGAAAATGCAGTTCTACTCAAGAGTAAGCAACTAAGCGAAATAAAGCCATGGAACGCTTATTTGCCTTCGATCTATGCATTCTGACACTCCAACAATGTTTTCTGCTTCAATTTGGCTCATTTTACAAAGATGCTTATTTCTGGCGTGAAAATGCAGTTCTACTCAAGAGTAAGCAACTAAGCGAAATAAAGCCATGGAACGCTTATTTGCCTTCGATCTATACATTCTGACACTCCAGCAATGTTTTCTGCTTCAATTTGGCTCATTTTACAAAGATGCTTATTTCTGGCGTGAACATGCAGTTCTACTCAAGAGTAAGCAACTAAGCGAAATAAAGCCATGGAACGCTTATTTGCCTTCTATCTATGCATTCGGACACTCCAACAATGTTTTCTGCTTCAATTTGGCTCATTTTACAAAGATGCTTATTTCTGGCGTGAACATGCAATTCTACTCAAGAGTAAGCAACTAAGCGAAATAAAGCCATGGAACGCTTATTTGCCTTCTATCTATGCATTCTGACACTCCAACAATGTTTTCTGCTTCAATTTGGCTCATTTTACAAAGATGCTTATTTCTGGCGTGAACATGCAGTTCTACTCAAGAGTAAGCAACTAAGCGAAATAAAGCCATAGAACGCTTATTTACATTCTATCTATGCATTCTGACACTCCACCAATGTGATCTGCTTCAATTTGACTCATTTTACAAAGATGCTTATTTCTGGAGTGAACATGCAGTTCTACTCAAGAGTAAGCAAGTAAGCGAAATAAAGCCATGGAACGCTTCTGTGCCTTCTATCTATGCATTCTGACACTCCAACAATGTTTTCTGCTTCAATTTGGGTCATTTCACAAAGGTGCTCATTTCTTGAGTGAATATGCAGTTCTACTCAAGAGTAAGCGACTAAGCGAAATAAAGCCACGGAACGCTTATTTGCCTTCTATCTATGCATTCTGACACTCCAACAATGTTTTCTGCTTCAATTTGGCTCATTTTACAAAGATGCTTATTTCTGGCGTGAACATGCAGTTCTACTCAAGAGTAAGCAACTACGCGAAATAAAGCCATAGAACGCTTATTTACATTCTATCTATGCATTCTGACACTCCACCAATGTGATCTGCTTCAATTTGACTCATTTTACAAAGATGCTTATTTCTGGAGTGAACATGCAGTTCTACTCAAGAGTAAGCAAGTAAGCGAAATAAAGCCATGGAACGCTTATTTGCCTTCTATCTATGCATTCTGACACTCCAACAATGTTTTCTGCTTCAATTTGGCTCATTTCACAAAGGTGCTCATTTCTTGAGTGAATATGCAGTTCTACTCAAGAGTAAGCAACTAAGCGAAATAAAGCCATAGAACGCTTATTTGCCTTCGATCTATGCATTCTGACACTCCAACAATGTTTTCTGCTTCAATTTGGCTCATTTTACAAAGATGCTTATTTCTGGCGTGAACATGCAGTTCTACTCAAGAGTAAGCAACTAAGCGAAATAAAGCCACGGAACGCTTATTTGCCTTCTATCTATACATTCTGACACTCCAACAATGTTTTCTGCTTCAATTTGGCTCATTTTACAAAGATGCTTATTTCTGGCGTGAAGATGCAGTTCTACTCAAGAGTAAGCAACTAAGCGAAATAAAGCCACGGAACGCTTATTTGCATTCTATCTATGCATTCTGACACTCCAACAATGTTTTCTGCTTCAATTTGGCTCATTTTACAAAGATGCTTATTTCTGGCGTGAACATGCAGTTCTACTCAAGAGTAAGCAACTAAGCGAAATAAAGCCATAGAACGCTTATTTGCATTCAATCTATGCATTCTGACACTCCAGCAATGTGTTCTGCTTCAATTTGACTCATTTTACAAAGATGCTTATTTCTGGCGTGAACATGCAGTTCTACTCAAGAGTAAGCAAGTAAGCGAAATAAAGCCATGGAACGCTTATATGCCTTCTATCTATGCATTCTGACACTCCAACAATGTGTTTTGCTTCACTTTGACTCATTTTACAAAGATGCTTATTTCTGGAGTGAACATGCAGTTCTACTCAAGAGTAAGCAAGTAAGCGAAATAAAGCCATAGAACGCTTATTTGCCTTCTATCTATGCATTCTGACACTCCAACAATGTTTTCTGCTTCAATTTGGCTCATTTTACAAAGATGCTTATTTCTGGCGTGAACATGCAATTCTACTCAAGAGTAAGCAACTAAGCGAAATAAAGCCATGGAACGCTTATTTGCCTTCTATCTATGCATTCTGACACTCCAACAATGTTTTCTGCTTCAATTTGGCTCATTTTACAAAGATGCTTATTTCTGGCGTGAACATGCAGTTCTACTCAAGAGTAAGCAACTAAGCGAAATAAAGCCACGAAACGCTTATTTGCCTTCTATCTATGCATTCTGACACTCCAACAATGTTTTCTGCTTCAATTTGGCTCATTTTACAAAGATGCTTATTTCTGGCGTGAACATGCAGTTCTACTCAAGAGTAAGCCACTAAGCGAAATAAAGCCATGGAACGCTTGTTTGCCTTCTATCTATGCATTCTGACACTCCAACAATGTTTTCTGCTTCAATTTGGCTCATTTTACAAAGATGCTTATTTCTGGCGTGAACATGCAGTTCTGCTCAAGAGTAAGCAACTAAGCGAAATAAAGCCATAGAACGCTTATTTACATTCTATCTATGCATTCTGACACTCCAACAATGTTTTCTGCTTCAATTTGGCTCATTTTACAAAGATGCTTATTTCTGGCGTGAACATGCAGTTCTACTCAAGAGTAAGCAACTAAGCGAAATAAAGCCATGGAACGCTTATTTGCCTTCTATCTATGCATTCTGACACTCCAACAATGTTTTCTGCTTCAATTTGGGTCATTTCACAAAGGTCTTTATTTCTGGCGTGAACATGCAATTCTACTCAAGAGTAAGCAACTAAGCGAAATAAAGCCATGGAACGCTTATTTGCCTTCTATCTATGCATTCTGACACTCCAACAGTTTTCTGCTTCAATTTGGCTCATTTTACAAATATGCTTATTTCTGGCGTGAAAATGCAGTTCTACTCAAGAGTAAGCAACTAGGCGAAATAAAGCCATGGAACGCTTATTTGCCTTCGATCTATGCATTCTGAAACTCCAACAATGTTTTCTGCTTCAATTTGGCTCATTTTACAAAGATGCTTATTTCTGGCGTGAACATGCAGTTCTACTCAAGAGTAAGCAAGCGAAATAAAGCCATGGAACGCTTATTTGCCTTCTATCTATGCATTCTGACACTCCAACAATGTTTTCTGCTTCAATTTGGCTCATTTTACAAAGATGCTTATTTCTGGCGTGAACATGCAGTTCTACTCAAGAGTAAGCAACTAAGCGAAATAAAGCCATAGAACGCTTCTTTGCCTTCGATCTATGCATTCTGACACTCCAACAATGTTTTCTGCTTCATTTTGGCTCATTTTACAAAGATGCTTATTTCTGGCGAGAACATGCAGTTCTACTCAAGAGTAAGCAACTAAGCGAAATAAAGCCATAGAACGCTTATTTGCCTTCTATCTTTGCATTCTGACACTCCAACAATGTGTTTTGCTTCACTTTGACTCATTTTACAAAGGTGCTTATTCCTGGAGTGAATATGCAGTTCTACTCAAGAGTAAGCAACTAAGCGAAATAAAGCCATGGAACGCTTATTTGCCTTCTATCTATGCATTCTGACACTCCAACAATGTTTCCTGCTTCAATTTGGCTCATTTTACAAAGATGCTTATTTCTGGCGTGAAAATGCAGTTCTACTCAAGAGTAAGCAACTAAGCGAAATAAAGCCAGGGAACGCTTATTTGCCTTCTATCTATGCATTCTGACACTCCAACAATGTTTTCTGCTTCAATTTGGGTCATTTCACAAAGGTGCTCATTTCTTGAGTGAATATGCAGTTCTACTCAAGAGTAAGCAACTAAGCGAAATAAAGCCATAGAACGCTTATTTACATTCTATCTATGCATTCTGACACTCCAACAATGTTTTCTGCTTCAATTTGGCTCATTTTACAAAGATGCTTATTTCTGGCGTGAACATGCAGTTCTACTCAAGAGTAAGCAACTAAGCGAAATAAAGCCATGGAACGCTTATTTGCCTTCTATCTATGCATTCTGACACTCCAACAATGTTTTCTGCTTCAATTTGGCTCATTTTACAAAGATGCTTATTTCTGGCGTGAACATGCAATTCTACTCAAGAGTAAGCAACTAAGCGAAATAAAGCCATGGAACGCTTATTTGCCTTCGATCTATGCATTCTGACACTCCAGCAATGTTTTCTGCTTCAATTTGGGTCATTTCACAAAGGTGCTCATTTCTTGAGTGAATATGCAGTTCTACTCAAGAGTAAGCAACTAAGCGAAATAAAGCCACGGAACGCTTATTTGCCTTCTATCTATGCATTCTGACACTCCAACAATGTTTTCTGCTTCAATTTGGCTCATTTTACAAAGATGCTTATTTCTGGCGTGAACATGCAATTCTACTCAAGAGTAAGCAACTAAGCGAAATAAAGCCATGGAACGCTTATTTGCCTTCAATCTATGCATTCTGACACTCCAACAATGTTTTCTGCTTCAATTTGGCTCATTTTACAAAGATGCTTATTTCTGGCGTGAACATGCAGTTCTACTCAAGAGTAAGCAACTAAGCGAAATAAAGCCATAGAACGCTTATTTACATTCTATCTATGCATTCTGACACTCCACCAATGTGATCTGCTTCAATTTGACTCATTTTACAAAGATGCTTATTTCTGGAGTGAACATGCAGTTCTACTCAAGAGTAAGCAAGTAAGCGAAATAAAGCCATGGAACGCTTATTTGCCTTCTATCTATGCATTCTGACACTCCAACAATGTTTTCTGCTTCAATTTGGGTCATTTCACAAAGGTGCTCATTTCTTGAGTGAATATGCAGTTCTACTCAAGAGTAAGCAACTAAGCGAAATAAAGCCATAGAACGCTTATTTGCCTTCTATCTATGCATTCTGACACTCCAACAATGTTTTCTGCTTCAATTTGGCTCATTTTACAAAGATGCTTATTTCTGGCGTGAACATGCAGTTCTACTCAAGAGTAAGCAACTAAGCGAAATAAAGCCACGGAACGCTTATTTGCCTTCTATCTATACATTCTGACACTCCAACAATGTTTTCTGCTTCAATTTGGCTCATTTTACAAAGATGCTTATTTCTGGCGTGAACATGCAGTTCTACTCAAGAGTAAGCAACTAAGCGAAATAAAGCCACGGAACGCTTATTTGCATTCTATCTATGCATTCTGACACTCCAACAATGTTTTCTGCTTCAATTTGGCTCATTTTACAAAGATGCTTATTTCTGGCGTGAACATGCAGTTCTACTCAAGAGTAAGCAACTAAGCGAAATAAAGCCATAGAACGCTTATTTGCATTCTATCTATGCATTCTGACACTCCAGCAATGTGTTCTGCTTCAATTTGACTCATTTTACAAAGATGCTTATTTCTGGCGAGAACATGCAGTTCTACTCAAGAGTAAGCAACTAAGCGAAATAAAGCCATAGAACGCTTATTTGCCTTCTATCTTTGCATTCTGACACTCCAACAATGTGTTTTGCTTCACTTTGACTCATTTTACAAAGGTGCTTATTCCTGGAGTGAATATGCAGTTCTACTCAAGAGTAAGCAACTAAGCGAAATAAAGCCATGGAACGCTTATTTGCCTTCTATCTATGCATTCTGACACTCCAACAATGTTTCCTGCTTCAATTTGGCTCATTTTACAAAGATGCTTATTTCTGGCGTGAAAATGCAGTTCTACTCAAGAGTAAGCAACTAAGCGAAATAAAGCCATGGAACGCTTATTTGCCTTCGATCTATGCATTCTGACACTCCAACAATGTTTTCTGCTTCAATTTGGCTCATTTTACAAAGATGCTTATTTCTGGCGTGAAAATGCAGTTCTACTCAAGAGTAAGCAACTAAGCGAAATAAAGCCATGGAACGCTTATTTGCCTTCGATCTATACATTCTGACACTCCAGCAATGTTTTCTGCTTCAATTTGGCTCATTTTACAAAGATGCTTATTTCTGGCGTGAACATGCAGTTCTACTCAAGAGTAAGCAACTAAGCGAAATAAAGCCATGGAACGCTTATTTGCCTTCTATCTATGCATTCGGACACTCCAACAATGTTTTCTGCTTCAATTTGGCTCATTTTACAAAGATGCTTATTTCTGGCGTGAACATGCAATTCTACTCAAGAGTAAGCAACTAAGCGAAATAAAGCCATGGAACGCTTATTTGCCTTCAATCTATGCATTCTGACACTCCAACAATGTTTTCTGCTTCAATTTGGCTCATTTTACAAAGATGCTTATTTCTGGCGTGAACATGCAGTTCTACTCAAGAGTAAGCAACTAAGCGAAATAAAGCCATAGAACGCTTATTTACATTCTATCTATGCATTCTGACACTCCACCAATGTGATCTGCTTCAATTTGACTCATTTTACAAAGATGCTTATTTCTGGAGTGAACATGCAGTTCTACTCAAGAGTAAGCAAGTAAGCGAAATAAAGCCATGGAACGCTTATTTGCCTTCTATCTATGCATTCTGACACTCCAACAATGTTTTCTGCTTCAATTTGGGTCATTTCACAAAGGTGCTCATTTCTTGAGTGAATATGCAGTTCTACTCAAGAGTAAGCAACTAAGCGAAATAAAGCCATAGAACGCTTATTTGCCTTCTATCTATGCATTCTGACACTCCAACAATGTTTTCTGCTTCAATTTGGCTCATTTTACAAAGATGCTTATTTCTGGCGTGAACATGAAGTTCTACTCAAGAGTAAGCAACTAAGCGAAATAAAGCCACGGAACGCTTATTTGCCTTCTATCTATACATTCTGACACTCCAACAATGTTTTCTGCTTCAATTTGGCTCATTTTACAAAGATGCTTATTTCTGGTGTGAACATGCAGTTCTACTCAAGAGTAAGCAACTAAGCGAAATAAAGCCACGGAACGCTTATTTGCATTCTATCTATGCATTCTGACACTCCAACAATGTTTTCTGCTTCAATTTGGCTCATTTTACAAAGATGCTTATTTCTGGCGTGAACATGCAGTTCTACTCAAGAGTAAGCAACTAAGCGAAATAAAGCCATAGAACGCTTATTTGCATTCTATCTATGCATTCTGACACTCCAGCAATGTGTTCTGCTTCAATTTGACTCATTTTACAAAGATGCTTATTTCTGGCGAGAACATGCAGTTCTACTCAAGAGTAAGCAACTAAGCGAAATAAAGCCATAGAACGCTTATTTGCCTTCTATCTTTGCATTCTGACACTCCAACAATGTGTTTTGCTTCACTTTGACTCATTTTACAAAGGTGCTTATTCCTGGAGTGAATATGCAGTTCTACTCAAGAGTAAGCAACTAAGCGAAATAAAGCCATGGAACGCTTATTTGCCTTCTATCTATGCATTCTGACACTCCAACAATGTTTCCTGCTTCAATTTGGCTCATTTTACAAAGATGCTTATTTCTGGCGTGAAAATGCAGTTCTACTCAAGAGTAAGCAACTAAGCGAAATAAAGCCATGGAACGCTTATTTGCCTTCGATCTATGCATTCTGACACTCCAACAATGTTTTCTGCTTCAATTTGGCTCATTTTACAAAGATGCTTATTTCTGGCGTGAAAATGCAGTTCTACTCAAGAGTAAGCAACTAAGCGAAATAAAGCCATGGAACGCTTATTTGCCTTCGATCTATACATTCTGACACTCCAGCAATGTTTTCTGCTTCAATTTGGCTCATTTTACAAAGATGCTTATTTCTGGCGTGAACATGCAGTTCTACTCAAGAGTAAGCAACTAAGCGAAATAAAGCCATGGAACGCTTATTTGCCTTCTATCTATGCATTCGGACACTCCAACAATGTTTTCTGCTTCAATTTGGCTCATTTTACAAAGATGCTTATTTCTGGCGTGAACATGCAGTTCTACTCAAGAGTAAGCAACTAAGCGAAATAAAGCCACGGAACGCTTATTTGCCTTCTATCTATGCATTCTGACACTCCAACAATGTTTTCTGCTTCAATTTGGCTCATTTTACAAAGATGCTTATTTCTGGCGTGAACATGCAGTTCTACTCAAGAGTAAGCAACTAAGCGAAATAAAGCCATAGAACGCTTATTTACATTCTATCTATGCATTCTGACACTCCAGCAATGTGTTCTGCTTCAATTTGACTCATTTTACAAAGATGCTTATTTCTGGCGAGAACATGCAGTTCTACTCAAGAGTAAGCAACTAAGCGAAATAAAGCCATAGAACGCTTATTTGCCTTCTATCTTTGCATTCTGACACTCCAACAATGTGTTTTGCTTCACTTTGACTCATTTTACAAAGGTGCTTATTCCTGGAGTGAATATGCAGTTCTACTCAAGAGTAAGCAACTAAGCGAAATAAAGCCATGGAACGCTTATTTGCCTTCTATCTATGCATTCTGACACTCCAACAATGTTTCCTGCTTCAATTTGGCTCATTTTACAAAGATGCTTATTTCTGGCGTGAAAATGCAGTTCTACTCAAGAGTAAGCAACTAAGCGAAATAAAGCCATGGAACGCTTATTTGCCTTCGATCTATGCATTCTGACACTCCAACAATGTTTTCTGCTTCAATTTGGCTCATTTTACAAAGATGCTTATTTCTGGCGTGAAAATGCAGTTCTACTCAAGAGTAAGCAACTAAGCGAAATAAAGCCATGGAACGCTTATTTGCCTTCGATCTATACATTCTGACACTCCAGCAATGTTTTCTGCTTCAATTTGGCTCATTTTACAAAGATGCTTATTTCTGGCGTGAACATGCAGTTCTACTCAAGAGTAAGCAACTAAGCGAAATAAAGCCATGGAACGCTTATTTGCCTTCTATCTATGCATTCGGACACTCCAACAATGTTTTCTGCTTCAATTTGGCTCATTTTACAAAGATGCTTATTTCTGGCGTGAACATGCAATTCTACTCAAGAGTAAGCAACTAAGCGAAATAAAGCCATGGAACGCTTATTTGCCTTCAATCTATGCATTCTGACACTCCAACAATGTTTTCTGCTTCAATTTGGCTCATTTTACAAAGATGCTTATTTCTGGCGTGAACATGCAGTTCTACTCAAGAGTAAGCAACTAAGCGAAATAAAGCCATAGAACGCTTATTTACATTCTATCTATGCATTCTGACACTCCACCAATGTGATCTGCTTCAATTTGACTCATTTTACAAAGATGCTTATTTCTGGAGTGAACATGCAGTTCTACTCAAGAGTAAGCAAGTAAGCGAAATAAAGCCATGGAACGCTTATTTGCCTTCAATCTATGCATTCTGACACTCCAACAATGTTTTCTGCTTCAATTTGGCTCATTTTACAAAGATGCTTATTTCTGGCGTGAACATGCAGTTCTACTCAAGAGTAAGCAACTAAGCGAAATAAAGCCATAGAACGCTTATTTACATTCTATCTATGCATTCTGACACTCCACCAATGTGATCTGCTTCAATTTGACTCATTTTACAAAGATGCTTATTTCTGGAGTGAACATGCAGTTCTACTCAAGAGTAAGCAAGTAAGCGAAATAAAGCCATGGAACGCTTATTTGCCTTCTATCTATGCATTCTGACACTCCAACAATGTTTTCTGCTTCAATTTGGGTCATTTCACAAAGGTGCTCATTTCTTGAGTGAATATGCAGTTCTACTCAAGAGTAAGCAACTAAGCGAAATAAAGCCATAGAACGCTTATTTGCCTTCTATCTATGCATTCTGACACTCCAACAATGTTTTCTGCTTCAATTTGGCTCATTTTACAAAGATGCTTATTTCTGGCGTGAACATGCAGTTCTACTCAAGAGTAAGCAACTAAGCGAAATAAAGCCACGGAACGCTTATTTGCCTTCTATCTATACATTCTGACACTCCAACAATGTTTTCTGCTTCAATTTGGCTCATTTTACAAAGATGCTTATTTCTGGTGTGAACATGCAGTTCTACTCAAGAGTAAGCAACTAAGCGAAATAAAGCCACGGAACGCTTATTTGCATTCTATCTATGCATTCTGACACTCCAACAATGTTTTCTGCTTCAATTTGGCTCATTTTACAAAGATGCTTATTTCTGGCGTGAACATGCAGTTCTACTCAAGAGTAAGCAACTAAGCGAAATAAAGCCATAGAACGCTTATTTGCATTCTATCTATGCATTCTGACACTCCAGCAATGTGTTCTGCTTCAATTTGACTCATTTTACAAAGATGCTTATTTCTGGCGAGAACATGCAGTTCTACTCAAGAGTAAGCAACTAAGCGAAATAAAGCCATAGAACGCTTATTTGCCTTCTATCTTTGCATTCTGACACTCCAACAATGTGTTTTGCTTCACTTTGACTCATTTTACAAAGGTGCTTATTCCTGGAGTGAATATGCAGTTCTACTCAAGAGTAAGCAACTAAGCGAAATAAAGCCATGGAACGCTTATTTGCCTTCTATCTATGCATTCTGACACTCCAACAATGTTTCCTGCTTCAATTTGGCTCATTTTACAAAGATGCTTATTTCTGGCGTGAAAATGCAGTTCTACTCAAGAGTAAGCAACTAAGCGAAATAAAGCCATGGAACGCTTATTTGCCTTCGATCTATGCATTCTGACACTCCAACAATGTTTTCTGCTTCAATTTGGCTCATTTTACAAAGATGCTTATTTCTGGCGTGAAAATGCAGTTCTACTCAAGAGTAAGCAACTAAGCGAAATAAAGCCATGGAACGCTTATTTGCCTTCGATCTATACATTCTGACACTCCAGCAATGTTTTCTGCTTCAATTTGGCTCATTTTACAAAGATGCTTATTTCTGGCGTGAACATGCAGTTCTACTCAAGAGTAAGCAACTAAGCGAAATAAAGCCATGGAACGCTTATTTGCCTTCTATCTATGCATTCGGACACTCCAACAATGTTTTCTGCTTCAATTTGGCTCATTTTACAAAGATGCTTATTTCTGGCGTGAACATGCAATTCTACTCAAGAGTAAGCAACTAAGCGAAATAAAGCCATGGAACGCTTATTTGCCTTCTATCTATGCATTCTGACACTCCAACAATGTTTTCTGCTTCAATTTGGCTCATTTTACAAAGATGCTTATTTCTGGCGTGAACATGCAGTTCTACTCAAGAGTAAGCAACTAAGCGAAATAAAGCCATAGAACGCTTATTTACATTCTATCTATGCATTCTGACACTCCACCAATGTGATCTGCTTCAATTTGACTCATTTTACAAAGATGCTTATTTCTGGAGTGAACATGCAGTTCTACTCAAGAGTAAGCAAGTAAGCGAAATAAAGCCATGGAACGCTTATTTGCCTTCTATCTATGCATTCTGACACTCCAACAATGTTTTCTGCTTCAATTTGGCTCATTTTACAAAGATGCTTATTTCTGGCGTGAAAATGCAGTTCTACTCAAGAGTAAGCAACTAAGCGAAATAAAGCCATGGAACGCTTATTTGCCTTCGATCTATGCATTCTGACACTCCAACAATGTTTTCTGCTTCAATTTGGCTCATTTTACAAAGATGCTTATTTCTGGCGTGAAAATGCAGTTCTACTCAAGAGTAAGCAACTAAGCGAAATAAAGCCATGGAACGCTTATTTGCCTTCGATCTATACATTCTGACACTCCAGCAATGTTTTCTGCTTCAATTTGGCTCATTTTACAAAGATGCTTATTTCTGGCGTGAACATGCAGTTCTACTCAAGAGTAAGCAACTAAGCGAAATAAAGCCATGGAACGCTTATTTGCCTTCTATCTATGCATTCGGACACTCCAACAATGTTTTCTGCTTCAATTTGGCTCATTTTACAAAGATGCTTATTTCTGGCGTGAACATGCAATTCTACTCAAGAGTAAGCAACTAAGCGAAATAAAGCCATGGAACGCTTATTTGCCTTCAATCTATGCATTCTGACACTCCAACAATGTTTTCTGCTTCAATTTGGCTCATTTTACAAAGATGCTTATTTCTGGCGTGAACATGCAGTTCTACTCAAGAGTAAGCAACTAAGCGAAATAAAGCCATAGAACGCTTATTTACATTCTATCTATGCATTCTGACACTCCACCAATGTGATCTGCTTCAATTTGACTCATTTTACAAAGATGCTTATTTCTGGAGTGAACATGCAGTTCTACTCAAGAGTAAGCAAGTAAGCGAAATAAAGCCATGGAACGCTTATTTGCCTTCTATCTATGCATTCTGACACTCCAACAATGTTTTCTGCTTCAATTTGGGTCATTTCACAAAGGTGCTCATTTCTTGAGTGAATATGCAGTTCTACTCAAGAGTAAGCAACTAAGCGAAATAAAGCCATAGAACGCTTATTTGCCTTCTATCTATGCATTCTGACACTCCAACAATGTTTTCTGCTTCAATTTGGCTCATTTTACAAAGATGCTTATTTCTGGCGTGAACATGCAGTTCTACTCAAGAGTAAGCAACTAAGCGAAATAAAGCCACGGAACGCTTATTTGCCTTCTATCTATACATTCTGACACTCCAACAATGTTTTCTGCTTCAATTTGGCTCATTTTACAAAGATGCTTATTTCTGGTGTGAACATGCAGTTCTACTCAAGAGTAAGCAACTAAGCGAAATAAAGCCACGGAACGCTTATTTGCATTCTATCTATGCATTCTGACACTCCAACAATGTTTTCTGCTTCAATTTGGCTCATTTTACAAAGATGCTTATTTCTGGCGTGAACATGCAGTTCTACTCAAGAGTAAGCAACTAAGCGAAATAAAGCCATAGAACGCTTATTTGCATTCTATCTATGCATTCTGACACTCCAGCAATGTGTTCTGCTTCAATTTGACTCATTTTACAAAGATGCTTATTTCTGGCGAGAACATGCAGTTCTACTCAAGAGTAAGCAACTAAGCGAAATAAAGCCATAGAACGCTTATTTGCCTTCTATCTTTGCATTCTGACACTCCAACAATGTCTTTTGCTTCACTTTGACTCATTTTACAAAGGTGCTTATTCCTGGAGTGAATATGCAGTTCTACTCAAGAGTAAGCAACTAAGCGAAATAAAGCCATGGAACGCTTATTTGCCTTCTATCTATGCATTCTGACACTCCAACAATGTTTCCTGCTTCAATTTGGCTCATTTTACAAAGATGCTTATTTCTGGCGTGAAAATGCAGTTCTACTCAAGAGTAAGCAACTAAGCGAAATAAAGCCATGGAACGCTTATTTGCCTTCGATCTATGCATTCTGACACTCCAACAATGTTTTCTGCTTCAATTTGGCTCATTTTACAAAGATGCTTATTTCTGGCGTGAAAATGCAGTTCTACTCAAGAGTAAGCAACTAAGCGAAATAAAGCCATGGAACGCTTATTTGCCTTCGATCTATACATTCTGACACTCCAGCAATGTTTTCTGCTTCAATTTGGCTCATTTTACAAAGATGCTTATTTCTGGCGTGAACATGCAGTTCTACTCAAGAGTAAGCAACTAAGCGAAATAAAGCCATGGAACGCTTATTTGCCTTCTATCTATGCATTCGGACACTCCAACAATGTTTTCTGCTTCAATTTGGCTCATTTTACAAAGATGCTTATTTCTGGCGTGAACATGCAATTCTACTCAAGAGTAAGCAACTAAGCGAAATAAAGCCATGGAACGCTTATTTGCCTTCTATCTATGCATTCTGACACTCCAACAATGTTTTCTGCTTCAATTTGGCTCATTTTACAAAGATGCTTATTTCTGGCGTGAACATGCAGTTCTACTCAAGAGTAAGCAACTAAGCGAAATAAAGCCATAGAACGCTTATTTACATTCTATCTATGCATTCTGACACTCCACCAATGTGATCTGCTTCAATTTGACTCATTTTACAAAGATGCTTATTTCTGGAGTGAACATGCAGTTCTACTCAAGAGTAAGCAAGTAAGCGAAATAAAGCCATGGAACGCTTATTTGCCTTCTATCTATGCATTCTGACACTCCAACAATGTTTTCTGCTTCAATTTGGCTCATTTTACAAAGATGCTTATTTCTGGCGTGAAAATGCAGTTCTACTCAAGAGTAAGCAACTAAGCGAAATAAAGCCATGGAACGCTTATTTGCCTTCGATCTATGCATTCTGACACTCCAACAATGTTTTCTGCTTCAATTTGGCTCATTTTACAAAGATGCTTATTTCTGGCGTGAAAATGCAGTTCTACTCAAGAGTAAGCAACTAAGCGAAATAAAGCCATGGAACGCTTATTTGCCTTCGATCTATACATTCTGACACTCCAGCAATGTTTTCTGCTTCAATTTGGCTCATTTTACAAAGATGCTTATTTCTGGCGTGAACATGCAGTTCTACTCAAGAGTAAGCAACTAAGCGAAATAAAGCCATGGAACGCTTATTTGCCTTCTATCTATGCATTCGGACACTCCAACAATGTTTTCTGCTTCAATTTGGCTCATTTTACAAAGATGCTTATTTCTGGCGTGAACATGCAATTCTACTCAAGAGTAAGCAACTAAGCGAAATAAAGCCATGGAACGCTTATTTGCCTTCTATCTATGCATTCTGACACTCCAACAATGTTTTCTGCTTCAATTTGGCTCATTTTACAAAGATGCTTATTTCTGGCGTGAACATGCAGTTCTACTCAAGAGAGCAACTAAGCGAAATAAAGCCATAGAACGCTTATTTACATTCTATCTATGCATTCTGACACTCCACCAATGTGATCTGCTTCAATTTGACTCATTTTACAAAGATGCTTATTTCTGGAGTGAACATGCAGTTCTACTCAAGAGTAAGCAAGTAAGCGAAATAAAGCCATGGAACGCTTCTGTGCCTTCTATCTATGCATTCTGACACTCCAACAATGTTTTCTGCTTCAATTTGGGTCATTTCACAAAGGTGCTCATTTCTTGAGTGAATATGCAGTTCTACTCAAGAGTAAGCAACTAAGCGAAATAAAGCCACGGAACGCTTATTTGCCTTCTATCTATGCATTCTGACACTCCAACAATGTTTTCTGCTTCAATTTGGCTCATTTTACAAAGATGCTTATTTCTGGCGTGAACATGCAGTTCTACTCAAGAGTAAGCAACTACGCGAAATAAAGCCATAGAACGCTTATTTACATTCTATCTATGCATTCTGACACTCCACCAATGTGATCTGCTTCAATTTGACTCATTTTACAAAGATGCTTATTTCTGGAGTGAACATGCAGTTCTACTCAAGAGTAAGCAAGTAAGCGAAATAAAGCCATGGAACGCTTATTTGCCTTCTATCTATGCATTCTGACACTCCAACAATGTTTTCTGCTTCAATTTGGCTCATTTCACAAAGGTGCTCATTTCTTGAGTGAATATGCAGTTCTACTCAAGAGTAAGCAACTAAGCGAAATAAAGCCATAGAACGCTTATTTGCCTTCGATCTATGCATTCTGACACTCCAACAATGTTTTCTGCTTCAATTTGGCTCATTTTACAAAGATGCTTATTTCTGGCGTGAACATGCAGTTCTACTCAAGAGTAAGCAACTAAGCGAAATAAAGCCACGGAACGCTTATTTGCCTTCTATCTATACATTCTGACACTCCAACAATGTTTTCTGCTTCAATTTGGCTCATTTTACAAAGATGCTTATTTCTGGCGTGAAGATGCAGTTCTACTCAAGAGTAAGCAACTAAGCGAAATAAAGCCACGGAACGCTTATTTGCATTCTATCTATGCATTCTGACACTCCAGCAATGTTTTCTGCTTCAATTTGGCTCATTTTACAAAGATGCTTATTTCTGGCGTGAACATGCAGTTCTACTCAAGAGTAAGCAACTAAGCGAAATAAAGCCATAGAACGCTTATTTGCATTCAATCTATGCATTCTGACACTCCAGCAATGTGTTCTGCTTCAATTTGACTCATTTTACAAAGATGCTTATTTCTGGCGTGAACATGCAGTTCTACTCAAGAGTAAGCAAGTAAGCGAAATAAAGCCATGGAACGCTTATATGCCTTCTATCTATGCATTCTGACACTCCAACAATGTGTTTTGCTTCACTTTGACTCATTTTACAAAGGTGCTTATTCCTGGAGTGAATATGCAGTTCTACTCAAGAGTAAGCAACTAAGCGAAATAAAGCCATAGAACGCTTATTTGCCTTCTATCTATGCATTCTGACACTCCAACAATGTTTTCTGCTTCAATTTGGCTCATTTTACAAAGATGCTTATTTCTGGCGTGAACATGCAATTCTACTCAAGAGTAAGCAACTAAGCGAAATAAAGCCATGGAACGCTTATTTGCCTTCTATCTATGCATTCTGACACTCCAACAATGTGATCTGCTTCAATTTGGCTCATTTTACAAAGATGCTTATTTCTGGCGTGAACATGCAGTTCTACTCAAGAGTAAGCAACTAAGCGAAATAAAGCCATAGAACGCTTATTTACATTCTATCTATGCATTCTGACACTCCAACAATGTTTTCTGCTTCAATTTGGCTCATTTTACAAAGATGCTTATTTCTGGCGTGAACATGCAGTTCTACTCAAGAGTAAGCAACTAAGCGAAATAAAGCCATAGAACGCTTATTTGCCTTCTATCTATGCATTCTGACACTCCAACAATGTTTTCTGCTTCAATTTGACTCATTTTACAAAGATGCTTATTTCTGGCGTGAACATGCAGTTCTACTCAAGAGTAAGCAACTAAGCGAAATAAAGCCATGGAACGCTTATTTGCCTTCTATCTATGCATTCTGACACTCCAACAATGTGTTTTGCTTCACTTTGACTCATTTTACAAAGGTGCTTATTCCTGGAGTGAATATGCAGTTCTACTCAAGAGTAAGCAACTAAGCGAAATAAAGCCATGGAACGCTTATTTGCCTTCTATCTATGCATTCTGACACTCCAACAATGTTTTCTGCTTCAATTTGGCTCATTTTACAAAGATGCTTATTTCTGGCGTGAACATGCAATTCTACTCAAGAGTAAGCAACTAAGCGAAATAAAGCCATGGAACGCTTATTTGCCTTCTATCTATGCATTCTGACACTCCAACAATGTTTTCTGCTTCAATTTGGCTCATTTTACAAAGATGCTTATTTCTGGCGTGAACATGCAGTTCTACTCAAGAGTAAGCAACTAAGCGAAATAAAGCCATAGAACGCTTATTTACATTCTATCTATGCATTCTGACACTCCACCAATGTGATCTGCTTCAATTTGACTCATTTTACAAAGATGCTTATTTCTGGAGTGAACATGCAGTTCTACTCAAGAGTAAGCAAGTAAGCGAAATAAAGCCATGGAACGCTTATGTGCCTTCTATCTATGCATTCTGACACTCCAACAATGTTTTCTGCTTCAATTTGGGTCATTTCACAAAGGTGCTCATTTCTTGAGTGAATATGCAGTTCTACTCAAGAGTAAGCAACTAAGCGAAATAAAGCCACGGAACGCTTATTTGCCTTCGATCTATGCATTCTGACACTCCAACAATGTTTTCTGCTTCATTTTGGCTCATTTTACAAAGGTGCTTATTTCTGGCGAGAACATGCAGTTCTATTCAAGAGTAAGCAACTAAGCGAAATAAAGCCATAGAACGCTTATTTTCCTTCTATCTATGCATTCTGACACTCCAACAATGTGTTTTGCTTCACTTTGACTCATTTTACAAAGGTCCTTATTCCTGGAGTGAATATGCAGTTCTACTCAAGAGTAAGCAACTAAGCGAAATAAAGCCATGGAACGCTTATTTGCCTTCTATCTATGCATTCTGACACTCCAACAATGTTTTCTGCTTCAATTTGGCTCATTTTACAAAGATGCTTATTTCTGGCGTGAACATGCAATTCTACTCAAGAGTAAGCAACTAAGCGAAATAAAGCCATGGAACGCTTATTTGCCTTCTATCTATGCATTCTGACACTCCAACAATGTGATCTGCTTCAATTTGGCTCATTTTACAAAGATGCTTATTTCTGGCGTGAACATGCAGTTCTACTCAAGAGTAAGCAACTAAGCGAAATAAAGCCATGGAACGCTTATTTCCCTTCTATCTATGCATTCTGACACTCCAACAATGTTTTCTGCTTCAATTTGGCTCATTTTACAAAGATGCTTATTTCTGGCGTGAACATGCAGTTCTACTCAAGAGTAAGCAAGTAAGCGAAATAAAGCCATGGAACGCTTATTTGCCTTCTATCTATGCATTCTGACACTCCAACAATGTTTTCTGCTTCAATTTGGGTCATTTCACAAAGGTGCTCATTTCTTGAGTGAATATGCAGGTCTACTCAAGAGTAAGCAACTAAGCTAAATAAAGCCATAGAACGCTTATTTGCCTTCTATCTATGCATTCTGACACTCCAACAATGTGTTCTGCTTCAATTTGGCTCATTTTACAAAGATGCTTATTTCTGGCGTGAACATGCAGTTCTACTCAAGAGTAAGCAACTAAGCGAAATAAAGCCACGGAACGCTTATTTGCCTTCTATCTATACATTCTGACACTCCAACAATGTTTTCTGCTTCAATTTGGCTCATTTTACAAAGATGCTTATTTCTGGCGTGAAGATGCAGTTCTACTCAAGAGTAAGCAACTAAGCGAAATAAAGCCACGGAACGCTTATTTGCATTCTATCTATGCATTCTGACACTCCAACAATGTGTTTTGCTTCACTTTGACTCATTTTACAAAGGTGCTTATTCCTGGAGTGAATATGCAGTTCTACTCAAGAGTAAGCAACTAAGCGAAATAAAGCCATAGAACGCTTATTTGCCTTCTATCTATGCATTCTGACACTCCAACAATGTTTTCTGCTTCAATTTGGCTCATTTTACAAAGATGCTTATTTCTGGCGTGAACATGCAATTCTACTCAAGAGTAAGCAACTAAGCGAAATAAAGCCATGGAACGCTTATTTGCCTTCTATCTATGCATTCTGACACTCCAACAATGTGATCTGCTTCAATTTGGCTCATTTTACAAAGATGCTTATTTCTGGCGTGAACATGCAGTTCTACTCAAGAGTAAGCAACTAAGCGAAATAAAGCCATAGAACGCTTATTTACATTCTATCTATGCATTCTGACACTCCAACAATGTTTTCTGCTTCAATTTGGCTCATTTTACAAAGATGCTTATTTCTGGCGTGAACATGCAGTTCTACTCAAGAGTAAGCAACTAAGCGAAATAAAGCCATAGAACGCTTATTTGCCTTCTATCTATGCATTCTGACACTCCAACAATGTTTTCTGCTTCAATTTGACTCATTTTACAAAGATGCTTATTTCTGGCGTGAACATGCAGTTCTACTCAAGAGTAAGCAACTAAGCGAAATAAAGCCATGGAACGCTTATTTGCCTTCTATCTATGCATTCTGACACTCCAACAATGTGTTTTGCTTCACTTTGACTCATTTTACAAAGGTGCTTATTCCTGGAGTGAATATGCAGTTCTACTCAAGAGTAAGCAACTAAGCGAAATAAAGCCATGGAACGCTTATTTGCCTTCTATCTATGCATTCTGACACTCCAACAATGTTTTCTGCTTCAATTTGGCTCATTTTACAAAGATGCTTATTTCTGGCGTGAACATGCAATTCTACTCAAGAGTAAGCAACTAAGCGAAATAAAGCCATGGAACGCTTATTTGCCTTCTATCTATGCATTCTGACACTCCAACAATGTTTTCTGCTTCAATTTGGCTCATTTTACAAAGATGCTTATTTCTGGCGTGAACATGCAGTTCTACTCAAGAGTAAGCAACTAAGCGAAATAAAGCCATAGAACGCTTATTTACATTCTATCTATGCATTCTGACACTCCACCAATGTGATCTGCTTCAATTTGACTCATTTTACAAAGATGCTTATTTCTGGAGTGAACATGCAGTTCTACTCAAGAGTAAGCAAGTAAGCGAAATAAAGCCATGGAACGCTTATGTGCCTTCTATCTATGCATTCTGACACTCCAACAATGTTTTCTGCTTCAATTTGGGTCATTTCACAAAGGTGCTCATTTCTTGAGTGAATATGCAGTTCTACTCAAGAGTAAGCAACTAAGCGAAATAAAGCCACGGAACGCTTATTTGCCTTCGATCTATGCATTCTGACACTCCAACAATGTTTTCTGCTTCATTTTGGCTCATTTTACAAAGGTGCTTATTTCTGGCGAGAACATGCAGTTCTATTCAAGAGTAAGCAACTAAGCGAAATAAAGCCATAGAACGCTTATTTTCCTTCTATCTATGCATTCTGACACTCCAACAATGTGTTTTGCTTCACTTTGACTCATTTTACAAAGGTCCTTATTCCTGGAGTGAATATGCAGTTCTACTCAAGAGTAAGCAACTAAGCGAAATAAAGCCATGGAACGCTTATTTGCCTTCTATCTATGCATTCTGACACTCCAACAATGTTTTCTGCTTCAATTTGGCTCATTTTACAAAGATGCTTATTTCTGGCGTGAACATGCAATTCTACTCAAGAGTAAGCAACTAAGCGAAATAAAGCCATGGAACGCTTATTTGCCTTCTATCTATGCATTCTGACACTCCAACAATGTGATCTGCTTCAATTTGGCTCATTTTACAAAGATGCTTATTTCTGGCGTGAACATGCAGTTCTACTCAAGAGTAAGCAACTAAGCGAAATAAAGCCATGGAACGCTTATTTCCCTTCTATCTATGCATTCTGACACTCCAACAATGTTTTCTGCTTCAATTTGGCTCATTTTACAAAGATGCTTATTTCTGGCGTGAACATGCAGTTCTACTCAAGAGTAAGCAAGTAAGCGAAATAAAGCCATGGAACGCTTATTTGCCTTCTATCTATGCATTCTGACACTCCAACAATGTTTTCTGCTTCAATTTGGGTCATTTCACAAAGGTGCTCATTTCTTGAGTGAATATGCAGGTCTACTCAAGAGTAAGCAACTAAGCTAAATAAAGCCATAGAACGCTTATTTGCCTTCTATCTATGCATTCTGACACTCCAACAATGTGTTCTGCTTCAATTTGGCTCATTTTACAAAGATGCTTATTTCTGGCGTGAACATGCAGTTCTACTCAAGAGTAAGCAACTAAGCGAAATAAAGCCACGGAACGCTTATTTGCCTTCTATCTATACATTCTGACACTCCAACAATGTTTTCTGCTTCAATTTGGCTCATTTTACAAAGATGCTTATTTCTGGCGTGAAGATGCAGTTCTACTCAAGAGTAAGCAACTAAGCGAAATAAAGCCACGGAACGCTTATTTGCATTCTATCTATGCATTCTGACACTCCAGCAATGTTTTCTGCTTCAATTTGGCTCATTTTACAAAGATGCTTATTTCTGGCGTGAACATGCAGTTCTACTCAAGAGTAAGCAACTAAGCGAAATAAAGCCATAGAACGCTTATTTGCATTCTATCTATGCATTCTGACACTCCAGCAATGTGTTCTGCTTCAATTTGACTCATTTTACAAAGATGCTTATTTCTGGCGTGAACATGCAGTTCTACTCAAGAGTAAGCAACTAAGCGAAATAAAGCCATGGGACGCTTATTTGCCTTCTATCTATGCATTCTGACACTCCAACAATGTGTTTTGCTTCACTTTGACTCATTTTACAAAGGTGCTTATTCCTGGAGTGAATATGCAGTTCTACTCAAGAGTAAGCAACTAAGCGAAATAAAGCCATGGAACGCTTATTTGCCTTCTATCTATGCATTCTGACACTCCAACAATGTTTTCTGCTTCAATTTGGCTCATTTTACAAAGATGCTTATTTCTGGCGTGAACATGCAATTCTACTCAAGAGTAAGCAACTAAGCGAAATAAAGCCATGGAACGCTTATTTGCCTTCTATCTATGCATTCTGACACTCCAACAATGTTTTCTGCTTCAATTTGGCTCATTTTACAAAGATGCTTATTTCTGGCGTGAACATGCAGTTCTACTCAAGAGTAAGCAACTAAGCGAAATAAAGCCATAGAACGCTTATTTACATTCTATCTATGCATTCTGACACTCCAACAATGTTTTCTGCTTCAATTTGGCTCATTTTACAAAGATGCTTATTTCTGGCGTGAACATGCAGTTCTACTCAAGAGTAAGCAACTAAGCGAAATAAAGCCATAGAACGCTTATTTGCATTCTATCTATGCATTCTGACACTCCAGCAATGTGTTCTGCTTCAATTTGACTCATTTTACAAAGATGCTTATTTCTGGCGTGAACATGCAGTTCTACTCAAGAGTAAGCAACTAAGCGAAATAAAGCCATGGAACGCTTATTTGCCTTCTATCTATGCATTCTGACACTCCAACAATGTGTTTTGCTTCACTTTGACTCATTTTACAAAGGTGCTTATTCCTGGAGTGAATATGCAGTTCTACTCAAGAGTAAGCAACTAAGCGAAATAAAGCCATGGAACGCTTATTTGCCTTCTATCTATGCATTCTGACACTCCAACAATGTTTTCTGCTTCAATTTGGCTCATTTTACAAAGATGCTTATTTCTGGCGTGAACATGCAATTCTACTCAAGAGTAAGCAACTAAGCGAAATAAAGCCATGGAACGCTTATTTGCCTTCTATCTATGCATTCTGACACTCCAACAATGTTTTCTGCTTCAATTTGGCTCATTTTACAAAGATGCTTATTTCTGGCGTGAACATGCAGTTCTACTCAAGAGTAAGCAACTAAGCGAAATAAAGCCATAGAACGCTTATTTACATTCTATCTATGCATTCTGACACTCCACCAATGTGATCTGCTTCAATTTGACTCATTTTACAAAGATGCTTATTTCTGGAGTGAACATGCAGTTCTACTCAAGAGTAAGCAAGTAAGCGAAATAAAGCCATGGAACGCTTATGTGCCTTCTATCTATGCATTCTGACACTCCAGCAATGTTTTCTGCTTCAATTTGGGTCATTTCACAAAGGTGCTCATTTCTGGCGTGAACATGCAGTTCTACTCAAGAGTAAGCAACTAAGCGAAATAAAGCCATAGAACGCTTATTTGCCTTCAATCTATGCATTCTGACACTCCAGCAATGTGTTCTGCTTCAATTTGACTCATTTTACAAAGATGCTTATTTCTGGCGTGAACATGCAGTTCTACTCAAGAGTAAGCAAGTAAGCGAAATAAAGCCATGGAACGCTTATATGCCTTCTATCTATGCATTCTGACACTCCAACAATGTGTTTTGCTTCACTTTGACTCATTTTACAAAGGTGCTTATTCCTGGAGTGAATATGCAGTTCTACTCAAGAGTAAGCAACTAAGCGAAATAAAGCCATGGAACGCTTATTTGCCTTCTATCTATGCATTCTGACACTCCAACAATGTTTTCTGCTTCAATTTGGCTCATTTTACAAAGATGCTTATTTCTGGCGTGAACATGCAGTTCTACTCAAGAGTAAGCAACTAAGCGAAATAAAGCCACGGAACGCTTATTTGCCTTCTATCTATACATTCTGACACTCCAACAATGTTTTCTGCTTCAATTTGGCTCATTTTACAAAGATGCTTATTTCTGGTGTGAACATGCAGTTCTACTCAAGAGTAAGCAACTAAGCGAAATAAAGCCACGGAACGCTTATTTGCATTCTATCTATGCATTCTGACACTCCAACAATGTTTTCTGCTTCAATTTGGCTCATTTTACAAAGATGCTTATTTCTGGCGTGAACATGCAGTTCTACTCAAGAGTAAGCAACTAAGCGAAATAAAGCCATGGAACGCTTATTTGCCTTCTATCTATGCATTCTGACACTCCAACAATGTGTTTTGCTTCACTTTGACTCATTTTACAAAGGTGCTTATTCCTGGAGTGAATATGCAGTTCTACTCAAGAGTAAGCAACTAAGCGAAATAAAGCCATGGAACGCTTATTTGCCTTCTATCTATGCATTCTGACACTCCAACAATGTTTTCTGCTTCAATTTGGCTCATTTTACAAAGATGCTTATTTCTGGCGTGAACATGCAATTCTACTCAAGAGTAAGCAACTAAGCGAAATAAAGCCATGGAACGCTTATTTGCCTTCTATCTATGCATTCTGACACTCCAACAATGTTTTCTGCTTCAATTTGGCTCATTTTACAAAGATGCTTATTTCTGGCGTGAACATGCAGTTCTACTCAAGAGTAAGCAACTAAGCGAAATAAAGCCATAGAACGCTTATTTACATTCTATCTATGCATTCTGACACTCCACCAATGTGATCTGCTTCAATTTGACTCATTTTACAAAGATGCTTATTTCTGGAGTGAACATGCAGTTCTACTCAAGAGTAAGCAAGTAAGCGAAATAAAGCCATGGAACGCTTATGTGCCTTCTATCTATGCATTCTGACACTCCAGCAATGTTTTCTGCTTCAATTTGGGTCATTTCACAAAGGTGCTCATTTCTGGCGTGAACATGCAGTTCTACTCAAGAGTAAGCAACTAAGCGAAATAAAGCCATAGAACGCTTATTTGCCTTCAATCTATGCATTCTGACACTCCAGCAATGTGTTCTGCTTCAATTTGACTCATTTTACAAAGATGCTTATTTCTGGCGTGAACATGCAGTTCTACTCAAGAGTAAGCAAGTAAGCGAAATAAAGCCATGGAACGCTTATATGCCTTCTATCTATGCATTCTGACACTCCAACAATGTGTTTTGCTTCACTTTGACTCATTTTACAAAGGTGCTTATTCCTGGAGTGAATATGCAGTTCTACTCAAGAGTAAGCAACTAAGCGAAATAAAGCCATGGAACGCTTATTTGCCTTCTATCTATGCATTCTGACACTCCAACAATGTTTTCTGCTTCAATTTGGCTCATTTTACAAAGATGCTTATTTCTGGCGTGAACATGCAGTTCTACTCAAGAGTAAGCAACTAAGCGAAATAAAGCCACGGAACGCTTATTTGCCTTCTATCTATACATTCTGACACTCCAACAATGTTTTCTGCTTCAATTTGGCTCATTTTACAAAGATGCTTATTTCTGGTGTGAACATGCAGTTCTACTCAAGAGTAAGCAACTAAGCGAAATAAAGCCACGGAACGCTTATTTGCATTCTATCTATGCATTCTGACACTCCAACAATGTTTTCTGCTTCAATTTGGCTCATTTTACAAAGATGCTTATTTCTGGCGTGAACATGCAGTTCTACTCAAGAGTAAGCAACTAAGCGAAATAAAGCCATAGAACGCTTATTTGCATTCTATCTATGCATTCTGACACTCCAGCAATGTGTTCTGCTTCAATTTGACTCATTTTACAAAGATGCTTATTTCTGGCGAGAACATGCAGTTCTACTCAAGAGTAAGCAACTAAGCGAAATAAAGCCATAGAACGCTTATTTGCCTTCTATCTTTGCATTCTGACACTCCAACAATGTCTTTTGCTTCACTTTGACTCATTTTACAAAGGTGCTTATTCCTGGAGTGAATATGCAGTTCTACTCAAGAGTAAGCAACTAAGCGAAATAAAGCCATGGAACGCTTATTTGCCTTCTATCTATGCATTCTGACACTCCAACAATGTTTCCTGCTTCAATTTGGCTCATTTTACAAAGATGCTTATTTCTGGCGTGAAAATGCAGTTCTACTCAAGAGTAAGCAACTAAGCGAAATAAAGCCATGGAACGCTTATTTGCCTTCGATCTATGCATTCTGACACTCCAACAATGTTTTCTGCTTCAATTTGGCTCATTTTACAAAGATGCTTATTTCTGGCGTGAAAATGCAGTTCTACTCAAGAGTAAGCAACTAAGCGAAATAAAGCCATGGAACGCTTATTTGCCTTCGATCTATACATTCTGACACTCCAGCAATGTTTTCTGCTTCAATTTGGCTCATTTTACAAAGATGCTTATTTCTGGCGTGAACATGCAGTTCTACTCAAGAGTAAGCAACTAAGCGAAATAAAGCCATGGAACGCTTATTTGCCTTCTATCTATGCATTCGGACACTCCAACAATGTTTTCTGCTTCAATTTGGCTCATTTTACAAAGATGCTTATTTCTGGCGTGAACATGCAATTCTACTCAAGAGTAAGCAACTAAGCGAAATAAAGCCATGGAACGCTTATTTGCCTTCTATCTATGCATTCTGACACTCCAACAATGTTTTCTGCTTCAATTTGGCTCATTTTACAAAGATGCTTATTTCTGGCGTGAACATGCAGTTCTACTCAAGAGTAAGCAACTAAGCGAAATAAAGCCATAGAACGCTTATTTACATTCTATCTATGCATTCTGACACTCCACCAATGTGATCTGCTTCAATTTGACTCATTTTACAAAGATGCTTATTTCTGGAGTGAACATGCAGTTCTACTCAAGAGTAAGCAAGTAAGCGAAATAAAGCCATGGAACGCTTATTTGCCTTCTATCTATGCATTCTGACACTCCAACAATGTTTTCTGCTTCAATTTGGCTCATTTTACAAAGATGCTTATTTCTGGCGTGAAAATGCAGTTCTACTCAAGAGTAAGCAACTAAGCGAAATAAAGCCATGGAACGCTTATTTGCCTTCGATCTATGCATTCTGACACTCCAACAATGTTTTCTGCTTCAATTTGGCTCATTTTACAAAGATGCTTATTTCTGGCGTGAAAATGCAGTTCTACTCAAGAGTAAGCAACTAAGCGAAATAAAGCCATGGAACGCTTATTTGCCTTCGATCTATACATTCTGACACTCCAGCAATGTTTTCTGCTTCAATTTGGCTCATTTTACAAAGATGCTTATTTCTGGCGTGAACATGCAGTTCTACTCAAGAGTAAGCAACTAAGCGAAATAAAGCCATGGAACGCTTATTTGCCTTCTATCTATGCATTCGGACACTCCAACAATGTTTTCTGCTTCAATTTGGCTCATTTTACAAAGATGCTTATTTCTGGCGTGAACATGCAATTCTACTCAAGAGTAAGCAACTAAGCGAAATAAAGCCATGGAACGCTTATTTGCCTTCTATCTATGCATTCTGACACTCCAACAATGTTTTCTGCTTCAATTTGGCTCATTTTACAAAGATGCTTATTTCTGGCGTGAACATGCAGTTCTACTCAAGAGAGCAACTAAGCGAAATAAAGCCATAGAACGCTTATTTACATTCTATCTATGCATTCTGACACTCCACCAATGTGATCTGCTTCAATTTGACTCATTTTACAAAGATGCTTATTTCTGGAGTGAACATGCAGTTCTACTCAAGAGTAAGCAAGTAAGCGAAATAAAGCCATGGAACGCTTCTGTGCCTTCTATCTATGCATTCTGACACTCCAACAATGTTTTCTGCTTCAATTTGGGTCATTTCACAAAGGTGCTCATTTCTTGAGTGAATATGCAGTTCTACTCAAGAGTAAGCAACTAAGCGAAATAAAGCCACGGAACGCTTATTTGCCTTCTATCTATGCATTCTGACACTCCAACAATGTTTTCTGCTTCAATTTGGCTCATTTTACAAAGATGCTTATTTCTGGCGTGAACATGCAGTTCTACTCAAGAGTAAGCAACTACGCGAAATAAAGCCATAGAACGCTTATTTACATTCTATCTATGCATTCTGACACTCCACCAATGTGATCTGCTTCAATTTGACTCATTTTACAAAGATGCTTATTTCTGGAGTGAACATGCAGTTCTACTCAAGAGTAAGCAAGTAAGCGAAATAAAGCCATGGAACGCTTATTTGCCTTCTATCTATGCATTCTGACACTCCAACAATGTTTTCTGCTTCAATTTGGCTCATTTCACAAAGGTGCTCATTTCTTGAGTGAATATGCAGTTCTACTCAAGAGTAAGCAACTAAGCGAAATAAAGCCATAGAACGCTTATTTGCCTTCGATCTATGCATTCTGACACTCCAACAATGTTTTCTGCTTCAATTTGGCTCATTTTACAAAGATGCTTATTTCTGGCGTGAACATGCAGTTCTACTCAAGAGTAAGCAACTAAGCGAAATAAAGCCACGGAACGCTTATTTGCCTTCTATCTATACATTCTGACACTCCAACAATGTTTTCTGCTTCAATTTGGCTCATTTTACAAAGATGCTTATTTCTGGCGTGAAGATGCAGTTCTACTCAAGAGTAAGCAACTAAGCGAAATAAAGCCACGGAACGCTTATTTGCATTCTATCTATGCATTCTGACACTCCAGCAATGTTTTCTGCTTCAATTTGGCTCATTTTACAAAGATGCTTATTTCTGGCGTGAACATGCAGTTCTACTCAAGAGTAAGCAACTAAGCGAAATAAAGCCATAGAACGCTTATTTGCATTCAATCTATGCATTCTGACACTCCAGCAATGTGTTCTGCTTCAATTTGACTCATTTTACAAAGATGCTTATTTCTGGCGTGAACATGCAGTTCTACTCAAGAGTAAGCAAGTAAGCGAAATAAAGCCATGGAACGCTTATATGCCTTCTATCTATGCATTCTGACACTCCAACAATGTGTTTTGCTTCACTTTGACTCATTTTACAAAGGTGCTTATTCCTGGAGTGAATATGCAGTTCTACTCAAGAGTAAGCAACTAAGCGAAATAAAGCCATAGAACGCTTATTTGCCTTCTATCTATGCATTCTGACACTCCAACAATGTTTTCTGCTTCAATTTGGCTCATTTTACAAAGATGCTTATTTCTGGCGTGAACATGCAATTCTACTCAAGAGTAAGCAACTAAGCGAAATAAAGCCATGGAACGCTTATTTGCCTTCTATCTATGCATTCTGACACTCCAACAATGTGATCTGCTTCAATTTGGCTCATTTTACAAAGATGCTTATTTCTGGCGTGAACATGCAGTTCTACTCAAGAGTAAGCAACTAAGCGAAATAAAGCCATAGAACGCTTATTTACATTCTATCTATGCATTCTGACACTCCAACAATGTTTTCTGCTTCAATTTGGCTCATTTTACAAAGATGCTTATTTCTGGCGTGAACATGCAGTTCTACTCAAGAGTAAGCAACTAAGCGAAATAAAGCCATAGAACGCTTATTTGCCTTCTATCTATGCATTCTGACACTCCAACAATGTTTTCTGCTTCAATTTGACTCATTTTACAAAGATGCTTATTTCTGGCGTGAACATGCAGTTCTACTCAAGAGTAAGCAACTAAGCGAAATAAAGCCATGGAACGCTTATTTGCCTTCTATCTATGCATTCTGACACTCCAACAATGTGTTTTGCTTCACTTTGACTCATTTTACAAAGGTGCTTATTCCTGGAGTGAATATGCAGTTCTACTCAAGAGTAAGCAACTAAGCGAAATAAAGCCATGGAACGCTTATTTGCCTTCTATCTATGCATTCTGACACTCCAACAATGTTTTCTGCTTCAATTTGGCTCATTTTACAAAGATGCTTATTTCTGGCGTGAACATGCAATTCTACTCAAGAGTAAGCAACTAAGCGAAATAAAGCCATGGAACGCTTATTTGCCTTCTATCTATGCATTCTGACACTCCAACAATGTTTTCTGCTTCAATTTGGCTCATTTTACAAAGATGCTTATTTCTGGCGTGAACATGCAGTTCTACTCAAGAGTAAGCAACTAAGCGAAATAAAGCCATAGAACGCTTATTTACATTCTATCTATGCATTCTGACACTCCACCAATGTGATCTGCTTCAATTTGACTCATTTTACAAAGATGCTTATTTCTGGAGTGAACATGCAGTTCTACTCAAGAGTAAGCAAGTAAGCGAAATAAAGCCATGGAACGCTTATGTGCCTTCTATCTATGCATTCTGACACTCCAACAATGTTTTCTGCTTCAATTTGGGTCATTTCACAAAGGTGCTCATTTCTTGAGTGAATATGCAGTTCTACTCAAGAGTAAGCAACTAAGCGAAATAAAGCCACGGAACGCTTATTTGCCTTCGATCTATGCATTCTGACACTCCAACAATGTTTTCTGCTTCATTTTGGCTCATTTTACAAAGGTGCTTATTTCTGGCGAGAACATGCAGTTCTATTCAAGAGTAAGCAACTAAGCGAAATAAAGCCATAGAACGCTTATTTTCCTTCTATCTATGCATTCTGACACTCCAACAATGTGTTTTGCTTCACTTTGACTCATTTTACAAAGGTCCTTATTCCTGGAGTGAATATGCAGTTCTACTCAAGAGTAAGCAACTAAGCGAAATAAAGCCATGGAACGCTTATTTGCCTTCTATCTATGCATTCTGACACTCCAACAATGTTTTCTGCTTCAATTTGGCTCATTTTACAAAGATGCTTATTTCTGGCGTGAACATGCAATTCTACTCAAGAGTAAGCAACTAAGCGAAATAAAGCCATGGAACGCTTATTTGCCTTCTATCTATGCATTCTGACACTCCAACAATGTGATCTGCTTCAATTTGGCTCATTTTACAAAGATGCTTATTTCTGGCGTGAACATGCAGTTCTACTCAAGAGTAAGCAACTAAGCGAAATAAAGCCATGGAACGCTTATTTGCCTTCTATCTATGCATTCTGACACTCCAACAATGTTTTCTGCTTCAATTTGGCTCATTTTACAAAGATGCTTATTTCTGGCGTGAACATGCAGTTCTACTCAAGAGTAAGCAAGTAAGCGAAATAAAGCCATGGAACGCTTATTTGCCTTCTATCTATGCATTCTGACACTCCAACAATGTTTTCTGCTTCAATTTGGGTCATTTCACAAAGGTGCTCATTTCTTGAGTGAATATGCAGGTCTACTCAAGAGTAAGCAACTAAGCTAAATAAAGCCATAGAACGCTTATTTGCCTTCTATCTATGCATTCTGACACTCCAACAATGTGTTCTGCTTCAATTTGGCTCATTTTACAAAGATGCTTATTTCTGGCGTGAACATGCAGTTCTACTCAAGAGTAAGCAACTAAGCGAAATAAAGCCACGGAACGCTTATTTGCCTTCTATCTATACATTCTGACACTCCAACAATGTTTTCTGCTTCAATTTGGCTCATTTTACAAAGATGCTTATTTCTGGCGTGAAGATGCAGTTCTACTCAAGAGTAAGCAACTAAGCGAAATAAAGCCACGGAACGCTTATTTGCATTCTATCTATGCATTCTGACACTCCAGCAATGTTTTCTGCTTCAATTTGGCTCATTTTACAAAGATGCTTATTTCTGGCGTGAACATGCAGTTCTACTCAAGAGTAAGCAACTAAGCGAAATAAAGCCATAGAACGCTTATTTGCATTCTATCTATGCATTCTGACACTCCAGCAATGTGTTCTGCTTCAATTTGACTCATTTTACAAAGATGCTTATTTCTGGCGTGAACATGCAGTTCTACTCAAGAGTAAGCAACTAAGCGAAATAAAGCCATGGGACGCTTATTTGCCTTCTATCTATGCATTCTGACACTCCAACAATGTGTTTTGCTTCACTTTGACTCATTTTACAAAGGTGCTTATTCCTGGAGTGAATATGCAGTTCTACTCAAGAGTAAGCAACTAAGCGAAATAAAGCCATGGAACGCTTATTTGCCTTCTATCTATGCATTCTGACACTCCAACAATGTTTTCTGCTTCAATTTGGCTCATTTTACAAAGATGCTTATTTCTGGCGTGAACATGCAATTCTACTCAAGAGTAAGCAACTAAGCGAAATAAAGCCATGGAACGCTTATTTGCCTTCTATCTATGCATTCTGACACTCCAACAATGTTTTCTGCTTCAATTTGGCTCATTTTACAAAGATGCTTATTTCTGGCGTGAACATGCAGTTCTACTCAAGAGTAAGCAACTAAGCGAAATAAAGCCATAGAACGCTTATTTACATTCTATCTATGCATTCTGACACTCCAACAATGTTTTCTGCTTCAATTTGGCTCATTTTACAAAGATGCTTATTTCTGGCGTGAACATGCAGTTCTACTCAAGAGTAAGCAACTAAGCGAAATAAAGCCATAGAACGCTTATTTGCATTCTATCTATGCATTCTGACACTCCAGCAATGTGTTCTGCTTCAATTTGACTCATTTTACAAAGATGCTTATTTCTGGCGTGAACATGCAGTTCTACTCAAGAGTAAGCAACTAAGCGAAATAAAGCCATGGAACGCTTATTTGCCTTCTATCTATGCATTCTGACACTCCAACAATGTGTTTTGCTTCACTTTGACTCATTTTACAAAGGTGCTTATTCCTGGAGTGAATATGCAGTTCTACTCAAGAGTAAGCAACTAAGCGAAATAAAGCCATGGAACGCTTATTTGCCTTCTATCTATGCATTCTGACACTCCAACAATGTTTTCTGCTTCAATTTGGCTCATTTTACAAAGATGCTTATTTCTGGCGTGAACATGCAATTCTACTCAAGAGTAAGCAACTAAGCGAAATAAAGCCATGGAACGCTTATTTGCCTTCTATCTATGCATTCTGACACTCCAACAATGTGATCTGCTTCAATTTGGCTCATTTTACAAAGATGCTTATTTCTGGCGTGAACATGCAGTTCTACTCAAGAGTAAGCAACTAAGCGAAATAAAGCCATAGAACGCTTATTTACATTCTATCTATGCATTCTGACACTCCAACAATGTTTTCTGCTTCAATTTGGCTCATTTTACAAAGATGCTTATTTCTGGCGTGAACATGCAGTTCTACTCAAGAGTAAGCAACTAAGCGAAATAAAGCCATAGAACGCTTATTTGCCTTCTATCTATGCATTCTGACACTCCAACAATGTTTTCTGCTTCAATTTGACTCATTTTACAAAGATGCTTATTTCTGGCGTGAACATGCAGTTCTACTCAAGAGTAAGCAACTAAGCGAAATAAAGCCATGGAACGCTTATTTGCCTTCTATCTATGCATTCTGACACTCCAACAATGTGTTTTGCTTCACTTTGACTCATTTTACAAAGGTGCTTATTCCTGGAGTGAATATGCAGTTCTACTCAAGAGTAAGCAACTAAGCGAAATAAAGCCATGGAACGCTTATTTGCCTTCTATCTATGCATTCTGACACTCCAACAATGTTTTCTGCTTCAATTTGGCTCATTTTACAAAGATGCTTATTTCTGGCGTGAACATGCAATTCTACTCAAGAGTAAGCAACTAAGCGAAATAAAGCCATGGAACGCTTATTTGCCTTCTATCTATGCATTCTGACACTCCAACAATGTTTTCTGCTTCAATTTGGCTCATTTTACAAAGATGCTTATTTCTGGCGTGAACATGCAGTTCTACTCAAGAGTAAGCAACTAAGCGAAATAAAGCCATAGAACGCTTATTTACATTCTATCTATGCATTCTGACACTCCACCAATGTGATCTGCTTCAATTTGACTCATTTTACAAAGATGCTTATTTCTGGAGTGAACATGCAGTTCTACTCAAGAGTAAGCAAGTAAGCGAAATAAAGCCATGGAACGCTTATGTGCCTTCTATCTATGCATTCTGACACTCCAACAATGTTTTCTGCTTCAATTTGGGTCATTTCACAAAGGTGCTCATTTCTTGAGTGAATATGCAGTTCTACTCAAGAGTAAGCAACTAAGCGAAATAAAGCCACGGAACGCTTATTTGCCTTCGATCTATGCATTCTGACACTCCAACAATGTTTTCTGCTTCATTTTGGCTCATTTTACAAAGGTGCTTATTTCTGGCGAGAACATGCAGTTCTATTCAAGAGTAAGCAACTAAGCGAAATAAAGCCATAGAACGCTTATTTTCCTTCTATCTATGCATTCTGACACTCCAACAATGTGTTTTGCTTCACTTTGACTCATTTTACAAAGGTCCTTATTCCTGGAGTGAATATGCAGTTCTACTCAAGAGTAAGCAACTAAGCGAAATAAAGCCATGGAACGCTTATTTGCCTTCTATCTATGCATTCTGACACTCCAACAATGTTTTCTGCTTCAATTTGGCTCATTTTACAAAGATGCTTATTTCTGGCGTGAACATGCAATTCTACTCAAGAGTAAGCAACTAAGCGAAATAAAGCCATGGAACGCTTATTTGCCTTCTATCTATGCATTCTGACACTCCAACAATGTGATCTGCTTCAATTTGGCTCATTTTACAAAGATGCTTATTTCTGGCGTGAACATGCAGTTCTACTCAAGAGTAAGCAAGTAAGCGAAATAAAGCCATGGAACGCTTATTTGCCTTCTATCTATGCATTCTGACACTCCAACAATGTTTTCTGCTTCAATTTGGGTCATTTCACAAAGGTGCTCATTTCTTGAGTGAATATGCAGGTCTACTCAAGAGTAAGCAACTAAGCTAAATAAAGCCATAGAACGCTTATTTGCCTTCTATCTATGCATTCTGACACTCCAACAATGTGTTCTGCTTCAATTTGGCTCATTTTACAAAGATGCTTATTTCTGGCGTGAACATGCAGTTCTACTCAAGAGTAAGCAACTAAGCGAAATAAAGCCACGGAACGCTTATTTGCCTTCTATCTATACATTCTGACACTCCAACAATGTTTTCTGCTTCAATTTGGCTCATTTTACAAAGATGCTTATTTCTGGCGTGAAGATGCAGTTCTACTCAAGAGTAAGCAACTAAGCGAAATAAAGCCACGGAACGCTTATTTGCATTCTATCTATGCATTCTGACACTCCAGCAATGTTTTCTGCTTCAATTTGGCTCATTTTACAAAGATGCTTATTTCTGGCGTGAACATGCAGTTCTACTCAAGAGTAAGCAACTAAGCGAAATAAAGCCATAGAACGCTTATTTGCATTCTATCTATGCATTCTGACACTCCAGCAATGTGTTCTGCTTCAATTTGACTCATTTTACAAAGATGCTTATTTCTGGCGTGAACATGCAGTTCTACTCAAGAGTAAGCAACTAAGCGAAATAAAGCCATGGGACGCTTATTTGCCTTCTATCTATGCATTCTGACACTCCAACAATGTGTTTTGCTTCACTTTGACTCATTTTACAAAGGTGCTTATTCCTGGAGTGAATATGCAGTTCTACTCAAGAGTAAGCAACTAAGCGAAATAAAGCCATGGAACGCTTATTTGCCTTCTATCTATGCATTCTGACACTCCAACAATGTTTTCTGCTTCAATTTGGCTCATTTTACAAAGATGCTTATTTCTGGCGTGAACATGCAATTCTACTCAAGAGTAAGCAACTAAGCGAAATAAAGCCATGGAACGCTTATTTGCCTTCTATCTATGCATTCTGACACTCCAACAATGTTTTCTGCTTCAATTTGGCTCATTTTACAAAGATGCTTATTTCTGGCGTGAACATGCAGTTCTACTCAAGAGTAAGCAACTAAGCGAAATAAAGCCATAGAACGCTTATTTACATTCTATCTATGCATTCTGACACTCCAACAATGTTTTCTGCTTCAATTTGGCTCATTTTACAAAGATGCTTATTTCTGGCGTGAACATGCAGTTCTACTCAAGAGTAAGCAACTAAGCGAAATAAAGCCATAGAACGCTTATTTGCATTCTATCTATGCATTCTGACACTCCAGCAATGTGTTCTGCTTCAATTTGACTCATTTTACAAAGATGCTTATTTCTGGCGTGAACATGCAGTTCTACTCAAGAGTAAGCAACTAAGCGAAATAAAGCCATGGAACGCTTATTTGCCTTCTATCTATGCATTCTGACACTCCAACAATGTGTTTTGCTTCACTTTGACTCATTTTACAAAGGTGCTTATTCCTGGAGTGAATATGCAGTTCTACTCAAGAGTAAGCAACTAAGCGAAATAAAGCCATGGAACGCTTATTTGCCTTCTATCTATGCATTCTGACACTCCAACAATGTTTTCTGCTTCAATTTGACTCATTTTACAAAGATGCTTATTTCTGGAGTGAACATGCAGTTCTACTCAAGAGTAAGCAAGTAAGCGAAATAAAGCCATGGAACGCTTATTTGCCTTCTATCTATGCATTCTGACACTCCAGCAATGTTTTCTGCTTCAATTTGGGTCATTTTACAAAGATGCTCATTTCTTGAGTGAATATGCAGTTCTACTCAAGAGTAAGCAACTAAGCGAAATAAAGCCATGGAACGCTTATTTGCCTTCTATCTATGCATTCTGACTCTCCACCAATGTTTTCTGCTTCATTTTGGCTCATTTTACAAAGATGCTTATTTCTGGCGTGAACATGCAGTTCTACTCAAGAGTAAGCAACTAAGCGAAATAAAGCCATGGAACGCTTATTTGCCTTCAATCTATGCATTCTGACACTCCAACAATGTTTTCTGCTTCAATTTGGCTCATTTTACAAAGATGCTTATTTCTGGCGTGAACATGCAGTTCTACTCAAGAGTAAGCAACTAAGCGAAATAAAGCCATGGAACGCTTATTTGCCTTCTATCTATGCATTCTGACACTCCAACAATGTTTTCTGCTTCAATTTGGGTCATTTCACAAAGGTGCTCATTTATTGAGTGAATATGCAGTTCTACTCAAGAGTAAGCAACTATGCGAAATAAAGCCATAGAACGCTTATTTGCCTTCTATCTATGCATTCTGACACTCCAACAATGTGTTCTGCTTCAATTTGACTCATTTTACAAAGATGCTTATTTCTGGAGTGAACATGCAGTTCTACTCAAGAGTTAGCAACTAAGCGAAATAAAGCCATGGAACGCTTATTTGCCTTCTATCTATGCATTCTGACACTCCAACAATGTTTTCTGCTTCAATTTGGTTCATTTTACAAAGATGCTTATTTCTGGCGTGAATATGCAGTTCTACTCAAGAGTAAGCAACTAAGCGAAATAAAGCCATGGAACGCTTATTTGCCTTCTATCTATGCATTCGGACACTCCACCAATGTGTTTTGCTTCAATTTGACTCATTTTACAAAGATGCTTATTTCTGGAGTGAACATGCAGTTCTACTCAAGAGTAAGCAACTAAGCGAAATAAAGCCATGGAACGCTTATTTGCCTTCTATCTATGCATTCTGACACTCCAACAATGTGTTTTGCTTCAATTTGGCTCATTTTACAAAGATGCTTATTTCTGGTGTGAACATGCAGTTCTACTCAAGAGTAAGCAACTAAGCGAAATAAAGCCATGGAACGCTTATTTGTCTTCTATCTATGCATTCTGACACTCCACCAATGTGTTCTGCTTCAATTTGACTCATTTTACAAAGATGCTTATTTCTGGAGTGAACATGCAGTTCTACTCAAGAGTAAGCAAGTAAGCGAAATAAAGCCATGGAACGCTTATTTGCCTCTATCTATGCATTCTGACACTCCAACAATGTTTTCTGCTTCAATTTGGGTCATTTCACAAAGGTGCTTATTTCTGGCGTGAACATGCAGTTCTACTCAAGAGTAAGCAACTAAGCGAAATAAAGCCATAGAACGCTTATTTGCCTTCTATCTATGCATTCCGACACTCCACCAATGTGTTCTGCTTCAATTTGACTCATTTTACAAAGATGCTTATTTCTGGAGTGAACATGCAGTTCTACTCAAGAGTAAGCAAGTAAGCGAAATAAGGCATGGAACGCTTATTTGCCTTCTATCTATGCATTCTGACACTCCAACAATGTTTTCTGCTTCAATTTGGGTCATTTCACAAAGGTGCTCATTTCTTGAGTGAATATGCAGTTCTACTCAAGAGTAAGCAACTAAGCGAAATAAAGCCATGGAACGCTTATTTGCCTTCTATCTATGCATTCTGACTCTCCACCAATGTTTTCTGCTTCATTTTGGCTCATTTTACAAAGATGCTTATTTCTGGCGTGAACATGCAGTTCTACTCAAGAGTAAGCAACTAAGCGAAATAAAGCCATGGAACGCTTATTTGCCTTCTATCTATGCATTCTGACACTCCAACAATGTTTTCTGCTTCAATTTGGCTCATTTTACAAAGATGCTTATTTCTGGCGTGAATATGCAGTTCTACTCAAGAGTAAGCAACTAAGCGAAATAAAGCCATGGAACGCTTATTTGCCTTCTATCTATGCATTCTGACACTCCAACAATGTGTTTTGCTTCACTTTAACTCATTTTACAAAGGTGCTTATTCCTGGAGTCAACATGCAGTTCTACTCAAGAGTAAGCAACTAAGCGAAATAAAGCCATGGAACGCTTATTTGTCTTCTATCTATGCATTCTGACACTCCACCAATGTGTTCTGCTTCAATTTGACTCATTTTACAAAGATACTCAAGAGTAAGCAAGTAAGCGAAATAAAGCCATGGAACGCTTATTTGCCTCTATCTATGCATTCTGACACTCCAACAATGTTTTCTGCTTCAATTTGGGTCATTTCACAAAGGTGCTTATTTCTGGCGTGAACATGCAGTTCTACTCAAGAGTAAGCAACTAAGCGAAATAAAGCCATGGAACGCTTATTTGCCTTCGATCTATGCATTCTGACACTCCAACAATGTGTTCTGCTTCAATTTGGCTCATTTTACAAAGATGCTTATTTCTGGCGTGAACATGCAGTTCTACTCAAGAGTAAGCAAGTAAGCGAAATAAGGCATGGAACGCTTATTTGCCTTCTATCTATGCATTCTGACACTCCAACAATGTTTTCTGCTTCAATTTGGGTCATTTCACAAGTGCTCATTTCTTGAGTGAATATGCAGTTCTACTCAAGAGTAAGCAACTAAGCGAAATAAAGCCATGGAACGCTTATTTGCCTTCTATCTATGCATTCTGACTCTCCACCAATGTTTTCTGCTTCATTTTGGCTCATTTTACAAAGATGCTTATTTCTGGCGTGAACATGCAGTTCTACTCAAGAGTAAGCAACTAAGCGAAATAAAGCCATGGAACGCTTATTTGCCTTCGATCTATGCATTCTGACACTCCAACAATGTGTTCTGCGTCAATTTGGCTCATTTTACAAAGATGCTTATTTCTGGCGTGAACATGCAGTTCTACTCAAGAGTAAGCAACTAAGCGAAATAAAGCCATGGAACGCTTATTTGCCTTCGATCTATGCATTCTGACACTCCAACAATGTTTTCTGCTTCAATTTGGCTCATTTTACAAAGATGCTTATTTCTGGCGTGAACATGCAGTTCTACTCAAGAGTAAGCAACTAAGCGAAATAAAGCCATGGAAGGCTTATTTGCCTTCGATCTATGCATTCTGACACTCCAACAATGTTTTCTGCTTCAATTTGGCTCATTTTACAAAGATGCTTATTTCTGGCGTGAACATGCAGTTCTACTCAAGAGTAAGCAACTAAGCGAAATAAAGCCATGGAACGCTTATTTGCCTTCTATCTATGCATTCTGACACTCCAACAATGTTTTCTGCTTCAATTTGGCTCATTTTACAAAGATGCTTATTTCTGGCGTGAACATGCAGTTCTACTCAAGAGTAAGCAACTAAGCAAAATAAAGCCATAGAACGCTTATTTGCCTTCGATCTATGCATTCTGACACTCCAACAATGTTTTCTGCTTCATTTTGGCTTATTTTACAAAGATGCTTATTTCTGGCGAGAACATGCAGTTCTACTCAAGAGTAAGCAACTAAGCGAAATAAAGCCATAGAATGCTTATTTGCCTTCTATCTATGCATTCTGACACTCCAACAATGTGTTTTGCTTCACTTTGACTCATTTTACAAAGGTGCTTATTCCTGGAGTGAATATGCAGTTCTACTCAAGAGTAAGCAACTAAGCGAAATAAAGCCATGGAACGCTTATTTGCCTTCGATCTATGCATTCTGACACTCCAACAATGTTTTCTGCTTCAATTTGGCTCATTTTACAAAGATGCTTATTTCTGGCGTGAACATGCAGTTCTACTCAAGAGTAAGCAACTAAGCGAAATAAAGCCATGGAAGGCTTATTTGCCTTCGATCTATGCATTCTGACACTCCAACAATGTTTTCTGCTTCAATTTGGCTCATTTTACAAAGATGCTTATTTCTGGCGTGAACATGCAGTTCTACTCAAGAGTAAGCAACTAAGCGAAATAAAGCCATGGAAGGCTTATTTGCCTTCGATCTATGCATTCTGACACTCCAACAATGTTTTCTGCTTCAATTTGGCTCATTTTACAAAGATGCTTATTTCTGGCGTGAACATGCAGTTCTACTCAAGAGTAAGCAACTAAGCGAAATAAAGCCATGGAACGCTTATTTGCCTTCGATCTATGCATTCTGACACTCCAACAATGTTTTCTGCTTCAATTTGGCTCATTTTACAAAGATGCTTATTTCTGGCGTGAACATGCAGTTCTACTCAAGAGTAAGCAACTAAGCGAAATAAAGCCATGGAAGGCTTATTTGCCTTCGATCTATGCATTCTGACACTCCAACAATGTTTTCTGCTTCAATTTGGCTCATTTTACAAAGATGCTTATTTCTGGCGTGAACATGCAGTTCTACTCAAGAGTAAGCAACTAAGCGAAATAAAGCCATGGAACGCTTATTTGCCTTCTATCTATGCATTCTGACACTCCAACAATGTTTTCTGCTTCAATTTGGCTCATTTTACAAAGATGCTTATTTCTGGCGTGAACATGCAGTTCTACTCAAGAGTAAGCAACTAAGCAAAATAAAGCCATAGAACGCTTATTTGCCTTCGATCTATGCATTCTGACACTCCAACAATGTTTTCTGCTTCATTTTGGCTTATTTTACAAAGATGCTTATTTCTGGCGAGAACATGCAGTTCTACTCAAGAGTAAGCAACTAAGCGAAATAAAGCCATAGAATGCTTATTTGCCTTCTATCTATGCATTCTGACACTCCAACAATGTGTTTTGCTTCACTTTGACTCATTTTACAAAGGTGCTTATTCCTGGAGTGAATATGCAGTTCTACTCAAGAGTAAGCAACTAAGCGAAATAAAGCCATGGAACGCTTATTTGCCTTCTATCTATGCATTCTGACACTCCAACAATGTTTTCTGCTTCAATTTGGCTCATTTTACAAAGATGCTTATTTCTGGCGTGAACATGCAGTTCTACTCAAGAGTAAGCAACTAAGCGAAATAAAGCCATGGAACGCTTATTTGCCTTCGATCTATGCATTCTGACACTCCAACAATGTGTTCTGCTTCAATTTGGCTCATTTTACAAACATGCTTATTTCTGGAGTGAACATGCAGTTCTACTCAAGAGTAAGCCACTAAGCGAAATAAAGCCATAGAACGCTTATTTGCCTTCTATCTATGCATTCTGACACTCCAACAATGTTTTCTGCTTCAATTTGGCTCATTTTACAAAGATGCTTATTTCTGGCGTGAACATGCAATTCTACTCAAGAGTAAGCAACTAAGCGAAATAAAGCCATGGAACGCTTATTTGCCTTCGATCTATGCATTCTGACACTCCAACAATGTGTTCTGCTTCAATTTGGCTCATTTTACAAAGATGCTTATTTCTGGCGTGAACATGCAGTTCTACTCAAGAGTAAGCAACTAAGCGAAATAAAGCCATAGAACGCTTATTTACATTCTACCAATGCATTCTGACACTCCAACAATGTTTTCTGCTTCAATTTGGGTCATTTCACAAAGGTGCTTATTTCTGGCGTGAACATGCAGTTCTACTCAAGAGTAAGCAACTAAGCGAAATAAAGCCATGGAACGCTTATTTGCCTTCGATCTATGCATTCTGACACTCCAACAATGTGTTCTGCTTCAATTTGGCTCATTTTACAAAGATGCTTATTTCTGGCGTGAACATGCAGTTCTACTCAAGAGTAAGCAACTAAGCGAAATAAAGCCATGGAACGCTTATTTGCCTTCTATCTATGCATTCTGACACTCCAACAATGTTTTCTGCTTCAATTTGGCTCATTTTACAAAGATGCTTATTTCTGGCGTGAACATGCAGTTCTACTCAAGAGTAAGCAACTAAGCAAAATAAAGCCATAGAACGCTTATTTGCCTTCGATCTATGCATTCTGACACTCCAACAATGTTTTCTGCTTCATTTTGGCTTATTTTACAAAGATGCTTATTTCTGGAGTGAACATGCAGTTCTACTCAAGAGTAAGCAAGTAAGCGAAATAAAGCCATGGAACGCTTATTTGCCTCTATCTATGCATTCTGACACTCCAACAATGTTTTCTGCTTCAATTTGGGTCATTTCACAAAGGTGCTTATTTCTGGCGTGAACATGCAGTTCTACTCAAGAGTAAGCAACTAAGCGAAATAAAGCCATGGAACGCTTATTTGCCTTCGATCTATGCATTCTGACACTCCAACAATGTGTTCTGCTTCAATTTGGCTCATTTTACAAAGATGCTTATTTCTGGCGTGAACATGCAGTTCTACTCAAGAGTAAGCAAGTAAGCGAAATAAGGCATGGAACGCTTATTTGCCTTCTATCTATGCATTCTGACACTCCAACAATGTTTTCTGCTTCAATTTGGGTCATTTCACAAAGGTGCTCATTTCTTGAGTGAATATGCAGTTCTACTCAAGAGTAAGCAACTAAGCGAAATAAAGCCATGGAACGCTTATTTGCCTTCTATCTATGCATTCTGACTCTCCACCAATGTTTTCTGCTTCATTTTGGCTCATTTTACAAAGATGCTTATTTCTGGCGTGAACATGCAGTTCTACTCAAGAGTAAGCAACTAAGCGAAATAAAGCCATGGAACGCTTATTTGCCTTCGATCTATGCATTCTGACACTCCAACAATGTGTTCTGCGTCAATTTGGCTCATTTTACAAAGATGCTTATTTCTGGCGTGAACATGCAGTTCTACTCAAGAGTAAGCAACTAAGCGAAATAAAGCCATGGAACGCTTATTTGCCTTCGATCTATGCATTCTGACACTCCAACAATGTTTTCTGCTTCAATTTGGCTCATTTTACAAAGATGCTTATTTCTGGCGTGAACATGCAGTTCTACTCAAGAGTAAGCAACTAAGCGAAATAAAGCCATGGAAGGCTTATTTGCCTTCGATCTATGCATTCTGACACTCCAACAATGTTTTCTGCTTCAATTTGGCTCATTTTACAAAGATGCTTATTTCTGGCGTGAACATGCAGTTCTACTCAAGAGTAAGCAACTAAGCGAAATAAAGCCATGGAACGCTTATTTGCCTTCTATCTATGCATTCTGACACTCCAACAATGTTTTCTGCTTCAATTTGGCTCATTTTACAAAGATGCTTATTTCTGGCGTGAACATGCAGTTCTACTCAAGAGTAAGCAACTAAGCAAAATAAAGCCATAGAACGCTTATTTGCCTTCTATCTATGCATTCTGACACTCCAACAATGTTTTCTGCTTCATTTTGGCTTATTTTACAAAGATGCTTATTTCTGGCGAGAACATGCAGTTCTACTCAAGAGTAAGCAACTAAGCGAAATAAAGCCATAGAATGCTTATTTGCCTTCTATCTATGCATTCTGACACTCCAACAATGTGTTTTGCTTCACTTTGACTCATTTTACAAAGGTGCTTATTCCTGGAGTGAATATGCAGTTCTACTCAAGAGTAAGCAACTAAGCGAAATAAAGCCATGGAACGCTTATTTGCCTTCTATCTATGCATTCTGACACTCCAACAATGTTTTCTGCTTCAATTTGGCTCATTTTACAAAGATGCTTATTTCTGGCGTGAACATGCAGTTCTACTCAAGAGTAAGCAACTAAGCGAAATAAAGCCATGGAACGCTTATTTGCCTTCGATCTATGCATTCTGACACTCCAACAATGTGTTCTGCTTCAATTTGGCTCATTTTACAAACATGCTTATTTCTGGAGTGAACATGCAGTTCTACTCAAGAGTAAGCCACTAAGCGAAATAAAGCCATAGAACGCTTATTTGCCTTCTATCTATGCATTCTGACACTCCAACAATGTTTTCTGCTTCAATTTGGCTCATTTTACAAAGATGCTTATTTCTGGCGTGAACATGCAATTCTACTCAAGAGTAAGCAACTAAGCGAAATAAAGCCATGGAACGCTTATTTGCCTTCTATCTATGCATTCTGACACTCCAACAATGTTTTCTGCTTCAATTTGGCTCATTTTACAAAGATGCTTATTTCTGGCGTGAACATGCAGTTCTACTCAAGAGTAAGCAACTAAGCGAAATAAAGCCATAGAACGCTTATTTACATTCTACCAATGCATTCTGACACTCCAACAATGTTTTCTGCTTCAATTTGGGTCATTTCACAAAGGTGCTTATTTCTGGCGTGAACATGCAGTTCTACTCAAGAGTAAGCAACTAAGCGAAATAAAGCCATGGAACGCTTATTTGCCTTCGATCTATGCATTCTGACACTCCAACAATGTGTTCTGCTTCAATTTGGCTCATTTTACAAAGATGCTTATTTCTGGCGTGAACATGCAGTTCTACTCAAGAGTAAGCAAGTAAGCGAAATAAGGCATGGAACGCTTATTTGCCTTCTATCTATGCATTCTGACACTCCAACAATGTTTTCTGCTTCAATTTGGGTCATTTCACAAAGGTGCTCATTTCTTGAGTGAATATGCAGTTCTACTCAAGAGTAAGCAACTAAGCGAAATAAAGCCATGGAACGCTTATTTGCCTTCTATCTATGCATTCTGACTCTCCACCAATGTTTTCTGCTTCATTTTGGCTCATTTTACAAAGATGCTTATTTCTGGCGTGAACATGCAGTTCTACTCAAGAGTAAGCAACTAAGCGAAATAAAGCCATGGAACGCTTATTTGTCTTCTATCTATGCATTCTGACACTCCACCAATGTGTTCTGCTTCAATTTGACTCATTTTACAAAGATACTCAAGAGTAAGCAAGTAAGCGAAATAAAGCCATGGAACGCTTATTTGCCTCTATCTATGCATTCTGACACTCCAACAATGTTTTCTGCTTCAATTTGGGTCATTTCACAAAGGTGCTCATTTCTTGAGTGAATATGCAGTTCTACTCAAGAGTAAGCAACTAAGCGAAATAAAGCCATGGAACGCTTATTTGCCTTCTATCTATGCATTCTGACTCTCCACCAATGTTTTCTGCTTCATTTTGGCTCATTTTACAAAGATGCTTATTTCTGGCGTGAACATGCAGTTCTACTCAAGAGTAAGCAACTAAGCGAAATAAAGCCATGGAACGCTTATTTGCCTTCGATCTATGCATTCTGACACTCCAACAATGTGTTCTGCGTCAATTTGGCTCATTTTACAAAGATGCTTATTTCTGGCGTGAACATGCAGTTCTACTCAAGAGTAAGCAACTAAGCGAAATAAAGCCATGGAACGCTTATTTGCCTTCGATCTATGCATTCTGACACTCCAACAATGTTTTCTGCTTCAATTTGGCTCATTTTACAAAGATGCTTATTTCTGGCGTGAACATGCAGTTCTACTCAAGAGTAAGCAACTAAGCGAAATAAAGCCATGGAAGGCTTATTTGCCTTCGATCTATGCATTCTGACACTCCAACAATGTTTTCTGCTTCAATTTGGCTCATTTTACAAAGATGCTTATTTCTGGCGTGAACATGCAGTTCTACTCAAGAGTAAGCAACTAAGCGAAATAAAGCCATGGAACGCTTATTTGCCTTCTATCTATGCATTCTGACACTCCAACAATGTTTTCTGCTTCAATTTGGCTCATTTTACAAAGATGCTTATTTCTGGCGTGAACATGCAGTTCTACTCAAGAGTAAGCAACTAAGCAAAATAAAGCCATAGAACGCTTATTTGCCTTCGATCTATGCATTCTGACACTCCAACAATGTTTTCTGCTTCATTTTGGCTTATTTTACAAAGATGCTTATTTCTGGCGAGAACATGCAGTTCTACTCAAGAGTAAGCAACTAAGCGAAATAAAGCCATGGAACGCTTATTTGCCTTCTATCTATGCATTCTGACACTCCAACAATGTTTTCTGCTTCAATTTGGCTCATTTTACAAAGATGCTTATTTCTGGCGTGAACATGCAGTTCTACTCAAGAGTAAGCAACTAAGCGAAATAAAGCCATGGAACGCTTATTTGCCTTCGATCTATGCATTCTGACACTCCAACAATGTGTTCTGCTTCAATTTGGCTCATTTTACAAACATGCTTATTTCTGGAGTGAACATGCAGTTCTACTCAAGAGTAAGCCACTAAGCGAAATAAAGCCATAGAACGCTTATTTGCCTTCTATCTATGCATTCTGACACTCCAACAATGTTTTCTGCTTCAATTTGGCTCATTTTACAAAGATGCTTATTTCTGGCGTGAACATGCAATTCTACTCAAGAGTAAGCAACTAAGCGAAATAAAGCCATGGAACGCTTATTTGCCTTCTATCTATGCATTCTGACACTCCAACAATGTTTTCTGCTTCAATTTGGCTCATTTTACAAAGATGCTTATTTCTGGCGTGAACATGCAGTTCTACTCAAGAGTAAGCAACTAAGCGAAATAAAGCCATAGAACGCTTATTTACATTCTACCAATGCATTCTGACACTCCAACAATGTTTTCTGCTTCAATTTGGGTCATTTCACAAAGGTGCTTATTTCTGGCGTGAACATGCAGTTCTACTCAAGAGTAAGCAACTAAGCGAAATAAAGCCATGGAACGCTTATTTGCCTTCGATCTATGCATTCTGACACTCCAACAATGTGTTCTGCTTCAATTTGGCTCATTTTACAAAGATGCTTATTTCTGGCGTGAACATGCAGTTCTACTCAAGAGTAAGCAAGTAAGCGAAATAAGGCATGGAACGCTTATTTGCCTTCTATCTATGCATTCTGACACTCCAACAATGTTTTCTGCTTCAATTTGGGTCATTTCACAAAGGTGCTCATTTCTTGAGTGAATATGCAGTTCTACTCAAGAGTAAGCAACTAAGCGAAATAAAGCCATGGAACGCTTATTTGCCTTCTATCTATGCATTCTGACTCTCCACCAATGTTTTCTGCTTCATTTTGGCTCATTTTACAAAGATGCTTATTTCTGGCGTGAACATGCAGTTCTACTCAAGAGTAAGCAACTAAGCGAAATAAAGCCATGGAACGCTTATTTGCCTTCGATCTATGCATTCTGACACTCCAACAATGTGTTCTGCGTCAATTTGGCTCATTTTACAAAGATGCTTATTTCTGGCGTGAACATGCAGTTCTACTCAAGAGTAAGCAACTAAGCGAAATAAAGCCATGGAACGCTTATTTGCCTTCGATCTATGCATTCTGACACTCCAACAATGTTTTCTGCTTCAATTTGGCTCATTTTACAAAGATGCTTATTTCTGGCGTGAACATGCAGTTCTACTCAAGAGTAAGCAACTAAGCGAAATAAAGCCATGGAAGGCTTATTTGCCTTCGATCTATGCATTCTGACACTCCAACAATGTTTTCTGCTTCAATTTGGCTCATTTTACAAAGATGCTTATTTCTGGCGTGAACATGCAGTTCTACTCAAGAGTAAGCAACTAAGCGAAATAAAGCCATGGAACGCTTATTTGCCTTCTATCTATGCATTCTGACACTCCAACAATGTTTTCTGCTTCAATTTGGCTCATTTTACAAAGATGCTTATTTCTGGCGTGAACATGCAGTTCTACTCAAGAGTAAGCAACTAAGCAAAATAAAGCCATAGAACGCTTATTTGCCTTCGATCTATGCATTCTGACACTCCAACAATGTTTTCTGCTTCATTTTGGCTTATTTTACAAAGATGCTTATTTCTGGAGTGAACATGCAGTTCTACTCAAGAGTAAGCAAGTAAGCGAAATAAAGCCATGGAACGCTTATTTGCCTCTATCTATGCATTCTGACACTCCAACAATGTTTTCTGCTTCAATTTGGGTCATTTCACAAAGGTGCTTATTTCTGGCGTGAACATGCAGTTCTACTCAAGAGTAAGCAACTAAGCGAAATAAAGCCATGGAACGCTTATTTGCCTTCGATCTATGCATTCTGACACTCCAACAATGTGTTCTGCTTCAATTTGGCTCATTTTACAAAGATGCTTATTTCTGGCGTGAACATGCAGTTCTACTCAAGAGTAAGCAAGTAAGCGAAATAAGGCATGGAACGCTTATTTGCCTTCTATCTATGCATTCTGACACTCCAACAATGTTTTCTGCTTCAATTTGGGTCATTTCACAAAGGTGCTCATTTCTTGAGTGAATATGCAGTTCTACTCAAGAGTAAGCAACTAAGCGAAATAAAGCCATGGAACGCTTATTTGCCTTCTATCTATGCATTCTGACTCTCCACCAATGTTTTCTGCTTCATTTTGGCTCATTTTACAAAGATGCTTATTTCTGGCGTGAACATGCAGTTCTACTCAAGAGTAAGCAACTAAGCGAAATAAAGCCATGGAACGCTTATTTGCCTTCGATCTATGCATTCTGACACTCCAACAATGTGTTCTGCGTCAATTTGGCTCATTTTACAAAGATGCTTATTTCTGGCGTGAACATGCAGTTCTACTCAAGAGTAAGCAACTAAGCGAAATAAAGCCATGGAACGCTTATTTGCCTTCGATCTATGCATTCTGACACTCCAACAATGTTTTCTGCTTCAATTTGGCTCATTTTACAAAGATGCTTATTTCTGGCGTGAACATGCAGTTCTACTCAAGAGTAAGCAACTAAGCGAAATAAAGCCATGGAAGGCTTATTTGCCTTCGATCTATGCATTCTGACACTCCAACAATGTTTTCTGCTTCAATTTGGCTCATTTTACAAAGATGCTTATTTCTGGCGTGAACATGCAGTTCTACTCAAGAGTAAGCAACTAAGCGAAATAAAGCCATGGAACGCTTATTTGCCTTCTATCTATGCATTCTGACACTCCAACAATGTTTTCTGCTTCAATTTGGCTCATTTTACAAAGATGCTTATTTCTGGCGTGAACATGCAGTTCTACTCAAGAGTAAGCAACTAAGCAAAATAAAGCCATAGAACGCTTATTTGCCTTCGATCTATGCATTCTGACACTCCAACAATGTTTTCTGCTTCATTTTGGCTTATTTTACAAAGATGCTTATTTCTGGCGAGAACATGCAGTTCTACTCAAGAGTAAGCAACTAAGCGAAATAAAGCCATAGAATGCTTATTTGCCTTCTATCTATGCATTCTGACACTCCAACAATGTGTTTTGCTTCACTTTGACTCATTTTACAAAGGTGCTTATTCCTGGAGTGAATATGCAGTTCTACTCAAGAGTAAGCAACTAAGCGAAATAAAGCCATGGAACGCTTATTTGCCTTCTATCTATGCATTCTGACACTCCAACAATGTTTTCTGCTTCAATTTGGCTCATTTTACAAAGATGCTTATTTCTGGCGTGAACATGCAGTTCTACTCAAGAGTAAGCAACTAAGCGAAATAAAGCCATGGAACGCTTATTTGCCTTCGATCTATGCATTCTGACACTCCAACAATGTGTTCTGCTTCAATTTGGCTCATTTTACAAACATGCTTATTTCTGGAGTGAACATGCAGTTCTACTCAAGAGTAAGCCACTAAGCGAAATAAAGCCATAGAACGCTTATTTGCCTTCTATCTATGCATTCTGACACTCCAACAATGTTTTCTGCTTCAATTTGGCTCATTTTACAAAGATGCTTATTTCTGGCGTGAACATGCAATTCTACTCAAGAGTAAGCAACTAAGCGAAATAAAGCCATGGAACGCTTATTTGCCTTCTATCTATGCATTCTGACACTCCAACAATGTTTTCTGCTTCAATTTGGCTCATTTTACAAAGATGCTTATTTCTGGCGTGAACATGCAGTTCTACTCAAGAGTAAGCAACTAAGCGAAATAAAGCCATAGAACGCTTATTTACATTCTACCAATGCATTCTGACACTCCAACAATGTTTTCTGCTTCAATTTGGGTCATTTCACAAAGGTGCTTATTTCTGGCGTGAACATGCAGTTCTACTCAAGAGTAAGCAACTAAGCGAAATAAAGCCATGGAACGCTTATTTGCCTTCGATCTATGCATTCTGACACTCCAACAATGTTTTCTGCTTCAATTTGGGTCATTTCACAAAGGTGCTCATTTCTTGAGTGAATATGCAGTTCTACTCAAGAGTAAGCAACTAAGCGAAATAAAGCCATGGAACGCTTATTTGCCTTCTATCTATGCATTCTGACTCTCCACCAATGTTTTCTGCTTCATTTTGGCTCATTTTACAAAGATGCTTATTTCTGGCGTGAACATGCAGTTCTACTCAAGAGTAAGCAACTAAGCGAAATAAAGCCATGGAACGCTTATTTGTCTTCTATCTATGCATTCTGACACTCCACCAATGTGTTCTGCTTCAATTTGACTCATTTTACAAAGATACTCAAGAGTAAGCAAGTAAGCGAAATAAAGCCATGGAACGCTTATTTGCCTCTATCTATGCATTCTGACACTCCAACAATGTTTTCTGCTTCAATTTGGGTCATTTCACAAAGGTGCTTATTTCTGGCGTGAACATGCAGTTCTACTCAAGAGTAAGCAACTAAGCGAAATAAAGCCATGGAACGCTTATTTGCCTTCGATCTATGCATTCTGACACTCCAACAATGTGTTCTGCTTCAATTTGGCTCATTTTACAAAGATGCTTATTTCTGGCGTGAACATGCAGTTCTACTCAAGAGTAAGCAAGTAAGCGAAATAAGGCATGGAACGCTTATTTGCCTTCTATCTATGCATTCTGACACTCCAACAATGTTTTCTGCTTCAATTTGGGTCATTTCACAAAGGTGCTCATTTCTTGAGTGAATATGCAGTTCTACTCAAGAGTAAGCAACTAAGCGAAATAAAGCCATGGAACGCTTATTTGCCTTCTATCTATGCATTCTGACTCTCCACCAATGTTTTCTGCTTCATTTTGGCTCATTTTACAAAGATGCTTATTTCTGGCGTGAACATGCAGTTCTACTCAAGAGTAAGCAACTAAGCGAAATAAAGCCATGGAACGCTTATTTGCCTTCGATCTATGCATTCTGACACTCCAACAATGTGTTCTGCGTCAATTTGGCTCATTTTACAAAGATGCTTATTTCTGGCGTGAACATGCAGTTCTACTCAAGAGTAAGCAACTAAGCGAAATAAAGCCATGGAACGCTTATTTGCCTTCGATCTATGCATTCTGACACTCCAACAATGTTTTCTGCTTCAATTTGGCTCATTTTACAAAGATGCTTATTTCTGGCGTGAACATGCAGTTCTACTCAAGAGTAAGCAACTAAGCGAAATAAAGCCATGGAAGGCTTATTTGCCTTCGATCTATGCATTCTGACACTCCAACAATGTTTTCTGCTTCAATTTGGCTCATTTTACAAAGATGCTTATTTCTGGCGTGAACATGCAGTTCTACTCAAGAGTAAGCAACTAAGCGAAATAAAGCCATGGAACGCTTATTTGCCTTCTATCTATGCATTCTGACACTCCAACAATGTTTTCTGCTTCAATTTGGCTCATTTTACAAAGATGCTTATTTCTGGCGTGAACATGCAGTTCTACTCAAGAGTAAGCAACTAAGCAAAATAAAGCCATAGAACGCTTATTTGCCTTCGATCTATGCATTCTGACACTCCAACAATGTTTTCTGCTTCATTTTGGCTTATTTTACAAAGATGCTTATTTCTGGCGAGAACATGCAGTTCTACTCAAGAGTAAGCAACTAAGCGAAATAAAGCCATAGAATGCTTATTTGCCTTCTATCCATGCATTCTGACACTCCAACAATGTGTTTTGCTTCACTTTGACTCATTTTACAAAGGTGCTTATTCCTGGAGTGAATATGCAGTTCTACTCAAGAGTAAGCAACTAAGCGAAATAAAGCCATGGAACGCTTATTTGCCTTCTATCTATGCATTCTGACACTCCAACAATGTTTTCTGCTTCAATTTGGCTCATTTTACAAAGATGCTTATTTCTGGCGTGAACATGCAGTTCTACTCAAGAGTAAGCAACTAAGCGAAATAAAGCCATGGAACGCTTATTTGCCTTCGATCTATGCATTCTGACACTCCAACAATGTGTTCTGCTTCAATTTGGCTCATTTTACAAACATGCTTATTTCTGGAGTGAACATGCAGTTCTACTCAAGAGTAAGCCACTAAGCGAAATAAAGCCATAGAACGCTTATTTGCCTTCTATCTATGCATTCTGACACTCCAACAATGTTTTCTGCTTCAATTTGGCTCATTTTACAAAGATGCTTATTTCTGGCGTGAACATGCAATTCTACTCAAGAGTAAGCAACTAAGCGAAATAAAGCCATGGAACGCTTATTTGCCTTCTATCTATGCATTCTGACACTCCAACAATGTTTTCTGCTTCAATTTGGCTCATTTTACAAAGATGCTTATTTCTGGCGTGAACATGCAGTTCTACTCAAGAGTAAGCAACTAAGCGAAATAAAGCCATAGAACGCTTATTTACATTCTACCAATGCATTCTGACACTCCAACAATGTTTTCTGCTTCAATTTGGGTCATTTCACAAAGGTGCTTATTTCTGGCGTGAACATGCAGTTCTACTCAAGAGTAAGCAACTAAGCGAAATAAAGCCATGGAACGCTTATTTGCCTTCGATCTATGCATTCTGACACTCCAACAATGTGTTCTGCTTCAATTTGGCTCATTTTACAAAGATGCTTATTTCTGGCGTGAACATGCAGTTCTACTCAAGAGTAAGCAAGTAAGCGAAATAAGGCATGGAACGCTTATTTGCCTTCTATCTATGCATTCTGACACTCCAACAATGTTTTCTGCTTCAATTTGGGTCATTTCACAAAGGTGCTCATTTCTTGAGTGAATATGCAGTTCTACTCAAGAGTAAGCAACTAAGCGAAATAAAGCCATGGAACGCTTATTTGCCTTCTATCTATGCATTCTGACTCTCCACCAATGTTTTCTGCTTCATTTTGGCTCATTTTACAAAGATGCTTATTTCTGGCGTGAACATGCAGTTCTACTCAAGAGTAAGCAACTAAGCGAAATAAAGCCATGGAAGGCTTATTTGCCTTCGATCTATGCATTCTGACACTCCAACAATGTGTTCTGCGTCAATTTGGCTCATTTTACAAAGATGCTTATTTCTGGCGTGAACATGCAGTTCTACTCAAGAGTAAGCAACTAAGCGAAATAAAGCCATGGAACGCTTATTTGCCTTCGATCTATGCATTCTGACACTCCAACAATGTTTTCTGCTTCAATTTGGCTCATTTTACAAAGATGCTTATTTCTGGCGTGAACATGCAGTTCTACTCAAGAGTAAGCAACTAAGCGAAATAAAGCCATGGAAGGCTTATTTGCCTTCGATCTATGCATTCTGACACTCCAACAATGTTTTCTGCTTCAATTTGGCTCATTTTACAAAGATGCTTATTTCTGGCGTGAACATGCAGTTCTACTCAAGAGTAAGCAACTAAGCGAAATAAAGCCATGGAACGCTTATTTGCCTTCTATCTATGCATTCTGACACTCCAACAATGTTTTCTGCTTCAATTTGGCTCATTTTACAAAGATGCTTATTTCTGGCGTGAACATGCAGTTCTACTCAAGAGTAAGCAACTAAGCAAAATAAAGCCATAGAACGCTTATTTGCCTTCGATCTATGCATTCTGACACTCCAACAATGTTTTCTGCTTCATTTTGGCTTATTTTACAAAGATGCTTATTTCTGGCGAGAACATGCAGTTCTACTCAAGAGTAAGCAACTAAGCGAAATAAAGCCATAGAATGCTTATTTGCCTTCTATCCATGCATTCTGACACTCCAACAATGTGTTTTGCTTCACTTTGACTCATTTTACAAAGGTGCTTATTCCTGGAGTGAATATGCAGTTCTACTCAAGAGTAAGCAACTAAGCGAAATAAAGCCATGGAACGCTTATTTGCCTTCTATCTATGCATTCTGACACTCCAACAATGTTTTCTGCTTCAATTTGGCTCATTTTACAAAGATGCTTATTTCTGGCGTGAACATGCAGTTCTACTCAAGAGTAAGCAACTAAGCGAAATAAAGCCATGGAACGCTTATTTGCCTTCGATCTATGCATTCTGACACTCCAACAATGTGTTCTGCTTCAATTTGGCTCATTTTACAAACATGCTTATTTCTGGAGTGAACATGCAGTTCTACTCAAGAGTAAGCCACTAAGCGAAATAAAGCCATAGAACGCTTATTTGCCTTCTATCTATGCATTCTGACACTCCAACAATGTTTTCTGCTTCAATTTGGCTCATTTTACAAAGATGCTTATTTCTGGCGTGAACATGCAATTCTACTCAAGAGTAAGCAACTAAGCGAAATAAAGCCATGGAACGCTTATTTGCCTTCTATCTATGCATTCTGACACTCCAACAATGTTTTCTGCTTCAATTTGGCTCATTTTACAAAGATGCTTATTTCTGGCGTGAACATGCAGTTCTACTCAAGAGTAAGCAACTAAGCGAAATAAAGCCATAGAACGCTTATTTACATTCTACCAATGCATTCTGACACTCCAACAATGTTTTCTGCTTCAATTTGGGTCATTTCACAAAGGTGCTTATTTCTGGCGTGAACATGCAGTTCTACTCAAGAGTAAGCAACTAAGCGAAATAAAGCCATGGAACGCTTATTTGCCTTCGATCTATGCATTCTGACACTCCAACAATGTGTTCTGCTTCAATTTGGCTCATTTTACAAAGATGCTTATTTCTGGCGTGAACATGCAGTTCTACTCAAGAGTAAGCAAGTAAGCGAAATAAGGCATGGAACGCTTATTTGCCTTCTATCTATGCATTCTGACACTCCAACAATGTTTTCTGCTTCAATTTGGGTCATTTCACAAAGGTGCTCATTTCTTGAGTGAATATGCAGTTCTACTCAAGAGTAAGCAACTAAGCGAAATAAAGCCATGGAACGCTTATTTGCCTTCTATCTATGCATTCTGACTCTCCACCAATGTTTTCTGCTTCATTTTGGCTCATTTTACAAAGATGCTTATTTCTGGCGTGAACATGCAGTTCTACTCAAGAGTAAGCAACTAAGCGAAATAAAGCCATGGAACGCTTATTTGCCTTCGATCTATGCATTCTGACACTCCAACAATGTGTTCTGCGTCAATTTGGCTCATTTTACAAAGATGCTTATTTCTGGCGTGAACATGCAGTTCTACTCAAGAGTAAGCAACTAAGCGAAATAAAGCCATGGAACGCTTATTTGCCTTCGATCTATGCATTCTGACACTCCAACAATGTTTTCTGCTTCAATTTGGCTCATTTTACAAAGATGCTTATTTCTGGCGTGAACATGCAGTTCTACTCAAGAGTAAGCAACTAAGCGAAATAAAGCCATGGAAGGCTTATTTGCCTTCGATCTATGCATTCTGACACTCCAACAATGTTTTCTGCTTCAATTTGGCTCATTTTACAAAGATGCTTATTTCTGGCGTGAACATGCAGTTCTACTCAAGAGTAAGCAACTAAGCGAAATAAAGCCATGGAACGCTTATTTGCCTTCTATCTATGCATTCTGACACTCCAACAATGTTTTCTGCTTCAATTTGGCTCATTTTACAAAGATGCTTATTTCTGGCGTGAACATGCAGTTCTACTCAAGAGTAAGCAACTAAGCAAAATAAAGCCATAGAACGCTTATTTGCCTTCGATCTATGCATTCTGACACTCCAACAATGTTTTCTGCTTCATTTTGGCTTATTTTACAAAGATGCTTATTTCTGGAGTGAACATGCAGTTCTACTCAAGAGTAAGCAAGTAAGCGAAATAAAGCCATGGAACGCTTATTTGCCTCTATCTATGCATTCTGACACTCCAACAATGTTTTCTGCTTCAATTTGGGTCATTTCACAAAGGTGCTTATTTCTGGCGTGAACATGCAGTTCTACTCAAGAGTAAGCAACTAAGCGAAATAAAGCCATGGAACGCTTATTTGCCTTCGATCTATGCATTCTGACACTCCAACAATGTGTTCTGCTTCAATTTGGCTCATTTTACAAAGATGCTTATTTCTGGCGTGAACATGCAGTTCTACTCAAGAGTAAGCAAGTAAGCGAAATAAGGCATGGAACGCTTATTTGCCTTCTATCTATGCATTCTGACACTCCAACAATGTTTTCTGCTTCAATTTGGGTCATTTCACAAAGGTGCTCATTTCTTGAGTGAATATGCAGTTCTACTCAAGAGTAAGCAACTAAGCGAAATAAAGCCATGGAACGCTTATTTGCCTTCTATCTATGCATTCTGACTCTCCACCAATGTTTTCTGCTTCATTTTGGCTCATTTTACAAAGATGCTTATTTCTGGCGTGAACATGCAGTTCTACTCAAGAGTAAGCAACTAAGCGAAATAAAGCCATGGAACGCTTATTTGCCTTCGATCTATGCATTCTGACACTCCAACAATGTGTTCTGCGTCAATTTGGCTCATTTTACAAAGATGCTTATTTCTGGCGTGAACATGCAGTTCTACTCAAGAGTAAGCAACTAAGCGAAATAAAGCCATGGAACGCTTATTTGCCTTCGATCTATGCATTCTGACACTCCAACAATGTTTTCTGCTTCAATTTGGCTCATTTTACAAAGATGCTTATTTCTGGCGTGAACATGCAGTTCTACTCAAGAGTAAGCAACTAAGCGAAATAAAGCCATGGAAGGCTTATTTGCCTTCGATCTATGCATTCTGACACTCCAACAATGTTTTCTGCTTCAATTTGGCTCATTTTACAAAGATGCTTATTTCTGGCGTGAACATGCAGTTCTACTCAAGAGTAAGCAACTAAGCGAAATAAAGCCATGGAACGCTTATTTGCCTTCTATCTATGCATTCTGACACTCCAACAATGTTTTCTGCTTCAATTTGGCTCATTTTACAAAGATGCTTATTTCTGGCGTGAACATGCAGTTCTACTCAAGAGTAAGCAACTAAGCAAAATAAAGCCATAGAACGCTTATTTGCCTTCGATCTATGCATTCTGACACTCCAACAATGTTTTCTGCTTCATTTTGGCTTATTTTACAAAGATGCTTATTTCTGGCGAGAACATGCAGTTCTACTCAAGAGTAAGCAACTAAGCGAAATAAAGCCATAGAATGCTTATTTGCCTTCTATCCATGCATTCTGACACTCCAACAATGTGTTTTGCTTCACTTTGACTCATTTTACAAAGGTGCTTATTCCTGGAGTGAATATGCAGTTCTACTCAAGAGTAAGCAACTAAGCGAAATAAAGCCATGGAACGCTTATTTGCCTTCTATCTATGCATTCTGACACTCCAACAATGTTTTCTGCTTCAATTTGGCTCATTTTACAAAGATGCTTATTTCTGGCGTGAACATGCAGTTCTACTCAAGAGTAAGCAACTAAGCGAAATAAAGCCATGGAACGCTTATTTGCCTTCGATCTATGCATTCTGACACTCCAACAATGTGTTCTGCTTCAATTTGGCTCATTTTACAAACATGCTTATTTCTGGAGTGAACATGCAGTTCTACTCAAGAGTAAGCCACTAAGCGAAATAAAGCCATAGAACGCTTATTTGCCTTCTATCTATGCATTCTGACACTCCAACAATGTTTTCTGCTTCAATTTGGCTCATTTTACAAAGATGCTTATTTCTGGCGTGAACATGCAATTCTACTCAAGAGTAAGCAACTAAGCGAAATAAAGCCATGGAACGCTTATTTGCCTTCTATCTATGCATTCTGACACTCCAACAATGTTTTCTGCTTCAATTTGGCTCATTTTACAAAGATGCTTATTTCTGGCGTGAACATGCAGTTCTACTCAAGAGTAAGCAACTAAGCGAAATAAAGCCATAGAACGCTTATTTACATTCTACCAATGCATTCTGACACTCCAACAATGTTTTCTGCTTCAATTTGGGTCATTTCACAAAGGTGCTTATTTCTGGCGTGAACATGCAGTTCTACTCAAGAGTAAGCAACTAAGCGAAATAAAGCCATGGAACGCTTATTTGCCTTCGATCTATGCATTCTGACACTCCAACAATGTGTTCTGCTTCAATTTGGCTCATTTTACAAAGATGCTTATTTCTGGCGTGAACATGCAGTTCTACTCAAGAGTAAGCAAGTAAGCGAAATAAGGCATGGAACGCTTATTTGCCTTCTATCTATGCATTCTGACACTCCAACAATGTTTTCTGCTTCAATTTGGGTCATTTCACAAAGGTGCTCATTTCTTGAGTGAATATGCAGTTCTACTCAAGAGTAAGCAACTAAGCGAAATAAAGCCATGGAACGCTTATTTGCCTTCTATCTATGCATTCTGACTCTCCACCAATGTTTTCTGCTTCATTTTGGCTCATTTTACAAAGATGCTTATTTCTGGCGTGAACATGCAGTTCTACTCAAGAGTAAGCAACTAAGCGAAATAAAGCCATGGAACGCTTATTTGCCTTCGATCTATGCATTCTGACACTCCAACAATGTGTTCTGCGTCAATTTGGCTCATTTTACAAAGATGCTTATTTCTGGCGTGAACATGCAGTTCTACTCAAGAGTAAGCAACTAAGCGAAATAAAGCCATGGAACGCTTATTTGCCTTCGATCTATGCATTCTGACACTCCAACAATGTTTTCTGCTTCAATTTGGCTCATTTTACAAAGATGCTTATTTCTGGCGTGAACATGCAGTTCTACTCAAGAGTAAGCAACTAAGCGAAATAAAGCCATGGAAGGCTTATTTGCCTTCGATCTATGCATTCTGACACTCCAACAATGTTTTCTGCTTCAATTTGGCTCATTTTACAAAGATGCTTATTTCTGGCGTGAACATGCAGTTCTACTCAAGAGTAAGCAACTAAGCGAAATAAAGCCATGGAACGCTTATTTGCCTTCTATCTATGCATTCTGACACTCCAACAATGTTTTCTGCTTCAATTTGGCTCATTTTACAAAGATGCTTATTTCTGGCGTGAACATGCAGTTCTACTCAAGAGTAAGCAACTAAGCAAAATAAAGCCATAGAACGCTTATTTGCCTTCGATCTATGCATTCTGACACTCCAACAATGTTTTCTGCTTCATTTTGGCTTATTTTACAAAGATGCTTATTTCTGGAGTGAACATGCAGTTCTACTCAAGAGTAAGCAAGTAAGCGAAATAAAGCCATGGAACGCTTATTTGCCTCTATCTATGCATTCTGACACTCCAACAATGTTTTCTGCTTCAATTTGGGTCATTTCACAAAGGTGCTTATTTCTGGCGTGAACATGCAGTTCTACTCAAGAGTAAGCAACTAAGCGAAATAAAGCCATGGAACGCTTATTTGCCTTCGATCTATGCATTCTGACACTCCAACAATGTGTTCTGCTTCAATTTGGCTCATTTTACAAAGATGCTTATTTCTGGCGTGAACATGCAGTTCTACTCAAGAGTAAGCAAGTAAGCGAAATAAGGCATGGAACGCTTATTTGCCTTCTATCTATGCATTCTGACACTCCAACAATGTTTTCTGCTTCAATTTGGGTCATTTCACAAAGGTGCTCATTTCTTGAGTGAATATGCAGTTCTACTCAAGAGTAAGCAACTAAGCGAAATAAAGCCATGGAACGCTTATTTGCCTTCTATCTATGCATTCTGACTCTCCACCAATGTTTTCTGCTTCATTTTGGCTCATTTTACAAAGATGCTTATTTCTGGCGTGAACATGCAGTTCTACTCAAGAGTAAGCAACTAAGCGAAATAAAGCCATGGAACGCTTATTTGCCTTCGATCTATGCATTCTGACACTCCAACAATGTGTTCTGCGTCAATTTGGCTCATTTTACAAAGATGCTTATTTCTGGCGTGAACATGCAGTTCTACTCAAGAGTAAGCAACTAAGCGAAATAAAGCCATGGAACGCTTATTTGCCTTCGATCTATGCATTCTGACACTCCAACAATGTTTTCTGCTTCAATTTGGCTCATTTTACAAAGATGCTTATTTCTGGCGTGAACATGCAGTTCTACTCAAGAGTAAGCAACTAAGCAAAATAAAGCCATAGAACGCTTATTTGCCTTCGATCTATGCATTCTGACACTCCAACAATGTTTTCTGCTTCATTTTGGCTTATTTTACAAAGATGCTTATTTCTGGCGAGAACATGCAGTTCTACTCAAGAGTAAGCAACTAAGCGAAATAAAGCCATAGAATGCTTATTTGCCTTCTATCTATGCATTCTGACACTCCAACAATGTGTTTTGCTTCACTTTGACTCATTTTACAAAGGTGCTTATTCCTGGAGTGAATATGCAGTTCTACTCAAGAGTAAGCAACTAAGCGAAATAAAGCCATGGAACGCTTATTTGCCTTCTATCTATGCATTCTGACACTCCAACAATGTTTTCTGCTTCAATTTGGCTCATTTTACAAAGATGCTTATTTCTGGCGTGAACATGCAGTTCTACTCAAGAGTAAGCAACTAAGCGAAATAAAGCCATGGAACGCTTATTTGCCTTCGATCTATGCATTCTGACACTCCAACAATGTGTTCTGCTTCAATTTGGCTCATTTTACAAACATGCTTATTTCTGGAGTGAACATGCAGTTCTACTCAAGAGTAAGCCACTAAGCGAAATAAAGCCATAGAACGCTTATTTGCCTTCTATCTATGCATTCTGACACTCCAACAATGTTTTCTGCTTCAATTTGGCTCATTTTACAAAGATGCTTATTTCTGGCGTGAACATGCAATTCTACTCAAGAGTAAGCAACTAAGCGAAATAAAGCCATGGAACGCTTATTTGCCTTCTATCTATGCATTCTGACACTCCAACAATGTTTTCTGCTTCAATTTGGCTCATTTTACAAAGATGCTTATTTCTGGCGTGAACATGCAGTTCTACTCAAGAGTAAGCAACTAAGCGAAATAAAGCCATAGAACGCTTATTTACATTCTACCAATGCATTCTGACACTCCAACAATGTTTTCTGCTTCAATTTGGGTCATTTCACAAAGGTGCTTATTTCTGGCGTGAACATGCAGTTCTACTCAAGAGTAAGCAACTAAGCGAAATAAAGCCATGGAACGCTTATTTGCCTTCGATCTATGCATTCTGACACTCCAACAATGTGTTCTGCTTCAATTTGGCTCATTTTACAAAGATGCTTATTTCTGGCGTGAACATGCAGTTCTACTCAAGAGTAAGCAAGTAAGCGAAATAAGGCATGGAACGCTTATTTGCCTTCTATCTATGCATTCTGACACTCCAACAATGTTTTCTGCTTCAATTTGGGTCATTTCACAAAGGTGCTCATTTCTTGAGTGAATATGCAGTTCTACTCAAGAGTAAGCAACTAAGCGAAATAAAGCCATGGAACGCTTATTTGCCTTCTATCTATGCATTCTGACTCTCCACCAATGTTTTCTGCTTCATTTTGGCTCATTTTACAAAGATGCTTATTTCTGGCGTGAACATGCAGTTCTACTCAAGAGTAAGCAACTAAGCGAAATAAAGCCATGGAACGCTTATTTGCCTTCGATCTATGCATTCTGACACTCCAATAATGTGTTCTGCGTCAATTTGGCTCATTTTACAAAGATGCTTATTTCTGGCGTGAACATGCAGTTCTACTCAAGAGTAAGCAACTAAGCGAAATAAAGCCATGGAACGCTTATTTGCCTTCGATCTATGCATTCTGACACTCCAACAATGTTTTCTGCTTCAATTTGGCTCATTTTACAAAGATGCTTATTTCTGGCGTGAACATGCAGTTCTACTCAAGAGTAAGCAACTAAGCGAAATAAAGCCATGGAAGGCTTATTTGCCTTCGATCTATGCATTCTGACACTCCAACAATGTTTTCTGCTTCAATTTGGCTCATTTTACAAAGATGCTTATTTCTGGCGTGAACATGCAGTTCTACTCAAGAGTAAGCAACTAAGCGAAATAAAGCCATGGAACGCTTATTTGCCTTCTATCTATGCATTCTGACACTCCAACAATGTTTTCTGCTTCAATTTGGCTCATTTTACAAAGATGCTTATTTCTGGCGTGAACATGCAGTTCTACTCAAGAGTAAGCAACTAAGCAAAATAAAGCCATAGAACGCTTATTTGCCTTCGATCTATGCATTCTGACACTCCAACAATGTTTTCTGCTTCATTTTGGCTTATTTTACAAAGATGCTTATTTCTGGCGAGAACATGCAGTTCTACTCAAGAGTAAGCAACTAAGCGAAATAAAGCCATAGAATGCTTATTTGCCTTCTATCTATGCATTCTGACACTCCAACAATGTGTTTTGCTTCACTTTGACTCATGTTACAAAGGTGCTTATTCCTGGAGTGAATATGCAGTTCTACTCAAGAGTAAGCAACTAAGCGAAATAAAGCCATGGAACGCTTATTTGCCTTCTATCTATGCATTCTGACACTCCAACAATGTTTTCTGCTTCAATTTGGCTCATTTTACAAAGATGCTTATTTCTGGCGTGAACATGCAGTTCTACTCAAGAGTAAGCAACTAAGCGAAATAAAGCCATGGAACGCTTATTTGCCTTCGATCTATGCATTCTGACACTCCAACAATGTGTTCTGCTTCAATTTGGCTCATTTTACAAACATGCTTATTTCTGGAGTGAACATGCAGTTCTACTCAAGAGTAAGCCACTAAGCGAAATAAAGCCATAGAACGCTTATTTGCCTTCTATCTATGCATTCTGACACTCCAACAATGTTTTCTGCTTCAATTTGGCTCATTTTACAAAGATGCTTATTTCTGGCGTGAACATGCAATTCTACTCAAGAGTAAGCAACTAAGCGAAATAAAGCCATGGAACGCTTATTTGCCTTCTATCTATGCATTCTGACACTCCAACAATGTTTTCTGCTTCAATTTGGCTCATTTTACAAAGATGCTTATTTCTGGCGTGAACATGCAGTTCTACTCAAGAGTAAGCAACTAAGCGAAATAAAGCCATAGAACGCTTATTTACATTCTACCAATGCATTCTGACACTCCACCAATGTGATCTGCTTCAATTTGACTCATTTTACAAAGATGCTTATTTCTGGAGTGAACATGCAGTTCTACTCAAGAGTAAGCAAGTAAGCGAAATAAAGCCATGGAACGCTTATTTGCCTTCTATCTATGCATTCTGACACCCCAACAATGTTTTCTGCTTCAATTTGGGTCATTTCACAAAGGTGCTCATTTCTTGAGTGAATATGCAGTTCTACTCAAGAGTAAGCAACTAAGCGAAATAAAGCCATAGAACGCTTATTTGCCTTCTATCTATGCATTCTGACACTCCAACAATGTTTTCTGCTTCAATTTGGCTCATTTTACAAAGATGCTTATTTCTGGCGTGAACATGCAGTTCTACTCAAGAGTAAGCAACTAAACGAAATAAAGCCACGGAACGCTTATTTGCCTTCTATCTATGCATTCTGACACTCCAACAATGTTTTCTGCTTCAATTTGGCTCATTTTACAAAGATGCTTATTTCTGGCGTGAACATCCAGTTCTACTCAAGAGTAAGCAACTAAGCGAAATAAAGCCATAGAACGCTTATTTGCATTCTATCTATGCATTCTGACACTCCAGCAATGTGTTCTGCTTCAATTTGACTCATTTTACAAAGATGCTTATTTCTGGAGTGAACATGCAGTTCTACTCAAGAGTAAGCAAGTAAGCGAAATAAAGCCATGGAACGCTTATTTGCCTTCGATCTATGCATTCTGACACTCCAACAATGTTTTCTGCTTCAATTTGGGTCATTTCACAAAGGTGCTTATTTCTGGCGTGAACATGCAGTTCTACTCAAGAGTAAGCAACTAAGCGAAATAAAGCCATAGAACGCTTATTTGCCTTCTATCTATGCATTCCGACACTCCACCAATGTGTTCTGCTTCAATTTGACTCATTTTACAAAGATGCTTATTTCTGGAGTGAACATGCAGTTCTACTCAAGAGTAAGCAAGTAAGCGAAATAAGGCATGGAACGCTTATTTGCCTTCTATCTATGCATTCTGACACTCCAACAATGTTTTCTGCTTCAATTTGGGTCATTTCACAAAGGTGCTCATTTCTTGAGTGAATATGCAGTTCTACTCAAGAGTAAGCAACTAAGCGAAATAAAGCCATGGAACGCTTATTTGCCTTCTATCTATGCATTCTGACTCCCCACCAATGTTTTCTGCTTCATTTTGGCTCATTTTACAAAGATGCTTATTTCTGGCGTGAACATGCAGTTCTACTCAAGAGTAAGCAACTAAGCGAAATAAAGCCATGGAACGCTTATTTGCCTTCGATCTATGCATTCTGACACTCCAACAATGTGTTCTGCTTCAATTTGGCTCATTTTACAAAGATGCTTATTTCTGGCGTGAACATGCAGTTCTACTCAAGAGTAAGCAACTAAGCGAAATAAAGCCATAGAACGCTTATTTGCCTTCTATCTATGCATTCTGACACTCCACCAATGTGTTCTGCTTCAATTTGACTCATTTTACAAAGATGCTTATTTCTGGAGTGAACATGCAGTTCTACTCAAGAGTAAGCAACTAAGCGAAATAAAGCCATGGAACGCTTATTTGCCTTCTATCTATGCATTCTGACACTCCAACAATGTTTTCTGCTTCAATTTGGTTCATTTTACAAAGATGCTTATTTCTGGCGTGAATATGCAGTTCTACTCAAGAGTAAGCAAGTAAGCGAAATAAAGCCATGGAACGCTTATTTGCCTTCTATCTATGCATTCTGACACTCCAACAATGTTTTCTGCTTCAATTTGGGTCATTTCACAAAGGTGCTCATTTATTGAGTGAATATGCAGTTCTACTCAAGAGTAAGCAACTATGCGAAATAAAGCCATAGAACGCTTATTTGCCTTCTATCTATGCATTCTGACACTCCAACAATGTGTTCTGCTTCAATTTGACTCATTTTACAAAGATGCTTATTTCTGGAGTGAACATGCAGTTCTACTCAAGAGTAAGCAACTAAGCGAAATAAAGCCATGGAACGCTTATTTGCCTTCTATCTATGCATTCTGACACTCCAACAATGTTTTCTGCTTCAATTTGGTTCATTTTACAAAGATGCTTATTTCTGGCGTGAATATGCAGTTCTACTCAAGAGTAAGCAACTAAGCGAAATAAAGCCATGGAACGCTTATTTGCCTTCTATCTATGCATTCTGACACTCCAACAATGTGTTCTGCTTCAATTTGACTCATTTTACAAAGATGCTTATTTCTGGCGTGAACATGCAGTTCTACTCAAGAGTAAGCAACTAAGCGAAATAAAGCCATGGAACGCTTATTTGCCTTCTATCTATGCATTCTGACACTCCAACAATGTGTTTTGCTTCAATTTGGCTCATTTTACAAAGATGCTTATTTCTGGTGTGAACATGCAGTTCTACTCAAGAGTAAGCAACTAAGCGAAATAAAGCCATGGAACGCTTATTTGTCTTCTATCTATGCATTCTGACACTCCACCAATGTGTTCTGCTTCAATTTGACTCATTTTACAAAGATGCTTATTTCTGGAGTGAACATGCAGTTCTACTCAAGAGTAAGCAAGTAAGCGAAATAAAGCCATGGAACGCTTATTTGCCTCTATCTATGCATTCTGACACTCCAACAATGTTTTCTGCTTCAATTTGGGTCATTTCACAAAGGTGCTTATTTCTGGCGTGAACATGCAGTTCTACTCAAGAGTAAGCAACTAAGCGAAATAAAGCCATAGAACGCTTATTTGCCTTCTATCTATGCATTCCGACACTCCACCAATGTGTTCTGCTTCAATTTGACTCATTTTACAAAGATGCTTATTTCTGGAGTGAACATGCAGTTCTACTCAAGAGTAAGCAAGTAAGCGAAATAAGGCATGGAACGCTTATTTGCCTTCTATCTATGCATTCTGACACTCCAACAATGTTTTCTGCTTCAATTTGGGTCATTTCACAAAGGTGCTCATTTCTTGAGTGAATATGCAGTTCTACTCAAGAGTAAGCAACTAAGCGAAATAAAGCCATGGAACGCTTATTTGCCTTCTATCTATGCATTCTGACTCTCCACCAATGTTTTCTGCTTCATTTTGGCTCATTTTACAAAGATGCTTATTTCTGGCGTGAACATGCAGTTCTACTCAAGAGTAAGCAACTAAGCGAAATAAAGCCATGGAACGCTTATTTGCCTTCAATCTATGCATTCTGACACTCCAACAATGTTTTCTGCTTCAATTTGGCTCATTTTACAAAGATGCTTATTTCTGGCGTGAACATGCAGTTCTACTCAAGAGTAAGCAACTAAGCGAAATAAAGCCATGGAACGCTTATTTGCCTTCTATCTATGCATTCTGACACTCCAACAATGTTTTCTGCTTCAATTTGGGTCATTTCACAAAGGTGCTCATTTATTGAGTGAATATGCAGTTCTACTCAAGAGTAAGCAACTATGCGAAATAAAGCCATAGAACGCTTATTTGCCTTCTATCTATGCATTCTGACACTCCAACAATGTGTTCTGCTTCAATTTGACTCATTTTACAAAGATGCTTATTTCTGGAGTGAACATGCAGTTCTACTCAAGAGTTAGCAACTAAGCGAAATAAAGCCATGGAACGCTTATTTGCCTTCTATCTATGCATTCTGACACTCCAACAATGTTTTCTGCTTCAATTTGGTTCATTTTACAAAGATGCTTATTTCTGGCGTGAATATGCAGTTCTACTCAAGAGTAAGCAACTAAGCGAAATAAAGCCATGGAACGCTTATTTGCCTTCTATCTATGCATTCTGACACTCCACCAATGTGTTTTGCTTCAATTTGACTCATTTTACAAAGATGCTTATTTCTGGAGTGAACATGCAGTTCTACTCAAGAGTAAGCAACTAAGCGAAATAAAGCCATGGAACGCTTATTTGCCTTCTATCTATGCATTCTGACACTCCAACAATGTGTTTTGCTTCAATTTGGCTCATTTTACAAAGATGCTTATTTCTGGTGTGAACATGCAGTTCTACTCAAGAGTAAGCAACTAAGCGAAATAAAGCCATGGAACGCTTATTTGTCTTCTATCTATGCATTCTGACACTCCACCAATGTGTTCTGCTTCAATTTGACTCATTTTACAAAGATGCTTATTTCTGGAGTGAACATGCAGTTCTACTCAAGAGTAAGCAAGTAAGCGAAATAAAGCCATGGAACGCTTATTTGCCTCTATCTATGCATTCTGACACTCCAACAATGTTTTCTGCTTCAATTTGGGTCATTTCACAAAGGTGCTTATTTCTGGCGTGAACATGCAGTTCTACTCAAGAGTAAGCAACTAAGCGAAATAAAGCCATAGAACGCTTATTTGCCTTCTATCTATGCATTCCGACACTCCACCAATGTGTTCTGCTTCAATTTGACTCATTTTACAAAGATGCTTATTTCTGGAGTGAACATGCAGTTCTACTCAAGAGTAAGCAAGTAAGCGAAATAAGGCATGGAACGCTTATTTGCCTTCTATCTATGCATTCTGACACTCCAACAATGTTTTCTGCTTCAATTTGGGTCATTTCACAAAGGTGCTCATTTCTTGAGTGAATATGCAGTTCTACTCAAGAGTAAGCAACTAAGCGAAATAAAGCCATGGAACGCTTATTTGCCTTCTATCTATGCATTCTGACTGTCCACCAATGTTTTCTGCTTCATTTTGGCTCATTTTACAAAGATGCTTATTTCTGGCGTGAACATGCAGTTCTACTCAAGAGTAAGCAACTAAGCGAAATAAAGCCATGGAACGCTTATTTGCCTTCAATCTATGCATTCTGACACTCCAACAATGTTTTCTGCTTCAATTTGGCTCATTTTACAAAGATGCTTATTTCTGGCGTGAACATGCAGTTCTACTCAAGAGTAAGCAACTAAGCGAAATAAAGCCATGGAACGCTTATTTGCCTTCTATCTATGCATTCTGACACTCCAACAATGTTTTCTGCTTCAATTTGGGTCATTTCACAAAGGTGCTCATTTATTGAGTGAATATGCAGTTCTACTCAAGAGTAAGCAACTAAGCGAAATAAAGCCATAGAACGCTTATTTGCCTTCTATCTATGCATTCTGACACTCCAACAATGTGTTCTGCTTCAATTTGACTCATTTTACAAAGATGCTTATTTCTGGAGTGAACATGCAGTTCTACTCAAGAGTAAGCAACTAAGCGAAATAAAGCCATGGAACGCTTATTTGCCTTCTATCTATGCATTGTGACACTCCAACAATGTGTTCTGCTTCAATTTGACTCATTTTACAAAGGTGCTTTTTCCTGGAGTGAACATGCAGTTCTACTCAAGAGTAAGCAACTAAGCGAAATAAAGCCATGGAACGCTTATTTGCCTTCTATCTATGCATTCTGACACTCCACCAATGTGTTTTGCTTCAATTTGACTCATTTTACAAAGATGCTTATTTCTGGAGTGAACATGCAGTTCTACTCAAGAGTAAGCAACTAAGCGAAATAAAGCCATGGAACGCTTATTTGCCTTCTATCTATGCATTCTGACACTCCAACAATGTGTTTTGCTTCAATTTGGCTCATTTTACAAAGATGCTTATTTCTGGTGTGAACATGCAGTTCTACTCAAGAGTAAGCAACTAAGCGAAATAAAGCCATGGAACGCTTATTTGTCTTCTATCTATGCATTCTGACACTCCACCAATGTGTTCTGCTTCAATTTGACTCATTTTACAAAGATGCTTATTTCTGGAGTGAACATGCAGTTCTACTCAAGAGTAAGCAAGTAAGCGAAATAAAGCCATGGAACGCTTATTTGCCTCTATCTATGCATTCTGACACTCCAACAATGTTTTCTGCTTCAATTTGGGTCATTTCACAAAGGTGCTTATTTCTGGCGTGAACATGCAGTTCTACTCAAGAGTAAGCAACTAAGCGAAATAAAGCCATAGAACGCTTATTTGCCTTCTATCTATGCATTCCGACACTCCACCAATGTGTTCTGCTTCAATTTGACTCATTTTACAAAGATGCTTATTTCTGGAGTGAACATGCAGTTCTACTCAAGAGTAAGCAAGTAAGCGAAATAAGGCATGGAACGCTTATTTGCCTTCTATCTATGCATTCTGACACTCCAACAATGTTTTCTGCTTCAATTTGGGTCATTTCACAAAGGTGCTCATTTCTTGAGTGAATATGCAGTTCTACTCAAGAGTAAGCAACTAAGCGAAATAAAGCCATGGAACGCTTATTTGCCTTCTATCTATGCATTCTGACTCTCCACCAATGTTTTCTGCTTCATTTTGGCTCATTTTACAAAGATGCTTATTTCTGGCGTGAACATGCAGTTCTACTCAAGAGTAAGCAACTAAGCGAAATAAAGCCATGGAACGCTTATTTGCCTTCAATCTATGCATTCTGACACTCCAACAATGTTTTCTGCTTCAATTTGGCTCATTTTACAAAGATGCTTATTTCTGGCGTGAACATGCAGTTCTACTCAAGAGTAAGCAACTAAGCGAAATAAAGCCATGGAACGCTTATTTGCCTTCTATCTATGCATTCTGACACTCCAACAATGTGTTCTGCTTCAATTTGACTCGTTTTACAAAGGTGCTTATTCCTGGAGTGAACATGCAGTTCTACTCAAGAGTAAGCAACTAAGCGAAATAAAGCCATGGAACGCTTATTTGCCTTCTATCTATGCATTGTGACACTCCAACAATGTGTTCTGCTTCAATTTGACTCATTTTACAAAGGTGCTTTTTCCTGGAGTGAACATGCAGTTCTACTCAAGAGTAAGCAACTAAGCGAAATAAAGCCATGGAACGCTTATTTGCCTTCTATCTATGCATTCTGACACTCCAACAATGTGTTCTGCTTCAATTTGACTCATTTTACAAAGGTGCTTATTCCTGGAGTGAACATGCAGTTCTACTCAAGAGTAAGCACCTAAGCGAAATAAAGCCATGGAACGCTTATTTGCCTTCTATCTATGCATTCTGACACTCCAACAATGAGTTCTGCTTCAATTTGACTCATTTTACAAAGGTGCTTATTCCTGGAGTGAACATGCAGTTCTACTCAAGAGTAAGCAACTAAGCGAAATAAAGCCATGGAACGCTTATTTGCCTTCTATCTATGCATTCTGACACTCCAACAATGTGTTCTGCTTCAATTTGACTCATTTTACAAAGGTGCTTATTCCTGGAGTGAACATGCAGTTCTACTCAAGAGTAAGCAACTAAGCGAAATAAAGCCATGGAACGCTTATTTGCCTTCTATCTATGCATTGTGACACTCCAACAATGTGTTCTGCTTCAATTTGACTCATTTTACAAAGGTGCTTATTCCTGGAGTGAATATTCAGTTCTACTCAAGAGTAAGCAACTAAGCGAAATAAAGCCATGGAACGCTTATTTGCCTTCTATCTATGCATTCTGACACTCCAACAATGTGTTCTGCTTCAATTTGACTCATTTTACAAAGGTGCTTATTCCTGGAGTGAACATGCAGTTCTACTCAAGAGTAAGCAACTAAGCGAAATAAAGCCATGGAACGCTTATTTGCCTTCTATCTATGCATTGTGACACTCCAACAATGTGTTCTGCTTCAATTTGACTCATTTTACAAAGGTGCTTTTTCCTGGAGTGAACATGCAGTTCTACTCAAGAGTAAGCAACTAAGCGAAATAAAGCCATGGAACGCTTATTTGCCTTCTATCTATGCATTCTGACACTCCAACAATGTGTTCTGCTTCAATTTGACTCATTTTACAAAGGTGCTTATTCCTGGAGTGAATATGCAGTTCTACTCAAGAGTAAGCAACTAAGCGAAATAAAGCCATGGAACGCTTATTTGCCTTCTATCTATGCATTCTGACACTCCAACAATGTGTTCTGCTTCAATTTGACTCATTTTACAAAGGTGCTTATTCCTGGAGTGAACATGCAGTTCTACTCAAGAGTAAGCAACTAAGCGAAATAAAGCCATGGAACGCTTATTTGCCTTCTATCTATGCATTCTGAAACTCCAACAATGTGTTCTGCTTCAATTTGACTCATTTTACAAAGGTGCTTATTCCTGGAGTGAATATGCAGTTCTACTCAAGAGTAAGCAACTAAGCGAAATAAAGCCATGGAACGCTATTTGCCTTCTATCTATGCATTCTGACACTCCAACAATGTGTTCTGTTTCAATTTGACTCATTTTACAAAGGTGCTTATTCCTGGATTGAACATGCAGTTCTACTCAAGAGTAAGCAACTAAGCGAAATAAAGCCATGGAACGCTTATTTGCCTTCTATCTATGCATTCTGACACTCCAACAATGTGTTCTGCTTCAATTTGACTCATTTTACAAAGGTGCTTTTTCCTGGAGTGAACATGCAGTTCTACTCAAGAGTAAGCAACTAAGCGAAGTAAAGCCATGGAACGCTTATTTGCCTTCTATCTATGCATTCTGACACTCCAACAATGTGTTCTGCTTCAATTTGACTCATTTTACAAAGGTGCTTATTCCTAGAGTGAACTATCTATGCATTGTGACACTCCAACAATGTGTTCTGCTTCAATTTGACTCATTTTACAAAGGTGCTTATTCCTGGAGTGAATATGCAGTTCTACTCAAGAGTAAGCAACTAAGCGAAATAAAGCCATAGAACGCTTATTTGCCTTCTATCTATGCATTCTGACACTCCAACAATGTGTTTTGCTTCACTTTAACTCATTTTACAAAGGTGCTTATTCCTGGAGTGAATATGCAGTTCTACTCAAGAGTAAGCAACTAAGCGAAATAAAGCCATGGAACGCTTATTTGCCTCTATCTATGCATTCTGACACTCCAACAATGTTTTCTGCTTCAATTTGGGTCATTTCACAAAGGTGCTTATTTCTGGCGTGAACATGCAGTTCTACTCAAGAGTAAGCAACTAAGCGAAATAAAGCCATAGAACGCTTATTTGCCTTCTATCTATGCATTCCGACACTCCACCAATGTGTTCTGCTTCAATTTGACTCATTTTACAAAGGTGCTTATTCCTGGAGTGAATATGCAGTTCTACTCAAGAGTAAGCAACTAAGCGAAATAAAGCCATGGAACGCTTATTTGCCTTCTATCTATGCATTCTGACACTCCAACAATGTGTTCTGCTTCAATTTGACTCATTTTACAAAGGTGCTTATTCCTGGAGTGAACATGCAGTTCTACTCAAGAGTAAGCAACTAAGCGAAATAAAGCCATGGAACGCTTATTTGCCTTCTATCTATGCATTCTGAAACTCCAACAATGTGTTCTGCTTCAATTTGACTCATTTTACAAAGGTGCTTATTCCTGGAGTGAATATGCAGTTCTACTCAAGAGTAAGCAACTAAGCGAAATAAAGCCATGGAACGCTATTTGCCTTCTATCTATGCATTCTGACACTCCAACAATGTGTTCTGTTTCAATTTGACTCATTTTACAAAGGTGCTTATTCCTGGATTGAACATGCAGTTCTACTCAAGAGTAAGCAACTAAGCGAAATAAAGCCATGGAACGCTTATTTGCCTTCTATCTATGCATTCTGACACTCCAACAATGTGTTCTGCTTCAATTTGACTCATTTTACAAAGGTGCTTTTTCCTGGAGTGAACATGCAGTTCTACTCAAGAGTAAGCAACTAAGCGAAGTAAAGCCATGGAACGCTTATTTGCCTTCTATCTATGCATTCTGACACTCCAACAATGTGTTCTGCTTCAATTTGACTCATTTTACAAAGGTGCTTATTCCTAGAGTGAACTATCTATGCATTGTGACACTCCAACAATGTGTTCTGCTTCAATTTGACTCATTTTACAAAGGTGCTTATTCCTGGAGTGAATATGCAGTTCTACTCAAGAGTAAGCAACTAAGCGAAATAAAGCCATAGAACGCTTATTTGCCTTCTATCTATGCATTCTGACACTCCAACAATGTGTTTTGCTTCACTTTAACTCATTTTACAAAGGTGCTTATTCCTGGAGTGAATATGCAGTTCTACTCAAGAGTAAGCAACTAAGCGAAATAAAGCCATGGAACGCTTATTTGCCTCTATCTATGCATTCTGACACTCCAACAATGTTTTCTGCTTCAATTTGGGTCATTTCACAAAGGTGCTTATTTCTGGCGTGAACATGCAGTTCTACTCAAGAGTAAGCAACTAAGCGAAATAAAGCCATAGAACGCTTATTTGCCTTCTATCTATGCATTCTGACACTCCACCAATGTGTTCTGCTTCAATTTGACTCATTTTACAAAGATGCTTATTTCTGGAGTGAACATGCAGTTCTACTCAAGAGTAAGCAAGTAAGCGAAATAAGGCATGGAACGCTTATTTGCCTTCTATCTATGCATTCTGACACTCCAACAATGTTTTCTGCTTCAATTTGGGTCATTTCACAAAGGTGCTCATTTCTTGAGTGAATATGCAGTTCTACTCAAGAGTAAGCAACTAAGCGAAATAAAGCCATGGAACGCTTATTTGCCTTCTATCTATGCATTCTGACTCTCCACCAATGTTTTCTGCTTCATTTTGGCTCATTTTACAAAGATGCTTATTTCTGGCGTGAACATGCAGTTCTACTCAAGAGTAAGCAACTAAGCGAAATAAAGCCATGGAACGCTTATTTGCCTTCAATCTATGCATTCTGACACTCCAACAATGTTTTCTGCTTCAATTTGGCTCATTTTACAAAGATGCTTATTTCTGGCGTGAACATGCAGTTCTACTCAAGAGTAAGCAACTAAGCGAAATAAAGCCATGGAACGCTTATTTGCCTTCTATCTATGCATTCTGACACTCCAACAATGTTTTCTGCTTCAATTTGGGTCATTTCACAAAGGTGCTCATTTATTGAGTGAATATGCAGTTCTACTCAAGAGTAAGCAACTATGCGAAATAAAGCCATAGAACGCTTATTTGCCTTCTATCTATGCATTCTGACACTCCAACAATGTGTTCTGCTTCAATTTGACTCATTTTACAAAGATGCTTATTTCTGGAGTGAACATGCAGTTCTACTCAAGAGTTAGCAACTAAGCGAAATAAAGCCATGGAACGCTTATTTGCCTTCTATCTATGCATTCTGACACTCCAACAATGTTTTCTGCTTCAATTTGGTTCATTTTACAAAGATGCTTATTTCTGGCGTGAATATGCAGTTCTACTCAAGAGTAAGCAACTAAGCGAAATAAAGCCATGGAACGCTTATTTGCCTTCTATCTATGCATTCTGACACTCCACCAATGTGTTTTGCTTCAATTTGACTCATTTTACAAAGATGCTTATTTCTGGAGTGAACATGCAGTTCTACTCAAGAGTAAGCAACTAAGCGAAATAAAGCCATGGAACGCTTATTTGCCTTCTATCTATGCATTCTGACACTCCACCAATGTTTTCTGCTTCAATTTGGCTCATTTTACAAAGATGCTTATTTCTGGCGTGAACATGCAGTTCTACTCAAGAGTAAGCAACTAAGCGAAATAAAGCCATGGAACGCTTATTTGCCTTCTATCTATGCATTCTGACACTCCAACAATGTGTTCTGCTTCAATTTGACTCGTTTTACAAAGGTGCTTATTCCTGGAGTGAACATGCAGTTCTACTCAAGAGTAAGCAACTAAGCGAAATAAAGCCATGGAACGCTTATTTGCCTTCTATCTATGCATTGTGACACTCCAACAATGTGTTCTGCTTCAATTTGACTCATTTTACAAAGGTGCTTTTTCCTGGAGTGAACATGCAGTTCTACTCAAGAGTAAGCAACTAAGCGAAATAAAGCCATGGAACGCTTATTTGCCTTCTATCTATGCATTCTGACACTCCACCAATGTGTTTTGCTTCAATTTGACTCATTTTACAAAGATGCTTATTTCTGGAGTGAACATGCAGTTCTACTCAAGAGTAAGCAACTAAGCGAAATAAAGCCATGGAACGCTTATTTGCCTTCTATCTATGCATTCTGACACTCCAACAATGTGTTTTGCTTCAATTTGGCTCATTTTACAAAGATGCTTATTTCTGGTGTGAACATGCAGTTCTACTCAAGAGTAAGCAACTAAGCGAAATAAAGCCATGGAACGCTTATTTGTCTTCTATCTATGCATTCTGACACTCCACCAATGTGTTCTGCTTCAATTTGACTCATTTTACAAAGATGCTTATTTCTGGAGTGAACATGCAGTTCTACTCAAGAGTAAGCAAGTAAGCGAAATAAAGCCATGGAACGCTTATTTGCCTCTATCTATGCATTCTGACACTCCAACAATGTTTTCTGCTTCAATTTGGGTCATTTCACAAAGGTGCTTATTTCTGGCGTGAACATGCAGTTCTACTCAAGAGTAAGCAACTAAGCGAAATAAAGCCATAGAACGCTTATTTGCCTTCTATCTATGCATTCCGACACTCCACCAATGTGTTCTGCTTCAATTTGACTCATTTTACAAAGATGCTTATTTCTGGAGTGAACATGCAGTTCTACTCAAGAGTAAGCAAGTAAGCGAAATAAGGCATGGAACGCTTATTTGCCTTCTATCTATGCATTCTGACACTCCAACAATGTTTTCTGCTTCAATTTGGGTCATTTCACAAAGGTGCTCATTTCTTGAGTGAATATGCAGTTCTACTCAAGAGTAAGCAACTAAGCGAAATAAAGCCATGGAACGCTTATTTGCCTTCTATCTATGCATTCTGACTCTCCACCAATGTTTTCTGCTTCATTTTGGCTCATTTTACAAAGATGCTTATTTCTGGCGTGAACATGCAGTTCTACTCAAGAGTAAGCAACTAAGCGAAATAAAGCCATGGAACGCTTATTTGCCTTCAATCTATGCATTCTGACACTCCAACAATGTTTTCTGCTTCAATTTGGCTCATTTTACAAAGATGCTTATTTCTGGCGTGAACATGCAGTTCTACTCAAGAGTAAGCAACTAAGCGAAATAAAGCCATGGAACGCTTATTTGCCTTCTATCTATGCATTCTGACACTCCAACAATGTGTTCTGCTTCAATTTGACTCGTTTTACAAAGGTGCTTATTCCTGGAGTGAACATGCAGTTCTACTCAAGAGTAAGCAACTAAGCGAAATAAAGCCATGGAACGCTTATTTGCCTTCTATCTATGCATTGTGACACTCCAACAATGTGTTCTGCTTCAATTTGACTCATTTTACAAAGGTGCTTTTTCCTGGAGTGAACATGCAGTTCTACTCAAGAGTAAGCAACTAAGCGAAATAAAGCCATGGAACGCTTATTTGCCTTCTATCTATGCATTCTGACACTCCAACAATGTGTTCTGCTTCAATTTGACTCATTTTACAAAGGTGCTTATTCCTGGAGTGAACATGCAGTTCTACTCAAGAGTAAGCACCTAAGCGAAATAAAGCCATGGAACGCTTATTTGCCTTCTATCTATGCATTCTGACACTCCAACAATGAGTTCTGCTTCAATTTGACTCATTTTACAAAGGTGCTTATTCCTGGAGTGAACATGCAGTTCTACTCAAGAGTAAGCAACTAAGCGAAATAAAGCCATGGAACGCTTATTTGCCTTCTATCTATGCATTCTGACACTCCAACAATGTGTTCTGCTTCAATTTGACTCATTTTACAAAGGTGCTTATTCCTGGAGTGAACATGCAGTTCTACTCAAGAGTAAGCAACTAAGCGAAATAAAGCCATGGAACGCTTATTTGCCTTCTATCTATGCATTGTGACACTCCAACAATGTGTTCTGCTTCAATTTGACTCATTTTACAAAGGTGCTTATTCCTGGAGTGAATATTCAGTTCTACTCAAGAGTAAGCAACTAAGCGAAATAAAGCCATGGAACGCTTATTTGCCTTCTATCTATGCATTCTGACACTCCAACAATGTGTTCTGCTTCAATTTGACTCATTTTACAAAGGTGCTTATTCCTGGAGTGAACATGCAGTTCTACTCAAGAGTAAGCAACTAAGCGAAATAAAGCCATGGAACGCTTATTTGCCTTCTATCTATGCATTGTGACACTCCAACAATGTGTTCTGCTTCAATTTGACTCATTTTACAAAGGTGCTTTTTCCTGGAGTGAACATGCAGTTCTACTCAAGAGTAAGCAACTAAGCGAAATAAAGCCATGGAACGCTTATTTGCCTTCTATCTATGCATTCTGACACTCCAACAATGTGTTCTGCTTCAATTTGACTCATTTTACAAAGGTGCTTATTCCTGGAGTGAATATGCAGTTCTACTCAAGAGTAAGCAACTAAGCGAAATAAAGCCATGGAACGCTTATTTGCCTTCTATCTATGCATTCTGACACTCCAACAATGTGTTCTGCTTCAATTTGACTCATTTTACAAAGGTGCTTATTCCTGGAGTGAACATGCAGTTCTACTCAAGAGTAAGCAACTAAGCGAAATAAAGCCATGGAACGCTTATTTGCCTTCTATCTATGCATTCTGAAACTCCAACAATGTGTTCTGCTTCAATTTGACTCATTTTACAAAGGTGCTTATTCCTGGAGTGAATATGCAGTTCTACTCAAGAGTAAGCAACTAAGCGAAATAAAGCCATGGAACGCTATTTGCCTTCTATCTATGCATTCTGACACTCCAACAATGTGTTCTGTTTCAATTTGACTCATTTTACAAAGGTGCTTATTCCTGGATTGAACATGCAGTTCTACTCAAGAGTAAGCAACTAAGCGAAATAAAGCCATGGAACGCTTATTTGCCTTCTATCTATGCATTCTGACACTCCAACAATGTGTTCTGCTTCAATTTGACTCATTTTACAAAGGTGCTTATTCCTAGAGTGAACTATCTATGCATTGTGACACTCCAACAATGTGTTCTGCTTCAATTTGACTCATTTTACAAAGGTGCTTATTCCTGGAGTGAATATGCAGTTCTACTCAAGAGTAAGCAACTAAGCGAAATAAAGCCATAGAACGCTTATTTGCCTCCTATCTATGCATTCTGACACTCCAACAATGTGTTTTGCTTCACTTTAACTCATTTTACAAAGGTGCTTATTCCTGGAGTGAATATGCAGTTCTACTCAAGAGTAAGCAACTAAGCGAAATAAAGCCATGGAACGCTTATTTGCCTCTATCTATGCATTCTGACACTCCAACAATGTTTTCTGCTTCAATTTGGGTCATTTCACAAAGGTGCTTATTTCTGGCGTGAACATGCAGTTCTACTCAAGAGTAAGCAACTAAGCGAAATAAAGCCATAGAACGCTTATTTGCCTTCTATCTATGCATTCCGACACTCCACCAATGTGTTCTGCTTCAATTTGACTCATTTTACAAAGATGCTTATTTCTGGAGTGAACATGCAGTTCTACTCAAGAGTAAGCAAGTAAGCGAAATAAGGCATGGAACGCTTATTTGCCTTCTATCTATGCATTCTGACACTCCAACAATGTTTTCTGCTTCAATTTGGGTCATTTCACAAAGGTGCTCATTTCTTGAGTGAATATGCAGTTCTACTCAAGAGTAAGCAACTAAGCGAAATAAAGCCATGGAACGCTTATTTGCCTTCTATCTATGCATTCTGACTCTCCACCAATGTTTTCTGCTTCATTTTGGCTCATTTTACAAAGATGCTTATTTCTGGCGTGAACATGCAGTTCTACTCAAGAGTAAGCAACTAAGCGAAATAAAGCCATGGAACGCTTATTTGCCTTCAATCTATGCATTCTGACACTCCAACAATGTTTTCTGCTTCAATTTGGCTCATTTTACAAAGATGCTTATTTCTGGCGTGAACATGCAGTTCTACTCAAGAGTAAGCAACTAAGCGAAATAAAGCCATGGAACGCTTATTTGCCTTCTATCTATGCATTCTGACACTCCAACAATGTGTTCTGCTTCAATTTGACTCGTTTTACAAAGGTGCTTATTCCTGGAGTGAACATGCAGTTCTACTCAAGAGTAAGCAACTAAGCGAAATAAAGCCATGGAACGCTTATTTGCCTTCTATCTATGCATTGTGACACTCCAACAATGTGTTCTGCTTCAATTTGACTCATTTTACAAAGGTGCTTTTTCCTGGAGTGAACATGCAGTTCTACTCAAGAGTAAGCAACTAAGCGAAATAAAGCCATGGAACGCTTATTTGCCTTCTATCTATGCATTCTGACACTCCAACAATGTGTTCTGCTTCAATTTGACTCATTTTACAAAGGTGCTTATTCCTGGAGTGAACATGCAGTTCTACTCAAGAGTAAGCACCTAAGCGAAATAAAGCCATGGAACGCTTATTTGCCTTCTATCTATGCATTCTGACACTCCAACAATGAGTTCTGCTTCAATTTGACTCATTTTACAAAGGTGCTTATTCCTGGAGTGAACATGCAGTTCTACTCAAGAGTAAGCAACTAAGCGAAATAAAGCCATGGAACGCTTATTTGCCTTCTATCTATGCATTCTGACACTCCAACAATGTGTTCTGCTTCAATTTGACTCATTTTACAAAGGTGCTTATTCCTGGAGTGAACATGCAGTTCTACTCAAGAGTAAGCAACTAAGCGAAATAAAGCCATGGAACGCTTATTTGCCTTCTATCTATGCATTGTGACACTCCAACAATGTGTTCTGCTTCAATTTGACTCATTTTACAAAGGTGCTTATTCCTGGAGTGAATATTCAGTTCTACTCAAGAGTAAGCAACTAAGCGAAATAAAGCCATGGAACGCTTATTTGCCTTCTATCTATGCATTCTGACACTCCAACAATGTGTTCTGCTTCAATTTGACTCATTTTACAAAGGTGCTTATTCCTGGAGTGAACATGCAGTTCTACTCAAGAGTAAGCAACTAAGCGAAATAAAGCCATGGAACGCTTATTTGCCTTCTATCTATGCATTGTGACACTCCAACAATGTGTTCTGCTTCAATTTGACTCATTTTACAAAGGTGCTTTTTCCTGGAGTGAACATGCAGTTCTACTCAAGAGTAAGCAACTAAGCGAAATAAAGCCATGGAACGCTTATTTGCCTTCTATCTATGCATTCTGACACTCCAACAATGTGTTCTGCTTCAATTTGACTCATTTTACAAAGGTGCTTATTCCTGGAGTGAATATGCAGTTCTACTCAAGAGTAAGCAACTAAGCGAAATAAAGCCATGGAACGCTTATTTGCCTTCTATCTATGCATTCTGACACTCCAACAATGTGTTCTGCTTCAATTTGACTCATTTTACAAAGGTGCTTATTCCTGGAGTGAACATGCAGTTCTACTCAAGAGTAAGCAACTAAGCGAAATAAAGCCATGGAACGCTTATTTGCCTTCTATCTATGCATTCTGAAACTCCAACAATGTGTTCTGCTTCAATTTGACTCATTTTACAAAGGTGCTTATTCCTGGAGTGAATATGCAGTTCTACTCAAGAGTAAGCAACTAAGCGAAATAAAGCCATGGAACGCTATTTGCCTTCTATCTATGCATTCTGACACTCCAACAATGTGTTCTGTTTCAATTTGACTCATTTTACAAAGGTGCTTATTCCTGGATTGAACATGCAGTTCTACTCAAGAGTAAGCAACTAAGCGAAATAAAGCCATGGAACGCTTATTTGCCTTCTATCTATGCATTCTGACACTCCAACAATGTGTTCTGCTTCAATTTGACTCATTTTACAAAGGTGCTTTTTCCTGGAGTGAACATGCAGTTCTACTCAAGAGTAAGCAACTAAGCGAAGTAAAGCCATGGAACGCTTATTTGCCTTCTATCTATGCATTCTGACACTCCAACAATGTGTTCTGCTTCAATTTGACTCATTTTACAAAGGTGCTTATTCCTAGAGTGAACTATCTATGCATTGTGACACTCCAACAATGTGTTCTGCTTCAATTTGACTCATTTTACAAAGGTGCTTATTCCTGGAGTGAATATGCAGTTCTACTCAAGAGTAAGCAACTAAGCGAAATAAAGCCATAGAACGCTTATTTGCCTTCTATCTATGCATTCTGACACTCCAACAATGTGTTTTGCTTCACTTTAACTCATTTTACAAAGGTGCTTATTCCTGGAGTGAATATGCAGTTCTACTCAAGAGTAAGCAACTAAGCGAAATAAAGCCATGGAACGCTTATTTGCCTCTATCTATGCATTCTGACACTCCAACAATGTTTTCTGCTTCAATTTGGGTCATTTCACAAAGGTGCTTATTTCTGGCGTGAACATGCAGTTCTACTCAAGAGTAAGCAACTAAGCGAAATAAAGCCATAGAACGCTTATTTGCCTTCTATCTATGCATTCCGACACTCCACCAATGTGTTCTGCTTCAATTTGACTCATTTTACAAAGATGCTTATTTCTGGAGTGAACATGCAGTTCTACTCAAGAGTAAGCAAGTAAGCGAAATAAGGCATGGAACGCTTATTTGCCTTCTATCTATGCATTCTGACACTCCAACAATGTTTTCTGCTTCAATTTGGGTCATTTCACAAAGGTGCTCATTTCTTGAGTGAATATGCAGTTCTACTCAAGAGTAAGCAACTAAGCGAAATAAAGCCATGGAACGCTTATTTGCCTTCTATCTATGCATTCTGACTCTCCACCAATGTTTTCTGCTTCATTTTGGCTCATTTTACAAAGATGCTTATTTCTGGCGTGAACATGCAGTTCTACTCAAGAGTAAGCAACTAAGCGAAATAAAGCCATGGAACGCTTATTTGCCTTCAATCTATGCATTCTGACACTCCAACAATGTTTTCTGCTTCAATTTGGCTCATTTTACAAAGATGCTTATTTCTGGCGTGAACATGCAGTTCTACTCAAGAGTAAGCAACTAAGCGAAATAAAGCCATGGAACGCTTATTTGCCTTCTATCTATGCATTCTGACACTCCAACAATGTTTTCTGCTTCAATTTGGGTCATTTCACAAAGGTGCTCATTTATTGAGTGAATATGCAGTTCTACTCAAGAGTAAGCAACTATGCGAAATAAAGCCATAGAACGCTTATTTGCCTTCTATCTATGCATTCTGACACTCCAACAATGTGTTCTGCTTCAATTTGACTCATTTTACAAAGATGCTTATTTCTGGAGTGAACATGCAGTTCTACTCAAGAGTTAGCAACTAAGCGAAATAAAGCCATGGAACGCTTATTTGCCTTCTATCTATGCATTCTGACACTCCAACAATGTTTTCTGCTTCAATTTGGTTCATTTTACAAAGATGCTTATTTCTGGCGTGAATATGCAGTTCTACTCAAGAGTAAGCAACTAAGCGAAATAAAGCCATGGAACGCTTATTTGCCTTCTATCTATGCATTCTGACACTCCACCAATGTGTTTTGCTTCAATTTGACTCATTTTACAAAGATGCTTATTTCTGGAGTGAACATGCAGTTCTACTCAAGAGTAAGCAACTAAGCGAAATAAAGCCATGGAACGCTTATTTGCCTTCTATCTATGCATTCTGACACTCCAACAATGTGTTTTGCTTCAATTTGGCTCATTTTACAAAGATGCTTATTTCTGGTGTGAACATGCAGTTCTACTCAAGAGTAAGCAACTAAGCGAAATAAAGCCATGGAACGCTTATTTGTCTTCTATCTATGCATTCTGACACTCCACCAATGTGTTCTGCTTCAATTTGACTCATTTTACAAAGATGCTTATTTCTGGAGTGAACATGCAGTTCTACTCAAGAGTAAGCAAGTAAGCGAAATAAAGCCATGGAACGCTTATTTGCCTCTATCTATGCATTCTGACACTCCAACAATGTTTTCTGCTTCAATTTGGGTCATTTCACAAAGGTGCTTATTTCTGGCGTGAACATGCAGTTCTACTCAAGAGTAAGCAACTAAGTGAAATAAAGCCATAGAACGCTTATTTGCCTTCTATCTATGCATTCCGACACTCCACCAATGTGTTCTGCTTCAATTTGACTCATTTTACAAAGATGCTTATTTCTGGAGTGAACATGCAGTTCTACTCAAGAGTAAGCAAGTAAGCGAAATAAGGCATGGAACGCTTATTTGCCTTCTATCTATGCATTCTGACACTCCAACAATGTTTTCTGCTTCAATTTGGGTCATTTCACAAAGGTGCTCATTTCTTGAGTGAATATGCAGTTCTACTCAAGAGTAAGCAACTAAGCGAAATAAAGCCATGGAACGCTTATTTGCCTTCTATCTATGCATTCTGACTCTCCACCAATGTTTTCTGCTTCATTTTGGCTCATTTTACAAAGATGCTTATTTCTGGCGTGAACATGCAGTTCTACTCAAGAGTAAGCAACTAAGCGAAATAAAGCCATGGAACGCTTATTTGCCTTCAATCTATGCATTCTGACACTCCAACAATGTTTTCTGCTTCAATTTGGCTCATTTTACAAAGATGCTTATTTCTGGCGTGAACATGCAGTTCTACTCAAGAGTAAGCAACTAAGCGAAATAAAGCCATGGAACGCTTATTTGCCTTCTATCTATGCATTCTGACACTCCAACAATGTTTTCTGCTTCAATTTGGGTCATTTCACAAAGGTGCTCATTTATTGAGTGAATATGCAGTTCTACTCAAGAGTAAGCAACTAAGCGAAATAAAGCCATAGAACGCTTATTTGCCTTCTATCTATGCATTCTGACACTCCAACAATGTGTTCTGCTTCAATTTGACTCATTTTACAAAGATGCTTATTTCTGGAGTGAACATGCAGTTCTACTCAAGAGTAAGCAACTAAGCGAAATAAAGCCATGGAACGCTTATTTGCCTTCTATCTATGCATTGTGACACTCCAACAATGTGTTCTGCTTCAATTTGACTCATTTTACAAAGGTGCTTTTTCCTGGAGTGAACATGCAGTTCTACTCAAGAGTAAGCAACTAAGCGAAATAAAGCCATGGAACGCTTATTTGCCTTCTATCTATGCATTCTGACACTCCACCAATGTGTTTTGCTTCAATTTGACTCATTTTACAAAGATGCTTATTTCTGGAGTGAACATGCAGTTCTACTCAAGAGTAAGCAACTAAGCGAAATAAAGCCATGGAACGCTTATTTGCCTTCTATCTATGCATTCTGACTCTCCAACAATGTGTTTTGCTTCAATTTGGCTCATTTTACAAAGATGCTTATTTCTGGTGTGAACATGCAGTTCTACTCAAGAGTAAGCAACTAAGCGAAATAAAGCCATGGAACGCTTATTTGTCTTCTATCTATGCATTCTGACACTCCACCAATGTGTTCTGCTTCAATTTGACTCATTTTACAAAGATGCTTATTTCTGGAGTGAACATGCAGTTCTACTCAAGAGTAAGCAAGTAAGCGAAATAAAGCCATGGAACGCTTATTTGCCTCTATCTATGCATTCTGACACTCCAACAATGTTTTCTGCTTCAATTTGGGTCATTTCACAAAGGTGCTTATTTCTGGCGTGAACATGCAGTTCTACTCAAGAGTAAGCAACTAAGCGAAATAAAGCCATAGAACGCTTATTTGCCTTCTATCTATGCATTCCGACACTCCACCAATGTGTTCTGCTTCAATTTGACTCATTTTACAAAGATGCTTATTTCTGGAGTGAACATGCAGTTCTACTCAAGAGTAAGCAAGTAAGCGAAATAAGGCATGGAACGCTTATTTGCCTTCTATCTATGCATTCTGACACTCCAACAATGTTTTCTGCTTCAATTTGGGTCATTTCACAAAGGTGCTCATTTCTTGAGTGAATATGCAGTTCTACTCAAGAGTAAGCAACTAAGCGAAATAAAGCCATGGAACGCTTATTTGCCTTCTATCTATGCATTCTGACTCTCCACCAATGTTTTCTGCTTCATTTTGGCTCATTTTACAAAGATGCTTATTTCTGGCGTGAACATGCAGTTCTACTCAAGAGTAAGCAACTAAGCGAAATAAAGCCATGGAACGCTTATTTGCCTTCAATCTATGCATTCTGACACTCCAACAATGTTTTCTGCTTCAATTTGGCTCATTTTACAAAGATGCTTATTTCTGGCGTGAACATGCAGTTCTACTCAAGAGTAAGCAACTAAGCGAAATAAAGCCATGGAACGCTTATTTGCCTTCTATCTATGCATTCTGACACTCCAACAATGTGTTCTGCTTCAATTTGACTCATTTTACAAAGGTGCTTATTCCTGGAGTGAACATGCAGTTCTACTCAAGAGTAAGCAACTAAGCGAAATAAAGCCATGGAACGCTTATTTGCCTTCTATCTATGCATTGTGACACTCCAACAATGTGTTCTGCTTCAATTTGACTCATTTTACAAAGGTGCTTTTTCCTGGAGTGAACATGCAGTTCTACTCAAGAGTAAGCAACTAAGCGAAATAAAGCCATGGAACGCTTATTTGCCTTCTATCTATGCATTCTGACACTCCAACAATGTGTTCTGCTTCAATTTGACTCATTTTACAAAGGTGCTTATTCCTGGAGTGAACATGCAGTTCTACTCAAGAGTAAGCACCTAAGCGAAATAAAGCCATGGAACGCTTATTTGCCTTCTATCTATGCATTCTGACACTCCAACAATGAGTTCTGCTTCAATTTGACTCATTTTACAAAGGTGCTTATTCGTGGAGTGAACATGCAGTTCTACTCAAGAGTAAGCAACTAAGCGAAATAAAGCCATGGAACGCTTATTTGCCTTCTATCTATGCATTCTGACACTCCAACAATGTGTTCTGCTTCAATTTGACTCATTTTACAAAGGTGCTTATTCCTGGAGTGAACATGCAGTTCTACTCAAGAGTAAGCAACTAAGCGAAATAAAGCCATGGAACGCTTATTTGCCTTCTATCTATGCATTCTGACACTCCAACAATGTGTTCTGCTTCAATTTGACTCATTTTACAAAGGTGCTTATTCCTGGAGTGAACATGCAGTTCTACTCAAGAGTAAGCAACTAAGCGAAATAAAGCCATGGAACGCTTATTTGCCTTCTATCTATGCATTGTGACACTCCAACAATGTGTTCTGCTTCAATTTGACTCATTTTACAAAGGTGCTTATTCCTGGAGTGAATATTCAGTTCTACTCAAGAGTAAGCAACTAAGCGAAATAAAGCCATGGAACGCTTATTTGCCTTCTATCTATGCATTCTGACACTCCAACAATGTGTTCTGCTTCAATTTGACTCATTTTACAAAGGTGCTTATTCCTGGAGTGAACATGCAGTTCTACTCAAGAGTAAGCAACTAAGCGAAATAAAGCCATGGAACGCTTATTTGCCTTCTATCTATGCATTGTGACACTCCAACAATGTGTTCTGCTTCAATTTGACTCATTTTACAAAGGTGCTTTTTCCTGGAGTGAACATGCAGTTCTACTCAAGAGTAAGCAACTAAGCGAAATAAAGCCATGGAACGCTTATTTGCCTTCTATCTATCCATTCTGACACTCCAACACTGTGTTCTGCTTCAATTTGACTCATTTTACAAAGGTGCTTATTCCTGGAGTGAATATGCAGTTCTACTCAAGAGTAAGCAACTAAGCGAAATAAAGCCATGGAACGCTTATTTGCCTTCTATCTATGCATTCTGACACTCCAACAATGTGTTCTGCTTCAATTTGACTCATTTTACAAAGGTGCTTATTCCTGGAGTGAACATGCAGTTCTACTCAAGAGTAAGCAACTAAGCGAAATAAAGCCATGGAACGCTTATTTGCCTTCTATCTATGCATTCTGAAACTCCAACAATGTGTTCTGCTTCAATTTGACTCATTTTACAAAGGTGCTTATTCCTGGAGTGAATATGCAGTTCTACTCAAGAGTAAGCAACTAAGCGAAATAAAGCCATGGAACGCTATTTGCCTTCTATCTATGCATTCTGACACTCCAACAATGTGTTCTGCTTCAATTTGACTCATTTTACAAAGGTGCTTATTCCTGGATTGAACATGCAGTTCTACTCAAGAGTAAGCAACTAAGCGAAATAAAGCCATGGAACGCTTATTTGCCTTCTATCTATGCATTCTGACACTCCAACAATGTGTTCTGCTTCAATTTGACTCATTTTACAAAGGTGCTTTTTCCTGGAGTGAACATGCAGTTCTACTCAAGAGTAAGCAACTAAGCGAAGTAAAGCCATGGAACGCTTATTTGCCTTCTATCTATGCATTCTGACACTCCAACAATGTGTTCTGCTTCAATTTGACTCATTTTACAGAGGTGCTTATTCCTAGAGTGAACTATCTATGCATTGTGACACTCCAACAATGTGTTCTGCTTCAATTTGACTCATTTTACAAAGGTGCTTATTCCTGGAGTGAATATGCAGTTCTACTCAAGAGTAAGCAACTAAACGAAATAAAGCCATAGAACGCTTATTTGCCTTCTATCTATGCATTCTGACACTCCAACAATGTGTTTTGCTTCACTTTAACTCATTTTACAAAGGTGCTTATTCCTGGAGTGAATATGCAGTTCTACTCAAGAGTAAGCAACTAAGCGAAATAAAGCCATGGAACGCTTATTTGCCTTCTATCTATGCATTCTGACACTCCAACAATGTGTTCTGCTTCAATTTGACTCATTTTACAAAGATGCTTATTTCTGGAGTGAACATGCAGTTCTACTCAAGAGTAAGCAACTAAGCGAAATAAAGCCATGGAACGCTTATTTGCCTTCTATCTATGCATTCTGACACTCCAACAATGTTTTCTGCTTCAATTTGGCTCATTTTACAAAGATGCTTATTCCTGGAGTGAACATGCAGTTCTACTCAAGAGTAAGCACCTAAGCGAAATAAAGCCATGGAACGCTTATTTGCCTTCAATCTATGCATTCTGACACTCCAACAATGTTTTCTGCTTCAATTTGGCTCATTTTACAAAGATGCTTATTTCTGGCGTGAACATGCAGTTCTACTCAAGAGTAAGCAACTAAGCGAAATAAAGCCATGGAACGCTTATTTGTCTTCTATCTATGCATTCTGACACTCCACCAATGTGTTCTGCTTCAATTTGACTCATTTTACAAAGATGCTTATTTCTGGAGTGAACATGCAGTTCTACTCAAGAGTAAGCAAGTAAGCGAAATAAAGCCATGGAACGCTTATTTGCCTCTATCTATGCATTCTGACACTCCAACAATGTTTTCTGCTTCAATTTGGGTCATTTCACAAAGGTGCTTATTTCTGGCGTGAACATGCAGTTCTACTCAAGAGTAAGCAACTAAGCGAAATAAAGCCATAGAACGCTTATGTGCCTTCTATCTATGCATTCCGACACTCCACCAATGTGTTCTGCTTCAATTTGACTCATTTTACAAAGATGCTTATTTCTGGAGTGAACATGCAGTTCTACTCAAGAGTAAGCAAGTAAGCGAAATAAGGCATGGAACGCTTATTTGCCTTCTATCTATGCATTCTGACACTCCAACAATGTTTTCTGCTTCAATTTGGGTCATTTCACAAAGGTGCTCATTTCTTGAGTGAATATGCAGTTCTACTCAAGAGTAAGCAACTAAGCGAAATAAAGCCATGGAACGCTTATTTGCCTTCTATCTATGCATTCTGACTCTCCACCAATGTTTTCTGCTTCATTTTGGCTCATTTTACAAAGATGCTTATTTCTGGCGTGAACATGCAGTTCTACTCAAGAGTAAGCAACTAAGCGAAATAAAGCCATGGAACGCTTATTTGCCTTCAATCTATGCATTCTGACACTCCAACAATGTTTTCTGCTTCAATTTGGCTCATTTTACAAAGATGCTTATTTCTGGCGTGAACATGCAGTTCTACTCAAGAGTAAGCAACTAAGCGAAATAAAGCCATGGAACGCTTATTTGCCTTCTATCTATGCATTCTGACACTCCAACAATGTGTTCTGCTTCAATTTGACTCATTTTACAAAGGTGCTTATTCCTGGAGTGAATATGCAGTTCTACTCAAGAGTAAGCAACTAAGCGAAATAAGGCATGGAACGCTTATTTGCCTTCTATCTATGCATTCTGACACTCCAACAATGTGTTCTGCTTCAATTTGACTCATTTTACAAAGGTGCTTATTCCTGGAGTGAACATGCAGTTCTACTCAAGAGTAAGCAACTAAGCGAAATAAAGCCATGGAACGCTTATTTGCCTTCTATCTATGCATTCTGAAACTCCAACAATGTGTTCTGCTTCAATTTGTCTCATTTTACAAAGGTGCTTATTCCTGGAGTGAATATGCAGTTCTACTCAAGAGTAAGCAACTAAGCGAAATAAAGCCATGGAACGCTTATTTGCCTTCTATCTATGCATTCTGACACTCCAACAATGTGTTCTGCTTCAATTTGACTCATTTTACAAAGGTGCTTATTCCTGGATTGAACATGCAGTTCTACTCAAGAGTAAGCAACTAAGCGAAATAAAGCCATGGAACGCTTATTTGCCTTCTATCTATGCATTCTGACACTCCAACAATGTGTTCTGCTTCAATTTGACTCATTTTACAAAGGTGCTTTTTCCTGGAGTGAACATGCAGTTCTACTCAAGAGTAAGCAACTAAGCGAAGTAAAGCCATGGAACGCTTATTTGCCTTCTATCTATGCATTCTGACACTCCAACAATGTGTTCTGCTTCAATTTGACTCATTTTACAAAGGTGCTTTTTCCTAGAGTGAACTATCTATGCATTGTGACACTCCAACAATGTGTTCTGCTTCAATTTGACTCATTTTACAAAGGTGCTTATTCCTGGAGTGAATATGCAGTTCTACTCAAGAGTAAGCAACTAAGCGAAATAAAGCCATAGAACGCTTATTTGCCTTCTATCTATGCATTCTGACACTCCAACAATGTGTTTTGCTTCACTTTAACTCATTTTACAAAGGTGCTTATTCCTGGAGTGAATATGCAGTTCTACTCAAGAGTAAGCAACTAAGCGAAATAAAGCCATGGAACGCTTATTTGCCTTCTATCTATGCATTCTGACACTCCAACAATGTGTTCTGCTTCAATTTGACTCATTTTACAAAGATGCTTATTTCTGGAGTGAACATGCAGTTCTACTCAAGAGTAAGCAACTAAGCGAAATAAAGCCATGGAACGCTTATTTGTCTTCTATCTATGCATTCTGACACTCCACCAATGTGTTCTGCTTCAATTTGACTCATTTTACAAAGATGCTTATTTCTGGAGTGAACATGCAGTTCTACTCAAGAGTAAGCAAGTAAGCGAAAAAAAGCCATGGAACGCTTATTTGCCTCTATCTATGCATTCTGACACTCCAACAATGTTTTCTGCTTCAATTTGGGTCATTTCACAAAGGTGCTTATTTCTGGCGTGAACATGCAGTTCTACTCAAGAGTAAGCAACTAAGCGAAATAAAGCCATAGAACGCTTATTTGCCTTCTATCTATGCATTCCGACACTCCACCAATGTGTTCTGCTTCAATTTGACTCATTTTACAAAGATGCTTATTTCTGGAGTGAACATGCAGTTCTACTCAAGAGTAAGCAACTAAGCGAAATAAGGCATGGAACGCTTATTTGCCTTCTATCTATGCATTCTGACACTCCAACAATGTTTTCTGCTTCAATTTGGGTCATTTCACAAAGGTGCTCATTTCTTGAGTGAATATGCAGTTCTACTCAAGAGTAAGCAACTAAGCGAAATAAAGCCATGGAACGCTTATTTGCCTTCTATCTATGCATTCTGACTCTCCACCAATGTTTTCTGCTTCATTTTGGCTCATTTTACAAAGATGCTTATTTCTGGCGTGAACATGCAGTTCTACTCAAGAGTAAGCAACTAAGCGAAATAAAGCCATGGAACGCTTATTTGCCTTCAATCTATGCATTCTGACACTCCAACAATGTTTTCTGCTTCAATTTGGCTCATTTTACAAAGATGCTTATTTCTGGCGTGAACATGCAGTTCTACTCAAGAGTAAGCAACTAAGCGAAATAAAGCCATGGAACGCTTATTTGCCTTCTATCTATGCATTCTGACACTCCAACAATGTGTTCTGCTTCAATTTGACTCATTTTACAAAGGTGCTTATTCCTGGAGTGAATATGCAGTTCTACTCAAGAGTAAGCAACTAAGCGAAATAAGGCATGGAACGCTTATTTGCCTTCTATCTATGCATTCTGACACTCCAACAATGTGTTCTGCTTCAATTTGACTCATTTTACAAAGGTGCTTATTCCTGGAGTGAACATGCAGTTCTACTCAAGAGTAAGCAACTAAGCGAAATAAAGCCATGGAACGCTTATTTGCCTTCTATCTATGCATTCTGAAACTCCAACAATGTGTTCTGCTTCAATTTGTCTCATTTTACAAAGGTGCTTATTCCTGGAGTGAATATGCAGTTCTACTCAAGAGTAAGCAACTAAGCGAAATAAAGCCATGGAACGCTTATTTGCCTTCTATCTATGCATTCTGACACTCCAACAATGTGTTCTGCTTCAATTTGACTCATTTTACAAAGGTGCTTATTCCTGGATTGAACATGCAGTTCTACTCAAGAGTAAGCAACTAAGCGAAATAAAGCCATGGAACGCTTATTTGCCTTCTATCTATGCATTCTGACACTCCAACAATGTGTTCTGCTTCAATTTGACTCATTTTACAAAGGTGCTTATTCCTGGAGTGAATATGCAGTTCTACTCAAGAGTAAGCAACTAAGCGAAATAAAGCCATGGAACGCTATTTGCCGTCTATCTATGCATTCTGACACTCCAACAATGTGTTCTGTTTCAATTTGACTCATTTTACAAAGGTGCTTATTCCTGGATTGAACATGCAGTTCTACTCAAGAGTAAGCAACTAAGCGAAATAAAGCCATGGAACGCTTATTTGCCTTCTATCTATGCATTCTGACACTCCAACAATGTGTTCTGCTTCAATTTGACTCATTTTACAAAGGTGCTTTTTCCTGGAGTGAACATGCAGTTCTACTCAAGAGTAAGCAACTAAGCGAAGTAAAGCCATAGAACGCTTATTTGCCTTCTATCTATGCATTCTGACACTCCAACAATGTGTTCAGCTTCAATTTGACTCATTTTACAAAGGTGCTTATTCCTAGAGTGAACTATCTATGCATTGTGACACTCCAACAATGTGTTCTGCTTCAATTTGACTCATTTTACAAAGGTGCTTATTCCTGGAGTGAATATGCAGTTCTACTCAAGAGTAAGCAACTAAGCGAAATAAAGCCATAGAACGCTTATTTGCCTTCTATCTATGCATTCTGACACTCCAACAATGTGTTTTGCTTCACTTTAACTCATTTTACAAAGGTGCTTATTCCTGGAGTGAATATGCAGTTCTACTCAAGAGTAAGCAACTAAGCGAAATAAAGCCATGGAACGCTTATTTGCCTCTATCTATGCATTCTGACACTCCAACAATGTTTTCTGCTTCAATTTGGGTCATTTCACAAAGGTGCTTATTTCTGGCGTGAACATGCAGTTCTACTCAAGAGTAAGCAACTAAGCGAAATAAAGCCATAGAACGCTTATTTGCCTTCTATCTATGCATTCCGACACTCCACCAATGTGTTCTGCTTCAATTTGACTCATTTTACAAAGATGCTTATTTCTGGAGTGAACATGCAGTTCTACTCAAGAGTAAGCAAGTAAGCGAAATAAGGCATGGAACGCTTATTTGCCTTCTATCTATGCATTCTGACACTCCAACAATGTTTTCTGCTTCAATTTGGGTCATTTCACAAAGGTGCTCATTTCTTGAGTGAATATGCAGTTCTACTCAAGAGTAAGCAACTAAGCGAAATAAAGCCATGGAACGCTTATTTGCCTTCTATCTATGCATTCTGACTCTCCACCAATGTTTTCTGCTTCATTTTGGCTCATTTTACAAAGATGCTTATTTCTGGCGTGAACATGCAGTTCTACTCAAGAGTAAGCAACTAAGCGAAATAAAGCCATGGAACGCTTATTTGCCTTCAATCTATGCATTCTGACACTCCAACAATGTTTTCTGCTTCAATTTGGCTCATTTTACAAAGATGCTTATTTCTGGCGTGAACATGCAGTTCTACTCAAGAGTAAGCAACTAAGCGAAATAAAGCCATGGAACGCTTATTTGCCTTCTATCTATGCATTCTGACACTCCAACAATGTGTTCTGCTTCAATTTGACTCATTTTACAAAGGTGCTTATTCCTGGATTGAACATGCAGTTCTACTCAAGAGTAAGCAACTAAGCGAAATAAAGCCATGGAACGCTTATTTGCCTTCTATCTATGCATTCTGACACTCCAACAATGTGTTCTGCTTCAATTTGACTCATTTTACAAAGGTGCTTATTCCTGGAGTGAATATGCAGTTCTACTCAAGAGTAAGCAACTAAGCGAAATAAAGCCATGGAACGCTATTTGCCTTCTATCTATGCATTCTGACACTCCAACAATGTGTTCTGTTTCAATTTGACTCATTTTACAAAGGTGCTTATTCCTGGATTGAACATGCAGTTCTACTCAAGAGTAAGCAACTAAGCGAAATAAAGCCATGGAACGCTTATTTGCCTTCTATCTATGCATTCTGACACTCCAACAATGTGTTCTGCTTCAATTTGACTCATTTTACAAAGGTGCTTTTTCCTGGAGTGAACATGCAGTTCTACTCAAGAGTAAGCAACTAAGCGAAGTAAAGCCATAGAACGCTTATTTGCCTTCTATCTATGCATTCTGACACTCCAACAATGTGTTCTGCTTCAATTTGACTCATTTTACAAAGGTGCTTATTCCTAGAGTGAACTATCTATGCATTGTGACACTCCAACAATGTGTTCTGCTTCAATTTGACTCATTTTACAAAGGTGCTTATTCCTGGAGTGAATATGCAGTTCTACTCAAGAGTAAGCAACTAAGCGAAATAAAGCCATAGAACGCTTATTTGCCTTCTATCTATGCATTCTGACACTCCAACAATGTGTTTTGCTTCACTTTAACTCATTTTACAAAGGTGCTTATTCCTGGAGTGAATATGCAGTTCTACTCAAGAGTAAGCAACTAAGCGAAATAAAGCCATGGAACGCTTATTTGCCTCTATCTATGCATTCTGACACTCCAACAATGTTTTCTGCTTCAATTTGGGTCATTTCACAAAGGTGCTTATTTCTGGCGTGAACATGCAGTTCTACTCAAGAGTAAGCAACTAAGCGAAATAAAGCCATAGAACGCTTATTTGCCTTCTATCTATGCATTCCGACACTCCACCAATGTGTTCTGCTTCAATTTGACTCATTTTACAAAGATGCTTATTTCTGGAGTGAACATGCAGTTCTACTCAAGAGTAAGCAAGTAAGCGAAATAAGGCATGGAACGCTTATTTGCCTTCTATCTATGCATTCTGACACTCCAACAATGTTTTCTGCTTCAATTTGGGTCATTTCACAAAGGTGCTCATTTCTTGAGTGAATATGCAGTTCTACTCAAGAGTAAGCAACTAAGCGAAATAAAGCCATGGAACGCTTATTTGCCTTCTATCTATGCATTCTGACTCTCCACCAATGTTTTCTGCTTCATTTTGGCTCATTTTACAAAGATGCTTATTTCTGGCGTGAACATGCAGTTCTACTCAAGAGTAAGCAACTAAGCGAAATAAAGCCATGGAACGCTTATTTGCCTTCAATCTATGCATTCTGACACTCCAACAATGTTTTCTGCTTCAATTTGGCTCATTTTACAAAGATGCTTATTTCTGGCGTGAACATGCAGTTCTACTCAAGAGTAAGCAACTAAGCGAAATAAAGCCATGGAACGCTTATTTGCCTTCTATCTATGCATTCTGACACTCCAACAATGTTTTCTGCTTCAATTTGGGTCATTTCACAAAGGTGCTCATTTATTGAGTGAATATGCAGTTCTACTCAAGAGTAAGCAACTATGCGAAATAAAGCCATAGAACGCTTATTTGCCTTCTATCTATGCATTCTGACACTCCAACAATGTGTTCTGCTTCAATTTGACTCATTTTACAAAGATGCTTATTTCTGGAGTGAACATGCAGTTCTACTCAAGAGTTAGCAACTAAGCGAAATAAAGCCATGGAACGCTTATTTGCCTTCTATCTATGCATTCTGACACTCCAACAATGTTTTCTGCTTCAATTTGGTTCATTTTACAAAGATGCTTATTTCTGGCGTGAATATGCAGTTCTACTCAAGAGTAAGCAACTAAGCGAAATAAAGCCATGGAACGCTTATTTGCCTTCTATCTATGCATTCTGACACTCCACCAATGTGTTTTGCTTCAATTTGACTCATTTTACAAAGATGCTTATTTCTGGAGTGAACATGCAGTTCTACTCAAGAGTAAGCAACTAAGCGAAATAAAGCCATGGAACGCTTATTTGCCTTCTATCTATGCATTCTGACACTCCAACAATGTGTTTTGCTTCAATTTGGCTCATTTTACAAAGATGCTTATTTCTGGTGTGAACATGCAGTTCTACTCAAGAGTAAGCAACTAAGCGAAATAAAGCCATGGAACGCTTATTTGTCTTCTATCTATGCATTCTGACACTCCACCAATGTGTTCTGCTTCAATTTGACTCATTTTACAAAGATGCTTATTTCTGGAGTGAACATGCAGTTCTACTCAAGAGTAAGCAAGTAAGCGAAATAAAGCCATGGAACGCTTATTTGCCTCTATCTATGCATTCTGACACTCCAACAATGTTTTCTGCTTCAATTTGGGTCATTTCACAAAGGTGCTTATTTCTGGCGTGAACATGCAGTTCTACTCAAGAGTAAGCAACTAAGTGAAATAAAGCCATAGAACGCTTATTTGCCTTCTATCTATGCATTCCGACACTCCACCAATGTGTTCTGCTTCAATTTGACTCATTTTACAAAGATGCTTATTTCTGGAGTGAACATGCAGTTCTACTCAAGAGTAAGCAAGTAAGCGAAATAAGGCATGGAACGCTTATTTGCCTTCTATCTATGCATTCTGACACTCCAACAATGTTTTCTGCTTCAATTTGGGTCATTTCACAAAGGTGCTCATTTCTTGAGTGAATATGCAGTTCTACTCAAGAGTAAGCAACTAAGCGAAATAAAGCCATGGAACGCTTATTTGCCTTCTATCTATGCATTCTGACTCTCCACCAATGTTTTCTGCTTCATTTTGGCTCATTTTACAAAGATGCTTATTTCTGGCGTGAACATGCAGTTCTACTCAAGAGTAAGCAACTAAGCGAAATAAAGCCATGGAACGCTTATTTGCCTTCAATCTATGCATTCTGACACTCCAACAATGTTTTCTGCTTCAATTTGGCTCATTTTACAAAGATGCTTATTTCTGGCGTGAACATGCAGTTCTACTCAAGAGTAAGCAACTAAGCGAAATAAAGCCATGGAACGCTTATTTGCCTTCTATCTATGCATTCTGACACTCCAACAATGTTTTCTGCTTCAATTTGGGTCATTTCACAAAGGTGCTCATTTATTGAGTGAATATGCAGTTCTACTCAAGAGTAAGCAACTAAGCGAAATAAAGCCATAGAACGCTTATTTGCCTTCTATCTATGCATTCTGACACTCCAACAATGTGTTCTGCTTCAATTTGACTCATTTTACAAAGATGCTTATTTCTGGAGTGAACATGCAGTTCTACTCAAGAGTAAGCAACTAAGCGAAATAAAGCCATGGAACGCTTATTTGCCTTCTATCTATGCATTGTGACACTCCAACAATGTGTTCTGCTTCAATTTGACTCATTTTACAAAGGTGCTTTTTCCTGGAGTGAACATGCAGTTCTACTCAAGAGTAAGCAACTAAGCGAAATAAAGCCATGGAACGCTTATTTGCCTTCTATCTATGCATTCTGACACTCCACCAATGTGTTTTGCTTCAATTTGACTCATTTTACAAAGATGCTTATTTCTGGAGTGAACATGCAGTTCTACTCAAGAGTAAGCAACTAAGCGAAATAAAGCCATGGAACGCTTATTTGCCTTCTATCTATGCATTCTGACTCTCCAACAATGTGTTTTGCTTCAATTTGGCTCATTTTACAAAGATGCTTATTTCTGGTGTGAACATGCAGTTCTACTCAAGAGTAAGCAACTAAGCGAAATAAAGCCATGGAACGCTTATTTGTCTTCTATCTATGCATTCTGACACTCCACCAATGTTTTCTGCTTCAATTTGGGTCATTTCACAAAGGTGCTTATTTCTGGCGTGAACATGCAGTTCTACTCAAGAGTAAGCAACTAAGCGAAATAAAGCCATAGAACGCTTATTTGCCTTCTATCTATGCATTCCGACACTCCACCAATGTGTTCTGCTTCAATTTGACTCATTTTACAAAGATGCTTATTTCTGGAGTGAACATGCAGTTCTACTCAAGAGTAAGCAAGTAAGCGAAATAAGGCATGGAACGCTTATTTGCCTTCTATCTATGCATTCTGACACTCCAACAATGTTTTCTGCTTCAATTTGGGTCATTTCACAAAGGTGCTCATTTCTTGAGTGAATATGCAGTTCTACTCAAGAGTAAGCAACTAAGCGAAATAAAGCCATGGAACGCTTATTTGCCTTCTATCTATGCATTCTGACTCTCCACCAATGTTTTCTGCTTCATTTTGGCTCATTTTACAAAGATGCTTATTTCTGGCGTGAACATGCAGTTCTACTCAAGAGTAAGCAACTAAGCGAAATAAAGCCATGGAACGCTTATTTGCCTTCAATCTATGCATTCTGACACTCCAACAATGTTTTCTGCTTCAATTTGGCTCATTTTACAAAGATGCTTATTTCTGGCGTGAACATGCAGTTCTACTCAAGAGTAAGCAACTAAGCGAAATAAAGCCATGGAACGCTTATTTGCCTTCTATCTATGCATTCTGACACTCCAACAATGTGTTCTGCTTCAATTTGACTCATTTTACAAAGGTGCTTATTCCTGGAGTGAACATGCAGTTCTACTCAAGAGTAAGCAACTAAGCGAAATAAAGCCATGGAACGCTTATTTGCCTTCTATCTATGCATTGTGACACTCCAACAATGTGTTCTGCTTCAATTTGACTCATTTTACAAAGGTGCTTTTTCCTGGAGTGAACATGCAGTTCTACTCAAGAGTAAGCAACTAAGCGAAATAAAGCCATGGAACGCTTATTTGCCTTCTATCTATGCATTCTGACACTCCAACAATGTGTTCTGCTTCAATTTGACTCATTTTACAAAGGTGCTTATTCCTGGAGTGAACATGCAGTTCTACTCAAGAGTAAGCACCTAAGCGAAATAAAGCCATGGAACGCTTATTTGCCTTCTATCTATGCATTCTGACACTCCAACAATGAGTTCTGCTTCAATTTGACTCATTTTACAAAGGTGCTTATTCGTGGAGTGAACATGCAGTTCTACTCAAGAGTAAGCAACTAAGCGAAATAAAGCCATGGAACGCTTATTTGCCTTCTATCTATGCATTCTGACACTCCAACAATGTGTTCTGCTTCAATTTGACTCATTTTACAAAGGTGCTTATTCCTGGAGTGAACATGCAGTTCTACTCAAGAGTAAGCAACTAAGCGAAATAAAGCCATGGAACGCTTATTTGCCTTCTATCTATGCATTCTGACACTCCAACAATGTGTTCTGCTTCAATTTGACTCATTTTACAAAGGTGCTTATTCCTGGAGTGAACATGCAGTTCTACTCAAGAGTAAGCAACTAAGCGAAATAAAGCCATGGAACGCTTATTTGCCTTCTATCTATGCATTGTGACACTCCAACAATGTGTTCTGCTTCAATTTGACTCATTTTACAAAGGTGCTTATTCCTGGAGTGAATATTCAGTTCTACTCAAGAGTAAGCAACTAAGCGAAATAAAGCCATGGAACGCTTATTTGCCTTCTATCTATGCATTCTGACACTCCAACAATGTGTTCTGCTTCAATTTGACTCATTTTACAAAGGTGCTTATTCCTGGAGTGAACATGCAGTTCTACTCAAGAGTAAGCAACTAAGCGAAATAAAGCCATGGAACGCTTATTTGCCTTCTATCTATGCATTGTGACACTCCAACAATGTGTTCTGCTTCAATTTGACTCATTTTACAAAGGTGCTTTTTCCTGGAGTGAACATGCAGTTCTACTCAAGAGTAAGCAACTAAGCGAAATAAAGCCATGGAACGCTTATTTGCCTTCTATCTATCCATTCTGACACTCCAACACTGTGTTCTGCTTCAATTTGACTCATTTTACAAAGGTGCTTATTCCTGGAGTGAATATGCAGTTCTACTCAAGAGTAAGCAACTAAGCGAAATAAAGCCATGGAACGCTTATTTGCCTTCTATCTATGCATTCTGACACTCCAACAATGTGTTCTGCTTCAATTTGACTCATTTTACAAAGGTGCTTATTCCTGGAGTGAACATGCAGTTCTACTCAAGAGTAAGCAACTAAGCGAAATAAAGCCATGGAACGCTTATTTGCCTTCTATCTATGCATTCTGAAACTCCAACAATGTGTTCTGCTTCAATTTGACTCATTTTACAAAGGTGCTTATTCCTGGAGTGAATATGCAGTTCTACTCAAGAGTAAGCAACTAAGCGAAATAAAGCCATGGAACGCTATTTGCCTTCTATCTATGCATTCTGACACTCCAACAATGTGTTCTGCTTCAATTTGACTCATTTTACAAAGGTGCTTATTCCTGGATTGAACATGCAGTTCTACTCAAGAGTAAGCAACTAAGCGAAATAAAGCCATGGAACGCTTATTTGCCTTCTATCTATGCATTCTGACACTCCAACAATGTGTTCTGCTTCAATTTGACTCATTTTACAAAGGTGCTTTTTCCTGGAGTGAACATGCAGTTCTACTCAAGAGTAAGCAACTAAGCGAAGTAAAGCCATGGAACGCTTATTTGCCTTCTATCTATGCATTCTGACACTCCAACAATGTGTTCTGCTTCAATTTGACTCATTTTACAAAGGTGCTTATTCCTAGAGTGAACTATCTATGCATTGTGACACTCCAACAATGTGTTCTGCTTCAATTTGACTCATTTTACAAAGGTGCTTATTCCTGGAGTGAATATGCAGTTCTACTCAAGAGTAAGCAACTAAACGAAATAAAGCCATAGAACGCTTATTTGCCTTCTATCTATGCATTCTGACACTCCAACAATGTGTTTTGCTTCACTTTAACTCATTTTACAAAGGTGCTTATTCCTGGAGTGAATATGCAGTTCTACTCAAGAGTAAGCAACTAAGCGAAATAAAGCCATGGAACGCTTATTTGCCTTCTATCTATGCATTCTGACACTCCAACAATGTGTTCTGCTTCAATTTGACTCATTTTACAAAGATGCTTATTTCTGGAGTGAACATGCAGTTCTACTCAAGAGTAAGCAACTAAGCGAAATAAAGCCATGGAACGCTTATTTGCCTTCTATCTATGCATTCTGACACTCCAACAATGTTTTCTGCTTCAATTTGGCTCATTTTACAAAGATGCTTATTTCTGGCGTGAATATGCAGTTCTACTCAAGAGTAAGCAACTAAGCGAAATAAAGCCATGGAACGCTTATTTGCCTTCTATCTATGCATTCTGACACTCCAACAATGTGTTTTGCTTCAATTTGGCTCATTTTACAAAGATGCTTATTTCTGCCGTGAACATGCAGTTCTACTCAAGAGTAAGCAACTAAGCGAAATAAAGCCATGGAACGCTTATTTGTCTTCTATCTATGCATTCTGACACTCCACCAATGTGTTCTGCTTCAATTTGACTCATTTTACAAAGATGCTTATTTCTGGAGTGAACATGCAGTTCTACTCAAGAGTAAGCAAGTAAGCGAAATAAAGCCATGGAACGCTTATTTGCCTCTATCTATGCATTCTGACACTCCAACAATGTTTTCTGCTTCAATTTGGGTCATTTCACAAAGGTGCTTATTTCTGGCGTGAACATGCAGTTCTACTCAAGAGTAAGCAACTAAGCGAAATAAAGCCATAGAACGCTTATTTGCCTTCTATCTATGCATTCCGACACTCCACCAATGTGTTCTGCTTCAATTTGACTCATTTTACAAAGATGCTTATTTCTGGAGTGAACATGCAGTTCTACTCAAGAGTAAGCAAGTAAGCGAAATAAGGCATGGAACGCTTATTTGCCTTCTATCTATGCATTCTGACACTCCAACAATGTTTTCTGCTTCAATTTGGGTCATTTCACAAAGGTGCTCATTTCTTGAGTGAATATGCAGTTCTACTCAAGAGTAAGCAACTAAGTGAAATAAAGCCATGGAACGCTTATTTGCCTTCTATCTATGCATTCTGACTCTCCACCAATGTTTTCTGCTTCATTTTGGCTCATTTTACAAAGATGCTTATTTCTGGCGTGAACATGCAGTTCTACTCAAGAGTAAGCAACTAAGCGAAATAAAGCCATGGAACGCTTATTTGCCTTCAATCTATGCATTCTGACACTCCAACAATGTTTTCTGCTTCAATTTGGCTCATTTTACAAAGATGCTTATTTCTGGAGTGAACATGCAGTTCTACTCAAGAGTAAGCAAGTAAGCGAAATAAGGCATGGAACGCTTATTTGCCTTCTATCTATGCATTCTGACACTCCAACAATGTTTTCTGCTTCAATTTGGGTCATTTCACAAAGGTGCTCATTTCTTGAGTGAATATGCAGTTCTACTCAAGAGTAAGCAACTAAGCGAAATAAAGCCATGGAACGCTTATTTGCCTTCTATCTATGCATTCTGACTCTCCACCAATGTTTTCTGCTTCATTTTGGCTCATTTTACAAAGATGCTTATTTCTGGCGTGAACATGCAGTTCTACTCAAGAGTAAGCAACTAAGCGAAATAAAGCCATGGAACGCTTATTTGCCTTCTATCTATGCATTCTGACACTCCAACAATGTTTTCTGCTTCAATTTGGCTCATTTTACAAAGATGCTTATTTCTGGCGTGAACATGCAATTCTACTCAAGAGTAAGCAACTAAGCGAAATAAAGCCATGGAACGCTTATTTGCCTTCTATCTATGCATTCTGACACTCCAACAATGTGTTCTGCTTCAATTTGACTCGTTTTACAAAGGTGCTTATTCCTGGAGTGAACATGCAGTTCTACTCAAGAGTAAGCAACTAAGCGAAATAAAGCCATGGAACGCTTATTTGCCTTCTATCTATGCATTGTGACACTCCAACAATGTGTTCTGCTTCAATTTGACTCATTTTACAAAGGTGCTTTTTCCTGGAGTGAACATGCAGTTCTACTCAAGAGTAAGCAACTAAGCGAAATAAAGCCATGGAACGCTTATTTGCCTTCTATCTATGCATTCTGACACTCCAACAATGTGTTCTGCTTCAATTTGACTCATTTTACAAAGGTGATTATTCCTGGAGTGAACATGCAGTTCTACTCAAGAGTAAGCACCTAAGCGAAATAAAGCCATGGAACGCTTATTTGCCTTCTATCTATGCATTCTGACACTCCAACAATGAGTTCTGCTTCAATTTGACTCATTTTACAAAGGTGCTTATTCCTGGAGTGAACATGCAGTTCTACTCAAGAGTAAGCAACTAAGCGAAATAAAGCCATGGAACGCTTATTTGCCTTCTATCTATGCATTCTGACACTCCAACAATGTGTTCTGCATCAATTTGACTCATTTTACAAAGGTGCTTATTCCTGGAGTGAACATGCAGTTCTACTCAAGAGTAAGCAACTAAGCGAAATAAAGCCAAGGAACGCTTATTTGCCTTCTATCTATGCATTCTGACACTCCAACAATGTGTTCTGCTTCAATTTGACTCATTTTACAAAGGTGCTTATTCCTGGAGTGAACATGCAGTTCTACTCAAGAGTAAGCAACTAAGCGAAATAAAGCCATGGAACGCTTATTTGCCTTCTATCTATGCATTGTGACACTCCAACAATGTGTTCTGCTTCAATTTGACTCATTTTACAAAGGTGCTTATTCCTGGAGTGAATATTCAGTTCTACTCAAGAGTAAGCAACTAAGCGAAATAAAGCCATGGAACGCTTATTTGCCTTCTATCTATGCATTCTGACACTCCAACAATGTGTTCTGCTTCAATTTGACTCATTTTACAAAGGTGCTTATTCCTGGAGTGAACATGCAGTTCTACTCAAGAGTAAGCAACTAAGCGAAATAAAGCCATGGAACGCTTATTTGCCTTCTATCTATACATTCTGACACTCCAACAATGTGTTCTGCTTCAATTTGACTCATTTTACAAAGGTGCTTATTCCTGGATTGAACATGCAGTTCTACTCAAGAGTAAGCAACTAAGCGAAATAAAGCCATGGAACGCTTATTTGCCTTCTATCTATGCATTCTGACACTCCAACAATGTGTTCTGCTTCAATTTGACTCATTTTACAAAGGTGCTTTTTCCTGGAGTGAACATGCAGTTCTACTCAAGAGTAAGCAACTAAGCGAAGTAAAGCCATGGAACGCTTATTTGCCTTCTATCTATGCATTCTGACACTCCAACAATGTGTTCTGCTTCAATTTGACTCATTTTACAAAGGTGCTTATTCCTAGAGTGAACTATCTATGCATTGTGACACTCCAACAATGTGTTCTGCTTCAATTTGACTCATTTTACAAAGGTGCTTATTCCTGGAGTGAATATGCAGTTCTACTCGAGAGTAAGCAACTAAGCGAAATAAAGCCATAGAACGCTTATTTGCCTTCTATCTATGCATTCTGACACTCCAACAATGTGTTTTGCTTCACTTTAACTCATTTTACAAAGGTGCTTATTCCTGGAGTGAATATGCAGTTCTACTCAAGAGTAAGCAACTAAGCGAAATAAAGCCATGGAACGCTTATTTGCCTTCTATCTATGCATTCTGACACTCCAACAATGTGTTCTGCTTCAATTTGACTCATTTTACAAAGATGCTTATTTCTGGAGTGAACATGCAGTTCTACTCAAGAGTAAGCAACTAAGCGAAATAAAGCCATGGAACGCTTATTTGCCTTCTATCTATGCATTCTGACACTCCAACAATGTTTTCTGCTTCAATTTGGCTCATTTTACAAAGATGCTTATTTCTGGCGTGAATATGCAGTTCTACTCAAGAGTAAGCAACTAAGCGAAATAAAGCCATGGAACGCTTATTTGCCTTCTATCTATGCATTCTGACACTCCAACAATGTGTTTTGCTTCAATTTGGCTCATTTTACAAAGATGCTTATTTCTGGCGTGAACATGCAGTTCTACTCAAGAGTAAGCAACTAAGCGAAATAAAGCCATGGAACGCTTATTTGTCTTCTATCTATGCATTCTGACACTCCAACAATGTTTTCTGCTTCAATTTGGGTCATTTCACAAAGGTGCTCATTTCTTGAGTGAATATGCAGTTCTACTCAAGAGTAAGCAACTAAGCGAAATAAAGCCATGGAACGCTTATTTGCCTTCTATCTATGCATTCTGACTCTCCACCAATGTTTTCTGCTTCATTTTGGCTCATTTTACAAAGATGCTTATTTCTGGCGTGAACATGCAGTTCTACTCAAGAGTAAGCAACTAAGCGAAATAAAGCCATGGAACGCTTATTTGCCTTCAATCTATGCATTCTGACACTCCAACAATGTTTTCTGCTTCAATTTGGCTCATTTTACAAAGGTGCTTATTTCTGGCGTGAACATGCAGTTCTACTCAAGAGTAAGCAACTAAGCGAAATAAAGCCATGGAACGCTTATTTGCTTTCTATCTATGCATTCTGACACTCCAACAATGTTTTCTGCTTCAATTTGGCTCATTTTACAAAGATGCTTATTTCTGGCGTGAACATGCAATTCTACTCAAGAGTAAGCAACTAAGCGAAATAAAGCCATGGAACGCTTATTTGCCTTCTATCTATGCATTCTGACACTCCAACAATGTGTTCTGCTTCAATTTGACTCGTTTTACAAAGGTGCTTATTCCTGGAGTGAACATGCAGTTCTACTCAAGAGTAAGCAACTAAGCGAAATAAAGCCATGGAACGCTTATTTGCCTTCTATCTATGCATTGTGACACTCCAACAATGTGTTCTGCTTCAATTTGACTCATTTTACAAAGGTGCTTTTTCCTGGAGTGAACATGCAGTTCTACTCAAGAGTAAGCAACTAAGCGAAATAAAGCCATGGAACGCTTATTTGCCTTCTATCTATGCATTCTGACACTCCAACAATGTGTTCTGCTTCAATTTGACTCATTTTACAAAGGTGCTTATTCCTGGAGTGAACATGCAGTTCTACTCAAGAGTAAGCACCTAAGCGAAATAAAGCCATGGAATGCTTATTTGCCTTCTATCTATGCATTCTGACACTCCAACAATGTGTTCTGCTTCAATTTGACTCATTTTACAAAGGTGCTTTTTCCTGGAGTGAACATGCAGTTCTACTCAAGAGTAAGCAACTAAGCGAAGTAAAGCCATGGAACGCTTATTTGCCTTCTATCTATGCATTCTGACACTCCAACAATGAGTTCTGCTTCAATTTGACTCATTTTACAAAGGTGCTTATTCCTGGAGTGAACATGCAGTTCTACTCAAGAGTAAGCAACTAAGCGAAATAAAGCCATGGAACGCTTATTTGCCTTCTATCTATGCATTCTGACACTCCAACAATGTGTTCTGCATCAATTTGACTCATTTTACAAAGGTGCTTATTCCTGGAGTGAACATGCAGTTCTACTCAAGAGTAAGCAACTAAGCGAAATAAAGCCAAGGAACGCTTATTTGCCTTCTATCTATGCATTCTGACACTCCAACAATGTGTTCTGCTTCAATTTGACTCATTTTACAAAGGTGCTTATTCCTGGAGTGAACATGCAGTTCTACTCAAGAGTAAGCAACTAAGCGAAATAAAGCCATGGAACGCTTATTTGCCTTCTATCTATGCATTGTGACACTCCAACAATGTGTTCTGCTTCAATTTGACTCATTTTACAAAGGTGCTTATTCCTGGAGTGAATATTCAGTTCTACTCAAGAGTAAGCAACTAAGCGAAATAAAGCCATGGAACGCTTATTTGCCTTCTATCTATGCATTCTGACACTCCAACAATGTGTTCTGCTTCAATTTGACTCATTTTACAAAGGTGCTTATTCCTGGAGTGAACATGCAGTTCTACTCAAGAGTAAGCAACTAAGCGAAATAAAGCCATGGAACGCTTATTTGCCTTCTATCTATACATTCTGACACTCCAACAATGTGTTCTGCTTCAATTTGACTCATTTTACAAAGGTGCTTATTCCTGGATTGAACATGCAGTTCTACTCAAGAGTAAGCAACTAAGCGAAATAAAGCCATGGAACGCTTATTTGCCTTCTATCTATGCATTCTGACACTCCAACAATGTGTTCTGCTTCAATTTGACTCATTTTACAAAGGTGCTTTTTCCTGGAGTGAACATGCAGTTCTACTCAAGAGTAAGCAACTAAGCGAAGTAAAGCCATGGAACGCTTATTTGCCTTCTATCTATGCATTCTGACACTCCAACAATGTGTTCTGCTTCAATTTGACTCATTTTACAAAGGTGCTTATTCCTAGAGTGAACTATCTATGCATTGTGACACTCCAACAATGTGTTCTGCTTCAATTTGACTCATTTTACAAAGGTGCTTATTCCTGGAGTGAATATGCAGTTCTACTCAAGAGTAAGCAACTAAGCGAAATAAAGCCATAGAACGCTTATTTGCCTTCTATCTATGCATTCTGACACTCCAACAATGTGTTTTGCTTCACTTTAACTCATTTTACAAAGGTGCTTATTCCTGGAGTGAATATGCAGTTCTACTCAAGAGTAAGCAACTAAGCGAAATAAAGCCATGGAACGCTTATTTGCCTTCTATCTATGCATTCTGACACTCCAACAATGTGTTCTGCTTCAATTTGACTCATTTTACAAAGATGCTTATTTCTGGAGTGAACATGCAGTTCTACTCAAGAGTAAGCAACTAAGCGAAATAAAGCCATGGAACGCTTATTTGCCTTCTATCTATGCATTCTGACACTCCAACAATGTTTTCTGCTTCAATTTGGCTCATTTTACAAAGATGCTTATTTCTGGCGTGAATATGCAGTTCTACTCAAGAGTAAGCAACTAAGCGAAATAAAGCCATGGAACGCTTATTTGCCTTCTATCTATGCATTCTGACACTCCAACAATGTGTTTTGCTTCAATTTGGCTCATTTTACAAAGATGCTTATTTCTGGCGTGAACATGCAGTTCTACTCAAGAGTAAGCAACTAAGCGAAATAAAGCCATGGAACGCTTATTTGTCTTCTATCTATGCATTCTGACACTCCAACAATGTTTTCTGCTTCAATTTGGGTCATTTCACAAAGGTGCTCATTTCTTGAGTGAATATGCAGTTCTACTCAAGAGTAAGCAACTAAGCGAAATAAAGCCATGGAACGCTTATTTGCCTTCTATCTATGCATTCTGACTCTCCACCAATGTTTTCTGCTTCATTTTGGCTCATTTTACAAAGATGCTTATTTCTGGCGTGAACATGCAGTTCTACTCAAGAGTAAGCAACTAAGCGAAATAAAGCCATGGAACGCTTATTTGCCTTCAATCTATGCATTCTGACACTCCAACAATGTTTTCTGCTTCAATTTGGCTCATTTTACAAAGGTGCTTATTTCTGGCGTGAACATGCAGTTCTACTCAAGAGTAAGCAACTAAGCGAAATAAAGCCATGGAACGCTTATTTGCTTTCTATCTATGCATTCTGACACTCCAACAATGTTTTCTGCTTCAATTTGGCTCATTTTACAAAGATGCTTATTTCTGGCGTGAACATGCAATTCTACTCAAGAGTAAGCAACTAAGCGAAATAAAGCCATGGAACGCTTATTTGCCTTCTATCTATGCATTCTGACACTCCAACAATGTGTTCTGCTTCAATTTGACTCGTTTTACAAAGGTGCTTATTCCTGGAGTGAACATGCAGTTCTACTCAAGAGTAAGCAACTAAGCGAAATAAAGCCATGGAACGCTTATTTGCCTTCTATCTATGCATTGTGACACTCCAACAATGTGTTCTGCTTCAATTTGACTCATTTTACAAAGGTGCTTTTTCCTGGAGTGAACATGCAGTTCTACTCAAGAGTAAGCAACTAAGCGAAATAAAGCCATGGAACGCTTATTTGCCTTCTATCTATGCATTCTGACACTCCAACAATGTGTTCTGCTTCAATTTGACTCATTTTACAAAGGTGCTTATTCCTGGAGTGAACATGCAGTTCTACTCAAGAGTAAGCACCTAAGCGAAATAAAGCCATGGAATGCTTATTTGCCTTCTATCTATGCATTCTGACACTCCAACAATGTGTTCTGCTTCAATTTGACTCATTTTACAAAGGTGCTTTTTCCTGGAGTGAACATGCAGTTCTACTCAAGAGTAAGCAACTAAGCGAAGTAAAGCCATGGAACGCTTATTTGCCTTCTATCTATGCATTCTGACACTCCAACAATGAGTTCTGCTTCAATTTGACTCATTTTACAAAGGTGCTTATTCCTGGAGTGAACATGCAGTTCTACTCAAGAGTAAGCAACTAAGCGAAATAAAGCCATGGAACGCTTATTTGCCTTCTATCTATGCATTCTGACACTCCAACAATGTGTTCTGCATCAATTTGACTCATTTTACAAAGGTGCTTATTCCTGGAGTGAACATGCAGTTCTACTCAAGAGTAAGCAACTAAGCGAAATAAAGCCAAGGAACGCTTATTTGCCTTCTATCTATGCATTCTGACACTCCAACAATGTGTTCTGCTTCAATTTGACTCATTTTACAAAGGTGCTTATTCCTGGAGTGAACATGCAGTTCTACTCAAGAGTAAGCAACTAAGCGAAATAAAGCCATGGAACGCTTATTTGCCTTCTATCTATGCATTGTGACACTCCAACAATGTGTTCTGCTTCAATTTGACTCATTTTACAAAGGTGCTTATTCCTGGAGTGAATATTCAGTTCTACTCAAGAGTAAGCAACTAAGCGAAATAAAGCCATGGAACGCTTATTTGCCTTCTATCTATGCATTCTGACACTCCAACAATGTGTTCTGCTTCAATTTGACTCATTTTACAAAGGTGCTTATTCCTGGAGTGAACATGCAGTTCTACTCAAGAGTAAGCAACTAAGCGAAATAAAGCCATGGAACGCTTATTTGCCTTCTATCTATACATTCTGACACTCCAACAATGTGTTCTGCTTCAATTTGACTCATTTTACAAAGGTGCTTATTCCTGGATTGAACATGCAGTTCTACTCAAGAGTAAGCAACTAAGCGAAATAAAGCCATGGAACGCTTATTTGCCTTCTATCTATGCATTCTGACACTCCAACAATGTGTTCTGCTTCAATTTGACTCATTTTACAAAGGTGCTTTTTCCTGGAGTGAACATGCAGTTCTACTCAAGAGTAAGCAACTAAGCGAAGTAAAGCCATGGAACGCTTATTTGCCTTCTATCTATGCATTCTGACACTCCAACAATGTGTTCTGCTTCAATTTGACTCATTTTACAAAGGTGCTTATTCCTAGAGTGAACTATCTATGCATTGTGACACTCCAACAATGTGTTCTGCTTCAATTTGACTCATTTTACAAAGGTGCTTATTCCTGGAGTGAATATGCAGTTCTACTCAAGAGTAAGCAACTAAGCGAAATAAAGCCATAGAACGCTTATTTGCCTTCTATCTATGCATTCTGACACTCCAACAATGTGTTTTGCTTCACTTTAACTCATTTTACAAAGGTGCTTATTCCTGGAGTGAATATGCAGTTCTACTCAAGAGTAAGCAACTAAGCGAAATAAAGCCATGGAACGCTTATTTGCCTTCTATCTATGCATTCTGACACTCCAACAATGTGTTCTGCTTCAATTTGACTCATTTTACAAAGATGCTTATTTCTGGAGTGAACATGCAGTTCTACTCAAGAGTAAGCAACTAAGCGAAATAAAGCCATGGAACGCTTATTTGCCTTCTATCTATGCATTCTGACACTCCAACAATGTTTTCTGCTTCAATTTGGCTCATTTTACAAAGATGCTTATTTCTGGCGTGAATATGCAGTTCTACTCAAGAGTAAGCAACTAAGCGAAATAAAGCCATGGAACGCTTATTTGCCTTCTATCTATGCATTCTGACACTCCAACAATGTGTTTTGCTTCAATTTGGCTCATTTTACAAAGATGCTTATTTCTGGCGTGAACATGCAGTTCTACTCAAGAGTAAGCAACTAAGCGAAATAAAGCCATGGAACGCTTATTTGTCTTCTATCTATGCATTCTGACACTCCAACAATGTTTTCTGCTTCAATTTGGGTCATTTCACAAAGGTGCTCATTTCTTGAGTGAATATGCAGTTCTACTCAAGAGTAAGCAACTAAGCGAAATAAAGCCATGGAACGCTTATTTGCCTTCTATCTATGCATTCTGACTCTCCACCAATGTTTTCTGCTTCATTTTGGCTCATTTTACAAAGATGCTTATTTCTGGCGTGAACATGCAGTTCTACTCAAGAGTAAGCAACTAAGCGAAATAAAGCCATGGAACGCTTATTTGCCTTCAATCTATGCATTCTGACACTCCAACAATGTTTTCTGCTTCAATTTGGCTCATTTTACAAAGGTGCTTATTTCTGGCGTGAACATGCAGTTCTACTCAAGAGTAAGCAACTAAGCGAAATAAAGCCATGGAACGCTTATTTGCTTTCTATCTATGCATTCTGACACTCCAACAATGTTTTCTGCTTCAATTTGGCTCATTTTACAAAGATGCTTATTTCTGGCGTGAACATGCAGTTCTACTCAAGAGTAAGCAACTAAGCGAAATAAAGCCATGGAACGCTTATTTGCCTTCTATCTATGCATTCTGACACTCCAACAATGTGTTCTGCTTCAATTTGACTCGTTTTACAAAGGTGCTTATTCCTGGAGTGAACATGCAGTTCTACTCAAGAGTAAGCAACTAAGCGAAATAAAGCCATGGAACGCTTATTTGCCTTCTATCTATGCATTGTGACACTCCAACAATGTGTTCTGCTTCAATTTGACTCATTTTACAAAGGTGCTTTTTCCTGGAGTGAACATGCAGTTCTACTCAAGAGTAAGCAACTAAGCGAAATAAAGCCATGGAACGCTTATTTGCCTTCTATCTATGCATTCTGACACTCCAACAATGTGTTCTGCTTCAATTTGACTCATTTTACAAAGGTGCTTATTCCTGGAGTGAACATGCAGTTCTACTCAAGAGTAAGCACCTAAGCGAAATAAAGCCATGGAACGCTTATTTGCCTTCTATCTATGCATTCTGACACTCCAACAATGTGTTCTGCTTCAATTTGACTCATTTTACAAAGGTGCTTTTTCCTGGAGTGAACATGCAGTTCTACTCAAGAGTAAGCAACTAAGCGAAGTAAAGCCATGGAACGCTTATTTGCCTTCTATCTATGCATTCTGACACTCCAACAATGTGTTCTGCTTCAATTTGACTCATTTTACAAAGGTGCTTATTCCTAGAGTGAACTATCTATGCATTGTGACACTCCAACAATGTGTTCTGCTTCAATTTGACTCATTTTACAAAGGTGCTTATTCCTGGAGTGAATATGCAGTTCTACTCGAGAGTAAGCAACTAAGCGAAATAAAGCCATAGAACGCTTATTTGCCTTCTATCTATGCATTCTGACACTCCAACAATGTGTTTTGCTTCACTTTAACTCATTTTACAAAGGTGCTTATTCCTGGAGTGAATATGCAGTTCTACTCAAGAGTAAGCAACTAAGCGAAATAAAGCCATGGAACGCTTATTTGCCTTCTATCTATGCATTCTGACACTCCAACAATGTGTTCTGCTTCAATTTGACTCATTTTACAAAGATGCTTATTTCTGGAGTGAACATGCAGTTCTACTCAAGAGTAAGCAACTAAGCGAAATAAAGCCATAGAACGCTTATTTACATTCTACCAATGCATTCTGACACTCCACCAATGTGATCTGCTTCAATTTGACTCATTTTACAAAGATGCTTATTTCTGGAGTGAACATGCAGTTCTACTCAAGAGTAAGCAAGTAAGCGAAAAAAAGCCATGGAACGCTTATTTGCCTCTATCTATGCATTCTGACACTCCAACAATGTTTTCTGCTTCAATTTGGGTCATTTCACAAAGGTGCTTATTTCTGGCGTGAACATGCAGTTCTACTCAAGAGTAAGCAACTAAGCGAAATAAAGCCATAGAACGCTTATTTGCCTTCTATCTATGCATTCCGACACTCCACCAATGTGTTCTGCTTCAATTTGACTCATTTTACAAAGATGCTTATTCCTGGATTGAACATGCAGTTCTACTCAAGAGTAAGCAAGTAAGCGAAATAAGGCATGGAACGCTTATTTGCCTTCTATCTATGCATTCTGACACTCCAACAATGTTTTCTGCTTCAATTTGGGTCATTTCACAAAGGTGCTCATTTCTTGAGTGAATATGCAGTTCTACTCAAGAGTAAGCAACTAAGCGAAATAAAGCCATGGAACGCTTATTTGCCTTCTATCTATGCATTCTGACTCTCCACCAATGTTTTCTGCTTCATTTTGGCTCATTTTACAAAGATGCTTATTTCTGGCGTGAACATGCAGTTCTACTCAAGAGTAAGCAACTAAGCGAAATAAAGCCATGGAACGCTTATTTGCCTTCAATCTATGCATTCTGACACTCCAACAATGTTTTCTGCTTCAATTTGGCTCATTTTACAAAGATGCTTATTTCTGGCGTGAACATGCAGTTCTACTCAAGAGTAAGCAACTAAGCGAAATAAAGCCATGGAACGCTTATTTGCCTTCTATCTATGCATTCTGACACTCCAACAATGTGTTTTGCTTCAATTTGGCTCATTTTACAAAGATGCTTATTCCTGGAGTGAATATGCAGTTCTACTCAAGAGTAAGCAACTAAGCGAAATAAGGCATGGAACGCTTATTTGCCTTCTATCTATGCATTCTGACACTCCAACAATGTTTTCTGCTTCAATTTGACTCATTTTACAAAGGTGCTTATTCCTGGAGTGAACATGCAGTTCTACTCAAGAGTAAGCAACTAAGCGAAATAAAGCCATGGAACGCTTATTTGCCTTCTATCTATGCATTCTGAAACTCCAACAATGTGTTCTGCTTCATTTTGTCTCATTTTACAAAGGTGCTTATTCCTGGAGTGAATATGCAGTTCTACTCAAGAGTAAGCAACTAAGCGAAATAAAGCCATGGAACGCTTATTTGCCTTCTATCTATGCATTCTGACACTCCAACAATGTGTTCTGCTTCAATTTGGCTCATTTTACAAAGATGCTTATTCCTGGATTGAACATGCAGTTCTACTCAAGAGTAAGCAACTAAGCGAAATAAAGCCATGGAACGCTTATTTGCCTTCTATCTATGCATTCTGACACTCCAACAATGTGTTCTGCTTCAATTTGACTCATTTTACAAAGGTGCTTTTTCCTGGAGTGAACATGCAGTTCTACTCAAGAGTAAGCAACTAAGCGAAATAAAGCCATGGAACGCTTATTTGCCTTCTATCTATGCATTCTGACACTCCAACAATGTGTTCTGCTTCAATTTGACTCGTTTTACAAAGGTGCTTATTCCTGGAGTGAACATGCAGTTCTACTCAAGAGTAAGCAACTAAGCGAAATAAAGCCATGGAACGCTTATTTGCCTTCTATCTATGCATTGTGACACTCCAACAATGTGTTCTGCTTCAATTTGACTCATTTTACAAAGGTGCTTTTTCCTGGAGTGAACATGCAGTTCTACTCAAGAGTAAGCAACTAAGCGAAATAAAGCCATGGAACGCTTATTTGCCTTCTATCTATGCATTCTGACACTCCAACAATGTGTTCTGCTTCAATTTGACTCATTTTACAAAGGTGCTTATTCCTGGAGTGAACATGCAGTTCTACTCAAGAGTAAGCACCTAAGCGAAATAAAGCCATGGAACGCTTATTTGCCTTCTATCTATGCATTCTGACACTCCAACAATGTGTTCTGCTTCAATTTGACTCATTTTACAAAGGTGCTTTTTCCTGGAGTGAACATGCAGTTCTACTCAAGAGTAAGCAACTAAGCGAAGTAAAGCCATGGAACGCTTATTTGCCTTCTATCTATGCATTCTGACACTCCAACAATGTGTTCTGCTTCAATTTGACTCATTTTACAAAGGTGCTTATTCCTAGAGTGAACTATCTATGCATTGTGACACTCCAACAATGTGTTCTGCTTCAATTTGACTCATTTTACAAAGGTGCTTATTCCTGGAGTGAATATGCAGTTCTACTCGAGAGTAAGCAACTAAGCGAAATAAAGCCATAGAACGCTTATTTGCCTTCTATCTATGCATTCTGACACTCCAACAATGTGTTTTGCTTCACTTTAACTCATTTTACAAAGGTGCTTATTCCTGGAGTGAATATGCAGTTCTACTCAAGAGTAAGCAACTAAGCGAAATAAAGCCATGGAACGCTTATTTGCCTTCTATCTATGCATTCTGACACTCCAACAATGTTTTCTGCTTCAATTTGGCTCATTTTACAAAGATGCTTATTTCTGGCGTGAACATGCAGTTCTACTCAAGAGTAAGCAACTAAGCGAAATAAAGCCATAGAACGCTTATTTACATTCTACCAATGCATTCTGACACTCCACCAATGTGATCTGCTTCAATTTGACTCATTTTACAAAGATGCTTATTTCTGGAGTGAACATGCAGTTCTACTCAAGAGTAAGCAAGTAAGCGAAATAAAGCCATGGAACGCTTATTTGCCTTCTATCTATGCATTCTGACACTCCAACAATGTTTTCTGCTTCAATTTGGGTCATTTCACAAAGGTGCTCATTTCTTGAGTGAATATGCAGTTCTACTCAAGAGTAAGCAACTAAGCGAAATAAAGCCATAGAACGCTTATTTGCCTTCTATCTATGCATTCTGACACTCCACCAATGTGTTCTGCTTCAATTTGACTCATTTTACAAAGATGCTTATTTCTGGAGTGAACATGCAGTTCTACTCAAGAGTAAGCAAGTAAGCGAAATAAAGCCATGGAACGCTTATTTGCCTCTATCTATGCATTCTGACACTCCAACAATGTTTTCTGCTTCAATTTGGGTCATTTCGCAAAGGTGCTTATTTCTGGCGTGAACATGCAGTTCTACTCAAGAGTAAGCAACTAAGCGAAATAAAGCCGTAGAACGCTTATTTGCCTTCTATCTATGCATTCCGACACTCCACCAATGTGTTCTGCTTCAATTTGACTCATTTTACAAAGATGCTTATTTCTGGAGTTAACATGCAGTTCTACTCAAGAGTAAGCAAGTAAGCGAAATAAGGCATGGAACGCTTATTTGCCTTCTATCTATGCATTCTGACACTCCAACAATGTTTTCTGCTTCAATTTGGGTCATTTCACAAAGGTGCTCATTTCTTGAGTGAATATGCAGTTCTACTCAAGAGTAAGCAACTAAGCGAAATAAAGCCATGGAACGCTTATTTGCCTTCTATCTATGCATTCTGACTCTCCACCAATGTTTTCTGCTTCATTTTGGCTCATTTTACAAAGATGCTTATTTCTGGCGTGAACATGCAGTTCTACTCAAGAGTAAGCAACTAAGCGAAATAAAGCCATGGAACGCTTATTTGCCTTCGATCTCTGCATTCTGACACTCCAACAATGTGTTCTGCTTCAATTTGGCTCATTTTACAAAGATGCTTATTTCTGGCGTGAACATGCAGTTCTACTCAAGAGTAAGCAACTAAGCGAAATAAAGCCATGGAACGCTTATTTGCCTTCTATCTATGCATTCTGACACTCCAACAATGTTTTCTGCTTCAATTTGGCTCATTTTACAAAGATGCTTATTTCTGGCGTGAACATGCAATTCTACTCAAGAGTAAGCAACTAAGCGAAATAAAGCCATGGAACGCTTATTTGCCTTCTATCTATGCATTCTGACACTCCAACAATGTGTTCTGCTTCAATTTGACTCATTTTACAAAGATGCTTATTTCTGGAGTGAACATGCAGTTCTACTCAAGAGTAAGCAAGTAAGCGAAATAAAGCCATGTGTCACAGTGGCCGGAGTGGACTACTTCAGAGTAACGACGCTACGCAGCTCTGCATTTTATTCTTTTATTGGTGCTGCGTATTTACAGTGCTCAAGTCATTGCTATTTACACGGAGCGATGTTGTCAGTCGGTTTCAGAACCTCCTAATGGCTTTTGGCGCGTCTTTCTCCAACACAAAAGTTTTGGCAGACCCATCCTCTTGCCCCTCCTCTTCCTGCGTAATTCTGGAGTTGGGGGGATGGGTCTTCCCCCCTTACTTGCCCCTTCCTGTCCCACCTGGGACCCTGGCTCCTCTACCTTGCCTGAGCCTCGGACACGACTTCCTGCTTCCCCACTGGAATCGGAACTCTCCCTGCTTTCCCCTTTGCTCGGGGACGGGCTTGAACTCAGGAGGGGAGGGACTTCACGATATCCCCTGTCCCTCACATCCACCCCCCTCCCAAGCTCTCCTTCACCCCTCCCCAGGCCCCCCCCATGTGTCGGTGACGACTGGAAGCCTAAAAACTCGGTGCTCTCCGAGCCCGTTGGTGTGAACACCTCCCCCCAGTCCTGCGAGCCCCCCCCTTCCGCCTGGGAGGACGGGAATCCCAAAAAGTCCGTGGCGTCAGAGCTGGTGGGGGTAAAAATGTTTTGCCAATCTGCTCCTTCCTCTGACTGGGTGGATCTTGGCGACACCCATACCTCATCCTCTGGTTCCTCAAACTCCGCTTCCCAGCGCCATGGTGAGCTGTTCTCCCGTGCCTCCTCCTCCTCCCCCTCCCTTTCCATGTGCCAGGGCTTGGGTCTGTGGGGAAAGAGGGCGTGAAATTCTTCCACCAAGAATTCCTCCTGTATCTGAGTGGCGGGAACCCATTCATTCTGGGACGGTGGAGCATCCTCCCATGCCATGAGGTACTCCAGGCCCCCCACCCCCCACCTTGAATCCAGGATGGCCGTGGCCTCATTGAGTTGCTCCCTGCTTTCCCTCTCCCCCCCTCCCTCAGGGGTTTGTTCGCTGCCTCGGAGCCTGCTGCTTTCCCTGTACGGCGACAGCAGCGATCTATGAAACACTGGATGCACCCTCATGTCCTCTGGCAGTGCCAGCCTGTATGCCACCGGGTTGACCTGTTGCGTGACCGTGAAGGGGCCCAGCCATTTGGGTGCCAGCTTTTTGCACCTCCCTCTGGTGGGAAGGCCCTCCGAGGACAACCACACCTTGTCCCCCACCCTGATGACCTCCCCTTGTCGCCTGTGGCGATCTGCCCCCTTTTTGTACGCTTCCTTGGCCCTCTCCAAGTGTTCTCTGAGCTGCTGGTGCACCGTCTCCAGTTCCTCTGCCCAATCCTCAGCCTGTGGGCCCTCCTCCTCCTCCTCCCTCTCCCTCTCTGGGAAAGATCTGAGGTCGCGCCCGTAATTGGCCTTAAAGGGCGACACCCCTGTGGAGACGTGCACTGCATTGTTGTAGGCAAATTCTGCTAGTGGCAAGCGATCCACCCAGTCCGTTTGCCGCTGGCTGACGTAGCATCTCAGGTACTGCTGCAGAATGGCGTTGACCCTCTCCGCTTGTCCGTTGGTCTGCGGGTGTCTAGCCGTCGACAAGCTGACCTCCACCTGCAGGAGGTTCATGAGCCGCCGCCAGAACCTGGAAACAAATTGGCGGCCACGATCCGAAATAACCCTTAAAGGTAATCCATGCAGTCTGAAAATGTGATCAACAAACAGTTTGGCTGTCTCTTCTGCCGAGACTGCCCTGGCACACGGTATAAAGTGACACATTTTGGACATGAGGTCCACCACCACCAACACTGCAGTCTTACCCCTGGACGAAGGCAGATCTGTGATGAAGTCCATGGACACCACTTCCCACGGCCTGTGTGGTGTGGCTAAGGGCTCCAGCAACCCTGGTGGCGCTGCTCTGACCACCTTCGCCCGCTGGCAGGTGGTACAGCCCCTTACATAGTCTCGAACATCTTCCCTCACCCCTGGCCACCAGAAGTGTCTCATGACTAGGTGAGTGGTCTTGTCCCTTCCAAAATGCCCCGCTGTAGGGTTGTCGTGCATCTGCTTGAGGACCGTACGTCGAAGCTGGGTGGTGGGTAGGTACAGCGCACCCTTGTAGAAAAGCAGCCCTCTGCGTTCTGCAAAGTCTTTTGCCTGCTCCCTCCCCCCTCTCAGTTCTCTGAAGATGCGGTTGGCAAATTCATCCGCTGCCGTCAGTGCTGTGAGTTCTGCCTCGCTCACCACTGCTGCTCCGCAGGACCATGCCGACGGGGGGAAAATGTGCCTTGGGGCTGGTGGCGCCTCCTCCTCCATGTACTCTGGCTTGCGGGAGAGGGCATCCGCCCTGACATTCTGCTCTCCTGGGATGTAGTGTATGGAGAAGTTGAAGTTCGAGAAGAACTCCGCCCACCGTATCTGCCGCTGGTTGAGCACCCTGGCAGTTCTCCAGAACTCCAGGTTCTTGTGGTCTGTGCACACCTGGATGGGGTGCTTGGCGCCCACCAGGAAGTGTCTCCAGTGCTGGAACGCCGCGTGGATCGCAAGAAGTTCCCGATCAAAAACTGTGTAGTTTCGCTCGGGCTGGGTCAACTTCCTGGAGAAGAAGGCACAGGGTCTCCACTCTCTGTTGGCGTCCAGTTGCAACAAAATGGCGCCCACAGCCTTATCAGAAGCATCTGTTTCAATGCGTAGGGGCGCGTCCTGAACCACGTGGAACAGGTTCTGGTCTGAGGCGAACACCCTCTTGAGGCTTTCGAACGCTGCTTGCGCCTCTGGTGTCCACCTGAACTTCTGCTTGCCTCTCAGGCAGTCAGTGATGGGAGCCGTAACTCGAGAGAAGTTCTTGATGAACTTCCTGTAGAAGTTGGCAAAGCCTAGTAGGCGTTGGGCATCTTTGCGCGTCCTGGGGCTGTGCCAGTCCAGGATGGTCTGCACCTTGTCCTTGTCCATTGCCAGCCCCTTGTCTGACAGCTTGTAGCCCAGGAAGTCCACCTCCTTGGTGTGAAACTTGCACTTCTCCAGCTTCACATACAGGTGGTTCTCCTTCAGGCGCTGTAACACCTCCCTGACGTCCTTCACGTGCTGCACTGGGTCGTTGGAGTAAATAAGGATGTCATCCAGAAAGACCAAGCATTTCCTGAAGAGTAGGGACCCCAGGACGTGGTGCATGAAGGCCTGGAAGCATGCTGAGCCCCCTTGCAACCCGAAGGGCATCACCAGATATTCAAAAGAGCCCAGAGGCGTGAACATCGTGGTTTTCCACTCATCGCCTTCCCGGATCCTGATCAAGTTGTACGCCCCCCTCAGGTCTAGCTTGGTGAAAATCTTGCCTCTGCGTGCCGCTGTCAGGAGATCATCCACTCTGGGCATGGGGAAAGCCACTGGCTCTGTCACCGAATTCAGCCGTCTAAAATCCACCACAAGACGGCGCTGTTGCGTGTCTTTCTTGTCCACCCAGAAGACCGGGCTGCCCCCTGCTGCCTTGCTTTCTCTGATGAACCCCCGCTTGAGGTTCTTGTCGATAAAAGCGCGCAGATCCTCCAGTTCCTGGTCTGACATGGCGTACAGCTTGGCTGGGGGTATAGTTGCCCCAGGCACCAGGTTGATCTGGCAGTCAAAAGGCCTGTGTGGGGGCAGGTGGTCGGACTCCGCTTCACTGAAGACCTCCTGCAGGTCCCAGTATGGTTTGGGTATCGCCTCACCCCCTTTGACGTGCATGGTGGCCACCGTGGCTATCGGAGGCCCCTCCCCTGGTTGGTGCTGCATGCAATGTTCCAGGCAAAAGTCCGATCCAAAAGTGATGCATCTCTGATGCCAACTTATGGAGGGGTCGTGGCGCGCCAGCCAGCTCATGCCCAAAACGATTGGGGGGTCTGAGATGGTGGTGACGTTGAATGCCAGTGTCTCTGAGTGCCTTCCAACCGTCATTCTCATGGGGGGGGTTTGATGAGTGATGGCCCCTCCCAGCAGCTCTCTGCCGTCAATGGTTGCCACGTGCAGAGGAAAATCCAGCTGCAGAAGCTGGATCTGGTGCTCTTCTGCAAAGTTTCTCGAGAAGAAGTTGGCTGAGGCACCACTGTCAATTAGGGCGAGGACCGTCAATGGATAGCCATTTGGGAGCGTGAGCGTCACTTCTAGAACCACTCCTGCTCTGGGAGGGGTGGGCTGGCTCTGCTCCTCTCTGTGCGGGTGGGTGGGCTGGGGCTGTTGTCTGCTGACTGTGCCTGGCTGCCGCCCCTTGTCTCCTGCAGCCAGGCTTTCCCGTTTCCCTGCTGTGGTGCTGCGTCAGTGGGGGAGGGCACAACCGTTCCCGCCTTTCCTTGCCACTCCCTGCGATGTGGGCAGTCTCTGACGAGATGCTGGGGGGAGTTGCAGAGAAAGCAATTCCCACCCCTTCCCTCCTTGCGTCTTGGCGCCGCTGGGGTTTGAAAAGCCCGCGCGCGCGCGCTATCAATCTGCATGGGTTCCTGGTCCTGACTGGCCCCAGGCGTGGCTTGAAAGGGTTGTTGAGGGAGTGGCTTCTCCTGCGACCGTGGGAACCAAGCCCGCTTTGCGCGCGTTGCTTGCTTGTCGCTCCATCTGGATTCCTGCCTCACCCCCACCGCCAGAGCCGCTTTGCTCAGTTGATCCATATTACTGGGCTTTGGACCTCTCGAGAGCTCATCCTTCACCTCCTCATGCAACCCCAAGTAAAACGCCGCTTGCATTGGGGCAGACTCCAGATCCCACCCCAATCTGTGCACCAGCATGGTGAATTTCGCCCAATACGCGCGAACTGTCATATTTCCTTGGCGTAAATTATGAAGTTCCTCCTTAGTCTGGTCCATATGACTATCGGACGAATACATCGTTTTCAAACCTTCTAGAAATAGTTTGACATTCTTCATGCAAGGATTCCTTGTTGCAATTAACGGTCTTAGCCACTCCCTGGCCGCCCCTGTAAGGTGCTCCACAATAAACGCTACTCTGTGCTCATCATCAGGGAACTCATCGTGGTGCAGCTCAAGAGCATACACAATCTCAGTCTCAAAGCCCTGAAACTCCTTCGGGTCTCCATTGAACTTGCTTACTAGGGTCCCGGCTCTCCTTCCTGGCAGCACTTGGACTTGGGGTGCCCCTCCCGCCTTGTTTTTCTCTGCATCCAGCTTGTTTTGGAGGTCTACCGCCACCGCCCTTAAATGCTGCTCTTTTTCCTGGAGCTCTCTCACCTGTTCCGCAAGTTTTAGCCGGTCGTCCTGGACCTTCTTAGTCTCCTCTTTAGCTGCCTTCAATTCTCCCTGCGCCTGCAGCGACAGCTGTTGCAGTTCTAGCTGGGCTTGCTCAGCGATCTGCCGCCACTTCTCCGCCTCTGACACGCTCATCCCGGCAACTCCAAAGTAGCCCAAAAATGATTAGGAGGTTGCTGTCACAGTGGCCGGAGTGGACTACTTCAGAGTAACGACGCTACGCAGCTCTGCATTTTATTCTTTTATTGGTGCTGCGTATTTACAGTGCTCAAGTCATTGCTATTTACACGGAGCGATGTTGTCAGTCGGTTTCAGAACCTCCTAATGGCTTTTGGCGCGTCTTTCTCCAACACAAAAGTTTTGGCAGACCCATCCTCTTGCCCCTCCTCTTCCTGCGTAATTCTGGAGTTGGGGGGATGGGTCTTCCCCCCTTACTTGCCCCTTCCTGTCCCACCTGGGACCCTGGCTCCTCTACCTTGCCTGAGCCTCGGACACGACTTCCTGCTTCCCCACTGGAATCGGAACTCTCCCTGCTTTCCCCTTTGCTCGGGGACGGGCTTGAACTCAGGAGGGGAGGGACTTCGCGATATCCCCTGTCCCTCACACCATGGAACGCTTATTTGCCTCTATCTATGCATTCTGACACTCCAACAATGTTTTCTGCTTCAATTTGGGTCATTTCACAAAGGTGCTTATTTCTGGCGTGAACATGCAGTTCTACTCAAGAGTAAGCAACTAAGCGAAATAAAGCCATAGAACGCTTATTTGCCTTCTATCTATGCATTCCGACACTCCACCAATGTGTTCTGCTTCAATTTGACTCATTTTACAAAGATGCTTATTTCTGGAGTGAACATGCAGTTCTACTCAAGAGTAAGCAACTAAGCGAAATAAAGCCATGGAACGCTTATTTGCCTTCTATCTATGCATTCTGACACTCCAACAATGTTTTCTGCTTCAATTTGGCTCATTTTACAAAGATGCTTATTTCTGGCGTGAACATGCAATTCTACTCAAGAGTAAGCAACTAAGCGAAATAAAGCCATGGAACGCTTATTTGCCTTCTATCTATGCATTCTGACACTCCAACAATGTGTTCTGCTTCAATTTGACTCGTTTTACAAAGGTGCTTATTCCTGGAGTGAACATGCAGTTCTACTCAAGAGTAAGCAACTAAGCGAAATAAAGCCATGGAACGCTTATTTGCCTTCTATCTATGCATTCTGACACTCCAACAATGTGTTCTGCTTCAATTTGACTCATTTTACAAAGGTGCTTTTTCCTGGAGTGAACATGCAGTTCTACTCAAGAGTAAGCAACTAAGCGAAGTAAAGCCATGGAACGCTTATTTGCCTTCTATCTATGCATTCTGACACTCCAACAATGTGTTCTGCTTCAATTTGACTCATTTTACAAAGGTGCTTATTCCTAGAGTGAACTATCTATGCATTGTGACACTCCAACAATGTGTTCTGCTTCAATTTGACTCATTTTACAAAGGTGCTTATTCCTGGAGTGAACATGCAGTTCTACTCAAGAGTAAGCACCTAAGCGAAATAAAGCCATGGAACGCTTATTTGCCTTCTATCTATGCATTCTGACACTCCAACAATGTGTTCTGCTTCAATTTGACTCATTTTACAAAGGTGCTTTTTCCTGGAGTGAACATGCAGTTCTACTCAAGAGTAAGCAACTAAGCGAAGTAAAGCCATGGAACGCTTATTTGCCTTCTATCTATGCATTCTGACACTCCAACAATGTGTTCTGCTTCAATTTGACTCATTTTACAAAGGTGCTTATTCCTAGAGTGAACTATCTATGCATTGTGACACTCCAACAATGTGTTCTGCTTCAATTTGACTCATTTTACAAAGGTGCTTATTCCTGGAGTGAATATGCAGTTCTACTCGAGAGTAAGCAACTAAGCGAAATAAAGCCATAGAACGCTTATTTGCCTTCTATCTATGCATTCTGACACTCCAACAATGTGTTTTGCTTCACTTTAACTCATTTTACAAAGGTGCTTATTCCTGGAGTGAATATGCAGTTCTACTCAAGAGTAAGCAACTAAGCGAAATAAAGCCATGGAACGCTTATTTGCCTTCTATCTATGCATTCTGACACTCCAACAATGTTTTCTGCTTCAATTTGGCTCATTTTACAAAGATGCTTATTTCTGGCGTGAACATGCAGTTCTACTCAAGAGTAAGCAACTAAGCGAAATAAAGCCATAGAACGCTTATTTACATTCTACCAATGCATTCTGACACTCCACCAATGTGATCTGCTTCAATTTGACTCATTTTACAAAGATGCTTATTTCTGGAGTGAACATGCAGTTCTACTCAAGAGTAAGCAAGTAAGCGAAATAAAGCCATGGAACGCTTATTTGCCTTCTATCTATGCATTCTGACACTCCAACAATGTTTTCTGCTTCAATTTGGGTCATTTCACAAAGGTGCTCATTTCTTGAGTGAATATGCAGTTCTACTCAAGAGTAAGCAACTAAGCGAAATAAAGCCATAGAACGCTTATTTGCCTTCTATCTATGCATTCTGACACTCCACCAATGTGTTCTGCTTCAATTTGACTCATTTTACAAAGATGCTTATTTCTGGAGTGAACATGCAGTTCTACTCAAGAGTAAGCAAGTAAGCGAAATAAAGCCATGGAACGCTTATTTGCCTCTATCTATGCATTCTGACACTCCAACAATGTTTTCTGCTTCAATTTGGGTCATTTCGCAAAGGTGCTTATTTCTGGCGTGAACATGCAGTTCTACTCAAGAGTAAGCAACTAAGCAAAATAAAGCCGTAGAACGCTTATTTGCCTTCTATCTATGCATTCCGACACTCCACCAATGTGTTCTGCTTCAATTTGACTCATTTTACAAAGATGCTTATTTCTGGAGTGAACATGCAGTTCTACTCAAGAGTAAGCAAGTAAGCGAAATAAGGCATGGAACGCTTATTTGCCTTCTATCTATGCATTCTGACACTCCAACAATGTTTTCTGCTTCAATTTGGGTCATTTCACAAAGGTGCTCATTTCTTGAGTGAATATGCAGTTCTACTCAAGAGTAAGCAACTAAGCGAAATAAAGCCATGGAACGCTTATTTGCCTTCTATCTATGCATTCTGACTCTCCACCAATGTTTTCTGCTTCATTTTGGCTCATTTTACAAAGATGCTTATTTCTGGCGTGAACATGCAGTTCTACTCAAGAGTAAGCAACTAAGCGAAATAAAGCCATGGAACGCTTATTTGCCTTCTATCTATGCATTCTGACACTCCAACAATGTTTTCTGCTTCAATTTGGCTCATTTTACAAAGATGCTTATTTCTGGCGTGAACATGCAATTCTACTCAAGAGTAAGCAACTAAGCGAAATAAAGCCATGGAACGCTTATTTGCCTTCTATCTATGCATTCTGACACTCCAACAATGTGTTCTGCTTCAATTTGACTCATTTTACAAAGATGCTTATTTCTGGAGTGAACATGCAGTTCTACTCAAGAGTAAGCAAGTAAGCGAAATAAAGCCATGGAACGCTTATTTGCCTCTATCTATGCATTCTGACACTCCAACAATGTTTTCTGCTTCAATTTGGGTCATTTCACAAAGGTGCTTATTTCTGGCGTGAACATGCAGTTCTACTCAAGAGTAAGCAACTAAGCGAAATAAAGCCATAGAACGCTTATTTGCCTTCTATCTATGCATTCCGACACTCCACCAATGTGTTCTGCTTCAATTTGACTCATTTTACAAAGATGCTTATTTCTGGAGTGAACATGCAGTTCTACTCAAGAGTAAGCAACTAAGCGAAATAAAGCCATGGAACGCTTATTTGCCTTCTATCTATGCATTCTGACACTCCAACAATGTTTTCTGCTTCAATTTGGCTCATTTTACAAAGATGCTTATTTCTGGCGTGAACATGCAATTCTACTCAAGAGTAAGCAACTAAGCGAAATAAAGCCATGGAACGCTTATTTGCCTTCTATCTATGCATTGTGACACTCCAACAATGTGTTCTGCTTCAATTTGACTCGTTTTACAAAGGTGCTTATTCCTGGAGTGAACATGCAGTTCTACTCAAGAGTAAGCAACTAAGCGAAATAAAGCCATGGAACGCTTATTTGCCTTCTATCTATGCATTGTGACACTCCAACAATGTGTTCTGCTTCAATTTGACTCATTTTACAAAGGTGCTTTTTCCTGGAGTGAACATGCAGTTCTACTCAAGAGTAAGCAACTAAGCGAAATAAAGCCATGGAACGCTTATTTGCCTTCTATCTATGCATTGTGACACTCCAACAATGTGTTCTGCTTCAATTTGACTCATTTTACAAAGGTGCTTATTCCTGGAGTGAACATGCAGTTCTACTCAAGAGTAAGCAACTAAGCGAAATAAAGCCATGGAATGCTTATTTGCCTTCTATCTATGCATTCTGACACTCCAACAATGAGTTCTGCTTCAATTTGACTCATTTTACAAAGGTGCTTATTCCTGGAGTGAACATGCAGTTCTACTCAAGAGTAAGCAACTAAGCGAAATAAAGCCATGGAACGCTTATTTGCCTTCTATCTATGCATTCTGACACTCCAACAATGTGTTCTGCTTCAATTTGACTCATTTTACAAAGGTGCTTATTCCTGGAGTGAAGATGCAGTTCTACTCAAGAGTAAGCAACTAAGCGAAATAAAGCCATGGAACGCTTATTTGCCTTCTATCTATGCATTCTGACACTCCAACAATGTGTTCTGCTTTAATTTGACTCATTTTACAAAGGTGCTTATTCCTGGAGTGAACATGCAGTTCTACTCAAGAGTAAGCAACTAAGCGAAATAAAGCCATGGAACGCTTATTTGCCTTCTATCTATGCATTGTGACACTCCAACAATGTGTTCTGCTTCAATTTGACTCATTTTACAAAGGTGCTTATTCCTGGAGTGAATATGCAGTTCTACTCAAGAGTAAGCAACTAAGCGAAATAAAGCCATGGAACGCTTATTTGCCTTCTATCTATGCATTCTGACACTCCAACAATGTGTTCTGCTTCAATTTGACTCATTTTACAAAGGTGCTTATTCCTGGAGTGAACATGCAGTTCTACTCAAGAGTAAGCAACTAAGCGAAATAAAGCCATGGAACGCTTATTTGCCTTCTATCTATGCATTGTGACACTCCAACAATGTGTTCTGCTTCAATTTGACTCATTTTACAAAGGTGCTTTTTCCTGGAGTGAACATGCAGTTCTACTCAAGAGTAAGCAACTAAGCGAAATAAAGCCATGGAACGCTTATTTGCCTTCTATCTATGCATTCTGACACTCCAACAATGTGTTCTGCTTCAATTTGACACATTTTACAAAGGTGCTTATTCCTGGAGTGAATATGCAGTTCTACTCAAGAGTAAGCAACTAAGCGAAATAAAGCCATGGAACGCTTATTTGCCTTCTATCTATGCATTCTGACACTCCAACAATGTGTTCTGCTTCAATTTGACTCATTTTACAAAGGTGCTTATTCCTGGAGTGAACATGCAGTTCTACTCAAGAGTAAGCAACTAGGCGAAATAAAGCCATGGAACGCTTATTTGCCTTCTATCTATGCATTGTGACACTCCAACAATGTGTTCTGCTTCAATTTGACTCATTTTACAAAGGTGCTTATTCCTGGAGTGAACATGCAGTTCTACTCAAGAGTAAGCAACTAAGCGAAATAAAGCCATGGAACGCTTATTTGCCTTCTATCTATTCATTCTAACACTCCAACAATGTGTTCTGCTTCAATTTGACTCATTTTACAAAGGTGCTTATTCCTGGAGTGAATATGCAGTTCTACTCAAGAGTAAGCAACTAAGCGAAATAAAGCCATGGAACGCTTATTTGCCTTCTATCTATGCATTCTGACACTCCAACAATGTGTTCTGCTTCAATTTGACTCATTTTACAAAGGTGCTTATTCCTGGAGTGAACATGCAGTTCTACTCAAGAGTAAGCAACTAGGCGAAATAAAGCCATGGAACGCTTATTTGCCTTCTATCTATGCATTGTGACACTCCAACAATGTGTTCTGCTTCAATTTGACTCATTTTACAAAGGTGCTTATTCCTGGAGTGAACATGCAGTTCTACTCAAGAGTAAGCAACTAAGCGAAATAAAGCCATGGAACGCTTATTTGCCTTCTATCTATGCATTGTGACACTCCAACAATGTGTTCTGCTTCAATTTGACTCATTTTACAAAGGTGCTTTTTCCTGGAGTGAACATGCAGTTCTACTCAAGAGTAAGCAACTAAACGAAATAAAGCCATGGAACGCTTATTTGCCTTCTATCTATGCATTCTGACACTCCAACAATGTGTTCTGCTTCAATTTGACTCATTTTACAAAGGTGCTTTTTCCTGGAGTGAACATGCAGTTCTACTCAAGAGTAAGCAACTAAGCGAAGTAAAGCCATGGAACGCTTATTTGCCTTCTATCTATGCATTCTGACACTCCAACAATGTGTTCTGCTTCAATTTGACTCATTTTACAAAGGTGCTTATTCCTAGAGTGAACTATCTATGCATTGTGACACTCCAACAATGTGTTCTGCTTCAATTTGACTCATTTTACAAAGGTGCTTATTCCTGGAGTGAATATGCAGTTCTACTCAAGAGTAAGCAACTAAGCGAAATAAAGCCATGGAACGCTTATTTGCCTTCTATCTATGCATTATGACACTCCAACAATGTGTTCTGCTTCAATTTGACTCATTTTACAAAGGTGCTTATTCCTGGAGTGAACATGCAGTTCTACTCAAGAGTAAGCAACTAAGCGAAATAAAGCCATGGAACGCTTATTTGCCTTCTATCTATGCATTGTGACACTCCAACAATGTGTTCTGCTTCAATTTGACTCATTTTACAAAGGTGCTTATTCCTGGAGTGAACATGCAGTTCTACTCAAGAGTAAGCAACTAAGCGAAATAAAGCCATGGAACGCTTATTTGCCTTCTATCTATGCATTGTGACACTCCAACAATGTGTTCTGCTTCAATTTGACTCATTTTACAAAGGTGCTTTTTCCTGGAGTGAACATGCAGTTCTACTCAAGAGTAAGCAACTAAGCGAAATAAAGCCATGGAACGCTTATTTGCCTTCTATCTATGCATTCTGACACTCCAACAATGTGTTCTGCTTCAATTTGACTCATTTTACAAAGGTGCTTATTCCTGGAGTGAACATGCAGTTCTACTCAAGAGTAAGCAACTAAGCGAAATAAAGCCATGGAACGCTTATTTGCCTTCTATCTATGCATTCTGACACTCCAACAATGAGTTCTGCTTCAATTTGACTCATTTTACAAAGGTGCTTATTCCTGGAGTGAACATGCAGTTCTACTCAAGAGTAAGCAACTAAGCGAAATAAAGCCATGGAACGCTTATTTGCCTTCTATCTATGCATTCTGACACTCCAACAATGTGTTCTGCTTCAATTTGACTCATTTTACAAAGGTGCTTATTCCTGGAGTGAAGATGCAGTTCTACTCAAGAGTAAGCAACTAAGCGAAATAAAGCCATGGAACGCTTATTTGCCTTCTATCTATGCATTCTGACACTCCAACAATGTGTTCTGCTTTAATTTGACTCATTTTACAAAGGTGCTTATTCCTGGAGTGAACATGCAGTTCTACTCAAGAGTAAGCAACTAAGCGAAATAAAGCCATGGAACGCTTATTTGCCTTCTATCTATGCATTGTGACACTCCAACAATGTGTTCTGCTTCAATTTGACTCATTTTACAAAGGTGCTTATTCCTGGAGTGAATATGCAGTTCTACTCAAGAGTAAGCAACTAAGCGAAATAAAGCCATGGAACGCTTATTTGCCTTCTATCTATGCATTCTGACACTCCAACAATGTGTTCTGCTTCAATTTGACTCATTTTACAAAGGTGCTTATTCCTGGAGTGAACATGCAGTTCTACTCAAGAGTAAGCAACTAAGCGAAATAAAGCCATGGAACGCTTATTTGCCTTCTATCTATGCATTGTGACACTCCAACAATGTGTTCTGCTTCAATTTGACTCATTTTACAAAGGTGCTTTTTCCTGGAGTGAACATGCAGTTCTACTCAAGAGTAAGCAACTAAGCGAAATAAAGCCATGGAACGCTTATTTGCCTTCTATCTATGCATTCTGACACTCCAACAATGTGTTCTGCTTCAATTTGACTCATTTTACAAAGGTGCTTATTCCTGGAGTGAATATGCAGTTCTACTCAAGAGTAAGCAACTAAGCGAAATAAAGCCATGGAACGCTTATTTGCCTTCTATCTATGCATTCTGACACTCCAACAATGTGTTCTGCTTCAATTTGACTCATTTTACAAAGGTGCTTATTCCTGGAGTGAACATGCAGTTCTACTCAAGAGTAAGCAACTAGGCGAAATAAAGCCATGGAACGCTTATTTGCCTTCTATCTATGCATTGTGACACTCCAACAATGTGTTCTGCTTCAATTTGACTCATTTTACAAAGGTGCTTATTCCTGGAGTGAACATGCAGTTCTACTCAAGAGTAAGCAACTAAGCGAAATAAAGCCATGGAACGCTTATTTGCCTTCTATCTATTCATTCTGACACTCCAACAATGTGTTCTGCTTCAATTTGACTCATTTTACAAAGGTGCTTATTCCTGGAGTGAATATGCAGTTCTACTCAAGAGTAAGCAACTAAGCGAAATAAAGCCATGGAACGCTTATTTGCCTTCTATCTATGCATTCTGACACTCCAACAATGTGTTCTGCTTCAATTTGACTCATTTTACAAAGGTGCTTATTCCTGGAGTGAACATGCAGTTCTACTCAAGAGTAAGCAACTAGGCGAAATAAAGCCATGGAACGCTTATTTGCCTTCTATCTATGCATTGTGACACTCCAACAATGTGTTCTGCTTCAATTTGACTCATTTTACAAAGGTGCTTATTCCTGGAGTGAACATGCAGTTCTACTCAAGAGTAAGCAACTAAGCGAAATAAAGCCATGGAACGCTTATTTGCCTTCTATCTATGCATTGTGACACTCCAACAATGTGTTCTGCTTCAATTTGACTCATTTTACAAAGGTGCTTTTTCCTGGAGTGAACATGCAGTTCTACTCAAGAGTAAGCAACTAAACGAAATAAAGCCATGGAACGCTTATTTGCCTTCTATCTATGCATTCTGACACTCCAACAATGTGTTCTGCTTCAATTTGACTCGTTTTACAAAGGTGCTTATTCCTGGAGTGAATATGCAGTTCTACTCAAGAGTAAGCAACTAAGCGAAATAAATCCATGGAACGCTTATTTGCCTTCTATCTATGCATTCTGAAACTCCAACAATGTGTTCTGCTTCAATTTGACTCATTTTACAAAGGTGCTTATTCCTGGAGTGAATATGCAGTTCTACTCAAGAGTAAGCAACTAAGCGAAATAAAGCCATGGAACGCTTATTTGCCTTCTATCTATGCATTCTGAAACTCCAACAATGTGTTCTGCTTCAATTTGACTCATTTTACAAAGGTGCTTATTCCTGGATTGAACATGCAGTTCTACTCAAGAGTAAGCAACTAAGCGAAATAAAGCCATGGAACGCTTATTTGCCTTCTATCTATGCATTCTGACACTCCAACAATGTGTTCTGCTTCAATTTGACTCATTTTACAAAGGTGCTTTTTCCTGGAGTGAACATGCAGTTCTACTCAAGAGTAAGCAACTAAGCGAAGTAAAGCCATGGAACGCTTATTTGCCTTCTATCTATGCATTCTGACACTCCAACAATGTGTTCTGCTTCAATTTGACTCATTTTACAAAGGTGCTTATTCCTAGAGTGAACTATCTATGCATTGTGACACTCCAACAATGTGTTCTGCTTCAATTTGACTCATTTTACAAAGGTGCTTATTCCTGGAGTGAATATGCAGTTCTACTCAAGAGTAAGCAACTAAGCGAAATAAAGCCATGGAACGCTTATTTGCCTTCTATCTATGCATTGTGACACTCCAACAATGTGTTCTGCTTCAATTTGACTCATTTTACAAAGGTGCTTATTCCTGGAGTGAACATGCAGTTCTACTCAAGAGTAAGCAACTAAGTGAAATAAAGCCATGGAACGCTTATTTGCCTTCTATCTATGCATTCTGACACTCCAACAATGTGTTCTGCTTCAATTTGACTCATTTTACAAAGGTGCTTATTCCTGGATTGAACATGCAGTTCTACTCAAGAGTAAGCAACTAAGCGAAATAAAGCCATGGAACGCTTATTTGCCTTCTATCTATGCATTCTGACACTCCAACAATGTGTTCTGCTTCAATTTGACTCATTTTACAAAGGTGCTTTTTCCTGGAGTGAACATGCAGTTCTACTCAAGAGTAAGCAACTAAGCGAAGTAAAGCCATGGAACGCTTATTTGCCTTCTATCTATGCATTCTGACACTCCAACAATGTGTTCTGCTTCAATTTGACTCATTTTACAAAGGTGCTTATTCCTAGAGTGAACTATCTATGCATTGTGACACTCCAACAATGTGTTCTGCTTCAATTTGACTCATTTTACAAAGGTGCTTATTCCTGGAGTGAATATGCAGTTCTACTCAAGAGTAAGCAACTAAGCGAAATAAAGCCATGGAACGCTTATTTGCCTTCTATCTATGCATTGTGACACTCCAACAATGTGTTCTGCTTCAATTTGACTCATTTTACAAAGGTGCTTATTCCTGGAGTGAACATGCAGTTCTACTCAAGAGTAAGCAACTAAGTGAAATAAAGCCATGGAACGCTTATTTGCCTTCTATCTATGCATTCTGACACTCCAACAATGTGTTCTGCTTCAATTTTGCTGATTTTTCAAAGGTGCTTATTTCTGGAGTGAACATGCAGTTCTACTCAAGAGAAAGCAAGTAAGTGAAATAAACCAATACAGCGCCTTTTTGTCTCGTATCTATGCATTCTGACACACCAACAATGTGTTCCACTTCATTTTTGGCTTATTTTAGGTAGTTGCCTGTTTCTGGAGTGAACATGCAGTTCTACTCAAGAGAAAGCAAGTAAGTGAAATAAACCAATAGAACCCTTATTTGTCTTGTATCTATGCATTCTGACACACCAACAAGGTGTTTCATTTCATGTTGGCTTATTTAAGTAGTTGCTTGTTTCCGGAGTGAACATGTGGTTCTACTCAAGAGACTGCAAGTAAGTGAAATAAACCCCTAGAACGCTAATTTGTCTTCTATCTATACATTCTGACACACGAACAATGTGTTTCACTTCATGTTGGCTTATTTTACGTAGTTGCTTGTTTCTGGAGTGAACATGCAGTTTTTCTCAAGAGAAAGCAAGTCAATGAAATAAACCAATAGAACACTTATTTGTCTTCTATCTAAGCATTCTGACACACCAACAATGTGTTTCACTTCATGTCGGATGATTTTAGGTAGTTCCTAGTTTCTGGAGTGAACATGCAGAGAAAACAAGAATGTGAAATAAACCAATAGAACGCTTATTTGTCTTGTATCTATGCAGGCTACATGCCTACTTGCCTTGGGGACTTGCCTTGCCGCCTTGGCTACTTACCTTGCCGCCTTGGCTACTAGCCTACAGTACTTGCCTTGGCTACTTGTCTTGCAGCTCTGGTGACTTGCCTACTCACCTTGGCTACTTGCCTGCTTGCCTTGCCTGCATGCCTTGCTGCCTTGGCTACTTGCCATGTGGCTTCTTGTCCGCTCCCCTTGGCTACTTGCCTTGCCTACTTGGCTAATTGCCCATTTGCCTCTGCTACTGACCACGTCTACTTGGCAAATTGCCTATATGCCATGGCAACTTGCCTTGGCGACTTGGCGACTTGGCTGTTTGCTAACTTGCCTTGCCTATTCGCCTTGCCACCTTGGCCATTTGCCTACTTTCTTTGGCTACAAGCCTTTCCCCTTGGCTACTGTACTTGCCATATAGGCTTCGCTACGACAAGGTTGTATATTGTCTCCCTGCTTATTTAACTTATATGCAGAATTCATCATGCGAAAGGCTGGACTAGATGAATCCCAAGCCAGAATTAAGATTGCCGGAAGAAATATCAACAACTTCAGATATGCAGATGACACAACCTTGATGACAGAAAGTGAGGAGGAATTAAAGAACTTTTTAATGAGGGTGAAAGAGGAGAGCGCAAAACATGGTCTGAAGCTCAACATCAAAAAAACCAAGATCATGGCCACTGGTCCCATCACCTCCTGGCAAATAGAAGGGGAAGAAATGGAGGCAGTGAGAGATTTTACTTTCTTGGGCTCCTTGATCACTGCAGATGGTGACAGCAGTCACGAAATTAAAAGACGCCTGCTTCTTGGGAGAAAAGCAATGAGAAACCTAGACAGCATCTTAAAAAGCAGAGACATCACCTTGCTGACAAAAGTCCGTATAGTTAAAGCTATGGTTTTCCCAGTAGTGATGTATGGAAGTGAGAGCTGGACCATAAAGAAGGCTGATCGCCGAAGAATTGATGCTTTTGAATTATGGTGCTGGAGGAGACTCTTGAGAGTCCCATGGACTGCTAGAAGATCAAACCTATCCATTCTTAAGGAAATCAGCCCTGAGTGCTCCCTGGAAGAACAGATCGTGAAGCTGAGGCTGCAATACTTTGGCCACCTCATGAGAAGAGAAGAATCCTTGGAAAAGACCCTGATGTTGGGAAAGATTGAGGGCACTAGGAGAAGGGGATGACAGAGGACAAGATGGTTGGACAGTGTTCTTGAAGCTACCAACATTAGTTTGACCAAACTACGGGAGGCAGTGCAAGACAGGAGTGCCTGGCGTGCTCTGGTCCATGGGGTCACGAAGAGTCGGACACGACTAAACGACTAAATAACAACAACAACTTGCCTTATCACCTTGGCGACTTGCCTTGATGCCTTGGCTACTTGACTACTTGCCTTGCCGCCTTGCCTACTGGTCTACATGCCTTGGCTACTTGTCTAGCCACATTTCCTGCTTGCCTACTTGCCTTGGCTGCTTGCCTATTTGCCTTGGCTATTTGCTTATTTGCCTTGGCTACTTTACTTGCCGCCTTGGCTACTTGCTTACTTGCCTTGGTTATGCTCCTTTTTTGGCTTGGCTACTTGCCGTGGTGCCTTGGCAACTTGCTTTTCCGCTTTGGCTAATTCCTACTTGCCTTGGCTACTTTTCTATTTGCCTTGGCTACTTTCCTTTCCGCCTTGGCTACTTTACTACTTCCTTTGGCTACTTGCCTAATTGCCTTGGCCATTTGCCTACTTTCCTTGGCTACTTTGCTTGCCACCTTGGCTACTTACCTACATGCTTTGCCTGCTTGCCTTGCCGCCTTTGCTACTTGCCTACTTGCCTTGGCAACTTTGCCTTGCCATCTTTCTGCCTTGGCTGCTTGGCTGCTGGCCTTGGCCATTTGCCTTGCCGCCTTGGCTACTTGCCTACTTGGCTTGGTAACTTGCCTTGCCACCTTGGCCACTTTCCTTGCCACCTTGGCTACTTATCTACATGCTTTGCCTACTTGCCTTGCCTCCTTGGCTACTTGCCTACTTGCTGTGGCTACTTGCCTTGCCGACTGGGCTACTGGCCTGTTTGTCTTTCTTACTTCTCATGTCGGCTTTGCTACTTGACTACTTGGCTTGGTAACTTGCCTTGCCACCTTGGCCACTTTCCTTGCCACCTTGGCTACTTATCTACATGCTTTGCCTACTTGCCTTGCCTCCTTGGCTACTTGCCTACTTGCTGTGGCTACTTGCCTTGCCGACTGGGCTACTGGCCTGTTTGTCTTTCTTACTTCTCATGTCGGCTTTGCTACTTGACTACTTGCCTTTTTTTTTTAATATAATTTTTATTAGATTTTAACAAGAAATACAGGAAAAAAGAAAAAGGCACAGAAAAGAAAAATACAACAATAAAAACAAAAACAAAAAAAAAACAAAAACAAAAACAGATTCAGGCTTCCTCATTTCCCCTTCTTGAGTTCTTATTGTTAAAAATAGTTCTCGCATTTTCCCATTCTAACTTCACATTCTTTTTTCTAAGTTTCAACTTTTTCATTGCTATTATCCATTCTCCTTATACTTTGACCTCTTTTCTCTTAACATCTTCTCTCCAAAATTATTATTATCTAATCCCTAATCTCTTTCCCTTACCCAAAAATATATAAGATTCGCATCCAGATTTATTACCTGTCAGAGGGCCTGGTATGGCTACTCTAGAGTAACGACTCCAGCATGGTCTTTTAAGGTTTTTATTAAGTGCTGATTATTTACAGTGTTCAGAGCAGTAAAAATGCATCCTTAAGGTGAGGTGTCTGAACTCCCGAATGGCGATTGGCGCGTTTTCTTCCAGCACCACAGCTTTGGCAGACCCAACCTCTTCCCCCTACGTTTGCGTCGCAATTCGGGAGTTGGGGGAATTGGCCTCCCCCCTGTGCGTCCTACTTCCTGTCCCACCTGCGGCCTGGGCTCCACAACCTTGCCTGAGCCTCGGACACCATTTCCTGACTCTCCGCTGGAGGCAGAGCTCTCCTTACTCTCTCCCGCGCTTGGGGATGGGCTGGAACTTAAGATGGGAGGGACTTCCCTGTATCCCTCGTCCCTCACATCCATCCCCCTCCCAGGCTCCTCTCCCCCCCTTCCTAGTGGCTCTCCGCTTGCTGGGGACGAGTGAAACCCCAAGAAGTCTGTGGCATCCGAGCCTGTGGGTGTAAAAATTTCCCCCCAATCCTGCGATCTTTCTCCTTCCCCCTGAGAAGACGGGAATCCCAAGAAGTCAGTGGCGTCAGAGCTGGTGGGAGTAAAAATGTTCTGCCAGTCCTCTCCTGCCTCTGACGTCGTTGACCTCGGTGAAACCCACACCTCTTCTTCCGTGTCCTCAAATTCCGCTTCCCATCTCCATGGAGAGCTGCTGCCTGCTATCCCTTCCTCCTGCCCCTCCCCCTCTCCCTCCCTTTCCATGTGCCAGGGCTTGGGCCTGTGGGGGAACAGGGCGTGGAACTCTTCCACTAAAAATTCCTCAGGTACTTCTGTGGCCGGTATCCACTCATTGTGGGACGGCGGAGTGTCCTCCCATGCTATCAGGTACTCCAGTCCTCTCACCCCTCTCCTTGAGTCTAAAATCTCAGTTGCCTCATTGAGCTGTCGGGCGTCTCCCGTCTCCCCCCCTCCCTCTGGAGGCTGATCGCTGTCCCTGAACCTGGTACTTTCCCTGTACGGCGACAGCAGCGATCTATGAAACACTGGGTGCACTCTCATGTCCTCCGGCAGTGCTAGCCTGAAGGCTACCGGGTTGACCTGTTGCGTGACCGTGAAGGGGCCCAGCCTCCTGGGTGCTAACTTCTTGCATCGCCCCCTGGTGGGAAGACCTTCCGAGGATAACCAAACCTTGTCCCCCACCCTGATGACCTCTCCCGGTCGCCTGTGGCGATCTGCCCCCTTCTTGTACGCTTCCTTGGCCCTCTCCAAGTGTTCTCTGAGCTGCTGGTGCACCGTCTCCAGGTCCTCTGCCCAATCCTCTGCCTGTGGGCCCTCTTCCTCCTCCTCCCCCTCCCTCTCCGGGAAAGATCTGAGGTCGCGCCCGTAGTTGGCCTTAAAGGGCGACACCCCTGTGGAGACGTGCACCGCATTGTTGTAGGCAAATTCTGCCAGTGGCAGGCGATCCACCCAGTCCGTTTGCCTCTGGCTGACGTAACATCTCAGGTACTGCTGCAGAATGGCGTTGACCCGCTCCGCCTGTCCATTGGTTTGCGGGTGCCTAGCCGTCGACAAGCTGACCTCCACCTGCAGGAGGTTCATGAGCCGCCGCCAGAACCTGGAAACAAATTGGCGGCCACGATCCGAAATAACCCTTAAAGGCAATCCATGCAGTCTGAATACGTGGTCAACAAACAGTTTGGCCGTCTCTTCTGCCGAGACCGCCCTGGCACACGGTATAAAATGGCACATTTTGGACATGAGGTCCACCACCACCAACACTGCGGTCTTGCCCCTGGACGACGGCAGGTCTGTGATGAAGTCCATGGACACTACTTCCCACGGCCTGTGCGGTGTGGCTAAGGGCTCCAGCAAACCAGCTGGTGGCGCTCTGACCACCTTTGCTCGCTGGCAGGTGTCACATCCCCTTACATAATCCCGAACATCCTCCCGCACCCCTGGCCACCAGAAGTGTCTCATGACTAGGTGAGTGGTTTTGTCCCTTCCAAAATGACCCGCCGTTGGGTTGTCGTGCATCTGCTTGAGGGCCTTACCTCTCAGCTGTTTGGTTGGCAGGTACAGGGCTCCCTTGTAAAAAAGCAAACCCCTCCTTTCCTCAAAGTCTTTGGCCTGCTCCCCCCCCCTCTCAGTTCTCTGAAGATGCGGGTGGCAAATTCATCAGCTGCTGTCAGTGCTGTGAGTTCTGCCTCGCTCACCACTGTTGCTCCGCAGGACCATGCTGATGGGGGGAAAATATGCCTGGGTGCCGGTGGCAACTCCTCCTCCATGTACTCTGGCTTGCGGGAGAGGGCATCCGCCCTGACATTCTGCTCTCCCGGGATGTAGTGGATGGAGAAGTTGAAGTTCGAGAAGAACTCTGCCCACCGTATCTGCCGCTGGTTGAGCACCCTGGCAGTTCTCCAGAACTCCAGGTTCTTGTGGTCTGTGCACACCTGGATGGGGTGCTTGGCGCCCACCAGGAAGTGTCGCCAGTGCTGGAACGCAGCGTGGATCGCGAGAAGTTCCCTGTCAAACACTGTGTAGTTGCGTTCCGGCTGGGTCAGCTTCCTGGAGAAGAAGGCACAGGGTCTCCACTCTCTGTTGGCGTCCAGTTGCAACAGAATCGCTCCCAGAGCCTTGTCCGAAGCATCTGTCTCCAGGCGTAGGGGCGCATCCTGCACCACGTGGAACAGGTGCTGGTCTGAAGCGAATACCCTCTTGAGGCTTTCGAACGCTGCTTGCGCCTCTGGTGTCCACCGGAACTTCTGCTTGCCTCTCAGGCAGTCGGTGATAGGAGCCGTGACGCGAGAGAAGTTCTTGATGAACTTCCTGTAGAAGTTCGCGAAGCCTAGTAGGCGTTGGGCATCTTTGCGCGTCCTGGGGCTGTGCCAGTCCAGGATGGCCTGCACCTTGTCCTTGTCCATCGCCAGCCCCTTGTCTGACAGCTTGTAGCCTAGGAAGTCCACTTCTTTGGTGTGAAACTTGCACTTCTCCAGCTTCACATACAGGTGGTTGTCCTTCAGGCGCTGCAACACCTCCCTGACATCCTTCACATGCTGCACTGGGTCATTGGAGTAGATAAGGATGTCATCCAGAAAGACCAAGCAGTTCTTGAAGAGGAGGGACCCCAGGACGTGGTGCATGAAGGCCTGGAAGCATGCTGAGCCCCCTTGCAACCCGAAGGGCATCACCAGATATTCAAAAGAGCCCAGAGGCGTGAACATCGTGGTTTTCCATTCATCACCCTCCCGGATCCTAATCAAGTTGTACGCCCCTCTTAGGTCGAGCTTGGTGAAGATCTTGCCCCTGCGTGCCGCTGTCAGGAGATCATCCACTCTGGGCATGGGGAAAGCCATTGGCTCTGTCACCGAATTCAGCCGTCTAAAATCCACCACCAGACGGCGCTGTTGCGTGTCTTTCTTGTCCACCCAGAAGACCGGGCTGCCCCCTGCTGCCTTGCTTTCTCTGATGAACCCCCGCTTGAGGTTCTTGTCGATGAAAGCGCGCAGATCCTCCAGTTCCTGATCTGACATGGCGTACAGCTTGGCTGGGGGTATAGTTGCCCCTGGCACCAGGTTGATCTGGCAGTCAAAAGGCCTGTGTGGGGGTAGGTGGTCGGACTCCGCTTCGCTGAAGACCTCCTGCAGGTCCCAGTACGGCTTGGGTATTGCCTCACCCCCCTTGACGTGCATGGTGGCCACCGTGGCTATCGGAGGCCCCTCCCCTGGTTGGTGCTGCATGCAATGTTCCAGACAAAAGTCCGATCCAAAAGTGATGCATCTCTGGTGCCAACTTATGGAGGGGTCGTGGCGCGTCAGCCAGCTCATGCCCAAGACGATGGGGGGGTCTGAGATGGTTGTGACGTTGAAAGCCAGTGTCTCTGAGTGCCTTCCCACCGTCATTCTCATGGGGGGGGTTTGATGCGTGATGGCCCCTCCCAGCAGCTCTCTGCCGTCAATGGTGGCCACGTGCAGGGGGAAATCCAGCTGCAGAAGTTGGATCTGGTGCTCTTCCGCAAAGTTTCTCGAGAAGAAGTTGGCTGAGGCACCACTGTCAATTAAGGCGAGGACTGTCAGGGGATAGCCATTTGGGAGCGTGAGCGTGACTTCTAGAACCACTCCTGCTCTGGGAGGGGTGGGCTGGCTGTGCTCCTCTCTGTGCGGGTGGGCGGGCGGGGGCTGTTGTCTGCTGACTGTGCCTGGCCGCTCCCCCTTGTCTCCTGCAGCCAGGCTGTCTCGTTTCCCTGCTGTGGTGCTGCGTCAGCTGGGGAAGGTACAACCGTTCCCGCCTTTCCTTGCCACTCTCTGCGATGAGGGCAGTCTCTGACGCGATGCCTGGGGGAGTTGCAGAGAAAGCAATTCCCGCCTCTTCCCTCCTTGCGTCTTGGCGCCGCCGGGGTTTGAAAAGCCCGCGCGCGCGCTCCTCCGATCTCCATCGGTTCCGGCTCTGGGCTTGGCCTGGGCGGGTGTGGGGGCGGGCCCTGGGGTGGGGTTTGGTGATGTGGTCTGTCCTGGGAGCGTGGGAACCAAGGTTTTGCTGCGCGCGTCGCTTGTTTGTCATTCCATCTGGATTCCTGTCTCACCCCCACCGCTAGCGCCGCTTTGCTTAACTCATCCATAGTTCGCGGTTTGGGACCTCTTGCCAGCTCATCCTTAACGTCTGCGTGCAAACCCATGTAGAAGGCTGATTTCACTGGCTCACTTTGCAGATCCCACCCCAGTTTGTGCACCAGCATGGTGAATCTCGCCCAGTAGTCCCTAACTGTCGATTTTCCTTGTGTTAAGTTATGAAGCTCCTCTTTAGTGGCCTCCATTTCACTGTCACTAGCGTACATTATTTTTAAAGCTTCTAGAAATAATTTTGCGTTCTTCATGCAAGGATTTTTTTGCGCGATGAGCGGTCTTACCCATTCTCGGGCGGCCCCCGTCAAATGCTCTATGATAAAGGAGACTCTGTGCGCGTCATCTGGGAATTCTGCTGCATGCAATTCCAGCGCATAATTTATTTCTGTCTCGAATCCTAGGTACTCCCTAGGGTCGCCGCTAAACTTGGTGACTAGGCTCTGTCCCCTTCTCACTTGGACTAGCTGCGGCTGGGGCACCCCCCCACCTCTAGCGGCTTTCTCCTCTTCCAACTTCTTCTGTAGGTCCAAAACCATCCCCCTTAGCTGTTTCTCAGTCTCCCCTTTTGTCCTCACCTGGTCCACCAGCTTGTTCAGCTCCTCCTGCGCCCCTCGCGCTTCCTCCTGAGCGGCATGCAATTGCTGCTGTGCGTGCGCTGTGAGGTTCTGCAGCTCCTGCTTCGCTGCTTCGGCCTCCAGCCTCCAATGCTCAGCCTCTTGAGCGCTCATCGCTGCACTCCAAAGTAGCCAAAAAAAAGATTCGGGAGTTGCTGTCAGAGGGCCTGGTATGGCTACTCTAGAGTAACGACTCCAGCATGGTCTTTTAAGGTTTTTATTAAGTGCTGATTATTTACAGTGTTCAGAGCAGTAAAAATGCATCCTTAAGGTGAGGTGTCTGAACTCCCGAATGGCGATTGGCGCGTTTTCTTCCAGCACCACAGCTTTGGCAGACCCAACCTCTTCCCCCTACGTTTGCGTCGCAATTCGGGAGTTGGGGGAATTGGCCTCCCCCCTGTGCGTCCTACTTCCTGTCCCACCTGCGGCCTGGGCTCCACAACCTTGCCTGAGCCTCGGACACCATTTCCTGACTCTCCGCTGGAGGCAGAGCTCTCCTTACTCTCTCCCGCGCTTGGGGATGGGCTGGAACTTAAGATGGGAGGGACTTCCCTGTATCCCTCGTCCCTCACATTACCCATTTACTTCCACCCACACAACAAAGTTCCCGCCCCCCCTTCCCTGAAATCGAAGTCTCCAGATGTATCAGCCAGGTTCTTCATACAATCCTTAAAACATTCCGAGATCAGACCATATTATTTCAGACAATACCAGATAATCCAGAACCCCTCAACCCACCCCTAGTCTGTCCCATACCAACTTTTGCCGAACTCTTGCCCCTCTCTTCTGTAATCCCATCACTTTATAACTTTGCACCTTTTCATCATCTTTCTGCCCCCCAACTGTTTGCATCCTCCCCTCTCTCACCGGGGCGCTGATTTTCCCAGCCTCTTTTTTGGGGTGCTTTTTTGCTTTTACCCTCTCCTGTTTCACTTCTCTCACCAGTGAAACAGTGTTTTCTCCTACTTTTCCTCCCTGTTCCACCCCTCCCACCAGTAGAACAGTGTTCTTTTCAGGAAATAAATCCATTGGTTCAGCATATTGTCCTTCAATATTATCTTTCTCCTCTTCTAGGTTTTTTACATGCGTCACTCCAGCACGGTCCTGGTCTTCCAATCTTTTTTCTTCTCCCTTCTCCTGATCTTCTATTTCTATTGGTTCCTGTGTTTTAAAGTCAGAAACAAATGTCTCGACAGTCTCTTCTCTCAGGAAATTTACATCAAGCTTGGAGATACTCACTTGCTTAGTAAGATCCAAAATTGTTGCCAATATTAAGTCCCACTGTGTGACTTCCTGTCCACTCTCTGGAACCTTCTCTCCTAGTCCTTTGTCTAAAACCTCCTCCATCTTTGTGCAGACAGGCAGTGGAGTTGATGTTTTGGTCCAATATAAATGAAAAGTGAACAAACAAGCAAAAAGCCAGGAATCTAGTCCCACTTGGTCAAAATCTCTCTCTTTACTCCTTCTTTTCCTCAGAGTCAATACTGAGCAGCCTCAAGGCAAAACAAGTCCTCTTTCACTGTTTACAGCTCTCAGTCTCTCACATTCAGCCAGACACATTCCTTTGTATTGTGACGTCATTCAACAAACTGGCTGATCTTTCCTTTGACCCGACTCCAGGCTCGCAGGGGCTTTTCTCATACTAGATCTCAGTCTTTTGCAGAGATAAATACACTCTTACTTTTTCCTTTACTCTGCCTCAGGAAAAAGTTCTTTTTACAGCATTTCTGGGTTTTCTAGCTTGCTGCGATCTTTGGTTACTCAATCGGGGGGAGATGACTTCCCTTTTTAATCTCCGCCTCCCACTGCCAAATTCTTGTTCCAAATTGATTAATTTCAACTTACTTCGTCCAGATCGTAACTTTTTCAGGAAGAATCCACCGCCTGCAGGTTGGAGGCTCGGAGCTTCGCTTCTTGGAGGTAACGATGGTATGCCTAAAATGGCTCCCGCGACTGCCACTCGGCTGGCTCTCAGGGGCTCTTGCGGGCTTCCTGGGCAGCTGAGGAGTCGCTTCTGGAGCTCTGCCAGGCAAAATTTGCCCCCTGGACGCTCAACCAGGGGTATTTACGGGGATCCGCGTGCCCCCGCGGATTTCCCCCCCCCTCCGCGATGCCAGAAACCTCGCAGCGCGAGGTTTCTGCGCCTCCATTCCAGCGCGGCAGACCGGAAGTCCTTGACTACTTGCCTTGGCAACTTGCCTTGCCATCTTGCTGCCTTGGCTGCTTGGCTGCTGGCCTTCGCCATTTGCCTTGCCGCCTCGGCTACTTACCTACTTGCCATGGCTACTTGCCTTGCCGCCTTGGCTTCTTGCCTACTTGCCTTAGATACTTGCCTTGACACCTAGGCTACTTGCCTACTTGTTTTGGCTACTTACCTGCTTGCCATGGTTACTTGCCTTGTCGCTGTGGCTACTGGCCTACTTGCCCTGGCTCCTTGCCTATTTGCCTTGGCTACTTGCCTTGCCGCTGTGGCTACTTGCCTACTTGCCTTGCCTACTTGCCTTGACACCTTGGCTAATTGCCTACTTGTTTTGGCTACTTACCTACTTGCCATGCGTACTAGTCCTGCCACCTTTTCTACTTGGCTACTGGCCTTTCCACCTTGGCTACTTTCCTTGCCTTTGTTACTTGCCATGTCGGCATTGCTACTTGCCTACTTTCTTTGGCAAATTGCCTTGCCGTCTTGCCGCCTTGGTTACTGGCCTTGGCAAATTACATTGCCACCTTGACTACTTACCTACTTGCCTTGGCTGCTTGTCTTGACACCTACTTGCCATTGCTACTTGCCTTGCCGCTGTGGCTACTTGCCTACTTGCCTTGCCTGCTAGCCTAATTGCCTTGGCTGCTTGCCTATTTGCCTTGGCTAGTTGCCTATTTGCCTTGACTACTTGCCTTGGCTACCTGCCTTGCTACCAAGGCTATTTGCCTTGGCTACTTTACTTGCCGCCTTGGCTACTTGCTTACTTGCCTGGCTATGTTCCTTGTTGACTTGGCTACTTGCCGTGCTGCCTTGGCAACTTGCTTTTCCGCCTTGGCTAATTCCTATTTGCCTTGGCTACTTGCCTTGTCACCTTGGCTGCTTACCTACTTGCTTTTTACCTACTTACCTTTTTTACCTACTTGCCACCTTGGCTGCTTACCTACTTGCTTACCTACTTACCTACTTGCTTTTGCTACTTGCCTAATTGCCTTGGCCATTTGCCTACTTTCCTTGCCTACTTTCCTTGCCACCTTGGCCACTTTCCTTGCCACCTTGGCTACTTATCTACATGCTTTGCCTACTTGCCTTGCCTCCTTGGCTACTTGCCTACTTGCTGTGGCTACTTGCCTTGCCGACTGGGCTACTGGCCTGTTTGTCTTTCTTACTTCTCATGTCGGCTTTGCTACTTGACTACTGTACTTGCCTTGGCAACTTGCCTTGCCATCTTGCTGCCTTGGCTGCTTGGCTGCTGGCCTTGGCCATTTGCCTTGCCGCCTCGGCTACTTACCTACTTGCCATGGCTCCTTGCCTTGCCGCTGTGGCTACTTGCCTACTTGCCTTGCCTACTTGCCTTGACACCTTGGCTAATTGCCTACTTGTTTTGGCCACTTACCTACTTACCATGGGTACTAGTCCTGCTGCCTTGCTGACTTAGTTACTTGCCTTGCTGCCGTGGCTACTTGCCTACTTGCCTTGGCTACTTTTCTTGACACCTTGGCTACTTGCCTATGTGTTTTGGCTACTTGCCTTTCGGCTTTTTTCTACTTGCCTATTTGTCTTGGCTACTTGCCTACTTGCCGTGACTACTTTCCTTGCCGCCTTGCCTACTTGTCTAGCCCCCTTGTCTACTTGCCTACTTGCTTTGGCTATTTGCCTTACCGCCTTGGTTACTTCGTTACTTGCCTTGCGTCTTGGCTACTTGCCTACTTGCTTTGGCTATTTTCCTTGCCGCCTTGGCTAATTTCCTACTTGCCTTAGCAACCTGCCCTGCCGCCTTGCCTACTTGTCAACAGTACTTGCCTTGGCAAGTAGCCCTGGCTACTTGCCTACTTGCCTTGACTAATTGCCTTGCTGTTTGGCTACTTGCCCATTTTCCTTAGTTACTTGCCACGTCTGCTTTGCTACATGCCCTGGTAACTTGCCTTGCCACCTTACCACCTTGGCTCACTTGCCTTGACTATTTGCCTTGTCGACATGACTACTTGACTTGCCACCTTGGCCACTTACCTTGCCCCCTTGGGTAGCTTCCTACTTGCCTTGGCTACTTATCTACTTGCCTTGCCTACTTGCCTTACCGCCTTTTCTACTTGCCTACTTTACTTGGCTAAATGCCTTGCCGCCTTGGCTACTTCCCATGTTGGCTTGGCAACTTGCCTTCTAACCTTGGCTACTTGCCTTGCCCCCTTGGCTACTTGCCTTGCCCCCTTGGCTACTTGCCTACTTCCTTACTTGCCTTGGCTATGTTCCTTGTTGACTTGGCTACTTGCCGTGCTGCCTTGGCAACTTGCTTTTCCGCCTTGGCTAATTCCTACTTGTGTGGCTACTTTCCTTGGCTACTTTCCTTTCCGCCTTGGGTACTTTCCTACTTCCTTTGGCTACTTGTCTTGCCACCTTGGCTACTTGCCTAATTGCCTTGGCCATTTGCCTACTTTCCTTGCCTACTTTCCTTGCCACCTTGGCCACTTTCCTTGCCACCTTGGCTACTTATCTACATGCTTTGCCTACTTGCCTTGCCTCCTTGGCTACTTGCCTGTTTGCCTTTCTTACTTCTCATGTCGGTTTTGCTACTTGACCACTTGCCTTGGCAACTTGCCTTGGCGTCTTGCTGCCTTGGCTGCTTGGCTTCTGGTCTTGGCCATTTGCCTTGCCGCCTCGGCTTCTTGCCTACTTGCCTTGACACCTAGGCTACTTGCCTACTTGCCTTGGCTCCTTGCCTATTTGCCTTGGCTACTTGCCTTGCCGCTGTGGCTACTTGCCTACTTGCCTTGCCTACTTGCCTTGCCTACTTGCCTTGACACCTTGGCTAATTGCCTACTTGTTTTGGCTACTTACCTTCTTGCCATGGCTATTTCGCCACTTGCCTTGCTGCTATGGCTACTTGCCTACTTGCCTTGGCTACTTTTCTTGACACCTTATCTACTTGCCTATGTGTTTTGGCTATTTGCTACTTGCCTACTTGCCGTGGCTACTTTCCTTGCTGCCTTGCCTACTTGCCTAGCCCCCTTGCCTACTTGCGAACTTGCTTTGGCTACTTGCCTTACCACCTTGGTTACTTGCCTACTTGCCTTGGCTACATGCCTTGCCACCTTGGGTACTTGCCATGTCTGCTTGGCTACTCGCCTTGGCTACTTGTCTTGCTGTCTTGGCAAGGGGCTACTTTCCTTGCCGCCTTGGCTAATTTCCTTGCCTATCTGCCTTGCCGTCTTGCCTACTTGTCTACAGTACTTGCCTTGGCTACTTGCCTTGCAACCCTGACTACTTTCCTACTTCCCTTGGCTATTTGCCTTGCTGCCTTGGCTACTAGCGTATTTGCCTTGGCTACTTGCCTTGGCTACTTGCCATGCTACCTTGGCGATTTGCCTATTTGCCTTGGCTACTTTCCTTGCCGCCTTGGCTACTTGCTTACTTGCCTTGGTCATGTTCCTTGTTGACTTGGCTACTTGCCGTGGTGCCTTGGCAACTTGCTTTTCCGCCTTGGCTAATTCCTCCTTGCCTTGCTGGCTTGGCTGCTTGCCTAATTGCCTTGGGTACTTGCCTTGCTGCATTGCCTTGGGTACATGCCTTGGCTACTTGTCTAGCCACCTTGTCTACTTGCCTGCTTGCCTGCTTGCCTTGCCGCCTTGCCTACTTTGCCTTGGCTACTTGCCTTGCTGCCTTGCCTTGGCCTCTTGCCTATTTGCCTTGGCTACTTGCCTAATTGTTTTGGCTACTTTTCTTGCCATCTTATCTCCTTACCTACTTTTCTTGCCACCTTTGATACTTGCCTACTTTCCTTGGCTACTTGCCTTCTCGCCTTGGCTATTTGCCTTGCTGCCTTGGCTACTTGCCTACTTCCTTGCTAAGCTATTATGCTAAGCTATTATGCCAAGAAATTGTCTCTTCAACGATATGTAAGTACATAACTATGACCTTTTGCATAAAATTTGATTCTTTGTAGATAGTGGGAGATTGTATATGTATTGACTTTGTATACCTAGAAGTGTATTATGTTGATTCTAATAAGATTCCGTTTGGATAATTATCAGTTAGCACTAGTAGACGCATCAATGGCTCAAGACTACTGAAGTAGCCCAGAAAACTGTGCTATCCGCCAACTCCAACAAATTGGCCCCAGCAGGAGCCAAACAGCAGCCTCTCAACTGGATGGACTGCTAGGGGGAAATGGAGATAGAACGCTGGCCCCATTCATCAGCACCTCACAGCTACTGGGAACAATGTTGAACTTACTTTTTTCTTGAATTTTCTTGAAATTATTTTAAAAGACCAAAAAACAAAAAACTGAGTCAAGAATTTGTAAGAACCTAGTAAAATCTGATATTGCAAGTTCACTTTATTTTAGGTAGTTTGTAAGTTTTCATGACACTTTGTAAGTAACTCCTTACAGTGTGGGTGGGTGGGGGGCAAGAAATTTTCAGCACCGGGTACCAACTGACCTTCCTACGCCACTGGGTCTGGGAAGGGAGCATGGGTAAGGCAAATAACAGGCATGACTAAGCCGCTTCTGGCAAAACCAGCGCACAGAAACGCTGTTTACCTTCCCACCAGAGTGGTACCTATTTATCTACTTGCGCTTTGACGTGCTTTCGAACTGCTAGTTTGGCATACAATCATAGAATCATAGAGAGAATAATAAGAATCCAAACCGTTCCTGTTTGCACCATTTGCGAAGCCAGTTGTTCACTTCCCCTATTTTCCCCTCTCTCCCAGGGCCATGTCGTTCAACTGGGAGGACAGATGAGATGACAATTTGTGCATTTAATTGCTTCAACTTCCTGCCCAGAGCCTCATAATCACTTTTGATCTTCTGGATGCCTCCTAATAGGCTTGGTCGGGATTCTTCCATGTGGTGTCCCTTCCAAGGTCACCTGCATATTCCCGGAGGACTGACTTTGCTGCTCGTCTTCATATTCCTGATCAACTGTGATGAGGGAGAGATCTTCAAATGGAGTCTGTTCCTCGTCTTCCATTTTTCAAAGTTAACATATCTCAGTCAAAGTGGTTCATATTAACATAATTGGTTTTGTTTACTTTAAACATTAGAGTTTTTCTCTCCTGCAGAGAAGCAGTCATGCCAGAAGTCCATGATGTGACTTAAGTGATCATTTCAAACCCAGGAACCACAACAGTATTCCATCTGATTGGCAGCACATTCTGTCTATCTCTTTGAGTCTCTGCTCTTAACATTAGTCAGACAGAACATAAAGTGGCATCTGCTCCCAGATAGTGTGAATAATTTCAAGAGGCCATTTGCAGACAGATCTAGATTAAATACTGCAGTTTAACTGATCTTGATTTGAGGATTATGAAAAGAGATGAAAGGCCTCCTCTAATGAGAACAACCAGTGCATCATCCCACAGAGTACTCAGATAAATAGTGAAATGGTGAAGTATGCTGATAAGGGAATATGACAGCACCAGCTTGTTATTTTTAAATAGATGAAGTCAGCTGACATTACTGAAGTGGGGAGAGCGAGAGCGAGCCGAAAATTATTACCTCAAAAAGCACAAGGATGATACCCGCTCCCCTTCAGAAAGTCTACTGAAAAGGCATCTCGAAAAACTAGTCTTCCAAATATCATAACTTGAGAGCTTACCATAGTCTTACTAACCTATGTGCTGTTTCTTTTTAAAACAAAACAAAACAATTTTGCTCCTGATCATTTCAAAGGCTGCTAAGGCCTTTTGCTCAAGAACCACTTGTTCTTGAAATCTCTCTCCCTCCCCCTCCCCTCCCCCTCCCTCTCTCTCTGTGTGTGTTCTAAGGATGGGTGGATCCGTCTGTTTTGGTTTCTCTCTTTTTGTCATTTTCCCAAGCTTGGGTTCAGTTCTCCACATTTCCATATTACTTTGCCATTAAAAACAGCTCTCGTGATAATTTTAGTACAAATTTCTGGGTGAGCTCCCGTTGCTCGGTCCCTGCTCCTGCCAACCTAGCAATTCGAAAGCACATCAAAGTGCAAGTAGATAAATAGGTACCACTACAGCGGGAAGGTAAACGGCATTTCTGTGTGCTGCTCTGGTTCGCCAGAAGCAGCTTTGTCATGCTGGCCACATGACCTGGAAGCTGTACGCCGGCTCCCTCGGCCAATAACACGAGATGAGCGCTGCAACCCCAGAGTCGCTCACGACTGGACCTAATGGACACACCTTACCTTGGCATATGAATTTTTGTGCCCATTCCTTGGCTGGAAAGCTGCAATTCAGAGAAAGATGAATTTTGAAGGATGGCTGTGTTTCAGTTTTGGTATTGTTTCAGCAAGTGCAAATTTGGTAGGTTTGCCTTTAAATGTGAACTAACTGAATTTCTCTCCTAATTCCTAGTGTATTCCTAATCTTAAAGGTAAAGGGTAAAGGGACCCCTCAGCATTAGGTCCAGTTGTGACCGACTCTGGGGTTGCGGCGCTCATCTCGTATTATTGGCCGAGGGAGCCGGCGTACAGCTTCCAGGTCATGTGGCCAGCATGACAAAGCCGCTTCTGGCAAACCAGAGCAGCACATGGAAACGCTGTTTACCTTCCCGCTGGCCACCAAGATCATGGCCTCCTGGCAAATAGAAGGGGAAGAAATGGAGGCAGTGAGAGATTTTACTTTCTTGGGCTCCTTGATCACTGCAGATGGTGACAGCAGTCACAAAATTAAAAGACGCCTGCTTCTTGGGAGAAAAGCAATGACAAACCTAGACAGCATCTTAAAAAGCAGAGACATCACCTTGCCGACAAAGGTCCGTATAGTTAAAGCTATGGTTTTCCCAGTAGTGATGTATGGAAGTGAGAGCTGGACCATAAAGAAGGCTGATCGCCAAAGAATTGTTGCTTTTGAATTATGGTGCTGGAGGAGACTCTTGAGAGTCCCATGGACTGCAAGAAGATCAAACCTATCCATTCTGAAGGAAATCAGCCCTGAGTGCTCACTGGAAGGACAGATCCTGAAGCTGAGGCTCCAATACTTTGGCCCACCTCATGAGAAGAGAAGACTCCCTGGAAAAGACCCTGATGTTGGGAAAGATGGAGGGCACAAGGAGAAGGGGATGACAGAGGACGAGATGGTTGGACAGTGTTCTCGAAGCTACCAACATGAGTTTGACCAAACTGCAGGAGGCAGTGGAAGACAGGAGTGCCTGGCGTGCTCTGGTCCATGGGGTCACGAAGAGTCGGACACGACTAAACGACAAAACGACGACGAATCTCTCCCTATAGAGTTGGCAATGGAAAAAACTAATTTATGCATTTCTAGACACACCTTATGGGATGCGGTTGGCGCTGTGGATTAAACTACAGAGCTTGCCGATAAGAAGGTCAGTGGTTAGAGCATGCAATTAGAGACCACTGTCAGTAAGTGGGATGAATTAATCAACGATTCCAATAGGGGCTGTTTTGGCAAAGAGGATTTGCTTCTTTTATTTCTCTAACTACTGAGTGAAATAAATTAAAAAATTAAAAAATTGTTCGGTAGCACCTGAGAGACCAACTAAGTTTGTTCTGGGTATACCTGAAGAAGGGGCTGGTGACTTCTGTTTCAGTGTATCATGAAAGCTTATACCTAAAACTACTCAGTTGGTCTCTAAGGTGCTGCTACATTATAATTTTTAAATTCTTTTGGAAGGATTCTTTTAAAGACTTTCTTAGATGATATAACTTTTTTGAAGACTTAATTCTTTTAAGGGAATTTTTAGGTTTCTAAGAAGAGTCTTTTAAATGATCTTTTTAAAAGAATTGTTTTAATTTATTTTGACTGTAAATGAGAAGCATGCTTTTTCTCTAGTTCCAGGGTAGAGAAATGGTACCACAGGGTATCAGATGCCTGAGAAGAACCATGGTTTGGCTCATCTGGACATACGTTGAGAATTTTTTAAAAATCTGCTTGCTCATATTAAAAAGAAAAGACAGAAAAGAATCACAAACACCTGTGAGGGGGCTAGGCCACTGAAAGTAATGGACCTGAGCGAGCTGTGTCCACTGATTTCAGAAGAGCTACTTGAAGTAGGACTAACAGGAAATGCAACTCATGATGCAATTTACCATGGATTGGGCAGCCTACAGTCCAAAGGCAGGTGCCATAAAAAGCTGAGGCTCTAGACTTGAGAGACGTGTGGCAATGAAGACACTTCAACTTCTGTCATTCTGCCTGCTCCTGGTAGCAAACGAGACAAGGAAGTTTGAGGATTGTGAATTGTTTTACAAGCTGAGAGATCTTGGGCTGGATGGCTTTCGCGGTGTTGACGTAAAACAATGTGAGTCTTGTTTGTTGGTTGTACAATCCACTGTTAGGATAAATTTACATCCAATTTGTTGTGTAGCAATTTATATGGATTTCTTGTTTACAGTATTATTGTTATTACCTTTGACCATTTTAAAATAATGTGCCATATCTGGAAAATGAAAACTGACAGAGCAGGCAAGATTGAAAATAGAGTCTTGTGGCACCTTAAAGGCTGACACATTTATGATATAATAAATTTTCATGAACTTCATCAGTTGCAAGATTAAAGGTAGCACTGGATAATTCAGAATGTTTTAGGAAAATGTTAAAAGCTGCTAGAAACATTGCTATTTTAAGAATGCTGAAATAGAAACAACAGCATTTCAAAACTCAGAATGTCAAAACAGAGAAAGGGTATGTCAATGTTTTGAAAGTATTTAAACAGCAGGATTTTTGGAGAAGTTTAAAAAAATGCTTTTCTGTTTCTGTGTTTGGGAACTGATTTTAGAAAAGAAAGGACATTCTGAGTCCCTGGTTTCTATACTTTGCTTCCCTACCAGATGTCTGTATGGCTGGATTCCCAGCTAATTACAACACTGAATACTACGAGACAGAAGAGGGTGTCCCTCACTACGGGCTCTTCCATCTGAGCGGCCAGGAGTGGTGCTTTAATGAGAGGCAGCCCTCACAGAACAAATGCAACATTTCCTGTGATTGTGAGTGACCCTTTTTCCCCTGCTTGTGTATGTACTTTATGTCTCAAGATGTTGCTTATTTCTAAAAAGAGACAGGCCATGAATATTTCCCCGAATTTTGCAATGCAGTACTCCAGCCAATAAACATATGCAAAAGTGCATCTATTAGGGAAAAGCATGCATAAACAGGCATTCATGATGAGCCATGCTAAAGCTTGGTCTGCGGAAAGTCTTGAAAGCTGGATAAAGAGAGCTGGATGGCTGCTTTGAGATTTTTCTTAAAAATATAAAGCAGTATAGGAAAACAAACAGACAGACAAAAACAGCTAGCGCTGGACGGCTACATTGGCCTCTGGGACCCAGGTTCCACACTTCCTACTCTAAAGCTTATACTCCAAGACAGCTTGGAAGTCCGGAGACTATGAACATTAACCAACATTTGCATGATTCACCAGACTGATTAAATCCCCACTTGATAAGCTGAGCAGGTTTTGAAGTTGAAGATAACCTGAGCAGTTTGGGAGGTGAGAAAAGAACCTAAGCAGATTTCGACTTCCTCAGATCCTGGATGATGACCTGCCTCTGCAAGATCTTTAGCAGAAGGGCAGGATGCAGGTTGGAGCATGAACTGTGAAACCATTGGTTATTATGTAATGAGACTTTATAGACTATTATTTCATACATACATACATATATGTTGCAGACCTAGGCCAGAGGGACCTTCTGTTTCCGTGCCCTGTTCCAAAAATAAAAGCATCCATCCATCCCAAAAGGAATATTTTTTTAAATTTTACCAGTCTGCACAAAATTTGCATATGGTAGTTTATTTGTATATATGTAAATTTAGATATAATTGTTATGAAATTACTCGTATAATTACAAGAAATCAAATTTACTTTAATTAATGTACATTTAATTTAAATTACTAGAATTTAAATAGAAAAACATATCGCCACAGTGTGGAATACACCAGGTGACTCATGTGCTCAGCAGACACCAGGTCTTGATGGGCAACTTCAAGACCCCTTCAGTTCTTCCTTCTTAGGGTTGTTTATCTTTAAACTGGACTTATACCAGGCAAGACTTTGAGTAGAGGGGGAGGATCATGGCCACGCAAACTGTGATCATTATGCAAGTTTCCTATCTGGTTTACCCGCATAACAGAATATAAGGTAGCCTGAAGTGGTAGAACTGATTAGAGACCTTCAAGGCCCATGGTGCTCTCCCTCTTTTTATGGCCCCTTATGTTAAACGCGGGTGGTGCTGTGGTCTAAACCGCAGAGCCTAGGCCTTGCCGATCAGAAGGTCGGCAGTTCGAATCCCCGCAACAGGGTGAGCTCCCGTTGCTCGGTCCCAGCTCCTGCCAACCTAGCAATTCGAAAGCACATCAAAGTGCAAGTAGATAAATAAGTACCGCTCTGGCGGGAAGTGTTGTGACATGGGGTTTGTGATTTCAGCTCTCTTGACATAACATGCTGGAGACAGTTCTCTAGTAACAGCTCTTTATTAAAGTGAACAAGACTGACTGTGAGGGCAGGAAGGCTACATTTATAGGGACAGGGAACTAGCTAGAAAGGGATACATTTTGGAGGGAACAATATCAGGCAATCACAGTGCTGCCTTTTGGTGGAAACCAATAAGACAGAGGATCCAAATACAGCAGCTTAAATGAACCAATAGTAGCTGTACCCTCTGGAACCAAAAGGCAGTTACTTTATCCTAATGCAAATACAGACAATAATAATACAGATATAAAATCCTTTGACTCAATACACAACACCCCTCCCCCCCTAGTGAGCACAGCAGACGTAATCCCTCAGGTACTGTGGGGTCCTACGACTTCTACTTGATCTCCTGACAACAGGTGTTGCAGGTTCTGGATTGGGTGTTACCTGTGGTGGAGGGGCTGCTATAGGGGTTTCGTCAGGAACAGATGGAGTCTCAGACATCTCAGGGTCCCCTACCTGTACCTCGTCATCCTGAGGACTAGCAGACCCTGGTTCATTTGCTAAAGCCCCTGGTGACTGCACCTCTGGGCCATCTTCACTCTGGTCTCTCAGCTGTGCGTCATTAGCCAGGGATGAATTATCTGACTCCTCCCTGCTGAGCGCCCGGCGCCTCAGCTGATCTATATGTCTCTTCCAAACTTGCCCATTTTCCAAGGTCACATAATAGGACACAGGTCCACTAGCCCGGGTGATCACACCGGCCACCCACCGCGGACCTCGTGAATAGTTCCTCACCCAGACCAGATCTTCAGGGGCGAGATACCTTCCTTGCTCCCCAATCCTTCAAGAATGAGCACAAATGCAAGGTCTCCCGCCTCCCTCAATCTCTTGCTGAGCTCAGCCTTCCTCAATAGGAGCAGAGCCATAAGGATGGCTGAGCAATGTTCTCCGGCTTGCTAGGAAAACATCTGGGATTCTGGAGAGACATTTCGCAGAACGTTTCACTGCCACAAGCTCTGAGCCAGTGGAGGGAGCCGGCAAACAGCCAGAAATTTTGCAGAAGGAAAACAAAGTCTAGCCCTTAAGGCAAAACAAAATGTACGCAGGGTGGGTTTGGCCTGTTCGTCATAGAATCATAGAGTTGGAAGAGACCCCAAAGGCCATCCAGTTCAACCCCCTGCCAAGCAGGAAACATCATCAAACCATTCTTGACATATGCCTGTCAAGCCTCTGCTTAAAGACCTCCAAAGAAGGAGACTCCACCACACTCCTTGGCAGCAAATTCCACTGCCGAACAGCTCTTACTGTCAGGAAGTTCTTCCTAATGTTTAGGTGGAATCTTCTTTCTTGTAGTTTGAATCCATTGCTCCGTGTCCGCTTCTCTGGAGCAGCAGAAAACAACCTTTCTCCCTCCTCTATATGACATTCTTTTATATATTTGAACATGGCTATCATATCACCCCTTAACCTTCTCTTCTCCAGGCTAAACATACCCAGCTCCCTAAGCCGTTCCTCATAAGGCATCATTTCCAGGCCTTTGACCATTTTGGTTGCCCTCTGAACACGTTCCAGCTTGTCAGTATCCTCCTTGAACTGTGGTGCCCAGAACTGGACACAGTACTCCAGGTGAGGTCTGACCAGAGCAGAATACAGTGGTACTATTACTTCCCTTGATCTAGATGCTATACTCCTATTGATGCAGCCCAGAATTGCATTGGCTTTTTTAGCTGCTGAATCACACTGTTGACTCATGTCAAGTTTGTCGTCTACCAGGACTCCTAGATCCTTTTCACATGTACTGCTCTCAAGCCAGGTGTCACCCATCCTGTATTTGTGCCTTTCATTTTTTTTGTCCAAGTGTAGTACCTTACATTTCTCCATGTTAAAATTCATCTTGTTTGCTTTGGCCCAGTTGTCTAATCTGTTAAGGTCTTTTTGAAGTGTGATCCTGTCCTCTGGGGTATTAGCCACCCCTCCCAATTTGGTGTCATCTGCAAACTTGCTCAGGATGCCCTCAAGCCCATCATCCAAGTCATTGATAAAGATGTTGAATAAGACTGGGCCCAAGACAGAACCCTGTGGCACCCCACCAGTCACTTCTCTCCAGGATGAAGAGGAGCCATTGATGAGCACCCTTTGGGTTCGGTCAGTAAGCCAGTTACAAATCCACTGAATGGTAGCATTGTCTAGCCCACATTTTACCAGCTTCTTTACAAGAATATCATGGGGCACCTTGTCAAAGGCCTTGCTGAAATCAAGATAGGCTACATCCACAGCGTTCCCTTCATCTACCAGGCTTGTAATTCTGTCAAAAAATGAGATCAGATTAGTCTGACATGACTTATTTTTCAGAAACTCAAGCAGCAACACCAGGATTCCTAGGAGGGGGGTGGCTTCTGAAGAGAGGTGCAAACTTATATGTGCTTGGGTTGCAGGCCAACCCCTCCACCCTCCGCATTAGATAGGGAGAGAAAAGGACCGGCACTGGGTTCTTTCAGTGCCCAGACATGTGCAGAGCTGGAACCGGAAGTCGCTTCTGCGCATGTCCAGACATGCATAGAAACGACTTCCGGTGCCACACCGCTGGGTGAGTCTGTGATCCCTTATTTTTCAATGCTGAACTTGGCAGCTATGCCCTTGCATGGATAGGATCTCCCTCCCCCGCTGCCTCCGTCTCCCTTGCATGGATAGGATGCAGTCAGGCTTGCTCAAACAACGGAGGGGGGCAGGAAGTTAATAGTTAGCCCACATGGCTTGCTTCATGCCGATCTACACAATTATTATTTATTATTATTTATTATTTATACCCCGCCCATCTGGCTGGGTTTTCCCCACCACTCTGGGCGACTTCCAACAAAGATTAAAATACATTAAAATATCACATATTAAAAACTTCCCTAAACACTGCCTTTAGGTGTTTTCTAAATGCCAGGTAGTTGTTTATCTCCTTGACCTCTGATGGGACCAGAGGAGTCCCCCACACCCGCCCGCCCCTGTTCCCCAAAACCAGTACTTCTGTCTTGTCAGGATTCAACCTCAATCTGTTAGCCGCCAGCCATCCTCCAACCACCTCCAGGCACTCACACAGGAGCTTCACCACCTTCTGATTTAAAAGAGAGATAGAGTTGGGTGTCATCCGCATACTGATGAATACCCAGCCCAAACCCCCTGATTATCTCTCCCAGCGGCTTCATATAGATGTTAAAAAGCATGGGGGAGAGGACGGAACCTTGAGGCACCCCACAAGTGAGAGCCCAGGGGTCTGAGCACTCATCCCCCACCACCACTTTCTGAACACGGCCCAGGAGCGGAACCACTGTATGACAGTCCCCCCCAGCTCCCAACCCCTCTAGATGGTCCAGAAGGATGTTATGGTCAATTGACCATATCAAAGGCCGCTGAGAACTAGGAAACAGCTCTCACCTTTGTCCCTAGCCTGCCGGAGATCATCAACCAGCGCGACCAAGGCAGTTTCAGTCCCATGATGAGGCCTGAATCCCGATTGGAAGGGATCCAAGTGGTCCGCATCCTCCAGGCGTGCTTGGAGTTGTTCAGCTCAATCACCTTGCCCAAGAATGGTTGTTTTGAGACTGGGCAATAATTGGCCACATTTGCTGGGTCTAAAGATGTTTTTTTAAGAAGCGGTTTAATGCGGGTCTGGGAATACTCCCTCATAGGGGGAAGCATTTACCACCCCGCGGAGCCCATCGCCCAGCCCTTCCCGGCTCACTTTTATTAGCCAGGATGGGCAAGGGTCAAGGAGACAGGTGGTCTGTTTCACTTGTCCAAGTAGCCTGTCCACATCCTCGGAGGTCACAGATTGAAATTGATCCCATGAAACGTGACTAGACAGGGCTCCAGCACTCTCCCGTCCCAGCCCTGCTCCCACGGTGGAGTCTACCTCCCTCCGAATCTGAGCGACTTTATCTGCAAAAAACTTTGCAAAAGCATTGCAGGAGATCATGTGGCCCGTACTGGGCCCGGATGGAGCAGGTGGTTCCGCTAAATTGCGAACCACCTGGAAGAGTCTCCTCCTGCTGTTTTCTGCAGATGCAATGGAAACGGTGAAGAAGGTCCTCTTTGCCGTCGCCATTGCCACTTGGTAGGCTCGAAGTTGAGCTCTAGCCCGTGTCCGGTCTGATTCAGAATGAGTTTTCCACCACCGGCGCTCTAGCCATCTCAGCGACTGTTTCATTGCCCTCAGCTCCGGGGAAAACCATGGGGCTGTCCGGGCTCCATGCAATCAGAGAGGGCGCTTCGGAGCCAAACAGTCAATAGCCCTAGTTAACTCCACATTCCAGCGGGCCACCAGGGAATCAGCTGAAAGGCCATCGACATGGGATAAAACATCCCCTACCACTCTCTGGAAGCCAAATGGATCCATTAAGTAGCGGGGGCGGAGCATCCGAATCGGTCCCACCTCCCTGCAGAGGGGAAGGGTCGCGGAGAAGTCCAGTTGCACCAGAAAGTGATCTGACCATGGCACTTCTTTTATTTCGCTTTTATTTAAAGTCAGATCACCAACATCCATAGAGGTAAACACCAGTGACCCTCAGTGATTTTTTTCAGACCTGCCTTCTCACCTGTAGGGTTTTAAAGCTTTGCTAATATTATTGCATTTATTGCTTTTGCTGACAGACACTCAAAGGAGCCTGGTGATGGCTGATTAATAGTTCCAGGATGCTGTGTGCTTGACCACACTTCCACCCCCAAAGCAGTTGTGTATTTAAAAGAAGATGAGAAAAATCAGCAAAGCAATTCTGTGGCTAACTGACCAATTCCTTTAAATAGGATCTATTAATGAAGTTCACACTTTTGACAACCAGTCTGATGCTTTTGCAGAAAAATATTCCTAGACACAATACTTTTATTTTTTATTTTTTAAACCCTTTCGTTCTCCCATCTCGAGGCTAAAGTACAGCAAACTGTACATTCCCACCCCTCTCCCCAAGGCTGGTGACAAAATTTATAAAACCATGCTTTTGTGCAGAGTTTTCATTGTGTGTTGGCATTTGTTTTATGTTATTTTCAATGACCAAGTATTTATACAGATTCTCAGAGTGGCCTTCAAGTAATTCAAATTGTGCACAAAAAGTGTGTGTATGTGTGTGTGTGTGCACGCTTTCAGTGATACAGAGCAGGGGCATAGCAGGGGGGGCGATGGGGGGTTCCTCTCTGTGTAAAGTCTTCAAGCTGTGCCTGCATGCGCCTGACAAATCTGCCCCATTGTCAAAATTTATCTTTCCCCCTACTTCCAGTCGCCATTGTTGTTGAGATTCCTGCATTGCCTCAGGGGTTTGGCTTCCAACTCTACAATTCTCTGGTGCAGGTTTGTGCAGATTTTAAGGTACAAGTTGGATGCAAGGGGTGCATAGGATTGCAGCCCGTCTTATGCATCGCCGGCTCGGGAAGAAGTCCCACTGATCATGATGAGACTCACAGGCGAGTAGATTGCTGCTGTGCAGTCCTGTTTTTTAAATAAGTGTTTTCCTTTTCAGATAATACAGAGCATGGTGAAATCACAATAAATAAAACCTCCCCTTCAAGCACTACCACAGGTTCCACATATTATCTGTACTGCATTGTTTACTGTGAGAGCACTTGCACTTTGGAATTCTCCACCTATTGCGACAAAGCATGTGCCTTTCCTAGACTCATTCCGGGCACCTGCTAAAAGCATTCTTCTTTAGGCAAGCATACCTAGATGTTGAAGTTGAAGTAATTTTAATCTTAATATTTTAGCTTTTGTATGTTTTAAAGTAGGATTGTTAATTTTTATTTTATTTTACTGCTTTGGTGTTTTTTGTTTTGGTAAACAACTTTGCAGGTTTTTAAAAATAAATTTTATTAAATAAGAAAACAATAAATATAAAATAATACAAGCCAAAACACAAGCCAAGCTGTAGATTTAAGTATCTGTCCACAGTCTCTCAGAATCCACATTCCTTTGTAAGAAAATATGTAATAAAGTCAAACCATTTTTGCAGGCAAAAATAAAATAAAATTTTTAAAAAATCAGTGTGGGTGGGTGGGGGGTTTGACAAGAAGTTTCCCGCACTGGGTACCAACTGACCTTCCTACGCCACTGCCCTCAAATAGAGAACATCAAGTAAGAGAAATGTCCTCTAGAACGGGTAGGCAACCTAAGGCCCGCGGCAATCAGCGTGTTTTTACATGAGTAGAATGAGTCCTTTTATTTAAAATGCATCTCGGGGTTATTTGTGGGGCATAGGAATTCATTCATCCCCCACCCCCCAATATAGTCTGCCCCCCCCCATGTTCTGAGGGATGGTGAACCAGCCCATGGCTGAAAAATGTTGCTCTAGAAGGTAAGACATGTGGCCACCCTATGCTTGTTGACATGCAGGGTGGTTTCTTACTGCATATTAATCCATTTGTCATTCTTATGATATTTGTTCATACCTTGCAAGTGTCCCAGGACATCCCATTTTTTTTGCGCAAGAGAATGACGGCCATTTTTAGTGCTGCAATATCATCCTGAAAAAAGTGCTTTTTGGGGGCCACAATCTCTTGCAGCACCATGACACACACGTTTTGCATGCCAGGAGAGCACAGCACTGGAAAAAGTGAGTCTTTTGGGTTCTGTGTTCATGTAACTCGTGTGGGAGCACAGCCAGGAAGAAACGCATCCTGGTTTTGGGGCTCAACATGTTGGAGGCTATGTTCATTGTTATTATGAAGCATCATGCCTTATCACATCAACCAGTTCCTCAACAGGAGGAAACAAAGCCTACCAAGAGCTTTCTCTGAATCAATGCATGTCTATGACCCCATGTCTCTGACCCCTATCACCAGATACAATTCTTGTGTCTTTGAGGCCTCAGCTGGGATCTACATCTGGGCTCAGGTTTGTTCTTGGTTAACTTGTCTTCATTATTCTCCTCTACAGATCTCCTCGATGATGACATTGCAGATGATGTAATGTGCCTCAAGAAAGTTATCACTGAGAAAGGGCTGGAGTATTGGTGAGTGACGTCAGCTTTCCTGCTTTTCAGAATGAGCAGCAGGGGAAAATAGTAATCAAGTCAAAGCAGAAAACAAAAAATTGTATTTAGAAGCCCTTTATTAAGGGATGAAAGCAAGAAACAAAAATCATTCTTTTTGTAGTAAGTAAATATGGTTTAAGAGATATGTGCAAGGTCTTTCATGATAAAGTAAATCTGCAATCTTGTGACTTCAAAATCCTCATATGCTTAAGGAAGGTACACCAACACACCCATAGAATTTGATTTGGGTCATTCTGTTATGAAAAGTGTTGAGGAAATATGATACAGGATGAATATTAAGGGCATTTCCATACAGGGGGTTTATTTTGGGGTTTATTTTGGAACAGGTGCAAGATGAGGGTGTTTATTGCCCTGCCTCAGGCCCAAAAGACACAGGCAAAGGGAGTGTCAGTGAGGGAAAGTCAGCTGAAGTCCAGGGTGTTTCCCCCTGTGTTTCCTCCTTCTTTTGTGTCAGATCCTGATAACCCAAGCCTTATCCCACTGTGAGGCTTAGGACAATTATTTTGCTAAGTATTAAATAAACATGGATACTCATTTATTTGCTATTAAATCTCTTGCACCTGCCTTCTTTCCCTTGGGGGGGTTACAAGTGTACGCAGGGTTTTATTTCTGAGTGCAAAATATAAATTTCCCTCAGTGGGTTTTGTCACACTATCCAGTCAGTAGGTTCAAGCTTTGGGGAGATAATAATAATTTGAGGTTATTATTTCATTCCGCTAAATTCACCTTTCATATCACCAGGCACTCACAAATCACCCCCAATGTGTTTTGTTCTGCTAGGCTAAGCCTGGACCTGCCCTGATTTATGGTTCTACATCAGGGCTGGCCCAGTGGCCCACAGAAGATAAGAGGACTGTCAATGGCTACTAGTCATGACAACTACACTATCAGAGGCAGCATGTCTGCTAAATGCCACTTGTGGGGAGCATGTCCCAATTTATTTACCTCTAGTTTTGTGTTGCAGTACTTTTGTGTTGCAGTTCACAGTTTTTCTTATTATCTGTCATTTCCCACAGTTTCTTTCTTTGATTTCTACTTTCCCACTATGAGCATCTTGCCAAAATGCATGTGTGGATCGATCAAGCAGTGGACAGAATAGTAAATTTGATGTGATTGTGTCATCAATATTCTTTGTATGTTTGTAATGTTCCTGTGTGCATTGGCCACATCCTGCTCATAAAGAATGTTGATGTGCAACCCCTCCCCTCTTTTTCTGTGCCTTTAGGACACATTATCAAGTCAAGTGCAGCAGAGGAGCCCTCAGCATTCTGCATCTCTCATGCTCTTATTTTTTGGAATATCAGTCCTGGTTCAAAAACTTAGTATTGTATGGGAAGAAAAAGGAAGTCCACATCCATTTTAATTAAAAAACTAACTGGGAATTCTTTCATTGTGTTTTAAATCTCTTCCCAAAAGAAATAAAAGCCAATAAATGATAAAAGTGTTTGGTGACTTCTCTCATCTTTGTAAACTCGGGCTTTTATGCTAAGGATGTCTAGTACAGCTTGACCTCACATCTTTGCTACTCTTCTGAAGATAGTAGAGTACTCCAGATCATTTGCCCATGCATGTGCACAGAAAATAGCAGCTGAGATGGTTATATGCATTGATCATCACATTGCACCCTTAATTATTATTATTATTATATAACTATAATATTTTGTACCATCCTGAAGATTGCATCATCTTATGTTCTCTGAGAATATTTTACTTAGAAGGGGTGTGGCTTTTGAGGGCACTGCTGGGACTATCAAGAAGAGACCCAGCACTTCTAAATTTGGCACCACACTGCTGCCTCAAAGTAGTGTGGCTCAAATCAGAACTCAATTACTACTAGTTAGCTGAAATGCACCCCCTTCACCACCACCACCCATTATTTGAAGGTGATAACATTTAAAATAAATAAATGAAACAGCAACTAATTATATGCAGAATTATTTGCAACCCCCCATAATACATATATTACATAATACATAAATACATAATATATGTAAAAGAATCAAGCCCCACCTGGTACTATATTTCTGCAACACAAGGAAGCAAACTAATACATAGGTGTTTCTGTTGAGATGTTATGCAGCTGATGCCGGCTAGTGTGATTAGTATAAATCACATGAGAAGTCTGAGAACAGAAGACTGTCTTATCTCTTCCGTCTGAGCGTGTTATTGTACTGTACTTTCACTTTTGCAGTATGTAACAGTTGTTCTGCCAGAGCTTGGAGAACACAGACGTGCTTATGGATTGTCTGTTATAGAATGTAAATAAAACGTAGTTTAGATCTACAGATGTTTCTTTCTTCTTGCTGTGTGATGCTAGAAGACGTGTGTGCAGTTTTCACACTTTTCACTTTGCATAGAGGCACTCTGGAGTGAAGGGACATGCCATTCCAGAGATGAGCCTACCGGGAGACGCTCAGAGGTTGGGGGGGGTCACCATCTTCTCAAGAGCGTTAGCAGAGGATGGTTGTTGCGATCCATTGGCGACGGCGATTCTTCGTTCTGGGGGAGCTTATGGCCTCAAAGCTGCGTTCCTGCCAGAGGAGAGAATGAAGTTGGCTGTGTGCCGTAGGACTGTGTGAGTACCCTTGATTTATGAGGCCAATAAACCTCGGAGAAATGCAAGCCTTAATTGCCGGGAGTCTGCCGGAGGTAACTAGAGGTATGAACTGGTCAATCCAGTTGCAGGGAGTTCCAAAGGTGGAACAGGTACAACAGGAGTATACTATGTGTATGACAACTGTTTGTTTGTGTCACTTAAAGCATCGATTACCTAAAATGGGGGAGGTTGTTGGGATTTTATGCAGCCGATGCTGGCTAGTGTGATTAGTATAAATTACATCTGAGAAGAGTGTGGGAATGGAAGACAGTCTTATCTCTTCCGTCTGAGCGTGTTATTGTACTGTACTTTCACTTTTGCAGTATGCAAGTTGTTCTGCCAGAGCTTGGAGAACACAGACGTGCTTATGGATTGTCTGTTATAGAATGTAAATAAAACATAGTGTAGATCTACAGATGTTTCTTTCTTCTTGCTGTGTGATGCTAGAAGACTTGTGTGCACTTTTCAGATGAAAAGTGTCACAGAGTGGCACTCTGGAGTAAAGGGACATGCCATTCCAGAGACGTGCCTACCGGCAGACGCTCAGACACTCATTTGCCGACAGTTTCTACAGTTATATGCATTGCTGCACATATCTGTTTATGTGCTGGTTACTTTAGGAAACCTGGAGTGCATGCATGTAATATTCATGTAATAATGATGTGTACAATATGCAAAAACTATAAAGGCACAAGGACAAGCTCAACATTTTCAGACAATTCCATCCATACTGCAAGCAGCTTCCTAGTAGCTTGAAGCATCAGGTAGTTTGTAAGTCAGAGATGGACACCTTATGACTGCCCTTCGGATGTTGCTGGATGGACTACAACTCCCATAAACTGTTACCATTATCCACACTGGCTTGAGGTTAATGTGAGAATCCCTGTGTTCCCCACCCATGAGTTTGGTAATAACGTAAGTTGCAATCTAAGTGCAGTTTTATTTTCTTTTTCTTTTTCTTTAAAAAAAATCTCAAAATAGAAATGGATCTGGAATGCAATGAGATGTAAAAAAAAAGAAAAGGAGACGGACCAGAAATGAAGTGAAATAGTGTCCAGACACATTCCTAGTGTCCAGCAGGTGGTAAACTTGTTTTTCTTTTCTGAATTTCTCCACTAGAATCCCATAGTGCCAAGAGGGGCAGCCATTTCATTTTCTATACATTCCCCCTTGAAAAAGAAACTCTGCTGCCTGTATCATGAACTACAATTTCCCAAAGGCATTGTAGTATTGCATTCACGGTCCACTGCAGCTATGAGCTCTGCTGGCCTGCCAAAAGTCATACAAAATGACTGCACCAAACTGGACCTCTTAATTCTGATCAGCTGTGTGCATGGATTGTTCACTCCTTTTCACAAGGTTTCTGTTATATTCACCAGATTTTTTTTCAGTTAATCCAAGGACACTTTTCAACTTCAATGGATTTTGTATGGGGACTGATGTGTAAATCCGGGGACGGTCTCCAGGAAATGGGAATGTCTGTAACCTTAATCTACACCAGGCATCCCCAAACTGCGGCCCTCCAGATATTTTGGCCTACAACTCCCATGATCCCTAGCTAACAGGACCAGTGGTCGGGGAAGATGGGAATTGTAGTCCAAAACATCTGGAGGGCCGAAGTTTGGGGATGCCTGATCTACATGCTCCTCTTACCAGATGCTCCAGCTATCCCATCTTGGTGTGAAGGCTTCTGTGATGGTCTGGGACTCAGGCACGGAGCCGGAGCCAGAGCCGGAGGAATCGCAGCCTGCACCGGACCTTCTGCCTGGAACACCGGCTGAACCAACTTTGGGCTCTGGTCCCGAGGAGCCTCAAGCCGCTCAGCCTCCTCTGCAACAAGCACCAGCTGAGCCGAGTCTGGGGCCTGAGCCTGCCTTGGTTCCAGATGCAGGGGATACCTCGTTGTCATCAGCCGAGTCGTCACCAGCAGCTGGCCCACTGCCAGCTGGGGCTGAGGCAGCTCCTGGGTCCAGTAACCCACCGGCATCTCCTGAGCTGCAGAGACTCAGGGCTGATATAGGAGAGACCTGAGTACTCACAGGAGGAGTGCTCGCCTCCAGGCGAGGCGAGGGAGTGAGTTGCCAGAGGATCAGGTCCGTCCGTTACCCCATTCAAGAGAAAAGGCAGCCAAACCCCGCCCCGGGTTGCGGGAGCAACATTGTTGGTTGCCAGACCCTGCTAGTGTTCCTGCCTTCGACCTGCCTTGCTTTCCTGCTTCGCTTCCCTGCCTGCGATCCTGACTTGTCTTAGTTCCTGGCCTACATACCTGTTCCTGACCTCACCTGACACCCTGCCCTGTTCCCAGCTTCGGCTTCTTCGGACTGTCTTTACCCTGAACCTACGAACCACGGACCGGACTTGGACTTCCCCCCTTGGGTAAATCCCCGGGACTAGCACAGCTTCTCACTTCTATACAATGCCTCTCTCCAGAGAACTTGTTCTTTGCTGGAGGCAGCCTGTGTGCATCTACTCAATCAGTCCCTTTTGTACTGTGAATCTAAAAATGAACCAATCAATCAACCATGGCAGAAATAAAGGTAAAGGACCCCTGACAGTTAACTCCAATCACAGATGACTCTGGGGTTGTGCCGCTCATCTCGCTTTACAGGCCGAGGGAGCTGGTGTTTGTCCGCTTCCACAGACAGTTTTTCTGGGTCATGTGGCCAGCATGACTAAGCCACTTCTGGCGAAACCAGAGCAGCGCACAGAAACGCCATTTACCTTCCCACCGGAGCGGTACCTATTTATCTACTTGCACTTTGTTGGGGCATGCTTTCGAACTGTTAGGTTGGCAGGAGCTGGGACTGAGCAATGCGAGCTCACCCCGTCGCTCGCAGAGATTCGAACCACTGACCTTCCAATCGGCAAGCCCTAGGCCTCATGGCAGAAATGTTGTTGTTTAGTCGTGTCCGACTCTTCGTGACCCCATGGACCATAGCACGCCAGGCACTCCTGTCTTCCACTGCCTCCCGCAGAAATACATTGGCACACAAAAAAAAGGATTTTAAGCTGTCAAACACAAATTCATGTTTACTGCAAATACATTTAAAAATAAATTAGCTTGAGAGTTATTTCAGCAGATGCATACACATGATGATTTTTGTGTGTGTAAAACACACAGTTATGAAATAAAACATTCCATTAAAAGGGTGGCTTAATCACACATGTGGCATCAGACTGAGTGGAGGAGTGTGCCTGTAAAATGTATAGTATGCCCAGAGGAATTTCTACAGTCCAAGATAATAGGTGAAAAATGTCCACAGAGTGTTAAACTGTCCTTCCCTGATGCCTATGTGATGATGGAAGTGAGAGAATATGACCTGCTTCTACTGGACTGATAAATCAAGATAGTGAAAGAGATGATTTTGTCAAGGTACCACAAGACTCATTATTTTTGCTGCAACTGAAAGGCAGCATGTACATATTTTTTGATGGCTCAGCTATGTGTGTATACACTATATGTAAAAAAGAAGAAGAACATTGTGGACAATGAAATGGAAGAAATACTTGCACAAGTAAATCAATTGCATCAGAATTTTAAATAAAGGATGAGTATGCAAAGGAATGTTGGCATGTTCGCAACTGTAGTCCAGCAGTATCAGAAGTGCTCAGAAGTTTCAACTAGAAAAAGGGAAAGGGAAAGCAGCCCGGAGGGAGAGGAGGAAGGGAGGGAGGGAGGTTGGAATTGTGCAGACATGCACCTGCACAGCCCCATCTTCTCTGCCACCTTGCCCCTCACGAGGAGGTCAGGTGTGCAGCACCTGAAAAAAGTGGCAGCAAGGAAGTTAGGTGGAGCCAGAGAAGGTGCAAACAGTATCCCATTTCTGAAGGAATTTGGGAAGAGGGCTAGCTCTATTTTGTTGTGACTTTCTCCTTGTTCGTTACTGCTCTATAATTTTTATATATATTGGCTGTGATTTTATGATTCTTTAAATTACCGGTATGTTCGTCATTTTTAATTGCTGTTGTTGCAAACTGCTTTCAAAGCTTGCTAAGCAGCAAGGCCATCTCAAGCATGTCGGGCGCCCTGGCGCCGTGATGCGGAGATCGCTGCGGCGCCCCCGCCCCGCCCCGTTTCTTGCCGTGGCTGGTGGGCAGGCGCAGCGCACAGCATGGATTCTGCGCGGCTCTCCCCTACCAAGCCGGCGCCCCGCGCCACCCAGACTACCCCTAGCTAAGCAGAAAGCAGGATACAAATATTTTCAAAATATTTAAGTAAATATGTAAAATTACTATATTTGAGCGACACCAGGGGTACCAACTTAAATAAAATAATGGGGGGGGGAGTAAGCCCTGCCCCACATAATGAATCACATGGTATGGTGCATGCACACAATTTTAATCACGGGGGGGGGGGCTGGCCCACTTAGATTTTTTATGGGGGGGAATAACCCTCAGCCCCTAGGAGGTACCGGTAGCAGAAGGGTAAAGATTAAATGCTTCCAGATGAGAAAGAGAGTTTTCTTGATGCCAAATGACATCAAGAAGAGCATCATACTGTCATTGCTGAAATGAGCCCAGGTTTGCCCTGTCGTGTCCCTCAGAAAATACATCATGCCTGCTTGCCACTCACTGTCACACACAATAGTACATAGGCATTGAATGCTCATGTACAGCTATTTTGGAACGAGGCTCAGCTAGGTTCCCAGACCTGTAGGACCTGTTGCACAAGTACTTTGAAGGTGGATGTAGGTACGTGTCTGATGGCAGCTGTCAACCCAGTGCTTCCTTTGACAGTCTTTAGAAGTGGAACTGGCTCCATGTACGTAATGTGGGAAAGGCTAGGCTGTTGCTACAGCCATTAGCTGCCCTATAAGAGCAGGCATCTGCCTTGTGTGCCAAAGGGTTGCATTCAATCCTCCACATCTCCTGGAAGAACTGGGAGAGACCCCTGTCTGCAACCCTGGAGAGCCACTGCCAGTCACTGTGAGCAGTACTGAGCTGGATGGACCCATGCACCTGACTCCATCTAAGGCAGGTTTTGATGTTCCAATGAGGAGAAGAAGAACACGTGCAGATGGAATGGACAGCCTACGGCCAGGGACTATAAAACCTGGGCTCTGGAGGACACACTGTTCTGCAAAGACCAGCAGCAATGAAGGCCTTTCTCCTATTCGTATTCTACCTGCTCATTGTAGGCCGTGAGACCAAAGTGTTTGATCCCTGTGAACTGTTTTATCTACTGAGAAGTTATGGAATGGACTCCTCTACATGGACTGGCTTACATCAATGTGAGTTCATGGGGTGTAAAACTTCCACCCTACTGGTATTATTAACTTAGATGCATTTTGCAGTATGTTATTTCAATTTCCTTCCATTTCTCTTTTCTGAAGAAATTCATGCATTTATTTATTCTTTGCTTAAAAGTAATTATCCTTACTAACACTTATGATCTATTTTCAAATAGTGTGGTGAAATTGGAAATTGGAAAGAAATTTGGAATATTGTAGCAAAGTCTTAAAAGCTGTTAGTAATGTGTACTCCCTATTATTTTACAAGGTTACAACAGGAAATGCAGAATTTTGAATCGCTAGCTCTCAAAACTCTGAATTGTGAAATGTCAACTAGCAAGATTCAAAGGAGGCATCACAACATTTGAAATGTTTTAGAAGTTGTTAGAAATGCTTATAGTCACCCTTTGAAAGGCAGAATATAAACCAAATAGAATAAAATGATATATACTACTTGCTATTTTATAATGTTACAAGAAAGATTGAATAAATCACATATGTTGAGGCAGAATTGTTAATATCAATTATTTTAAAGCTTTTAAACTGAATCTGGAGCTGAAATTGAAGTTATTTTTAAAATCCCATCCTAAAATCCCTTAGAGCTGGCTTTATATATATTCAAATATATATTCAAAATATATTCCACATTTCTGATTTTTATACTGTGCTTCTATAACCAGTTGTCTGTTTGGCTACATTTGCAAGTAACTTGACTACCAACTACTTTACAAGTGAAGGCAACCATCCATACTATGGATTATTCCAACTGAATGGTGCCAAATGGTGCAGTAATGGGAAGCAAGCCTCAAAGAACAAGTGCAGTATTGCCTGCGATAGTAAGTGACTCCTTATAAACCTTTGCCATGTGTGACTCAAGACCACCAGGTTATTTCTTATTATTAAGAAGTGTTAAAGGCTTAAGCTAGTGGGAATGTAACCAGAATGAACCCTATGGGAGGACTTTAACATAGTGCTATGGCAATTGTTCCATCAGGGCATGCATTTCAGCTTGCCAGGGGGAATGATTCCCCTTCTCCTAACCTCATGCATTGTCCTGGGGTTTCTCCTGATCTCTTCAAGCCAAATCGAGAGCACACAGTGGAGCCGGTTGTTCTGGTGGGACTCATTAACTTTACTAATACTATTTTAAAATTTTAATAATATTTATACCCCAGCTACTCTGGGTGGCTTCCAACGCATATAAAAACATAATAAAACATCAAACATAAAAACTTCCCAATACAGGGCTGCCTTCAAAAGTTGTATAATTATTTATCTCTTTGACATCTGATGGGAGGGCATTCCACAGGCCAGGCGCCACTACCGAGAAGGCCCTCTGCCTGGTTCCCATAGTGAGGGAACCACCAGAAGACCCTCGGAGCTGGACCTCTGTGTCTGGGCTGAACAATGGGGGTGGAGACACTCCTTCGGGTATACAGGGTCAACACTGTTCAGGGCTTCAAAGTTCAGTAGCAGCACTTTGAATTGTGCTCTGAAACGTACTGGGAGCCAGTGAAGATTGTTTAGCTGCCAAATTTTGGATTAGTTTTAGTTTGCAAGTCACCTTCAAATGTAGCCCCACATAGAGTGCCTTGCAGAAGTACAAGTGGGAGATAACCAGAGCATGGACCACTCTGACAAGACAGTCTGCGGGCAGGTAGGGTCTTAGCCCCCGTCCACCACCTATCCCTCCAAAACAGTACTTCAGCCTCAATCTGTTAACTGCCATCCATCCTCCAATCACCTCCAGACACTCACAGCCAGTTGAAATTAATTAATATGACTAAGTTAGGTCCATTAATTTCAGTAGGTCTACTGTCATGTACTGAGCTGAAATATGAGTAAAACTTTGTTGAATTCCATCCTACGTTGTTCCCCTCTAATCTCAGGTGTGAAAAGTCTCATTGTACTTCCTCAGTGATCGTGATAAGGCACTCCTGTTTTCATTGGAGGGCAGAGCTTAATGGAGCTCTAGCTCAAATTCCTTGGACAACCAGTCCGTCCGTCCTTCCTTTTTATTTCATATATTATTTGGCTATTCCATTTTCTTTCATATATTATTTTATTAATTTTCCTATATTAATGCAATTATACAACTTATACAAATACCAATGGATTCCAAATTGATTCCAATTGACTCCAAATTACGTAATGCAATTTAATTAAAGTGGTTTGCTGTGCTCCATAGTCAGTGCATTAATTCTTATATTACTGCTATTCATATTCCTTTTAGCTTCTAGTAACATTCCAATTTCTATAACAATCACTTAGATAGCAGCTGCATTCTTAATGATTTCTGTTCTTGTTATTATGTTATTTAACTTTTCAAAGAATTTCAAGTGAGGAGCTCTGACATTTTTCTTTTCAGTCTGCATGTGCCAGTCTAGTAATGCCAACTGTTCGTTCCTTTGGCTTTGCTTGCTGCCACGTCCTTGAGGTTCTTCTTCTGCTCTTGGGCGGAGCTATAATCCCAGAGTTTCTTGAGGTTTCTCAGTTTAGCTCCATCCCACAATGCTCCCATACTGCTTGGCTTCTCCAGACAAACAGCAGTCTACAGCGGTCTATTCCTTCATGCTGATCAGTTGGAGTCTTGAAGCTTTGCCATTTCCTCCTCAGCCTGGGAAGGGGAAGCCGTTTCAAGTGTAACTGCAGGTGGTCTGGCAGCTCTTTCCTTTTGATTCATCACGATCCTTAAAGCCTCTGCGCAGCTGTTTGTCCACAACCACCAAATTCCTTTCATCTTTATGACTGCATTTTCTGGCCAATGTGATTCCTCTTAGGTTGTATCTCAACTCCTCTTGGTCTCTTTTCCCATTGTTTTTAAGGGAAAACAATGGGGATCGGCTCTAATTTCCCAAGATGATCCATTCAAACAATAGAACTCCCTCCCCCTTCCATCACTTTACACTTTACACAGGTTACACACAGCTTCAGCTGTTCTTCAGCTTCAGCTTCAGCTGGAGATACTACAGCATATTTTCCACAGCCACAACGCAGCCAGCTTAGCCAAATACAATAATCCATCCTCACTTGTATATCTTTAAAACTTGCATTTGGAGAGGGTAAATGTAAATGTAAAAACTCAGAATAAACAATAGCCAAAGGCTTCTCTCTCCTTCAACCACCTCTAACATAAAATATTTTTTTTCCTCAGTTTCAAACTTCAAATCAATGCAGCAGTTTTAATGATGGCATCCCCTCCAGTGCATGCCTTACTTTATGCCAATTAAAATCCAATTAATAGGAGAACCTCTGCTTCCAAATAGCAGCGTGGGGGTTTGCGTCAGGTGAAATGCTTTTGCACCCAGTGCCTCAGTCTGCCCCCATATTGCATGCAGGAGCAGGAGCCAGGCATCAAAGTGATCATGGGGGAACGTCTGTTCCTCCCATGCCTTGGGAATTCCAGGGAATGATTTAACCCAGTGGTGTCCAAACCTTTTTCAAAGAGGGCCAGATTTGATGAAGTGAAGGGCCGTGAGGGCCAACCAATGGGTAACTTTTGAAGTTGTTGAGCTTTTTTAGGGTTGGAGTTGTTGAGGTTGTGTTTTTTTTTTTAAAAAAAATACTTTTATTAAATTTTCCAATTAAAACACAATTCAATTATTTCAATTATATCCAATTATACACATACATATCAATTAAGCCAAATATTATGCCAAATCATAAAAAAAATTAGGCTTCCCATGCTTCAATGTCTGGGGATTCTAGATAACTATTCGCACTGCCATCCTAATCCTGATATCAAAATCTTGCTGTAGTCCACAATAGTCCCAATTTTTTTCCAACAGTCCCTCTAGATGTTTTCTTCTCTCTTTTGTCTTTTGTCGCAGCTTCTGAGATAGGCATCAAACAAGATTTAACACATATCCATTCTTCCTGTGTGGGTTTTTTTATCCAGTCCAACCTCCCCATAAATCTCTCTTGATCTGGAGTGCCTTTCTTACCGCGTCAACAGTCCGACACAAGCCAGCGCCATCTTGAATGCCTCAGATCGTATTCCATCTTCTTCTAAACTGTCCGTTGATCGCAAGAGTACAGCTTTTTGGCGAGGAACAGCCGGTTCACATTATGCACAGTCTCTTATAGCTGATTTATGGCTTTCCTCGCCTTTTAGCTGCCCTCTGCGTTCCGAGACTCCAATTAGGCTGCTATTATCTCTCAAATTCCAAATACACCACAGCTCGTAAATCCAACTCACCAGCGGCTTCCAGGCCATTCCAATAAGCATACTGACTGGGGAGGTTTTTTACTCTAACAGTTTAACAAAGCAACTTCTAAAATCATACCAGATGACAACCCTCTATTTATATGAATTCCGATATTCATATGAATTCCGATGCCACACAGTTCGTTTCCATTTCTCATTTGTCCCAAATAATCAGACAGTCCGTCCGGGAAGGTGGTAGGTACATCTTAAAGTATAAAAATAAAAAGTTCACTTCCCTTTTTGTTCCGTCCCAATCATTCTTTCTTCTTGATGAAATACTCCCTCGATTCTCTTCTCGCTCTGAAGCTGATAAAGTCCTGGCAGTATATTTTCCCCCTTCTTTTGAAGCATGTCCATGAATTTAAATCCAATTATTCTCCTTAATCATGGAGATCGCGCTCGCATAGGGTGGCCTCCAGGAGTTCCGGCCCCCATGCTCAGCCCAGGCCCCCCCCCTCAAAGCGTCGGGGTGGGTTAAGGGGCATCCACGGGCCAGCATCCCCCCGTCCAAACCCGGGGGGGGGGGAGACTGCTTTACTCCCCAAGCAGCCGCCAAATTCCCCATGAAGGTCGGAGAGGTGGAACAGGGGTCAGCCATTTCCCCCCACGAGCGAAACCGGAAGCTGTTGAGGTGTTTTTTTAAAAAGATTTTACCCCAGGAAATCAACTGCCACAGGGGCTTAACTAAAACGACCAGCGGGCTGGATTAGGCCCCGAAACAGACTTTACCTGATTTAACCTCTTTCATTCCCTTCTTCTTCACCTGCGTCTCTCTGCAGTGTTGAGAGAGACTCCTCCATTCAGGCAGACAGGAACAAGAAACCTCTGGGTGGCTCTTCCTGGCATGAAGAACTTTCCCTAAATTAAGACTGACTGGCCATATCCATTTCACTTGGAATGCATGCACCAGAACATGCTGTCTCAGTCCCAGTTTAAACTGGAGACTTGTTAATCAGAATCACACTAGGCATTTGTGACTGTTGGGCCAAAGGCTTAGACTCTGAGACAACCTGGAGACTCATAGACAATACTATGAAGAGATATTTGGAAAGAACAAATAAGCTTATTCATATATTTTATAGATGCTCAAAGTAGTTTCTTACTTCAAATATTTATCATCCTTTGCTAAATTGCAGTTGCTTTTGCAGCTATTAGAGAAACAATCCTATAAGATACACCAGGATGAACAGGATGGATCTCTGGCAGAGCTGAGAAATTCCCAGTGCAGCTGGGCTCCCTGTCCTTGACCCAGCTGGAGATACTACAGCATATTTTCCACAGCCACGATGCAGCCAGTTTAGCCAAATTTGTCAGATCTTAAAACAGATTAAGCCCTGAAAAAGGGGTGTTCTGGGTGAATCCTAAACCTGTTCAGCTCTATCATGGGACCTGGCAACTTGGTGTTAGTTAAGGGGGTGAGAAGGGTGATGTAGTGTAACTCTAAAGTCTGTTTTGAAGGCCTGTTTCTCCTCTGCCAGGCTTAGGCTTAGGCTTAGGCTTAGGCTAGCTCAACTAGCGGTAGCCCTGCTCCTGAATCAGATGGTTCAGTATGACTCTTAATCTCAGGGTTTTGGGTTCTAGCTCCACTTTGGGCAAAAGATTTTGCAGGTGGTTGGACTAGATGACCCTCGTGGTCTCTTCCAACCCTACAATTCTATAATTACCTAGAGTTTAGATCTGATACTTTATACCAGCTTGCTTAACATCAGCTTCTTACGTGTAGGATTGCTCCTTTACACATACCGGTATATATTGCAACACAAAATACATTCATATTTGCTCTGGAGCATTACTACATATCACATTCAACAGTTCCTCAACTGAGGAAAGCGAACTGGAAAGAGTAAAGATGGTTGCTTTGAATTAAGGTAAAATCTCACATTCCACATATACACAGCCTCCAGAATCAAAGATGCAATTCTTGGATAGACAGGAAATCTGCCTGGACCAGGATTTGTTCTTCCTTGACTTGCTTTTATTAACATCCTCCACAGAGTTCCTAGATGAGGATATTAAAGATGACACCGAGTGTCTGAAGAAAGTTATTGGAGACAAGGAGATAATCAGTTCAAAGCAGTTCTCTGAGTGGTGAGTAATTGCATCCGCTTCCCTGCATTTACATGTATGTTTTAAAAAGAAAAAACCAAGGAGCGAAAAAGTACCTGAAGTCATGCTGAAGTCAGCTGGAGATCCATTGCTGTAAGTAATCAACCCTAGTTCAGATACCTCAGCCAAGGTTTCATCCACTGAGCTGAAGCAGGCTGAGCCACGACCAGGGTGAGGACCCAAAAAGAGGGGGGTGAGTTGCCATGCCTCTTCCAAGGAGGATGGGGCCAAAGATGCTGGCAGCACTCAGGAACAGCCCAAAGGACTCTTGGAAGAGACTGGCAATGGTTCCTAGCTGCAGCGCCAGCCCAATACATATTGGCACCTGAAGTGAACCACCAATTGGCGCTCCCCTCCCTGGCACAGAAGAAGGGGCAAGTGAAGATCTGCATTGAGAACAAGGGGGAAAGAAAGATTTACCTTGGGATCTGCTGCCCTTGGGGATCCTGCTGCCTGGCGTGATCTCCTCACTTTGCCTCATGACCCTGGTCTCTGGAGTGGAAACAGAACAATCCCTGAGCCCCTGGGAGGCTGAGGCTATCTTAGTCAGGAGAAGTGCTCAGATGCAGTGGTGGACTCCTCATGAGTAAAGGGCTACTCACAATGGGGACTTTCTGCATCAACCTCTAATGAGCTCTAATGAGCTCTGCAGTGCTGTTCCGGCTAGGGGGTCCCTTCCAATTCTACAGTGCTACGATTTTATGTCTCAGTATGAGGCTGCAAGAGCAGCTGAAGCAACATCTTCTGATTGTCTCAGTGTGCCCAGACTTTGGACTGTATCCTGTGTTCTTGCTGTGTGCCTAATCCCTGGGTTGCAGTTTATGGGTCTTGCTGGTAAGCCTGAAACAGGACAATGTTTCTTACCACTATTTCAAACTCCATTCAGCACAGGCACATGACCTAGCAACCCAGCAGGACTTAGCCTTTGGCCATCTCAGCTGGCAGAAACCCCACTCCTGAATGGAAATGGAGCAATTAGGTAGACAATCTCCCAGGACATTCTATACAAGATCTCAAAGTAGCTGTCTTACTACAAAAGAATTTCAGAAATAGACTGGAAAGAGAAGTTGCTGAATTGCAACTTATCACCAAGCTCAAAACCATGGAGGGACCTGGTTTGAACAGAGATATCGGATTCTTATCTCATTATACATGATAAGCGATCTTCAGCCATCTCAACCCTTGCTTTTTCATGCAAAACCATTTGCAGTCGTTTGCGGTCATCAACAGCTATCAGTCAGTCAATCACCCATTTCCACCACCCTTCTGAGTGATCCCCCCTCCCCATCCCCACCCCTCCCCACCCCTTCTCTACATAAGTGCCTGGAAACTTCCATTTCACTGTATCTGAAGAAGTGTGCATGCACACGAAAGCTCATACCAAAATAAAAACTTAGTTGGTCTTTAAGGTGCTACTGAAGGAATTTTTTTTATTTTACTTCTAAAAGTTGTGTAGTTCTTTATGTCCTTGACATCTGATGGGAGGGCATTCCACGGGGTGGGTGCCACTACTGAGAAGGCCCTATGCCTGGTTCCCTGTAACTTTGCTTCTTGCAGTGAGGGAACCGCCAGAGGACCTAGGTGTCCTGGCTAAGTGATGGGGGTGGAGACGCTCCTATAGGTATACTGTGCCGAGGCCATTTAGAGCTTTAAAGGTCAGTACCAACACTATGAATTGTGCTTGGAAACATAATGGGAGCCAGCAAATATCCTTTAGGATATGTTCGCAGTGGACACTCCTGGTCACCAGTCTAGTTGCCCCATTCTAGATTAGTTGTAGTTTCCAAGACCCCTTCCAAGGTAATCCCACATAGAGCGCATTGCAGTAGTCCAAGTGGGTAATAACCAGAACATGCATCACTCTGTCAAGACAAGGGCACAGGCAGGGAGGGTCTCAGCTGGCATACCAGATGGCATTGGTAGACAGCTGCCCTGGACACAAAATTGACCTGCACCTCCATGGACAGCTGTGAGTCCAAAATGACTCCCCGGCTACGCACCTGGTCCTTCAAGGGCACAGTTACCCCATTCAGGACCTGCCTGTCCCCTGTCCCTCCAAACCATTACCTCAATCCTCCTCCAGTCATTCACACAGGACATTCATTGCCTTCACTGGTTCTGATTTGAAAGAGAGGTAGAGCTGAGATTCATCTGCATACTGATGAGCACCCAGCCCAAACCCCCTGATGATCTTTCCCAGTTTCTCTGAGATAGCGATGAACATAACTTTCTTGAACCAAATTAAAAAATTGTCCAGTAGCACCTTAGAGACCAACTAAGTCTGTTCTGGGTATAAGTTTTCATGTGCATGCCCATTTCTTCAGATTTTATTATTATTATTTATTTTGACTGTGTCAGTCCAACATGGCTATCTACCTGTTTCTTGAACCAGTTATCTAGGGTGGACCATGACGTGTCTTTCCAGCCCTGAGTGATTACTGGTTGAGAAGGAGAAATACAATAAACTGTTTACATATAAACACTGTGTTACCTTTATCAAAAGTTTAAGATTCAGAGAAGCAAACTTGATATGATTGTACAAATGGTTTTATCAAGGGTCTGTGTTTTTTTGAGAGTGTACATGTGTTCAAAAAGAATCTTGATGTGTTGCTCACCAACTCTTTCTCTCCACCCCGCCCTTGCCCTTTTAGGCCACTTTATGAGAAGCACTGTGGTGTGGAAGCAATCACCATAATTGCTTTACGGTGTGTAATATTTTTCCCAATGAGTGAATGGTTCCAACAACTGCTGAAGAAAAAGCAAGAGAACCCACTACACATAAAGGTTCATAAATGATGGTCAATACTTCTGGTTTCCTGTGTTTTTTAAAATCAGTTACAGTTGATGATTACAGTAGACCAATTGTAAAATGTTAGGTCTTTAATAGACACTGAAATGTTCATAGAATCTAGTCCAACCCCCTGCAATGCAGGAATATGCAGCTGTCCTATATGGAGATCAAACCTGTAACCTTGGCATTATCAGCACCATACTCTAACCAGCTGAGCTATCCAGACTGATAACTGTTGATTCTTGGTCACTTGTTGTATTTTTATGCTACAATTCTTTATTCATAAACATGTCATGTAAAAATCATTTTGTTTCCAGTATTTTGCTGCTAAGATCATTATTCCCCTCACAGTTTTGCTCAGAATCCATCTGCTATATTGTGTGCTTATAATTTTCCCTGCATCACTTAGAATAGGGATGAGGGATCTATGGTTCTCCACATGTTTGATGACTGGTCATGAAAACAGATGACAAATCTGTTAAGCTACTGTTTTGTTTTGTTTTTAAATACATTTTATTCCAATTTTCCAAATTCAACAAATTAACAAAACCAATCTTTTATACAAAATCTTATATTCACATCTTTTACCTTGCTCCGCCGAGCTATGACTTCCCCCCCTCCCTTCATGCGGGTTTCTTGTTAATTCCCTTTTTTGCAGTTCCTTTTTTGACATATTGGTCAATTCGTAAGGTTTATTTTAATCCTGCGAGAGTTTTTAATGATCTACAGTTTTTCTCCATATAGTCCACATATTTACTCCAGTCCTTTTGAAACCTTGTCTCCCCCTGGTCACGAATCTTGCATGTCAATCTAGCAAGTTCAGCATAGTCCATCATTTTTGTCTGCCACTCCACAATTGTAGGTAATTCCTGTAATTTCCATTTTTGGGCTAACAAAGTCCTAGCCGCGGTTGTTGCATACATAAACAGTGTTTGATCTTCTTTTCTAATCTCTCCTCCCATTATTCCTAACAAAAATGCTTCTGGTTTTTTTGGAAAAGTATATCTAAACATCTTTTTCAATTCGTTATATAAACTTTCCCAAAATCTTTTAACTTTTTCGCATGTCCACCACATATGATAAAATTCACCATCTTTCTCTTTACATTTCCAGCAACTTTTGTCACTCATTCTATACATTTTAGCTAATTTAACTGGAGTTAAATACCATCTGTACATCATCTTATATACATTTTCTTTCAAGGCAGTACATGCTGTAAATCTTAAAGTTTGATTCCATAATTTCAACCACGCATCATATTCAATATTATGCCCCAAATCTTTTGCCCATTTAATCATCACTTCTTTTGTCAACTCATCTTTTGTATACCACTCCAACAACAAATCATACATCTTTGCCAAAAGCTTTGTTTTGCCTTCTAGCACTTCTATTTGAAATTTGGATCTTTTATCCTCAAAACCTATTTTTCTATCTTCTTTAAGCACATCATTTATTTGATGGTATTCTATCCATCCTGTTAACACTCCTTTAATGTCCTCAAAAGGTTTTAAACTCCATCCTTTTTCAGTTTTCATCAAGATTTCCTCATACGTGGCCCGCCTCTTCTCCATATTTACTTTCTTAACTGTTAATACCTCTGCTGGTGAGACCCACCAGGGTGTTTTAGTCTCTAACAGCCTTTTATTTCTTTCCCACACCTCGTACAGAGATCTTCTTATCACATGATTCGTAAACCCGGTATGTGATTTCTTTTTGTCATAACATAAATATGCATGCCATCCAAATCTATTGTTAAAACCTTCCAAATCTAACAAGTCCGTATTCTCTAGAGTTATCCATTCTTTTATCCAACAGATACAAGACGCTTCATAATAAAGTCTCAAGTCTGGCAGGGCGAATCCACCTCTTTCTTTCTTATCTACCAAAATTTTATGTTTTATTCTAGGTTTTTTCCCCTGCCAGACAAATCTTGATAAAATCTTTTGCCACTCTTGGAATTGCCTCGTACCTTTAACCACAGGTATAGTTTGAAATAGGAATAACATCTTAGGTAATACATTCATCTTTATTGTTGCGATTCTTCCTAAGAATGACATTTTCATATTAGTCCATCTTTCCAGGTCTTTCTTTATTTCCTTCCATACTTGTTCGTAATTATCACTATAAAGATTAATATTCTTTGCTGTCATCCATATTCCCAGATATTTTACCTTTTTAGCCACGTCGAGTCCATGTTTTAACTGTAATTCCTGTTTTTCTTCTTTCGTCATATTCATTGCCATAACCTTGTTTTTTTGTCTATTTAATTTGAATCCTGCCAATTGGCCAAATTTCTCCATTACTTCTATAGCTTCTGCAACACTTTCCTTTGGATTTTCCAATGTTAAAACTAAATCGTCTGCGAAGGCTTTCACTTTAAATTGCTTTGCACCTACCTTAATACCTCTAATTGTAGATAGGTCTCTTAATCTGATCAATAATATTTCCAGGACCATGATGAACAATAACGGTGATAAAGGGCAGCCCTGTCTAGTTCCTTTTGTGATTTCAAAATATTCTGTTAGGGTATTATTAATTATCAATCTTGCCTTTTGCTCTGAATAAATCGCCTCGATCCCATTCACGAATGTATTTTTCCCAACCATTGATTCCAAATTCCTCTTCATAAATTGCCAAGATATATTGTCAAAAGCTTTCTCAGCATCTACAAACATCAAAACAGCTGGTTTATCTATCTTGGTCTCCAGATATTCTATTACATCTATTATGTGTCTTACATTATCCTTTAACTGTCTACCAGGAAGAAAACCAGCCTGATCCTTATGTATTATTTGATTTAAAACTTCTTTCAATCTCTTGGACATTATCTGTTAAGCTACTGTAATGACAATCAACTGGAGTTTCTGGACAAGTTTCAAAGACCCTGTAATTAATATATAGATCATGATATAATAATAAAATAATAATAATCATTTTGTTATTTATACCCTGTCCATCTGGCTTGGTTTTTCCAGCCACTCTGGGTGGCTTACAGCGTATGTAAAAACATAAAACATCAAGCGTTAAAAACCTCCCGGTACTAAAGTGTTTATCACCATGGCTAGATTTACTTAGAAGAGGCTTAGCTGAGACATCCAAGGCACTTTAGGACATGGCCATCATCTAGATATCAGTGTTCAAAGCCAGATCGAGGAGAATCCCCAGATGCCAGCCTTCACAAGGCAAAGAACATTTGCTTCCCCACTTGCCGCTCACAGAATGACCTATAAAGCCCTAAACGGCCTTGGTCCAGTATACCTGAAGGAGCATCTCCACCTCCATTGTTCTGCCCGTGCTGAGGTCCGTGCTGAGGGGCCTTCTGGTGGTTCCCTCACTGTGAGAAGCCAAGTTACAGGGAACCAGGCAGAGGGCCTTTTTGTTAGTGGCACCTGCCCTGTGGAATGGCCTCCCAACAGATGTCGTAGAGAAAAACAACTACCAGACTTTTAGAGGACATCTGAAGGACATCTTTTAGAGGACATCTGAAGGACATCTTCCTGTTTAGGGAAGCTTTTAATGTTTAATAAATTATTGTATTTTAATACTTCTGTTGGAAGCTGCCCAGAGTGGCTGGGAAACCCAGCCAGATGGGCAGGGTATAAATAAATATTATTATTATTATTATTATTATTATTATTATTATTATTATGTTAAGATTACATAGACCTGTGAAACTAGCCTTTGCATTATCACAAATGCCACTTTTGTCCTTCTGAACATCTCCGTTCCCCATCCAAAGAAAAAGAGAAAAGTTATTCAGAAGAAGATTAAACACCTCATTTGAACCAGTTTTCCAAACTAGGATCAAATATTAATTCTCTTCTTAATACCAGGAAAGATTTTAGAGCAGATCATTAAGCAAACAGTCTGTGAGCACCTAGAAAGAAACTCTGTGATCACTAAAAGTCAGCATGGGTTCCTGAAAAATAAGTCATGTCAGACTAATCTGATCTCATTTTTTGACAGAATTACAAGCCTGGTAGATGAAGGGAACGCTGTGGATGTAGCCTATCTTGATTTCAGCAAAGCCTTTGACAAGGTGCCCCATGATATTCTTGTAAAGAAGCTGGTAAAATGTGGGCTAGACAATGCTACCATTCAGTGGATTTGTAACTGGCTTACTGACCGAACCCAAAGGGTGCTCATCAATGGCTCCTCCTCATCCTGGAGAGTAGTGACTAGTGGGGTGCCACAGGGTTCTGTCTTGGGCCCAGTCTTGTTCAACATCTTTATCAATGACTTGGATGATGGGCTTGAGGGCATCCTGAGCAAGTTTGCAGATGACACCAAATTGGGAGGGGTGGCTAACACCCCAGAGGACAGGATCACACTTCAGAATGACCTTAACAGATTAGACAACTGGGCCAAAGCAAACAAGATGAATTTTAACAAGGAGAAATGTAAAGTACTACACTTGGGCAAAAAAAATGAAAGGCACAAATATAGGATGGGAGACACCTGGCTTGAGAGCAGTACATGTGAAAAGGATCTAGGAGTCTTGGTAGACCACAAACTTGACATGAGTCAGCAGTGTGATGCAGCAGCTAAAAAAGCCAATGCAATTCTGGGCTGCATCAATAGGAGTATAGCATCTAGATCAAGGGAAGTAATAGTACCACTGTATTCTGCTCTGGTCAGACCTCACCTGGAGTACTGTGTCCAGTTCTGGGCACCACAGTTCAAGAAGGATACTGATAAGCTGGAACGTGTCCAGAAGAGGGCAACCAAAATGGTCAAAGGCCTGGAAACGATGCCTTATGAGGAACGGCTTAGGGAACTGGGTATGTTTAGCCTGGAGAAGAGAAGGTTAAGGGGTGATATGATAACCATGTTCAAATATATAAAAGGATGTCATATAGAGGAGGGAGAAAGGTTGTTTTCTGCTGCTCCAGAGAAGCGGACACGGAGCAACGGATTCAAACTACAAGAAAGAAAATTCCACCTAAACATTAGGAAGAACTTCCTGACAGTAAGAGCTGTTCGGCAGTGGAATTTGCTGCCAAGGAGTGTGGTGGAGTCTCCTTCTTTGGAGGTCTTTAAGCAGAGGCTTGACAGGCATATGTCAAGAATGGTTTGATGATGTTTCCTGCTTGGCAGGGGGTTGAACTGGATGGCCTTTGGGGTCTCTTCCAACTCTATGATTCTATGACGAACAGGCCAAACCCACCCTGCGTACATTTTGTTTTGCCTTGAGGGCTAGACTTTGTTTTCCTTCTGCAAAATTTCTGGCTGTTTGCCGGCTCCCTCCACTGGCTCAGAGCTTGTGGCAGTGAAACGTTCTGCGAAATGTCTCTCCAGAATCCCAGATGTTTTCCTAGCAAGCCGGAGAACATTGCTCAGCCATCCTTATGGCTCTGCTCCTATTGAGGAAGGCTGAGCTCAGCAAGAGATTGAGGGAGGCGGGAGATCTTGCATTTGTGCTCATTCTTGAAGGATTAGGGAGCAAGGATGGCTTGATTTGAGCCCTTGGAAACTAGTAAGCACACTTCTGAGCATGTGCAGAAAGTCATCTCTGCCTCGCCACTTTACAAACACAAGCTGCCTCTGGGCATATTTTGTTGGAAGACAAGGTGCATGCATAGCTCAGTTGGTTACAGCGTGGTGCTGAGAATGCCAACGTCACAGGGCCAAAATTAATATTTGGAGGAACATGGTGTCCCAAAGTTCTTCCCACCTCAAAAGGTTGAAATGCACCTCCACAAGAGCTTATGTCTTGTGTCATTCTTGAAAAATCCAAATTTTGCCCCTGAGAACCTCAATGGCTGTTAATTGGAGCTTCTCTATTGTTAAGATAATTCTCTTGATGGGGGAGCGTATATTTGTGTTATTTGTGTATGTGTATAACTCTCGATATAATAAAAATGCAAGAATATCATCATGCAGCACCCTTAGGAGGATTGGTAGTTGTGCATTACATCACAAGTCATGGTGGGGGAGCGGGGCAAATGTGAAGGCATTTACACAACAGGTAAAAGGTAAAGGTTTAGGACCCCTGGACAGCTAAGTCCAGTCAAAGGCAACAATGGGGTGCAGCACTCATCTCCACTTTCAGGCAGTGTTCCTCTACAGACAGCTTTCCAGGTCATGTGGCCAGCATGACTAAACCGCTACAGGCACATCTAGAGGGGCATGATGTTAAATATTGTTGGCATGCATGTATCTGATATGGGAAAGCCAAAATACATAAAAGGTTTTTCTAATCATGTTAGCAGGAAAAGTTTAATTGGAGTTTGGGGAAAGTATAAAAAATGGGAAACAAAACACCAAGGTGGTTATCCCCAATAGAAGGAGAGATAAGGGGGGAAAAACAATATGGGGGACCAATGGGGTACCTACAAAGATCTGTTAAGACTTCTCAGAGGGGAAACAAAAAATAGAGGAAACTAGAGGAAATTAAAGAATATGTGTCAGATTGGCTAAACTATCATCAAATTAATTCCAAGTTTAAGGCAGACAAAAAACTGGGATTTACCAACAATCACAATTCAAAAATGAGATATTAAGATCTAAGGTTAAAAATCTCTCTGAAATGTATAAAATATTGCTTGAGTGGGAAACGAAAGAAGAACTAGTGAAATCATCTATGAAAAAAATCTGAAATTCACGGCTAGCTATGACCTAAAGGAAAATTATTTTAAAATGATCCACAGGGGGCACCTGGCACCAAGCAGAGAATAAAATGTATTGATGGTGTTTTTACAATCATATTTAAGGACGTGCCACTTCATCTGTTGAAAAAACGTGAACAATATAAGACATTGACACAGATTCTGAAGAAAAAATGGGATTGAATTTAAACTCCAGAAGAGGATAAAGATAAGTAATAAGTAATAAGTAATAAGTAATAAGGAAGAAGAAGAAGAAGAAGAAGAAGAAGAAGAAGAAGAAGAAGAAGAAGAAGAAGAAGAAGAAGAAGAAGAAGAAGAGGTTTAAATACTTTTTTTACTTTTAACTTTAACAGAAAACAAGATGGGATTAAAATTGTGGACTTGGAATGTTAATGGTGTAAATAATAAGGACAAAAGGAATAAAATTGGACATTTTTTGTTGAAAAAGAATCTGGACATTATTTGTTAACAATAGACACTTGTAGCGAAGAAACATAGAAGAGTCTTAGTTAACAAAAAATTAGGAAATGAATTTATATCACCAGACAGGAAGAAAAAGAGGAGGGATGTGTAGTATATTAAAAATAAGTTCGAAGCACAGCAAATCTTCAAAGACGAAGATGGAAGGGTCATTGCAGTACAAATTGTGTGGCAAGGCAAAAAAACTACTAATTGTCGGAATTTACGTACCAAATGGTAGTAAGATGGAATTTTATAAATCTTTGGAAGAAAAACTCTTTGTGTACACAGTTCATTAAATGATGAGGTAATAAATGTGAAGGCACAGAAGATGTTAACAGAGTATTTTGTAAATAATTCTAATAAGGGAACGAAAATGGATGTGGTTGCAGGTAGGTAGCCGTGTTGGTCTGAGTCGAAGCAAAATAAAAAAATCCTTCAGTAGCACCTTAAAGACCAACTAAGTTTTTATTTTGGTATGAGCTTTCATGTGCATGCACACCTCGTCAGATACACTGAAACAGAATCCACCAAACCCTTATGTATATTCACCCTTATGGATGTGGTTTGGGACGACAGTTAGGCTGTGATGCGAGGATTATTCATACAGCAAAATAGCATTAGGAACAAAACGGGGAAAAGGGGAAATGGAAATCTTAAAAGAAATAATGGAGGATGAGAAATAGCAAATTAAATATACAAACAATGTGAAATTAAATCAGAATATCAAGATGTTACAAAGTCAGTTTGCAATGATTATTAATCAAGAAACTGGCTTCGGGTCACCAGAAGGATTAGTGAGCTGCCATTGTGACATCACAATAAGAAGGAATTTGTTTACCTCTTTGAGGCTGAGATTTGTTAACTTTGAAGAGAGTGCAAAATATAAGGCTGTGGACAAGGGGTTTGATATGCTCTTTTCATGAATGAGCACCTGATTTTTTCAAGACATGAAGAAGAATTGAAAATGAGATTAATAACCAGATCGAACATAAAATTGGTTTGGAAATACGAATTGCACCGCCTCCTGCTGGGTTATCTGCTCTTTTCCCATGAAATCTGAGATTACCATCATCTGAGGCATTTGAGTCCTTTGAATTTCAGAAACTACTTTTGGAACAACTTTTGGACCTTAAAATGATTTGATGCAAAACAATATACTGATACGCGAAATGAGTGAAAGAACTCAGAATTACAAGGGAAATGAAAAAGGACTAACTCCAACAGAGAATGAAGAGAAGCAAAATGAACAATTATCAGACATGGACAATGCCTGTAGCCACATCACCTGATGGCCTGGACTTTCAGAGGGAACTTTTGGAATTGCTTATGGAATTGCGGCAAAATAACATATTGTTGCATGAAAGTAATACACAGTTGTGTGAATGGCGTGAAAGGAATCAGAATTGTCAGGACAGAGAAAAAGGATTAACTCTAACAGAGAGCGAAGTCAAGCAAGAGGAACAATCATCAGTCTTGGACAGTGTAATTGAACTTAAAAAAAGGAGGAAGATACATGGAACATTGTTCCCCTAGTGGGGGGGGGACAGAACATCTGCTTGATCCAAGGAATCCCCAAAGAAGAACCAGCATGGGGTAATGTCCTCCCAATGAGAGAGGAGGGCAGGATCCATACTGGGGTCAGAATCCAAAGGGAATAAAAACTGAGAAAGGGCTGGAAATTGAATTATTGCTGGATGGTTTTGTACTACAGCATTTAAAGAATTGGGGAGGCACCAGGGGATGATTGAGGAAGAATGGTGGGTAGGCAGGGACAGGGTGGGAGTGGGGTGAAGGGTAATAATGGGTGTAACTTTCTTGATTGATTTAGACGGTCCGAAACTGGAATGACTTGTGGAACTCGTTGAAGAATCTGGGAGACCCTGAGTTCAGGGGAAGGGCAGTTGAATTTGCTATAATGTGTCTAAATGTTAGTATGATATAAGAATTAATATTTAAATTCATGGAAAGTTTTTGGTAAAAATTTCTAGGCTAAGGGGAGAAACAGAAGGGAAAATAATTTTTGATTTGGATAAATTGATTAATTATTGGTGGAGAATAGATATTTTTGGAATAGAATATTCGAGTGTTAATGATAAAATGTTCTAGTTACAGGTAGGTAGCCGTGTTGGTCTGAGTCGAAGCAAAAATAAAAAAATTCCTTCAGTAGCACCTTAAAGACCAACTAAGTTTTTATTTTGGTATGAGCTTTCGTGTGCATGCACACTTCTTCAGATACACAGAAACACTGAAACAGAAGTAACCAGACCCTTATGTATATTCAGAGGGTGGGGGGGGGGCTGGGTGGGAATGGGTGATGGGCTGATAGGAGTGGTAAACCTGTTGATGGCTGTTAACGACTGATGATGACTGCAATAGGTCCTGCGGGGGAAAAGCAAGGGCTGAGGCGCTAAAGAAAGCTTGATCATGCATAATGAGATAAGAATCCGATGTCTTTATTCATCCCAGGTGGCTCCATGGTTTTAAGCTTGATAATGAGTTCCAATTCAGCTACTTCCCTTTCCAGTCTGTTTCTGAAATTTTTCTGTAATAAAACAGCTGCTTTGAGATCTTGTATAGAATGGAAGGAAATGGTGCAAGTGATAACTCAAGTGGAAAGTGGTCACTTTCAGCTCTGGGGATTATCATAAAGGTGTCTCGATTAACTGGCACATTATTAGATACAGGTAGGTAGCCGTGTTGGTCTGCCGTAGTCGAAACAAAATAAAAAACTTCCTTCCAGTAGCACCTTAGAGACCAACTAAATTTGTCATTGGTATGAGCTTTCATTTGCATGCACACAAAAGCTCATACCATGGTCTCTAAGGTGTTACTGGAAGGAATTTTTTTACATTATTAGATGTTAGGATATTATAATCTATGGTGCTAATGCTGGGGAAAATAAAAGTAAAATGCCCCTCCGTGCCCATTACATAACAAAAGATTGTGCTTAATTATAAGTTCACAGAGGTATTTCCCAGTGTGGTTAGATGTGGTGTCCATTGCTGCCCTCTGGCAGATTTCGGGCTCATCCTCCAAGTTTAGTCCATATAATATTGTATTTTGTGGGGAGACAAGGCCAATCCGGACATTGAAGTCACACACACACACACACACCCCAAGGCAAAGCGAGGGTTGGGCAACAAGGAGTCTATGCTTTCAAGTAGTTGGTCAAGTCTTTCCCAATATGAACTCAGTTCCCCACAGGACATTACTGAAGAAGTATGCAAATACAGTAAATATTTATCAGAAGACTATCAGAAATACAGTAAATATTTATCAGAAGACTATTGGAGAGAGACAACACTAAAAAAATAGGGGTGGTCAGCGAAGGGCGCTGTTACATTAAGAGATGTTGACACCAGCACCGCCAGCCTCCCACTAGGCCTTCCGTGCTTTGCAGTTTTAAGTGCTGGTTGGGTGTAACTTGTAAAACTCTATAATTCAACCGTAGTACCTTCTTTCGCCCAGGTTTCTTGCAGGCAAGACAGAAATCGCTGTCTTGAATCTTGTTCAGCCACCCTGTTACATTCCATGATAGAAGTTTGATTGTTTTACAGTGATTTGCTGGTCATTGTGCTTTTAGAGTTTGCCAATTTTTGAGGCAGCAGGGTATCATTTATACTAGTAGTGTGATCCAGGAAAAAGTTAACATGATTTTTGGGAATTGGTTTGTGGTATTCAGGGATTCAGTCCCAACTAGGTTGATCTCTGTAAGTTGAATTCTAAGTAAGTCTGATAGATGTCATTTGGCACACTGAGCGCCTTTCCAGTTAGAAGTTTGATCTGAACTTCCACAGATTGTCATGCAGATCTTTTTTGGTTGAAAGATTAGATGAGGAGAGTTAATTCTAAGGACCTCTACACATTCTGCGTTGAGGTTGGGGTTCTGCCATTTCACTTTGGTGCTTTGGTGGTCTATTGGTACCTGCTTAGTATTAACAGATAATCTATGGACCTCTTTGGATAATTGAGTTATTTGGGAGGCAATACCTCAAATTTGTTGGAAGATGTGTTCAACCATTCTTGGTGCGTTCCCTACTTGTTATTTCTTCCTCTATTTGAAGCTCAAAGTCAGTTTGCTACACCCCCACTCCCAGTATTATCCTCACATTCACAATCAACTTCAGGAGGAGAAAACAGGTTTTTTTTTGTTGAAACTGTAAAAACAGATTTGTTAAAGAAGTCCTCCATTTTTGATTGTTTGGGAGCTGGTGAAAGGACTGCCTCCTCTGTATCCCTGTAGCATTTGCAAAAAGGCATAATAATAATTCCTTAGCAGGAAAGGAAAGGAAAAAAGTGCTCAGTTTGTTCTGTTGAAGAGCTTCTCTGTGTAATGACTGCCAGGAAGTAAAAAAACAAAGTGTAAAAGGGAGCTGGCAATTAACAGCTAGCAGCTAATGGCCTTCTCAGAGTGTTTCTTATAACATAGTTACAGGTAGGTAAGCTTTTACATAGTTTTTTAAATAGTTTTTTACATAACATAGTTACAGGGCTTTTACAGGGCTGCATGGCTCTCGGTCATGGGTATCTAAAGAAGTGTGCATGCTCATGAAAGCTCGTACCAATGACAAACTTAGTGGGTCTCTAAGGTGCTACTGGAAGGAATTTTATTTATTTCTTTTTCTTATAAAATAGATAAGAAAGTGCTGATAAGTTCTTAGTGAATTGATAAGTTTAAAAGTAGAAAAAGGAAAATCACTTCCCTGAGCAGCAATTAAATTCAATTGTCCTGCGGAGCTCCAAAGCCTGTTTTCTGAACCGACACCATCTTTCCGGAAGTCGAAAAGGACTTCATCTGAGACCAACCATGGAGATCAGTTGCCAACCGGAGTAGATATACTGGGAAAGATGAACCTGTAAAGTAGGATGCAGTTTTTTTGCTGATTAAATAAAAGACTCTTAGCTAATGTCCACTACAAATATAAAACCTTTAAACATGTGAAACACGGAAAACATAAATCAAAGCAAGAAGTATATAGACCTCAATTTATTAATTTTTTTCCTATATTATATTAATTATATTATATTATATTATATTATATTATTCATTATATTATTATATTATTATATTCATTATAATTATATTCATTATATAGTCAGAGCAGTGGGGTCCTAACAGCAAAGGGAAGGCTTCCATGCACACCTCCCCCCCTTTGTGTTTTATTAAACTTCCTCTGATGGGGAAGGGTTGGGTTTGGCAACCATTTTTGAACATTGGGAGTCTTTAAAGCAGGGGTCAGCAAACTTTTTCAGCAGGGGGCTGGTCCACTGTCCCTCAAACCTTGTGGGGGGGCTGGACTATATTTTTTGGGGGAAATATGAATGAATTCCTATGCCCTACAAATAACCCAGAGATGCATTTTAAATAAAAGTGCCTATCCTACTCATGTAAAAACAGCAGGCAGGCCCCACAAATAACCCAGAGATGCATTTTAAATAAAAGGAAATATTCTACTCATGTAAAAACACGCTGATTCCCGGACCATCTGCGGGATGGATTGAGAAGGCGATTGGGCCGCATCTGGCCCCCAGGCCTTAGTTTGCCTACCCATGCTTTAGGGTCTGAGTAAATGGCCAGCTTTGTCCACTGAGAAAAAAGCAATGCGGAAATGGTCTAAGGTTAAGGCTGCTGAGCAGCAGGTTCATTCTAAAGCTTAGTGACGTTTGAACTTGTTTGTCCATGCTTGAAACATCGAGCAGCAGAGCTGTTCTGAATATGACAATGGTAGATCTGGTATATGAGGCCATGGTGTCTGTGGATCCAAGTTTAGGTGATGATGCATATAGAAACCTTCAGAAGGCTAGCCTAAACCAGGAGCAGCTTTCCTTCTATTGTTTCTATGCTAAAACACATTCCAAAGTGCCTGCATAAGAGAGGGAGACATGCTGTACTGCAGGTGTCCTAACTCTCTCCAGGTAAACCCATCTAAGGGAAGGAATGCAAAGAGATCACTTGCAGCGAGGTGCTGCTTAGAGAGAGTTCTTTGTGTGCTTGCTTTATTAAGGAAAGACCATGCTGAGAGGGCGATGTAGTCTAGGATAGGAGAAATTTTGCCACAGTTTTATGCCTTAAACAGTGAAACAAGTGTATTATTATTATTATTATTAGCCTTAGCCTTAGCCTTAGCCTTAGCCTTTGCTTTTGGGGTTGTATAGCACACAATGGATGGACATCCAGTTTTGGTTTTTATACTCTCATACAGCCCCTTCATGGATCAATGCCTTGTCGTGGCGAAGGGGCTTGAATAACTCCGAGAAGCTATGAGCTATGCCATGCAGGGCCACCCAAGATGGACAGGTCATAGTGGAGAGTTTTGACTAAACGTGATCCACCTGGAGAAGGAACTGGCAAGCCACTCCAGTATCCCTGCCAAGAAAACTCCATGGACAAAGACAACAGGCATATAAAAGTTATGACGCTGGAAGATGAGCCCCTCAGGTCGGAAGGCGTTCAACATGCTACTGAGGAAGAGCGGAGGACAAGTACAAGTAGATTCAGAGCTGATGAAGCGGCTGGGCCAAAGCCGAAAGGACGCTCAGTTGCGGATATGCCTGGAAGTGAAAGGAAAGTCCGATGCTGTAAAGAAAAATATTGCATAGGAACCTGGAATGTAAGAACCATGAATAGAGGTAAGCTGGATGTGGTCAAAAATGAGATGACAAGAATAAATATCGACATCCTGGGCATCAGTGAACTAAAATGGAAGGGAATGGGTGAATTCAGTTCGGGTGACTATCATATCTACTACTGTGGGCAAGAATCCTGTAGAAGAAATGGAGTGGCCCTCATAGTCAACAAAAGAGTGGCAAAAGCTGTAATGGGATGCAATCTCAAAAATGACAGAATGATCTCGATACGAATCCAAGGCAGACCTTTTAACATCACAGTAATCCAAGTTTATGCACCAACTACCGGTGCTGAAGAAAGTGAAATTGACCAATTCTATGAAGACCTACAACACCTTCTAGAAATGACACCAAAGAAGGATGTTCTTCTCATTACAGGGGATTGGAATGCTAAAGTAGGGAATCAAGAGATAAAAGGAACAACTGGCAAGTTTGGCCTTGGAGTTCAAAATGAAGCAGGGCAAAGGCTAATAGAGTTCTGTCAAGAGAACAAGCTGGTCATCACAAACACTCTCTTCCAACAACACAAGAGACGACTCTACACATGGATATCACCAAATGGGCAGCATCGAAATCAGATTGATTATATTCTCTGCAGCCAAAGATGGAGAAGCTCTATACAGTCAGCAAAAACAAGACCTGGAGCTGACTGTAACTCAGATCATCAGCTTCTTATAGCAAAATTCCAGCTTAAACTGAAGAAAGTAGGAAAAACCACTGGGCCAGTAAGATACAATCTGAATCAAATCCCTTATGAATACACAGTGGAAGTGAGGAACAGGTTTAAGGATTTAGATTTGGTGGACAGAGTGCCTGAAGAACTATGGATGGAGGCTCGTAACATTATACAGGAGGCAGCAACGAAAACCATCCCAAGGAAAAGGAAATGCAAGAAGGCAAAATGGCTGTCCAACAAGGCCTTACGAATAGCGGAGGAGAGGAGGCAAGCAAAATGCAAGGGAGATAGGGAAAGATACAGGAAACTGAATGCAGATTTCCAAAAAACAGCAAGGAGAGATAAGAGGGTCTTCTTAAATGAGCAATGCAAAGAAATAGAGGAAAACAATAGAATGGGGAAAACCAGAGATCTGTTCAAGAAAATTGGAGATATGAAAGGAGCATTTCGTACAAAGATTACCATAATCAAGGACAAAAGTGGTAAGGACCTAACAGAAGCAGAAGACATCAAGAAGAGGTGGCAAGAATACACAGAGGAATTATACCAGAAAGATATGGAGGTCTCGTACACCCCAGGTAGTGTGGTTGCTGACCTTGAGCCAGACATCTTGGAGAGTGAAGTCAAATGGGCCTTAGAAAGCACTGCTAATAACAAAGCCAGTGGAAGTGATGATATTCCAGCTGAACTATTTAAAATTTTAAAAGATGATGCTGTTAAGGTGCTACACCCAATATGCCAGCAAGTTTGGAAAACTCAGCAATGGCCAGAGGATTGGAGAAGATCAGTCTACATCCCAATTCCAAAGAAGGGCAGTGCCAAAGAATGCTCCAACTACCGCACAATTGCGCTCATTTCACACGCTAGCAAGGTTATGCTTAAAATTCTACAAGGCAGGCTTAGGCAGTATGTGGACCGAGAACTCCCAGAAGTGCAAGCTGGATTTCGAAAGGGCAGAGGAACCAGAGACCAAATAGCAAACATGCGCTGGATTATGGAGAAAGCTAGAGAGTTCCAGAAAAACGTCTACTTCTGCTTCATTGACTATGCAAAAGCCTTTGACTGTGTCGACCACAGCAAACTATGGCAAGTTCTTAAAGAAATGGGAGTGCCTGATCACCTCATCTGTCTCCTGAGAAATCTCTATGTGGGACAAGAAGCTACAGTTAGAACTGGATATGGAACAACTGATTGGTTCAAAATTGGGAAAGGAGTACGACAAGGTTGTATATTGTCTCCCTGCTTATTTAACTTATATGCAGAATTCATCATGCGAAAGGCTGGACTAGATGAATCCCAAGCAGGAATTAAGATTGCCGGAAGAAATATCAACAACCTTAGATATGCAGATGACACAACCTTGATGGCAGAAAGTGAGGAGGAATTAAAGAACCTTTTAATGAGGGTGAAAGAGGAGAGCGCAAAACATGGTCTGAAGCTCAACATCAAAAAAACCAAGATCATGGCCACTGGTCCCATCACCTCCTGGCAAATAGAAGGGGAAGAAATGGAGGCAGTGAGAGATTTTACTTTCTTGGGCTCCTTGATCACTGCAGATGGTGACAGCAGTCACGAAATTAAAAGACGCCTGCTTCTTGGGAGAAAAGCAATGACAAACCTAGACAGCATCTTAAAAAGCAGAGACATCACCTTGCCGACAAAGGTCCGTATAGTTAAAGCTATGGTTTTCCCAGTAGTGATGTATGGAAGTGAGAGCTGGACCATAAAGAAGGCTGATCGCCGAAGAATTGATGCTTTTGAATTATGGTGCTGGAGGAGACTCTTGAGAGTCCCATGGACTGCTAGAAGATCAAACCTATCAATTCTTAAGGAAATCAGCCCTGAGTGCTCCCTGGAAGGACAGATCGTGAAGCTGAGGCTCCAATACTTTGGCCACCTCATGAGAAGAGAAGAATCCTTGGAAAAGACTCTGATGTTGGGAAAGATTGAGGGCACTAGGAGAAGGGGACGACAGAGGACGAGATGGTTGGACAGTGTTCTCGAAGCTACGAACATGAGTTTGACCAAACTACGGGAGGCAGTGCAAGACAGGAGTGCCTGGCGTGCTCTGGTCCATGGGGTCACGAAGAGTCGGACACGACTAAACGACTAAACAACAACAACAACAACAACTCTCATACAGAGTGTGAGCTTTGCTGTTCACTCAAATGAAGAGGTGAAAGAACACAAGCAGTGCCTTTCTCTTGAAGCAGGCATGGGTGATGCTGCTAATCAAACTGAAGACGTGGACAAGTGGGGTTATTCTGATCCTTTGATGTTATACATTTGGGGAGGCGCCTGAGCTATGATTGCCATTCATGACTCCTGTCTAGCCCATTCACGGTGATGGAACTGATAGTGAGCTTATTATTGCCCTGCCAGCCACTAGCACACTTGCCTCTTGAGTCCGCAGGGTGGGAGCAGTTGAACCCTGCCTGCTGCCCTAAAAGTATAGCTTCAAGGGCTTTTGTGCCAGGAGCATATGTAATTAGGGCAGGAGTGTTCCTTCTGTAGAGAGAGACAGTCACCCCTTCTCTGGTTCCCCAAGGTCAGATGGTTCAGGGAGGTAATAAGCAATAATCTAGGGGGAAAGGGGCTCGGCTTCATGAGGGCAGATACACCTTACATGTCTGGAAAACTGACATCTCTTGTAGGCAAGAGGCATTTCGTGCAGGCCAAAATAGGTAAGAAAGACAGAGGAAGTAGAGTTTTAGGGCCATTGAAGTCCTCTCCTTTCCCCACATTTGAAGGTGTCTTCACTTGGGATGGTCCCTTAAAAAGGTGTGAGTCCTGCCTTAATCACCATCTGCCATATCCACAGAGTCAGTCTGTGAATGATCCCATTCTTGATTAGCTTTGTATCATGTGCTACACATCTTTTGACGTGGCTGGCAGAATGGTACTGATGCTGGCAGGCCGGACTCAGATCCAGCTTGCTGCTCAGAATCTCATGTCCTCTCCTTAGAGAGTCCCCCCCCCCAATGTTGAGGCCCATTTATATCATGCCATAGCTCTGAGAACACTTGGAGTGTGGGGTGCAGGGGTGCCAACTTGAATAAAATAATGAGACCCAAGTAAGCCCTGCCCTGCGTAATTGATCACATGACACAGAGCAAGCATGCCATTTGAATGGCAATGTCCAACAACTTGGGGGGCGGCCCCCTCAAATATTTTATTGGGGCGGCCCCAGGAGTTGGCTCTTGTGTTAGTGTGGGTCTTCCATATTCCATACCCTTTGTTCAGCATACTCTCTACATCACTCTGATTGGCCTACGGTAACTGCCTTATACGGTAACCATTATAGCCATACTTGGAGATACTTGTGGATGACTGTAAGATGAATAGTGATGATGTTGCTAACTAATATTGTATTCCATGCTGTTCTGGAGGGCCCCCCAAACCTCAGAAACACATTTTCAGGGTGCAAGGGGGCTGAAAACCCTCTTCTCATGTGTTATCAGATACCTCTATTCAGCCAAAAGCCATTTTGCAAGCAGAATGGGAGCACTGGATTTGACTGTTAGTCACATTTAGCATCTTGCGGACTGTAAATAAGAGAATCTGAAGATACTACACTAGAATGGGGCTGGGACAGGGGCTATCCAACAGAGGAGGGATAATAGGGGATTGGGGTGGAGAGGAGAGGTGAAGATTATAAATATAGAATTTAATCATTGGAATGATGAGGGAGTCAGGGAAAGAGGGTGCTGTAAAGGCTAAGGAGGAGGCAGGAAGAAAAAGGAACTGGCACCTGGCTGCAGAGGGTGAGGGCTGCTGCAGGTTGACTGTGGACCAAGCAAGAGGTAGACCTAGTTGATGGCAGTAGCCTGTTTTTTCCTGGCTGGAAGCCATGGCAGAAACTAGATGGCGTGGAATCATAGAAGATGTGAGTTCATCTTACTCAGAGGTTGACTAGCAGCACAATTCAGAACCTAGGGAATCACATGGGATGGGCAGCAGCGAGAAGGGATCCTTGCACCACTGAATGTCCTGGCTAAAACAAACAAGCCAAGGCCCTGCTCTGTGGTCCTGGCCTGTGTCTGCAGAGGGGAATGGGACCTGCTTATGCAGAGCTGCCCCCAGCTAACCTAGCTGAAGCAGTCACCTTGAAATCAGTGCAAGACGTTAGTCATGGCTGACTGAAGTCACATTTATTTCAGTGGGAATTAAGTGTAACTAACCTAACCTGGATCCATCCCAATGTTGTTGTTTTTTCAAGTTCAGAAGAGTACTCTATGCCAACTATATTGACTTGGTTCTGATGTAAAATTTTCATATAATTTTTGTCTGAATGGAATCAATTGAGACATGTTTATAGGATTCATCCAAGTTGTGGGTTTCAGGAAGATTCTCTCTCTCTCTCTTTAAAGGTGTTTGTTAATTTTGAAGATTATCTTGACTTTTGATCAAATGGTCCTCAGGTTTTGGGCCTGCCGCCTTCATCAAACAGCTGACCCAGAATGAGATGTGGTAGTACCACTAACTACCCTATCCAATCAGAACAGCTTGTGGTGAAAATAATAATAAATGTATCCCTGTATTTCAAGGCTTATTGCATTCCCAATAGAGTATGGAAGGCATAGGATGACGGCAGTATTCTTCAAAGGGCTTCCTAAAAGAGAAGAGAAAAAGAAACAACATTTATGAGAGAGAGGTTGGGGCTGTTGGCATTTGCCTTAACCATCTATGCTACCAGCTGGATGACCAGATCCAGAAATGGTCAACCCTACTTTGGACAGAAACACTTTGGACATCACCTGCTGTCACATAATTGTTAGGATTTCACCCCTCCCTACGCTGCAGATATAGGATTATTGTAATGCATTTCAGCTGCTGATTGTTAGAGCTATATAAGCAGAAAGGGAGATACACTGTTTGCTCCTTTCCTCCCACTGCTCTCTCACAATGATGTTTTGTTTCAGTGGTCTCTCTGAGGAAGAGAGAGAAAGAGGAGCCATATTTGATTTCATTGCAATAAATTAGGGTTAGATGTTACACCTCAAGGCTAACGCTTCTGTCCCAGGAGGGTCTGGGTTGCATCAGTGTGATGGGAGACCAGAGTGAATAATGCCCGGTGAAGCTGCATTGGGGGAAGGCACAAGGCCTTGGCATTATCTCCCAACAATTATATCAGGCGATTTAAAATTTCAGCCACAGTTTCAAAAAAAGATTATTCCTTTGCAGATGCATTTTGAATTAAAAAATAATTCCAGCACTGCAAAGTGCTTTGGATTCGGCACCAAGTTCAGCAGAGGCTGAAAAGGAAGAATTGAGAGCACACTTAAAGTGAGCTCCAGGTTCTTCCTTTTAAAAATAAGGCAGTTGCTTTACATGTCCCACACCTGATGTCATATTTCTATTTATGGTATCAAGAGATGAACAGGTGGGCATGACTTGGGCCAAATGCCCTCTTAAGACAAATGGAGAGGCCTGGGGGTCTAATGAGGCCTGTCAACTGGAGGCTCCCATCACTGCCTTAAGAGGCTTTTTTTTAAAGCACCAAAGTGTAGAATGAGCTTCACACTGTTCTCTTTCATTATTACATCCTTTCCTTTATGTTTCTAATTTTATGCTGAATTTGCACCATTGGAATGCACCCGTTATCTTAACTTTTGATCAATAGATACTCTGCTGTTCCCCACAAGGAAAAACAACAGCAGCCGCCTCTAAACTCTTTAAGCAGCATCTCTGCCTGATATGTACTAGCTGAGCAGACCATCCTGGTGATCAACTAGTTCTTCATTTAGTCTTGAGTTAATTCTTCCACCATTTTTCATAATAGACTGTCCTATTGTAAAGGACTCTTGAAATGTACTTAATACACAAAGGGTATGGGGCTGAAAGCAGTTCTCTTTTCTCTGCCTTTCTCTGCCAGAAAAAGTTTGTGCTCAATTTGATTATATGATATTGTCATTTATATTTTCATTCTTAGACATTGCCAAGCTGATGCCACTTACCAAGCTAACATCCCCTTCTTGCTTGCAGAAACTTTCTTTGCACACTCAACATCATCTGCAATATTGTCATCCAGAAACTCTGCCAGGAAAGTTATTGAAGTTGGCATTGAAGTACAAATCAAGATAGAAGAGGGGCCTCTGTTGGTGTATTCTCCACCCTGCTACCTACCATCTGCCTTCCTGAGCTAGCCGTGGTCTCAGCAGCAGTGCTGAAATCCTCCAGGCTCATGGTTCAACATTTGCGTCATCTCTATCTCACTGGAAGCCACAACCACAGCAGCCAGGGGGGTTGCAGGGGCAATGCCCTGTGGCAGCTACTTCAGCCCACCTCATTGTCTCAATCATGAGTCTGCATCAAGTTACTCCTGCTCCATTAATGGGTCCTTCATCCCTGATGGGATTGAGACTTACTTGGCCTCAGAAAAATCTTCAGGAATGAAGGACCCATTAAATTGGTTTGCCCCCCAAAACAGATGGATCCAAATAGTTTCCTAGTGCCTCCCATTCCTGTCTCCTGTCACTGCTACAAGTGAGTCTATCAAAGCTCTGCTTGGTCTTTGAAAAATGCCTCTTTCATTGTGATGAATGAGGCTTTAATGATGTGAACCAGTCTAGGCATGTATATGCAATTATAAGCTCAACAACTTTTGTGTCCGGATTTCACTTTCTGAAATATGGCAACCTTAAAGGTAAAGGTAAAGGGACCCTTGACCATTAGGTCCAGTCGTGACCGACTCTGGGGTTGCACGCTCATCTCGCGTTATTGGCCAAGGGAGCCGGCGTACAGCTTCCAGGTCATGTGGCCAGCATGACAAAGCCGCTTCTGGTGGACCAGAGCAGCACACGGAAACACTGTTTACCTTCCCGCTGTAGCGGTTCCTATTTATCTACTTGCACTTTGATATGCTTTCGAACTGCTAGGTTGGCAGGAGCTGGGACCAAGCAACGGGAGCTCGCCCCATCACGGGGATTTGAACCGCCAACCTTCTGATCGGCAAGCCCTAGGCTCTGTGGTTTTACCCACAGTGCCACCCGTTAGTCATACTGCAAAGAACAAGAAACTGCAGTAATAAAGTTCCCTAAGTCTCCTCCACAAAACCCCTTTTTGAATACTGAAAGATACAAATAACAAAAAAAGGGGTGGCATTGAGCATGCAAAGAATTAAAAAGCAAGATATAAAACTTTTCCAATATGCAGTAACAGCAGCAAGAATATTAATTGCACAAAAATGGAAACAAGAAGAATTACCGACAAAAGAAGAATGGAGAGTGAAATTGATGGAGTATGTGGAATTGGACAAGATGACGGGAAGAATCCGAGAACAGCATGACCAGAAGTTCATCAAAGACTGTACTAAATTTATAGACTATTTGAAAGATAGTTGCATTCAATGTACTACGTTGGTAGGATTGCAAGAAGCTTTGTAAGTTATAGAAGAGAAAAATCATTGTAAAATAGATTTTAGTGATAAGTATTTGTTATAATTTAATTCAATGATTGATAAGTGAAGTATAGATGTTAGAATAAATGTTAGAAAACCATTAGAAAGGGGTGGACGGAAGTCAAGGCTTTAAAAAAGCCAAAAGGATAAAATGTGAAAAATAATGAGTTGAATTTGATTAATTAAAAATCAATAAAATATTATATGGCAAAAAAGAAAAGAAATAAACACACAAACTCATTTTTTCTTCTTTTTTTAAAAAAAGCAAGTGACAGCAGCGTGGGGCTTCTGCAGCCTTGTTTCAGGGGAAGTGGCGTGGCATGCCAAGCTGGCGACCCCCAGGGAGCAGATTCCCTCCCCTGAAATAAATAGTTCTCCTTGAGTTGCAGAAGGCAAAAGCAAAGAGTCGCCACTTACTCTCACAGTCAATACTGCAGAGGTTCTTTGTGGGGTGCTTCCCATTGTCACACCATAACAGACCACTCAAATAAAACATGCCGTAGTATGGATGACCATCTGTGTACTCATAGTGTTGCGTGTCAAACTGACTTGCGAACAGGACCAAACACAACCCTGGGAGGAAAGCACAGATTAGAAAGGTAGAATGCATTTTGTTTCCTACATATCAAGTGCAAAACTTCAAAACAGGAAATTTCATATTATGACTCAACATTTCAGGTAATCTAAATGTTTACAGAATGTTGCCATATTCCAAAGAGCCAAAAACCAGACAACCCACCACCACCACCACCGGGGCCCCTCCTCCTCCCACCATCGCACATCTTCATCAGGCGAAGGAGGGAGGGAGGGAGGGAGGAGAGAGAGAGAGAGAGAGAGAGAGAGAGAGAGAGAGAGAGAGAGAGAGAGAGAGAGCGCACCAGGAAGGGAGGCAGCTCAGCCAGCCCCGCGCAGAGAAAGAAATGTTTGTTCCCTGGACATTTGCCAAGTTCTGAAAATTCCCCTGGACACCATTTTCAGGAGTGGAATCCCGGATATCTCTGGGAAATCCAGGATGTATGGCAGCCCTAAACATTAACCATTCTCAAATTTGACATTAACCATTTCAAGATTCAGTGTTTCACCTAGCACAGGACACATAAAGGTTTGTTTTTCATAGCATGAAACACATATACATACAAAATAGATATGCTAATTATGTTATTTGTTTTTTATTTTTATAAATGCTTAGTTTTAACATGAGAACCAGAAAACTTGATTATTTCCACTAACGGAGCTTCCTCACAAATTGATCACAGTTTTAAAGGAATAAATAATCTACTCTTAACACTTCCCAATTCCATTTTTTATGTAACCTGTTACCATACTTGCTTTATGTAATTCCTCATGATAATTTTCTCTATTTTTTTTAGAATAATTGTTAATTTAATCAGGGCAGATTTGACGGAGTAGTACCACCAGCAAATGCCTGAGCAAGGACTTTCTCTAGCACAGCTGGGCTTCCCATGCCCCCCAAGTTTTTCGTGGGGCAAAACAACAACAACAACAACAACCCTGCGGGGAGTGCACATCAGGCAAGTAGAAAGAACTGCTTAGTGCTGCACTGAATTCCTCCCATCAGATTCAACTGTTTCCATGTTGTTCTCAATAGAGACCTTTGCAAAGCTCAATAAATGCACAATCTGAAACCCATATTTGAGGATGTTCACCTTTAATAACATTTAATAGACAAACCACAATGGGACTAGAACCTGAAAACCCTTTTTTATGTTAGCCACATAGTACCAGAACTGTTTTGCTTTGTTACACTCCCACCCCAAAAAGTAAAAATCACAACTTCTGAAAATAACAGGACATTTTTTGAAAATGTTCTCAATGCCCAATTTTGTTTCTATGTGTTACCAGGGCCCATTTTGAAAAGGTGGCACATCTGCAAATATTAAACAATGTCAGAGAAATCATAAACATTTTAAAGGACGCTCTAAACATCAAGAAAATAATGAATTACAACAAACTCAATCCATAAAAGCCTTCAACAAAACCATAGCAAGTGGCAGTTAAATTGGACCTAAATTAATTCAAAGAAGTTAAAGGGAGTCAAGCACCTAAATATCAGAACTCACAGTGTCCTACTCCAATGTTGTGATAACCATCCAGTCCTCGTCGTATTAATTCATCATGCAGCTCACATTTTAGATACTTTTTGGACTCGGGTGCTAAAATGAGTAGGCAGAGGAAGGCAAGGTGCAGGGCCGTCATGACCACAGATCTCTCAAAAGTCCAGAGTCTTGAATTTTTATAGCTGATGGATGTAGATTTGTTGGGGGAGGGGGGTGCTACCCACTCTTTCTACAGGTGGCATCCTTATGTCACCAGTGAGGGCTTAGACCAAAACTTTTTCAGCAGGGGGCCGGTCCACTGTCCCTCAGACCTTGTCGGGGGCCAGACTATATTTTTTTTGGGGGGTGAACAAATTTCTATGCCCCACAAATAACCCAGAGATGCATTTTAAATAAAAGGACACATTCCACTCATGTAAAAACACGCTGATTCCTAGACCACCCGTCGGCCGGATTGAGAAGGTGATTGGGCCGCATCCGGTCCCTGGGCCTTAGGTTGCCTACCCATGGCTTGGAGAAAGCATCCCCAAACTTCGGCCCTCCAGATGTTTTGGACTACAATTCCCATCATCCCTGACCACTGGTCCTGTTAGCTAGGGATCATGGGAGTTGTAGGCTGGAGTGCTGCAGTTTGGGGATGCCTGGCTTAGAGGTTGTTGAGTCGCTGCAACAACAGCATGCTAAACAATGTTGTTGTTTAGTTGTTTAGTCGTGTCCAACTCTTCATGACCCCATGGACCAGAGCATGCCAGGCACTCCTGTCTTCCACTGCCTCCATGGAAGACAGGAGTGCCTGATGTGCTCTGGTCCATGGGGTCACGAAGAGTCAGACACAGCAGATTGCTCTTCATTATTAGCTCCTATTAGCTGACCATTGTAGTCCATGAAGCATAAATATGCTAAACAATACTGTACACTCCATACTGACCAATGGCAAGCCAGCAGCATAACAATCTAACTTGGGGCAGTAGATTGGCACTTCTGGCACACGGACCTCATCAAGGCAGCCAGGTCTCCTCACCTGATCTGCAAGGCACCTTCAGTCATGCCACACCCAGCAGCCTGGCACCTGGTGTTGTCATGGGTGTCATGAGCAATTGGGCCAAAGGGAGTTTGCAGGCACAGGCTGATCATCAGGGCTTGTGAAGTGCCTGCTGGGAAACATCTGTGTTTCAACAAGCCTTTTTAGTTGAGATATATGCCAGTCTGAATCCTTTGTAAGAGAAGGCAGGATATGAATTTATAAATAAAGAAATTACTACAGTATTACTTATTCCCCACCCATTGGGGTTGCCCTGGCCAGTCTGGGTGGCCAGCATAATATGAAAACAGAACAAAATATAAAACATTAAAAGCTTCCTGATACAGAGCTGCCTTCAAATGTCTACAGAAAGTTGCATAGTTGTTTATCTCCTTGACATCTGAATTCCACAGGACGGGCGCCACCACTGAAAAGCCTCTCTGCCTGCTTCCCTGTAGCTTCACCTCTCACAATAAGGGAGCCCCCAGAAGGCTGTGTCCCAGCTGTGTCCCGGCTGAGCGATGGAGGTAGAGATGCTCCTTCAGGTATACATACAGTAGCTGAGGCTGTTTAGGGCATGGGTCGGCAAACTAAGGCCTTCTGGATCCGGCCCACGGACGGGCGGGGAATCGCCACATGGATTGTGCGGATGCTGATTGTTTGGGCTGCACCATTCCCCCCCCACACACACACCGTGGTGGCACCTCCTCCCTCCCTCCTCCTGGTTTCTCCCTGCCCTGCCTACAGGAGGAAGGGGGCTGGGCTTTGTTGAGCCACTGTTGGCTGGGCGCCATTTTAAGTAGCCCCTCTCCAGAGCCAGACCTTTTGCACCGCCGCCAGCCCCTGCCGCTCGCAAGGCACAGGTAAGCAGCTACTGGGGCTTGTCCGGTGCTGTGGAAAAGGAAGAGGAGAGTTGGGGGGGGGATTTTTTCCTCAAAAAATATAGTCCGCCCCCCCACAAGGTCAGAGGGACAATGGACTGGCCCCCTGCAGAAAACGTTTGCTGACCCCTGGTTTGCCTAGAGTCCATATCGACAAGGGGGTTTACGACCCCGATGTTGGATCAGGACATCCCAATGGTGCAGCCGCCATTAAAGGTTCGTTTGTTCAACGATTAACAGTCCTACGTTATCTGAGTTCAGACCGGGGAAATCCAGGTTGATTTCTATCTATGCGGCACTATTCTCAGTACGAAAGGACCAAGATAGTAGGACTAATACCAAAAGAACGTCCAAATTAGAACTACTGATTACCGCTAAAGTAGTAGACCTACCCCCAAATTAGGGTTTATTAAGGTGGCAGTCAAGTAATGCAAAAGACCTAAAATCTTTCTACAGGGAAGCAAATCCCCTTCTTAATAATGCATAAATATTTATCCTGCTTTATTAATCCTATTGTATATATTATTCCTATTCTTATTGCCGTAGCATTTTTAACATTACTCAAATGCAAAATTCTAGGCTACATACACTACGAAAAGGCCCAAACATAGTAGGACCCTTTGGAATTTTACAACCAATTGCTGATGGAATTAAACTATTAACTGTATTAAAGAACCTATTAACCCAACACATGCATCACCCATACTTTTTACTCTAGCACCAACTTTAGCCCTTTTATTAGCCCTCATAATATCAATGCCACACCCTTTAGCAGACATAAAATTGGGGCTTTTATTTCTACTAGCCCTCTCAAGCATAATAGTGTATACAATTTTATGATCTGGATGAGCATCAAACTCAAAATATGCCCTACGAGCCATCACACAGACTATTTCATATGAAGTGACTCTCGGTATTATCTTACTTTCAGTCATTATACTAACTGGTGCCTTCACAAGACACCCTTATCATTACACAAGAGTATAATTGGTTAATTTTATCCACATGTCCCCTCGTAATAATATGGTTTGTATCAACTCTAGCAGAAACAAATTGACTTAACTGAAGGAGAATCCAAATTAGTCTCAGGTTTTAATGTTGAATACGCAGCCGGACCATTCACACTATTTTTCCTAGCCAAATACATAAATATTCGGCTAATAATAAATACCCTCTCATGCATTCTATTCTTTAGCCCAACCTTAACTACACAAACAGAATTATTTACAGTTAATCTTATAACAAAAGCCACCCTACTAACTATAGGATTTCTATGAACGTGAGCCTCATACCCACAATTCCGCTATGATCAATTAATACATCTTTTATGAAAACAATAGCACTATACTTATTATATATTTCACTCCCAATCTCACTATCAGGCCTCCCACCACTAAATTAATAATTGCTGTTAGGATGTGTGCCCAAGTATTTAGGGGTTACTTTGATAGAGTAAACCACAGGGACTATAACCCCTCACCTCCTCTAGAAGAATGGGATTCGAAACCATACTTAAGATTTCAAAACCCTCTGTACTCCCACTCTACTACCTTCTAGTAAAGTCAGCTAATAAAGGTCAGCACCAAAATCTTGAATTGCACTGGGTACTGTACTTCAACCCTCACAGAGTTACAGTTCAAAGCAACCCTTAACAAACTACAGAAATCCTTGAGGGAAATAATATGCTTTGAATGTGTTTGTGCACCTTGTCTGCACCCTAGGTATTGGCTACTCTGTAGAATGCACTTTGCACTTTTGAAAAACGGTTTGACCGGATATCAAATACCCAGTTCCTCATTTCTGGCAGCATGGTTTGAATTAAAGAAGGACTCAAGGCCACTGTGCCAAATAGTTTTCTTTCTCCTACGCAATAATCTCATTTCTTTCTTCTTTCTCAAGATAAAAGGCAGATATTCCCTTATACATTTTCCTTCATCATATCCCACAGAGTTCCCTGTGGGATGAAGCATGGTTTGTTCTCATTTTAAAAATGAGATATCAGCTTTGATCCTCATCTGGGAATTAGGGTCAGCTAAAATGGTGTGTTTGATCTTAATCGTTAAGTGTTTCTATTCTGGATGGAGACCACAAAAGGTCAGGATGACAGAAACAATGTTCAAGATAACAGGGATGCCAAATTCACAGGTCTGCACCTGCCTGTATTGAGTAGTACTTTGAGTACTTTTGTACCTACAAGCCAAATGTATTTAGGGAAACAAAATAAATATGGTTTCCTCCCTGCCCACATGGGAGCCAGTTTCCCCAGAGAGATGTACTGTATCGTTAACTGGTGGCAAATCTCTGGGGGAGGGTATGCCGGAGGTATTTTTATCTACCGTAATTAGAATTGGTGGGCCAATTCTGACATCCCTCTTCACCACCAACAATTCTACTCTCAAGATCCTTATCAATTGGAAACAGAGCATAGTGACTCCAATCTATAAAAAGGGGGACCCACAAGACCCGTCCAACTCTTGACCTATTAGTTTGTTGGACATAGCCTACAAGATCTATTCCAGATTCCTACTTGAGAAATTAACTGCTTGGGCTGATGAAATGAAGCTATTTCACCTTGAACAAGCTGGCTTTCGTAAAGGCCACAGTACATCTGGCCAATGCCTTGTTTTACACACCTTGATTGATAAAGATATAAATAAGTTTAATTGTAAAATCCATGCAGCCTTTCTTGACCTGTCCTCTGCTTTTGATTCCATACCCAGAATTAGGCTGTGGCAGAAGCTTAGTAATACTAATATCAATAAAAGGTTACTTTTGCTTCTAAGGGAAATTCACTCAGACATCTCTGCCAGAGTAAAATTTGGTCGCAATGGAGATTCATTTCCCTTGACTAAACAAGACTGTCTCTCTCTTTTTTTATAATTATTTTTATTAGTTTTTCAAAAAAAGATACAAAATAAAAACAGGATAATACAAACACACAAAAAAAGAAAAATACAACGGGAAAAAATAACAAAGAATATAAAAAACAAAAATTCCATACATCATTTACTAATGTAGTTCTTGTATCAGTGACTTCCTCCACCCCCCCCTTCACGTTTCTAATAATAGCTATTTTAGCGCTCACATTTTCAACATTCTTAACTTTTTCTAATACCAAATTTCTTATAACTATTATCAACCCAATTCTTATTTTAAATCTATGCATTTATACGTTGGCTCTTGTACTCTAAAAATCACAAATCTTACTCCTTACTTCTTTAAACTATTGCTTCTATAGCGTCTTTGTACTTCCACAACCCTTATTGTCCATTTTTTAATTTATAATTCTTTTCCAAATAAATCTTGAATTTCTTCCAATCTTCTTCCACCGTCTTCTTTCCCTTTTCGCGGATTCTCCCAGTCAGTTCAGACAGTTCCATATATTCCATCAACTTCATCTGCCATTCATCAATCGTCGGTAGATCTTCTGTTTTCCAAGTCCTTGCTAATACAATTCTAGCAGCTGTTGTGGCATACAGAAAAAAAGTAATATCTTTCTTTGGCAACTCTTTCCCTATGATACCGAGTAAAAAAGCCTCTGGTTTTTTAACAAATGTGTTTTTCAACACCTTCTTCAACTCATTATAAATCTTATCCCAGAAGCTTTTCACTCGGGGGCATGTCCACCACATATGGAAAAAGGTCCCTCCCGATTCTTTACATTTCCAACACTTATTATCCTTTTTGTGATAAATCTTTGCCAATTTCACTGGCGTAAGATACCATCTATACATCATCTTATATAAATTCTCTTTCAGAACATTACAAGCAGTGAAATTCATATTACATTTCCATAACCTTTCCCAATCTTCTATCATAATGTTATGACCTATGTCCTTTGCCCAGTCAATCATAACCATTTTTGTTTGTTCATCCTTTGTATGCCATTCCAACAACAATTTATACATTATTGACAAATTTTTAGCCTTAGGTTCTAGCAATTCTGTTTCCAATTTAGATTTTTCCGGTTGAAAAGCAATTTTCTTGTCCATTCTATACAATTCATTAATCTGATGGTACTGAAACCACAATTGGTCTTTTATCTGGTCATATGGTTTTAACTTTATCTGTTCATCCACTTCTATTAATAAATCCTTATATTTTAACCATTTTTCTTCCATATTCAGCTTTTTGTTGGTTTTTACCTCTAAAGGTGATATCCACTTGGGTGTTTTCCTTTCTATAAGATCTTTATATTAATTATATTTATATATAACATTAAACAACGATTTTCTTATAATGTGGCATTTGAAACCATAATGAACCTTGACCTTGTTGTACCAAAGATTTGCGTGCCAACCAAATGCATTGTCAAACCCTTCTAAATCTAAGACATCAGTGTTGTCTAGTGTAAACCATTCCTTCAACCAGCAAAAAGCCGCAGCATCTAAGTATAACTTTAAGTCCAGCAGGGAGAAGCCTCCTCTTTCTTTAGCATCTGTCACTAACTTATATTTAATTCTTGGTTTCTTCCCCTGCCAGATAAATCTTGATAATGCTTTTTGCCAATCTTGGAAACATGTTTGTTTCTCTACAATTAGGTAATGCTTGAAACAAAAATAACATTTTTGGCAACACATTCATCTTTATCACTGAAATATGTCCTAACAAGGACAATTTCAATCTTGACCATATTTCTAAATCTCTCTTTACTTCATTCCACAATTTCTCAGAGTTATTTTTGAACAATTGTATATTTCTAGCTGTCATATTTACCCCCAGGTACTTCACCTTTTTCACAAATGTCAAACCAGTAGCTTTTTGTAAATTTTTGTAAATTTCCTCAAAGGTTAGATTTTTGCTTAATACTTTGGTTTTCGTTTTATTTAATTTGAACCCTGCCAGCTGACCGAACTCCTGTATTATTTCTAAAGCCTTAGGTACGCTTTTCTCAGGCTCTTGCATTGTCAAAACCAAGTCATCAGCGAAGGCCTTCAGTTTATACTGCTTCTTCCCAACTTTAATCCCTATCACCTCCTCTTCCATCCTAATCCTTTCCAAAAGTACTTCTAGAACTGTGATAAATAACAAAGGGGAGAGTGGGCCATAGCTGCCAAGTCTCCCGTTTTCTCCGGGAAAACCCCGATTTTAAAGGCTTTTCACGCTGTCATCCCGAATGGGGAAATATCCCGTGATTCACCCGTATTTTTTGCAAACAGAGCCAGGAAGTGTGCGCGCAAGTATCACTCTTTACTTTTTCCTATCTCTATGGACACGCAAACAGAGCCAGGAAGTGTGTGCGCGAGTATCACTCTTCACTTTTCCTATCTCTATGGGCACACCTCTGTGTGTGGCGATTCTTGCGCTTGTCCTCCCCCCCCCCCCGTCGGGTTGGCTCGGCTCTTAACACGTGGGGGGGGTGAGAGCGCGCCGACCAACCAGGGAGCCCCTGAGCAGCCCGGGACCAGGAAGAGAAGGAAGAGGAGGAAAGAAAGAGAAGAAAGAGGGGCTCCTGGGAAGGAGAAGAAAGAGGAGTCTTTGTTCCTGCCGCTGCAAGGCTGGCATGGATGCCCGGGTAGGCAGCCGAGCACGATCTGGGCATCAGCCAGGTAAAGGGGGTGCAGTGCGATCGCTGGGGGGGGAGGGGGCTGTAGATCCAGCTGGGGAGTGGGGAGATGAAGGTCACCGCTGGAGGGTGGGGGTCCCCATACAGCAGCAGCAGCAGCAGCAGCAGCAGCTGCCAAGGCCAGGATGCCACGAGCATATTGTGTTGGGGCTGGTGCGCGCACGGACCCAGCAACTGCCATGCTGGGCTGCAGAGTACTTAGTTGGTTGAAGGCGGAGGAGTCAAGCCGGGGAGGGGGGTGATTACTTGTGCCCCCAGTCCGCCTTACAACCCCCAGAGGATGGAAGCTTCTGTCTCCCCGCAGCTGCGCTCTGTGCACCCCATTTCTCCCCAGAATTAAAGGACTGGGCGAGGGGTGGGGGGAAGGTTGCAAATTGAGGTGCCAGCCCTCCCAACACACACCAGACCTCCTCTAGCCCCCCATTCTCAGGCACTGCCTTAGGCATTCTTAGGCACTCTGGGGCTGATGGGATTTGTAGTTCAAAACAGCTGGAGGTCTCCAGGTTGGGGAAACTGTTTTTAGTCTATCTATTGCAGGATTCTTTTGGGCAAAAAAGGGGATTGAACCCATTGAAAGTCGTAAAAAACATTCTTGCTATTGATAGTTATTGTTTTGAGTTTTTTGTGTTTTACAATCAAGAGCTGTATAAAGCAAATCATTTTTTAATTTGTCAGTCAAGCATGGAAAACATCTGGGATTCTGGAGAGACATTTCGCAGAACGTTTCACTGCCACAAGCTCTGAGCCAGTGGAGGGAGCCGGCAAACAGCCAGAAATTTTGCAGAAGGAAAACAAAGTCTAGCCCTCAAGGCAAAACAAAATGTACGCAGGGTGGGTTTGGCCTGTTCGTCATAGAATCATAGAGTTGGAAGAGACCCCAAAGGCCATCCAGTTCAACCCCCTGCCAAGCAGGAAACATCATCAAACCATTCTTGACATATGCCTGTCAAGCCTCTGCTTAAAGACCTCCAAAGAAGGAGACTCCACCACACTCCTTGGCAGCAAATTCCACTGCCGAACAGCTCTTACTGTCAGGAAGTTCTTCCTAATGTTTAGGTGGAATCTTCTTTCTTGTAGTTTGAATCCATTGCTCCGTGTCCGATTCTCTGGAGCAGCAGAAAACAACCTTTCTCCCTCCTCTATATGACATTCTTTTATATATTTGAACATGGCTATCATATCACCCCTTAACCTTCTCTTCTCCAGGCTAAACATACCCAGCTCCCTAAGCCGTTCCTCATAAGGCATCATTTCCAGGCCTTTGACCATTTTAGTTGTCCTCTTCTGAACACGTTCCAGCTTGTCAGTATCCTTCTTGAACTGTGGTGCCCAGAACTGGACACAGTACTCCAGGTGAGGTCTGACCAGAGCAGAATACAGTGGTACTATTACTTCCCTCGATCTAGACACTATATTCCTATTGATGCAGCCCAGAATTGCATTGGCTTTTTTAGCTGCTGCATCACACTGTTGCCTCATGTCAAGTTTGTGGTCAACCAGGACTCTTAGATCCTTTTCACATGTACTGCTCTCAAGCCAGGTGTCTCCCATCCTGTATTTGTGCCTTTCATTTTTTTTGCCCAAGTGTAGTACTTTACATTTCTCCTTGTTAAAATTCATCTTGTTTGCTTTGGCCCAGTTGTCTAATCTGTTAAGGTCATTTTGAAGTGTGATCCTGTCCTCTGGGGTATTAGCCACCCCTCCCAATTTGGTGTCATCTGCAAACTTGCTCAGGATGCCCTCAAGCCCATCATCCAAGTCATTGATAAAGATGTTGAACAAGACTGGGCCCAAGACAGAACCCTGTGGCACCCCACTAGTCACTACTCTCCAGGATGAAGAGGAGCCATTGATGAGCACCCTTTGGGTTCGGTCAGTAAGCCAGTTAGAAATCCACTGAATGGTAGCATTGTCTAGCCCACATTTTACCAGCTTCTTTACAAGAATATCATGGGGCACCTTGTCAAAGGCCTTGCTGAAATCAATATAGGCTATATCCACAGCATTCCCTTCATCTACCAGGCTTTTAATTCTGTCAAAAAATGAGATCAGATTAGTCTGACATGACTTATTTTTCAGAAACCCATGCTGACTTATTTTTCAGAAACTCAAGCAGCAACACCAGGATTCCTAGGAGGGGGGTGGCTTCTGAAGAGAGGTGCAAACTTATATGTGCTTGGGTTGCAGGCCAACCCCTCCACCCTCCGCATTAGATAGGGAGAGAAAAGGACCGGCACTGGGTTCTTTCAGTGCCCAGACATGTGCAGAGCTGGCACCGGAAGTCACTTCTGCGCAGTCTGTGATCCCTTATTTTTCAATGCTGAACTTGGCAGCTATGGAGTGAGCATCCTTGTCTTGTACCCTTTTCAATCCTAATTTCTTCTGAAATCACACCATTCACCACGATCTTGACTTTTTGTTCAGCTGACAAACCCTTAATAAACTCCCCCCCCCCCGACAACCATCCTTTCAAAATTGGACATCATAAATCTCCAAGAAATGTTCTCAAATGCTTTTTCGGCATCAATGAAGATCAATACTGCTCTTTTGTTTCTCCTTGCTTCCAGCATTTCTAATATATCAACAATATTTCGAATATTATCTTTCAGATGTCTGTTGGGTAAAAACCCTGCCTGATCTTTGTGGATATAATCCTTCAATAATCTTTTCAACCTTGATGCCATAATACTTGCAAAAATTTTGTAATCCACATTCAGGAGTGATATCGGGCGGTAATTTCTCATTTGCGTAGTGTCTGTATCCGGTTTTGGTATCAATGTTATAAACGCCTCTTTCCATGTATCTGGTGCCTTCTCTCCTCTAAGTATACTATTACATATATCTGTCAATGGTTCAATTATCCAGTCTTTCAACTAAACAAGGCTGTCTCTTGGCTCCCTTCTTATTTAATTTCTATATAAATGATTTAGTACCAAGCATGAAGGGCTTCAATCAATCTGCCCCCTCCCAACAACAACAACAACAACAACAACTTATTATTTATACCCTGCCCACCTGGCTGGGTTTCCCCAGCCACTCTGGGCGGCTTCCAACAGAAATATTACACACTAATTTCTTAAAGATTTAAAGCTTTCCTAAACAGGGCTGCCTTCTGATGTCCTCTAAAGTCTGGGTTCCCCCCCCTTTTTTTCTTTTTCACATCTGGTGGGAGGGCGTTCCACAGGGCGGGGGCCCTCTGCCTGGTTCCCTGTAACTTGGCTTCTCACAGCGAGGGAACCGCCAAAAGGCCACTGGACTTCAGTGTCCGGGCAGAGCGATAGAGGTGGAGATGCTCCTTCAGGTATACTGGACCGAGGCCAATGCAGGTCTTTCAAGACCGGTGTTATGTGGTCTCGACGGCTGCTCCCAGTCACCAGTCTAGCTGCCACATTCTGGATTAGTTGTAGTTTCCGGGTCACCTTCAAAGGTAGCTCCACATAGAGCACATTGCAGTAGTACAAGTGAGAGATAACCAGAGCATGCACCACACTGGCGAGACAGTCCGCAGGCAGGTAGGGTCTCAGCCTGCGTACCAGATGGAGCTGATAAACAGCTGCCCTGGATACAAAATTAACCTGCGCCTCCATGGACAGTTGTGAGTCCAAAATTACTCCCAGGCTGCGTACCTGGTCCTTCAGGGGCACAGTTACCTCATTCAGGACCAGAGAGTCCCCCACACCTGCCCACCTCCTGTCCCCCACAAACAGTACTTCTGTCTTGTCAGGATTCAACCTCAATCTGTTAGCCGCCATCCAACTTCCAACCGCCTCCAAACACTCACACAGGACCTTCACTGGTTCTGATTTGAAAGAGAGGTAGAACTGGGTATCAAGTGCATAGTGATGAACACCCAGCCCAAACCCCCTGATGATCTCTCCCAGCGGCTGCATATAGATGTTAAAAAGCATGGGGGAGAGGACAGAACCCTGAGGCACCACTTTCTGAACGCGGCCCAGGAGGAAGGAGCGGAACCACTGTATAACAGTGCCCCCAACTCCCAACCCCTTTAGGCGGTCCAGAAGGATGTTATGGTTGATGGTGTCAAAAGCTGCTAAGAGATCCAGCAGAACTAGGAAACAGCTCTCACCTTTGTCCCTAGCCCGCCGGAGATCATCAACCTATGCGACCAAGGCAGTTTCAGTCCCATGATGAGGCCTGAATCCCGACTGGAAGGGATCCAAATGGTCCGCTTCTTCCAGGCGTGCCTGGAGTTGTTCAGCAACCACTCGATCAATCACCTTGCCCAAGAATGGAAGATTTGAGACTGGACAATAGTTGGCCATATTGGCCGCATCTAAAGATGGTTTTTCAGCTGGTGTGGGTAGGCTCCCTCACAGAGAGAAGCATTCACCACCCCACAAAGTCCATTGCCCAGCCCTTCCCAGCTAGCTTTTATAAGCCAGGATGGGCAAGGATTAAGGAGACAGGTGGTTGGTTTCACTCGTCCAAGCAGCCTGTCCACATCCTCGGAGGTAACAGATTGAAATTGATCCCACGCAATTTGACTAGACAGGACTCTAGCACTCCCCTCGCCCTGCTCCCACGGTGGAGTCTACCTCTTCCTGAATCTGAGCGAGTTCATCTGCAAAAAACTTTGCAAAATCATTGCAGGAGATCATGCTGGGCCCCGATGGAGCAGGTGGCTCCGCTAAATTGTGAACCACCTGAAAGAGTCTCCTGCTGCTGTTTTCTGGAGATGCAATAGAGGCAGTGAATAAAGTCTTCTTCGCTGTTGCTACCGCCACTTGGTAGGCTCGACACTGAACTCTAACCCGTGTCCGGTCAGCTTCAGAATGAGTTATCTGCCACCGGTGCTCTAGCCGTCTCAGTGATTGTTTCATTGCCCTCTGATCTGTGGAAAACCACGGGGCTGTCCGGGCTCCATGCAATCGGAGAGGGCACTTCGGAGCCAGACACTCAATAGCCCTGGTTAACTCCACATTCCAGTGGGCCACGAGGGAATCGGCTGAAAGGCCATCCACATGGGATAAAGCATCCCCTATTACTCTCTGGAAACCATTTGGATCCATTAAGTGGCAGGGGTGGACCATCCGAATCGGTCCCACCTCCCTGCAGAGGAGAAGTCCAGTTGCAACCCCCCTCCCCGCCCACATACCCTGGGTTGCTGTGCGTAAGAGAAACCTGGTGGACAAGCAGCAGCTAAAACAGGCCCATCTGCTTCATCCAACCAAGTCTCCGTTACACATGCCTGGTCAAGTCCTCCATCCACGATCAAGTCATGGATGGCAGTGGTCTTATGAATCATTGACCTGGCATTTCACAGCAGTACCTTCAGGTCATGTGGGTATCCCTTGCTGATTCCAGTATCCATTCGGTCAGGACCAGACCCAGAGGCAGGGATAGTCCTCAGACAATGACTAAACCTGCCTCCTCGGTAATGACATGGTCTGGTCTTAGCATAACTCCTCCTCCTACCCATGACCACTGAGATCGGTTGTCCCAGTGCGTCCCCCCCTCTAGAATCTGCCCCAGCCATTTTGTTGGCTGGGACCCACTCCCCGGCAGCCCTGACCCCTCCCCTTAGAAACAAAATAAAACCTATATAAGCACACAAACAAAACCACAGTAAAACAATAAAGACAAAAAACAATAAAAATTACAAATGTTCCAAAATTAAACAAATTCCCAAACCTGACTAAACATCCCTCCCACCCACCACACCACAAAGTATTTAAAAAGGTAAAAAAAGAAATTGAAAAAAACACACATTTAAAACAACAGCATATATATGCGGATGATATGGTGATTCTATCATTAACTAAGCAGGGCCTTAACAACATGTTTAGAGGGCTCATGGCATATTGTGATGCCAATTCCCTTAAAATCAACTTATCCAAAACAAAAATTCTGTCTTTTGGCATGACAAATAGGAAGCCATTCTGGAATATGGAGGGCCATTCCATATTCCAGAATGGCTTACAGAATGGCCATGTAAAGTACTACACTTGGGCAAAAAAAATGAAAGGCACAAATACAGGATGGGTGACACCTGGCTTGAGAGCAGTACATGTAAAAAGGATCTAGGAGTCTTGGTAGACCACAAACTTGACATGAGTCAACAGTGTGATGCAGCAGCTAAAAAAACCAATGCAATTCTGGGCTGCACCAATAGGAGTATAGCATCTAGATCAAGGGAAGTAATAGTACCACTGTATTCTGCTCTGGTCAGACCTCACCTGGAATACTGTGTCCAGTTCTGGGCACCACAGTTCAAGGATACTGACAAGCTGGAACGTGTCCAGAAGAGGGCAACCAAAATGGTCAAAGGCCTGGAAACAATGCGTTATGAGGAACGGCTTAGGGAGCTGGGTATGTTTAGCCTGGAGAAGAGAAGGGGTGATATGATAGCCATTTTCAAATATATAAAAGGATGTCATATAGAGGAGGGGGGAAAAGGTTGTTTTCTGCTGCTCCAGAGAAGCGGACACGGAAATGGGAATTGTTACATGCTGCTGTTTCCATTGCAGATGCTATCTCCATTGAGAAAGAGGGATCGAGGAGGCGTTAAAGAAAAGAGGGAAAGACTTAAAAGAACAACAAATTAATATCCATGACAAATGGGACTAGTACCTTAAACAAATATTGTGAATTTTCTTGACGCTCCTTTTTTTTTTTTTTTTTTTTGGATATCAATCGCTACACGAAAAGAGGATACCGATGCAGATTCCTGTGGCTGCGGAAGGGTTAAAGAAACCCCAACGAAAGAGAAAGTCCACTCTAGGCAAGCAGGAGACAGAAGACAAAAGGCAGAAAACAAGAGAAGACAGACACGTTAAGGGGGCTTCCCTGGGGACTATATTAAACAGAACTGCCGTATGCTCTAACTGACATTGTACTCTCCCCCCCCCCCGGTAATCTTACATAATTCAACTGGTATTGTATCTCTTATAAATCTAAAAGCAGGGGGGGGGGGTTGGAAGGAAATAAGGGGAGATCTAAGGGATGCCAAGTGGCGACACTTACTGGTGGGAGATAGGAAAGTACAGAGGAGCCAGGGGGAAGCAATTGGAATAGAAATTAACGTATGGAAACAATCCCTAGTGGCGATACTTAAAATAGCAAATCTAAGCTTAAATATGGCCCATAATGGTATAAAGACAACCACACCAGGAGAAAGAATACCACCTAGAGCGGAAATAGAAGGAGAGGGAGATATGGCAAAAATACTAGCGGAGATAAGAGAGATTAGAAGGGAAGTAAAAGGAAGTGAAAAGAACATAGGGGAGAAGTTAGTAGAGGTAGCAACTGAGTTATCAGGACAGATCAAGGAATTGAAGAATAAAATACAAACAGTAGAGGAACAGACTAAATGGGTGCAGAAGGAAGTAAAGGAAAATAAAGAGGGGGGATTTAAAGTACAATTAGAAGATTTTAAAAAGGTGTAAGAGAATACCTTGGACAATTTAGCATTTTTGGATATGAACCAAAAAGGACAAAATTTAAAAGTGAGGGGTCTTCCAGAGATTGAGGGGGAGATCCTGAGAGAAAAAATGATTGGGGAATTGCCTAAATTATTAGACATGAAAGAGGAAGACTTAGAGTACATGGTTTTTAGAATAAAAGTTACCTCAGCTCAAGCAAGAGCAAAAAAAATACCCAGGAGACTGCTTGATAACATTTAGCTCAATTGAAGTCCAAAATACAGTACTAAGGAAAACTAGAGAACAGAAATGGTCTATTGATGGCAAAAGAATATTGGTGTTTAAGGACATTCCAATTAGGTTTCTTCATAAACGAAATGGATATAAGGACTTAACTAAGAATTTAAATGCGAACAAAATAAGATTTTGATGGGAGTACCCAGAGGGAGTGTCGTTTTACTATAAGGATAAAAAATTTAAAATAAAGACTGAACTAGAGAAGAAGAAATTTGGTAGAAGGTATAAAGAACTGGGGGAAGTCAAGGAGAGTGAAGAAGAAAACCAGGACCAGGAGCAAGAGTTAGAGGTTAGTGATCAGTGTGATATAAACCATAATAAAATATTTAATAAAGCGGACTTCCGCTCCACCCGCCATTTGCAGCAGCCGCTCGAGGAATCTCGGAGATTTGAGATTCCTTGCCTGGGGAAGAAGGGGTGTGTGGAAGCTACACAAACCCCCACAAAGAAGTCTCAGCCTGGGCTGGCAGAGAACGTGGAACCAGCAGAGCCAGGATTAGTCTCCTCACCTCCCGCTAGCCCTCCGAGGCGGCGAGAGAGGCTGGGTGGCAGACAAGGCTCTTGGATCGACGCTACTTCTCCCAGACGCAGCTTGGTGGCGGCGCCAAATTGAGCGGTGGATCCTTCCCAAATTGGACTACAAATACCAGTTGGACCCTGTGAGTAATTTCAATATTAAATCTGAAGCAATTTGAGATCAGGAGAGGGGTTTAAATGGGATGGGAAGTCAACCCCCACCCCCACTGCATTAAAACCGAAAGTAAAGACAAACAGCTACAACCGGATACAGACTTTAAAAAATAATATCTCCTGAATGATAGCACGAAATCTCCCCAAAATCAGGGAGAAGGGGGAGAGGACGCTTTACTAGAGACCCCCAAAGTTTCAGCTTTTTTGAAGTGGTACTTCCGCTGAAATTTGCCTCGAAATTTGCCCCTGGCAGCCAGACAGGCAGAGCAGTGATGTCACAAAGGCTCTGCTATTTGCATGAACTCTTCAACTCTCGGTCTGCACAGACTGCCTTTGAAGTTATCTGACAGCTGTAAGAGCCCTACGCCAAAGGATAACCCTACGCCAAAGGATAAATGGACATAAATCTGACATCAGGAATCAGAAGACAGAAAAACCAGTAGGAGAACACTTCAATCTCCCAGGACATTCTATACAAGATCTCAAAGTAGCTGTCTTACTGCAAAAGAATTTCAGAAATAGACTGGAAAGAGAAGTTGCTGAATTACAACTTATCACCAAGCTCAAAACCATGGAGGGACCTGGTTTGAACAGAGATATCGGATTCTTATCTCATTATACATGATAAGCGATCTTCAGCCATCTCAACCCTTGCTTTTTCATGCAAAACCATTTGCAGTCCTTTTCGGTCATCAACAGCTATCAGTCAGTCAATCACCCATTTCCACCACCCTTCTGAGTGATCCCCCCTCCCCATCCCCACCCCTCCCCACCCCTTCTCTACATAAGTGCCTGGGGACTCCCATTTCACTGTATCTGAAGAAGTGTGCATGCACACGAAAGCTCATACCAAAATAAAAACTTAGTTGGTCTTTAAGGTGCTACTGAAGGAATTTTTTTATTTTACTTTGACCCAGACCAACACGGCTACCTACCTGTAAGAGCCCTGACAGACTTGAAAATCTGCAATTTTCTGCCTGTGTGCTGAAGGGGAAGTTAAAATAAAGGCTTTTTAAAGACTTTTAGTGTATAAGTAACCTGAAATAGACTCTGAAAGGCCCTGAAAGACTCTACCCAGCCATCTACAGGAAGCCAGGTGCATTCCCACAGCATAGTAAAACTCTTGGGAACAAATTACAAGATATCATTGTGTTGATTTTAAGTGACCTTGAAACTGCAGCTGCAAGTATTAAAGACAAAGACTGCTTATTGTGAAAGAACCTTGTATTTAGGATGTCAGGTCCGGCTCAAAAATCACCAAAAGAAAGATTTTAAGCCCAAGAGAAATTAGACAAGGCAATACAAGCCCAGGCTGCAGCCCTACCTAGGAGACCATCTACCACTGCTTTACATCTGGTGAATCACAAGGGGCACAGCAAGGGCAGCAAGCTATCCAAGTTGAACATCTATTAACAGCATTGACTGAAATCAAAGACCAGCTGGATGTGAATTCTGCAGATGTCAAATCGGTGATCAAAAGATTGGATGGAATTGATGCAACGGTGACAGCAAACACTGAGGCTATACAAAAAAACCAGAAAGTATCGGAAGAGGCTATAAAGGAGGCGAGAGAGTGCAAGGAACAAGTCAAAGGTGTCGTGGATAGAATTACAGAACTTGAACAACAAAGACTAGAACTTCAGCAACAAGAAGAAGCTACGCAGATCGCTGTCGCCTTCCTACAATTAAAACAACGTGAACATCACCTGCGCTTAAGACGTGACCCGGAGACAGATAGAGAAAAACAATCCGAAAGAAATTGTGATTGAGGATTTCGTCAACCAGTGGAAATTGGATAAAGAAGAACTAAATAAAACGACCCAAAAAGTGTACAGATTGGGCCCAAGAGGTGAGAAAGGAGCCAAAATACCCGGCGATTGCATCATAGAATTCCAGACAAGAGCACAAAGAGACTAAATACTTGGCCTGCACTTTCAGGACAACTTGAAAATAAAGGGAGAACAGGTAATTTTATTTAAGGAAATTCCTAAACTCTTTCTTTCGTTTAGAAGCAGATACCTGGATTTGGCAAATGCATTAAAGAAGAAAAATATCCAATTTCGGTGGGAATATCCTCAAGGCCTGTTCTTCAGATACAAAGAGAGAAACATAAAAATTAAAAATCCGGATGAAAAGAGAAAGTTCCTGCAGAAATACGCAAAGGATTTCAATTTGGAAGCACCTGGCTCACCAGAATTGCCATCGGAATTGCTTGGGGCAACGGGAGGAAGTGATAAATAAGAAAGATGTCTTTAAAATTTACAACATGGAACGTTAGAGGTTTGAATTCCAAAATTCGAAGAAATCAGATATACATTGATAAAACAGAATTTGGACATTATTTGTTTACAAGAGACGCATGTAAAAAGACAACATAAAAATATGTTGCTCAACAAAAAATTAGGCCAAGCATTTATCACAGCAGACAGAGTTAAAAAAAGAGGAGTGGTGATTTACGTTAAAGACAAGTGGGAATCTAAATTGCTGTTTAAAGATGAAGAAGGCAGATGTATTGCAGTGGAAGTAACAGCACAAGGCGAAAAATTGTTAGTGTTGGGAATCTATGCACCAAATGATGCGAAAGCAGAATTTTTCCGAAAGATTCATGATATCTTATTGGACTATATGGACTATAAAATGGTGGTGATGGGGGATTTGAACGCAGTGGCATCTACTATGCTGGACAGATCTCAGAGACAGAAATTCACCAATGATGGAAGATTACCAAAATCTTTTTTCGAGATGGCGGATAATATGGACTTAATAGATGCCTGGAGAATTAGAAATCCACTGGAGAAAGAAGGGACTTTTTATTCAGAGGCTCAAAAATCGTGGTCAAGAATTGATTATATTTGGATAACTAGAGAACTGGCACCCAAGATTATCAAGTCACAGACTTATCCCAAAATCTGTTCTGATCATAATGCGGTGGTTCTGGAGTTGAGATTAAATATACAGGGAACTTTTAGATGGAGAATAAATGATGTCTTAATGAGGAATGAAGAAGTGATAAAGGAAGCCCAAAAAACCCTGAAAGATTATTTTGAAATTAATCTGAAGATGGAAATAGATAAAAGGGTGGTTTGGGATGCAAGCAAAGCTGTCATGAGAGGATTTCTGATTCAACAAAATGCAATAATGAAGAAGAGACAAAATGAGAAAAAAGAGAAGATTTTGGAACAATTAAAAGAGAAGAAGAAATTAAGGACAGATCTTAAGAATCAGCAATATCAGAAAAGTATAAAATTATTACAAGTACAATATGCACAGCTCCTAAACCAGGAAATAGAATGGAAGATTAAAATGATGAATCAAAGGACTTTTGAATCAGCTAACAAATGTGGAAAATTGTTGGCTTGGCAGCTATAGAAGAGACAAAAAATGAATACGATAACAAGCATAAAGAGAGAAGATGAAATAATACAGAACCCTGTGGAAATAAGACGCTGCTTCCAAAATTATTATAAGCAATTATACAAGAAAGAAAAAGAACAGATGGAAAAAATTAAGAGCTACTTGGAAAAGAATGGACTGCAAAATATTCCCATGGAAAAGAAAAACCTACTCAATTATAAAATAACAACACAAGAGATAGAATATGCAATCGGCCAAATAAAGATAGGTAAAACACCAGGACCGGATGGGCTCTCAGCTAAATACTACAAAGCATTGAAGGACTGGTTAGTAGAGCCGCTGAAAGACGTATGTAACAGCATCCTTGGGGGAGACAAAACACCCGATACCTGGAAAGAGACCTTCATTACTCTGATACCAAAGCCAGATATGGACGGAATGCAGATGAAGAATTACCGCCCCATCTCCTTATTAAATGTAGGTTACAAAATTTTTGCAAATATTTTAGCGGCAAGATTAAAGAAGATATTGAAAGAGCAGATTCATTATGATCAAGCAGGTTTTTTGCCTACAAGACACATGAAAGATAATATTAGAAACATTATTGATATTCTAGAACGCTTAGAAGTAAAGATTAACACCAAGGCAGTATTAATGTTTATAGATGCAGAGAACCCCTTCATGGATCAATGCCTTGTCGTGACGAAGGGGCTTGAATAACTCAGAGAAGCTATGAGCTATGCCATGCAGGGCCACCCAAGATGGACAGGTCATAGTGGAGAGTTTTGACTAAACGTGATCCACCTGGAGAAGGAACTGGCAAGCCACTCCAGTATCCCTGCCAAGAAAACTCCATGGACAAAGACAACAGGCATAAACATGGAGGTTTCGTACACCCCAGGTAGTGTGGTTGCTGACCTTGAGCCAGACATCTTGGAGAGTGAAGTCAAATGGGCCTTAGAAAGCACTGCTAATAACAAGGCCAGTGGAAGTGATGATATTCCAGCTGAACTATTTAAAATTTTAAAAGATGATGCTGTTAAGGTGCTACACCAAATATGCCAGCAAGTTTGGAAAACTCAGCAATGGCCAGAGGATTGGAGAAGATCAGTCTACATCCCAATTCCAAAGAAGGGCAGTGCCAAAGAATGCTCCAACTACCGCACAATTGCGCTCATTTCACATGCTAGCAAGGTTATGCTTAAAATTCTACAAGGCAGGCTTAGGCAGTATGTGGACCGAGAACTCCCAGAAGTGCAAGCTGGATTTCGAAAGGGCAGAGGAACCAGAGACCAAATAGCAAACATGCGCTGGATTATGGAGAAAGCTAGAGAGTTCCAGAAAAACGTCTACTTCTGCTTCATTGACTATGCAAAAGCCTTTGACTGTGTCGACCACAGCAAACTATGGCAAGTTCTTAAAGAAATGGGAGTGCCTGATCACCTCATCTGTCTCCTGAGAAATCTCTATGTGGGACAAGAAGCTACAGTTAGAACTGGATATGGAACAACTGAGTGGTTCAAAATTGGGAAAGGAGTACGACAAGGTTGTATATTGTCTCCCTGCTTATTTAACTTATATGCGGAATTCATCATGCAAAAGGCTGGACTAGATGAATCCCAAGCCGGAATTAAGATTGCCGGAAGAAATATCAACAACCTCAGATATGCAGATGACACAACCTTGATGGCAGAAAGCGAGGAGGAATTAAAGAACCTTTTAATGAGGGTGAAAGAGGAGAGCGCAAAATATGGTCTGAAGCTCAACATCAAAAAAACCAAGATCATGGCCACTGGTCCCATCACCTCCTGGCAAATAGAAGGGGAAGAAATGGAGGCAGTGAGAGATTTTACCTTCTTGGGCTCCTTGATCACTGCAGATGGTGACAGCAGTCACGGAATTAAAAGACGCCTGCTTCTTGGGAGAAAAGCAATGACAAACCTAGACAGCATCTTAAAAAGCAGAGACATCACCTTGCCGACAAAGGTCCGTATAGTTCAAGCTATGGTTTTCCCAGTAGTGATGTATGGAAGTGAGAGCTGGACCATAAAGAAGGCTGATCGCCGAAGAATTGATGCTTTTGAATTATGGTGCTGGAGGAGACTCTTGAGAGTCCCATGGACTGCAAGAAGATCAAACCTATCCATTCTGAAGGAAATCAGCCCCGAGTGCTCCCTGGAAGGACAGATCCTGAAGCTGAAGCTCCAATACTTTGGCCACCTCATGAGAAGAGAAGACTCCCTGGAAAAGACCCTGATGTTGGGAAAGATTGAGGGCACTAGGAGAAGGGGACGTCAGAGGACAAGATGGTTGGACAGTGTTCTCGAAGCTATGAACATGAGTTTGACCAAACTGCGGGAGGCAGTGCAAGACAGGAGTGCCTGGCGTGCTATGGTCCATGGGGTCACGAAGAGTCGGACACGACTAAATGACTAAACAACAACAACAACAAGATGCAGAGAAAGCCTTTGATAATGTCTCTTGGAGTTTTATGATACAGAATATGGAAAATATGGAGGTGGGGCAGGGATTGATTTGAAAGCAATATACTCTGACCAGAAAGCAAAGATTATAACAAACAATGTAGTATCAGAGGAAATTAGAATTGAAAAGGGTACTAGGCAAGGGTGTCCATTTCCCCCCCTGCTTTTTATAACAATCCTGGAAGTCTTATTGAACTTGATCAGAAAGAATGAGGATGTGAAAGGAATTGTAGTAGGTTCAAAGCAATATAAGTTAAAAGCTTTAGCCGATGACCTGGTACTGACTCTTCAAGATCCAGAGATAAGTGTAATTAAAGCCTTGGAAGTGATTCAGGAGTTCGGTCAGCTAGCAGGATTTAAATTAAATAAAATAAAGACTAAAGTTCTAAGTAAAAATCTGTCGGTAGAGGAAATTAACAAACTTCAGAATAGTACAGGGTTGACATTTGTTAAGAAGGTGAGGTACCTGGGAGTGAATATGACTGCAAAGAATATCAATTTATTTAAAAATAATTATGATAAATTATGGAAAGAGATAAAATATGATCTAGGTTGGTCAAATCTGAAATTATCTATTATGGGCCGCATTTCTGTTATAAAAATGAATGTATTGCCAAAGATGTTGTTTTTATTTCAAGCGTTACCTATTGTAGACAATGTTCGTTGTTTTAAAGAATGGCAAAAGGTATTATCGAGGTTCATATGGCAAGGGAAAAAGCCAAGGATTAAATATAAACTTTTAACAGATGTTAAAGAAAGAGGAGGCTTTCCCCTACCAGATCTCAAGTTGTATTTTGAAGCAGCAGCCTTTTGCTGGTTAAGGGAGTGGTTTCTATTAAAGAATGATGATGTGTTAGATTTGGAAGGACATGACAATGCGTTTGGATGGCATGCATATTTATGGTATGATAATGTCAAGGTCCATAAAGGATTTAAAAATCATATTATTAGAAAATCATTGTATAATGTATGGAATAGATATAAAGATCTATTAGAGCCAAAAACACCCAGGTGGATCTCACCAGCAGAAGCTAAAATGCAGAAAAGACTGAATATGTCAACAAAATGGTTGAAATATTTTGGTGGAAGATGGAGATCAGATTAAGTTAAAACCGTACGAGGTGTTGAAGGGTAAGATAAATGACTGGTTTCAATACCATCAAATTAATGAAATGTATAAAAAGGATAAAAAAGTTGGTTTTCAAATGAAAAAGTCTAAATTGGAAATAGAATTGTTAGATTCAAAGAGTAAGAATTTATCAAAAATGTATAATTTATTGTTGGAATGGCATACGAAAGATGAGCAAACAAAATGTGTCATGATAAAATGGGCAAATGATGTAGGATATAATATCATGGTGGAAGATTGGGAAAGGTTATGGAAGCAGAATATGAAGTTTACTGCATGTACAGTTTTAAAAGAAAATTTAATGAAAATGATGTATAGATGGTATCTGACTCCGGTAAAGTTAGCAAAGATTTATCATAAACAAGGCAATAAATGTTGGAAATGTATAAAAACAAGAAGGAACTTTCTCCCACATGTGAGAGACTTCTGGGAAAAAATTAATAACGAATTGAAAAAAGTGTTGAAAACACTTTTGTTAAAAATCCAGAGGCCTTCTTCCTTGGCATAACGGGAGAGGATATACCTAGAAAGGATGTTACCTTCTTTTTGTATGCCACAACAGCAGCAAGAATTCTACTTGCAAAGAATTGGAAGAATGAAGAAATACCAACAGTGGATGAATGGCAGAAGAAGTTGATAGAATATATGGAACTGTCTGAACTGACCAGGAGACTCCGAGATCGAAGTGAAGCAGAAGTGGAAGAAGACTGGAAGAAATTTAAAATTTATTTAAAAGAATAAGCATATAATAGATTAGAATTAGTGGAAGTGAGGGAGATAAATAGATATGGTAGATAATACAATGGTATAAAACAAGTATTATTAGAAATAGTTGATAAATTAATTAAGAAGAAGATTTGGTTAGAATATAAAAGGTTAAAATGTGAAAGATATAGAAACAAGGTTAATATTAAAGTAATAACTAGAAAATATATAAGATTTAGACTTTACTATTGAAGATATGTAAAGAATCGCAGAAGGAGGAGGAATGAGGAAGTCAATAGATTAGCAACTAGGGTTATAAATTTGAATTTTTGTTTTTATATTTTTTGTATTGTTGTACTTTTTGTGTTTTGTATGTTTTTTTGTTTTGTATTTTTTAAATGTGTTTTTTATTTGTTTTGGGGGGAAATCTTAATAAATATATTATTAAAAAATTTAATAAAGCAAACAAAATGACAATCAAAATAATCTAATGGAACGTGACTGGAATGAACAATAAAAAAAGGAAATAAAATTGGACATGTGATATAATGCAGATATAACGTGCTTACAAGAAACACATGTCATAAATAGATTCAAAATTCAAAATTGGGGAAAGAATTTATTTCATCGGGCCCCCATAAGAAGAGGGGAGTGGTGGTATATGTTAAAAACAAGTACTGTACAATGCTAAACAAGTATTTAAAGATAATGAAGAAAGGATAATTGGAGTGCAAATAGAGATTTCAGGAGAACAAATAATCGTTGTATGTCCCCCTGACAGAAAGCTGATTTCTATTTTAAAAAACTGGATTAAATCTACTGTATATGGATTATAAAATAGTGATGTTGGGTGACTTTAATGGGGTGACATCTTTAGAAATGGATAGGTAATTAAGAAAAATCAAAACAAATCAGTGGAAATTACCAAACTCATTTGATCTGCTGGTGGAAAACAATGAGCTAGTAGACATTTGGAGAGTGAAAAATCCAACAGTTAAGGAATTCACGTACTTCTCAGAACCAAGCCAATGTTGGAGTAGGACTGACCAAATTTGGATATCGAAACTTTTAACAACCAAAGTTTCTAAACTTGAAATCCTACCTAAGATACTTTCAGATCATAATGTGGTATCTAGAGGGAAATGAACGATTATTTGCTGAATACTGAATAGACAATTGAATTCAAAAACCAATTGAATTAAACTTAGGCAAAGGAACAGATATAAATGTTGTGTGGGACGCTAGCAAGGCTGTTATGAGAGGGTTTCTCCTGCAACAAAATTGGATACTTAAGAGAAAAAGACAAAAAGCTAAGGAAGACATAGCAACAAAAATAAAATAAATAGAGAAAGTGCTAGTCAAGAAACCACAGGACCCAAAAGCAGGCATATAAGCTCCTACAAACACAACTAGATTTGATTATAAATCAGGAGTGGAGAATTAAATACTTAAAACAAAAAAAATGTGAATCAGCCAACAAGATGGGGAAATGGTTGGCTTGGCAACTAAAGAAAAACTAAAGAAAAAACAAAGCCAAAACAACATAACCAGAATAGTAGATAATAAAGAATCAATAGACAAACCCAAGGAAATAAAGACGATCTTCTGTACGTTCTATAAACAACTATACAGTGCACCCAAGGAAGACAAAGACAAGATAAAAAGATACTTGGAGGAGCACAAATTAGAGAGAATCCCACAAGAAAGAATAGAACAGTTGGAATCTCCAATCCTAGAGGAAGAAATTCGAGAGGCAATAATGCAAGGGTCAACAGTAAGACCCCTGACCATAATGGATTAACATTTCATTACTATAAGAAATTATCTCAACAACTATCCCCCAGACTAAAGGATATAATGAACAACATAATGGAAAGAGGCCAGGTTCCAAAGTCTTGGGAAGAAGCTTATATCACGCTGACCCATAAACAATGGTCGGAGCCAATGAGTGTAAAAAATTATAGGCCAATATCTCTTCTAAATAATGATTACAAACTTTTTGTGACTATATTGGCCCAGAGATTTAAAAAGATGATCAATTTTCAAATACACTCGGACCAGGTGGGATTTTTACCAGGGCGCCACTTGATATTGAAGATTCGCAACCTCTTGAATATAATAAGAGGTTTTTGGAAACCAAGATCAACAAACAGGCCACATTAATTTTTATCGATGCTGAAAAAGCATTTGATCATCTTTCCTGGCCTTTATGAAACAAAACCTAGAAAGTATTGCAGCCTTATTGCTGTAACCGGGTTCTGTGTTGCACCCAGTAAGAAAATGACAGGAAGCAGTCAATGGAGACTCCGGGGTTTCTCTCTAAAGGAGAAAGGCTTTATTTGCAAATAACAACTCACAGAGCAAGTACCAAGGAATGATTTTCCAAACTCAATTCTTATACCCTTTTCTGACTATGATTTCCTAAGACACAGACGCAGGATCTAAAGCATCCACGCAAGGCAAAAGGTCAGAAACATAGAGCACAGACGCACTATGGTGGTCTGTGCATCCTTGCCCCCTCCTCCACATCATCTGTTACTTATCTCTGACTTTCTCCCTGTGCCCTTGGGCATGTTCCCTGTCTGGGGCAGCTTAGCGCATCATTCCCTTCTGATAAGGGAATCCTTTTGCTAGGAATATTTTCCTTTTGGCAAGGCTGCTCTGTCTTCCTGCAATGTCTCTTTCTCAAGGCTTTTACTTCATTGGGGCCTCTGGCATAACACAGGGTGAAAGGGACTATGAGTCAGGCCCCGCTTTGGGATTCCTAAGTCATCCTTTTACTTGGTTCCTCTCTGAGCTTGAACAGGTATAGTACAGGGATATATTCAATATTAGCAATAATAAGCTGTGTTCAATTCAAATGGCCACCATCACCTCCTCCAGTATGGGTATAGGTAAGAACTTTATGAACCTTATGAACAAAAGCAAGGCAGGGTTGCCAATTGTTGCCCCTCTTGTTTATTACAATGCTGGAGGTGTTACTGCATAAGATCAGGAATTCAGAAAACATCACAGGAATTAAATATGGGATAAAGGAGTATAAGGTTAAAGCCTTCGCTGACGATATAGTTCTAACTTTACAAAACCCCTTAAACTCAACAGCGGAAGCAATTAAAGTGATAGAAGAGTATGGAGCACTGGCAGGATTTAAAATTAACAAGAATAAAACTAAATTGATGGTAAAAAATCTAAAGGAAGAGCAAACAGACCAACTCCAAAAAGATTCGGGAATATCAGTAGTAAAGAAAATAAAATATCTTGGTATCTGGCTCACCCCAAAAAACAACAATCTATTTAAAGATAATTACAAATCAACCTGGAAGGAGGTGAAAATAATGCAGGGAACTTGGAAAAGATTGAAATTATCTTTTGGAGCAGAATTGCTGCAATCAAAAAGACAATACTGCCCAAAATATTATTCCTATTTCAGACCATTCCTATAATTACAGGACAAAGTATTTTCAGAGATTGTCAGAAAGTAATATCTAGATTTATATGGCAGGGAAAGAAGCCCAGGATAAAGTTTAAATGGTTGACAGATAAAAGAAAAGGGGGGGGGCTTCTCACTGCCGGATTTTAAATTATACTATGAAGCAGCTTCAATGATCTGGATAAGAGAATGGTTAACCCTGGAAAATACTGGTGTTCTGGACTTGGAGGGCTTTAAAAATATCTTTGGGTGGCATGCATACCTGTGGTATGGCAAGGCAGAGGTTCACAAAGACTTTCTAAACTTTCTAAGACCACTATTTGAAATTTGGAACATGTACAAAGATTGGTTTGAAAGAAAAACCCCATGGTGGTTCTTGGTGAGGCGTTCTTGGTGAAAAAAAATCAATATGGAAAGGAAGTGGCTGACATATAGAGAACTATTGATAGAGGAGAATAATATGATTAATATCAAGCCCTATGAGGAGCTAAAAGATAAATTATCAGGGTGGCTGGAATACCATCAATTGCACAATGTATTTGTGAAAGACAAAAAAATCAAAAGGATTCCAAAACACAAGCTCAGAACTGGGAAAAATGGTGATACAAAATAGTACAAAGATGCTGTCTAAGGTTTACGAATATCTGTTGGAATGAAATATGTAGGATGAGGAAGTCAAAAGGCAAAAACTATGGAACTCAGGAATAAAGTTTACAGCGAGTGTAACATTGAAGGAAAATTCATATAAAATTATGTATATGTGGTATATTACCCTGAAATATGGGGGTGGAATCTAAAAATCTTACAATGAATGGAGATCCTGAAAAATTCCTTTGCGAGAAAGATCTTAGATCTTCTTAAAGGGTCTGTAGCAAAAGCTCATATTAGGATCAGTAGTTTCTACAAAAAATTAGTAGATGCTTCAAATTTATTATTAGCCAAGCAGGCTTTTCTAACCTTTTCCCACAATTCAATATGGTCCAAGGGAATGGAGACTACCCTCACACGATATTCCTTGCCGGAATTTGCTGCACTGTCATCATGGGAACAAGTCAAAATTCATGATTGGATCCTAGCTAAAGACAAAGCCATGGATTTGGCATGGTCCAAGCCTCTCCATGTGGTTCCCTAGAGTGAAGGTTGTAAGATCACCTGCAAATTATTTGAGTGATCTGATGGAGTCCAACCTAAGAAGAGCTTTCTCTATGGCCCGATTTCATACTCTACCTACGGCCTTCCTCCAGGGTATTGACCTCAAGATGACCAGCACCTCTGCCTTTGCAGTATGAAAGAGATAGAGGATTTTTTACATTTCTTTTTTCACTCCCCTTTATATGATTCAATAAGACATAAGCTTCTTCTCCTGACCCTGTCCATCATTATAACCTAGACAAATTGTCTGAAATTCCTGCTAGTGGATGCAAACCCGCAAGTTTCACATGGAGTGGCCGTCTCCATCTTGCAGGTTCTGAAACTTAGGGTTTATTTGACAGGGTAGCGCGTTCCAGCCCCGCACCATTATCACCCTCCTTAATCTCTTTCTAGTTTAATTTGTACCCCAGGTTTTTATTTGTTATATATTTGTGTTATATATATATATATATATATATATATATATATATATATATATATATGTTAGATATTTGGTTTTTAAACTTTATATTTTAGCTCTAATTTATCATAATTAAAGTTCTTATTATGTTATGCCTTGATTGTAGCATCGATCAGTTTATGTTTTTGTATGCACTTGGCATTGTTCTGTTCTGTTTTGTTTTGTTGGGTTGTATGCTATGGCTAAATGCTAATGCAATAAAGAGTTGATTGAAAATAAATATGAGGGTATTATTCCATTGTTTCTATTTTGATAATGTATTCTGTGTTATTTTATCCTGTGAACTGCACCTGCGGGTGTATAACAGTATAATAACACCTACGGTACTACTACTACTACTACTACTACTACTACTACTACTACTACAAAATATTGTGGGTGCACGGGCTTCCACATAACCCAAAATCCATCATAGATTCCTGCAAGGAGATTCTCTTGCTTTAGATACTGTGTAGGTAACCTTTGGCCTTCTAGATATTCCTCATCATTCCTAGCCATTGCCTTTGCTTGCTGGGACTGATGGGATTCTGGACATAGAATTGCATTGAGGCTCCATGCAACAACCCCGGAAGTGTTTACTTCTGGGTTTTGCCGTGTGTGTGTGTGTGTGTGTGTGTGTGTGTGTGTGTGTGTGTGTGTGTAGAAGAGTTCTACATGCTTCGCACATGCGCAGAAGTGCTCTATTGTGGACTTTTCGGGGTGCAAATTGCACCCCGGAACAGATCGTGTCCACAACCAGAGGTACCACTGTATAAATTAACAGGAATTTTCTTAATTGTGATAGTGCCTGTCTACATTCTCACTATAGTTATCCATTCATTTCAAAACAAATGAAAATTTTAAATGAATGTGGTTTGTTTGATTCCATGTTCAATTCAATTTGAGTGATGAATAAGGATGAATGTGCACATCTTTTGTATCCATATAGTGTCACAGGGGAGATGGTCACCTGAACTAGAATTAAATTCAAAAAGCAATGATGCCTTTATGTCATCTATGGAAGTTGATATTCTGCAATTCTTTGAAAAAAATGTGAAAATTATAAGGATTTCAGCAGCCTCTCCTGGGACATGCTGTTTTCTTTCCCCAGAATGCTCCAGATGTGATGTCATTCCAATGAATTATTGGGAAATTACTGTTACAAAAGTATGGTGGGACTATCAATGGGGCAGCCATTCCACACGCACCTGGAATCTGAGACAGCATCTGAGGCTTACTGGGAAAATAAAATGAGAGCCACCAGAGACTGCCCCCACCCCCCAATCAACTCTGCTGCCTATATCACAGCTGGCAAAAGAAAGAAAAGAAATTAAATGAAGCGGGGGAGGGCAAATGTAATTTTAACAAAAGAAAAACAATCACAAATGTGTTTTGATGAATGAAGAATGAAATCAAATTAGTATTAGGAATTCCTAATATTCAAGTGATAGTTGTTTTGTCAAAGATTGTTATAATATCAAGCAAATACAATATTTAAATATTGGTGATTTATTCACCAAGGATTTTATATGTCTGCTTGACCTCCAGAGATACATGATTCATTATCCAAGAGGTTGACTTGTTACTTCATTTTCAACATTTGCCTAGAGGGTGGCCTTGGCTCTGATGCTGCACCCATACTGTGCAGAGCTCCCTGCTGCTTTGCCCATTTTCATTTTGGTAGCCAACTCAACACACAGCTGCTTTTGGTTAGCATGATGAAAAGTGACACAGCAAAGAACTGTACGTTCTCCTTGGACAAGGCCCAAGTACAAGGCAGACATCTCTTCTTGACAGGTGCTCAGACTACCTTGTAATCCAAGTCAACTTGGTTCCTTGGCTCCCCAACACGAAGCAGGCTGGCCCTGGGGCTCAGAACCAACCTGCAGCTTCAAGGGAGTGTTTTGAGACACTATGGAACCCTCCCCTAAGTTCTCCAAGTACTCCATAAGTGGAAAACACCAGGAAGAGAGGAGGGGCAGGCAAAGAAGGACAGGATGCAGTTTTGTAACTTGACAGCAATATGTTCCAATGAGGGAATGACTTTACTGGGTTTCTCTGTTAAATTTCAAATGTATAAGGAACATTTCAGAAGATGTTTCAGTGATTTATTTATTTGCCTGTCTACTATTTATAGCCCACTTTTATGTCATTATGGAACCCATCCACACACCGACCCAACGCAGAGAGAATAGTTTCAACAAGGCAGTGGCCTTGTGTGCCTTTAGACCATATTGTGGGACCATTTCTCTACTCTTCAATGGTGTCTCTGTCAGAATCACTGTGCCTTCCAAGAATGGTTTGAGGACAATGGTTAACTCGGAGATGGTGTCCCACTGTTACCTGATCTGTGGGTGGCTAACAATAACTTCCTGAATGTCACCTCCTGAATGTCTCTTTGTTGCTTGTTTTTCTGCCTAAGGGCCACATTCACTCCTGGGCAGTCTACTAGGGGCCACATGCCAATAGTGGTTTAAGCCAAAGGCAAAAGTAGGCAGAGCCACAAATATGAACTTTACATTTGTACCATATGCTAGTTCCTACACTAGTTTCTCCTCTTTGCCCTCCATCTAGCAAGCAAGAGGTACAGTACTCTCAGAGTTTAAGGACACATTCCAGCCGAACAAGAAGACTCAATGAGGATGTGAAACAGGGCCAGTGAATTGTGCAGCTGGAGAGAGAGAGTTGCTTGGGAAGAGTTTCAAGCGTCCGTGGCATGAGACCCATGGAGAATTCTGGGCAGGGCTGGTCAGAGGAGGAGGAGGAATGGGGTGGGAGTGTAGATCTTGATTGAAGACAAGGGCCCAACAGCCCAACATTGGATGTTGGGCAGGGGATTGGTGAGTTTTGTTTTTTAAGTTTTTTGTACTAAAGATTTTCTTGATTTACAGAAATATGTGCAATGTCTCTCATAACATTTTTACAAATCAGTTTCATTTGTTGAGACATTGGGGGGAGGGGGGAGGTAGATGGGGGAAAGATGGGGGAGGTGGGGTGGGAATGACGATGTTCCTATTCTAATTGGTATATGTGGGGGTTTTTGTCAGCATTGCTTGTGCTGGTTCTCTACTGTTTGCTTGGAGTTGAGAGGTTGGGGTTGGCCTAGGGCAGGCATCCTCAAACTTCGGCCCTCCAGATGTTTTGGACTCCATTTCCCATCGTCCCTGACTACTGGTCCTGTTAGCTAGGGATCATGGGAGTTGTAGGCCAAAACATCTGAAGGGCCGCAGTGTGGGGATGCCTGGCCTAGGGTGTGATTGTTCAATACAGTTATTTTAAACTGTATTAAGGATGTATTCTTAGTTTTAGATTTTGATTTATGTCGAAATTGTTTTCCATTCAGTTGTGTATTTTTGATGTGGTTTATGTATTGTTTGTGACTTGTAATTGTGCTATTGCTGTATGGTTTTGATATTTGATTGGGAGCCACCCAGAGTGGCTGGGGAGACTCAGCCAGATGGGCGGGGTACATATAAATATTATTATTATTATTATTATTATTATTATTATTATTATTATTATTTGTGGTTGGCTGTGGTGGTCTTTGTTTCATTTGTGAGTGGGGTGGGTGGGTGTTTCGGGTCAGGTTGATTTGTATGCTGTTGGTGGATTTTTGTCATTGTCTTGTTGGGCAGAGATGATAGATGAGAGATGAGCGCGCAAACCCAGAGTTGTCTGGGACTGGACCTAATGGTCAGGGCTCCCTTTACCCTTTAATAAAGAAAAAATTAAAGTTAATGCTCTGTTTTAACTGCTGATTTGTGCACCTTCTAACCTGATCTGTGTTTGGCCACAGTGAATGCTGGAATAAAGCTTTGGAAATAACAATTCCCTGGGTTATTGAATAATTTGTTTATCCACTCTGAGAACTGTGAAGGACTAGAGGCCTCCTAACCTCTCTCAGCATGCTTAACAACCAACAGTTCCCAAGTTTCTTTGAGGGAAGCCATGGCTGTTCAAAGTGACATGATAAGGTATAGTGCTGGTGGAGCCTAAGATTGTGCTGACAGTCACACAACACACACCATAAAGAACACAGATGAACTTGCATACCAAACAGCATTCCAAGTGAATGGTTGTTCTGAGTCCTCTGCCCACATTGACCTCCATCAGAATCAGCTTTGTATGAACTGCGATTTTGGTGTACACTGAGCAGAAAATTATATACAGTTGCTTTTTTAAAGCCTCAAAATACTGTTTCTTTATTCATAACTGCTTTACATATTTCTATGAAATTTGATGACCTCTGTTATTATGGGTGGAGTTTACAAAGCCAAACATTTTCAAACTTTCAAAGCATTTTCAAAGTTTCAAGCAAAACATTTTCAAAGTTACAACTCTCTTGTTTCTTTCACCCTGCCCCCTTACTGTAGAAAAAGGGTAGGTACACACATTCCTCAATATTTGCTATGTTTGAGTTGATCAGACTAAAAACATAGCTCCCTCACACAATTTTTTTTTTTTGACGCAAGCTTGCATTTTTTAGACTCCACATTTAAGATAAGCAGTTGCTGGATGTTACCTCTAAGGCCAATTTAAAACACATGAAAAACATTTTTTAAGCACAAATTGAAGGGGGCTGTCAGAGTCTCGGTGGGAAGTAAGCTCTAACTGGGCATCTTTCCCATCAGGAGTCCGCAGGTTCATTTCTTTTGATTGAGGTGCACCCATTTAAAGAATTTTAATAGCCCTGGACTTTGCTTTTATACTGCAGTCGGGGTTTTATCCCCACTTTTCCGGGAAACACAATAAATAACCCACAGTAGACTCAATCTGGACAAACTCTGAGGGATTGGTACCGCCGTTCGTCTGGCCTGACTTACTAGGCTACTTACTTGGCCTTCCTAAGCAAACAGTGCAACTAGACTACCAGGGAGCCCACAGCAACCTCCTGCCTATCACCACAATCTAGGCTCGGAATCCTTACTGAACGCTTGCACAGCACAATGCCAGATCAGGACCCAGAACCAAAGAGGTTTTAAAGAGGTACAAACATCCTTGCGTTCTCACATTCACAGGTCCTCCCCAACAAGGGTCACCATGAAGGAGGGGCAGCTACGTTTGATAAGGTTTAGGAAAAGGTAAAGGGAGTAAATAGTGATAGAGCTCACATGACCCTCTCTGGGCAAACTCTGAGGGATCGGGTCGAGGAGTGACATTTTAAGAAGGATAGAAACACTCGCATCTCTTTCTGGGCAAACTCTGAAGGAAAAGGTCGGAGGGTAAGGGTGAAGGAAGAAAAGGAAAACCCCACGACCCTCTCTGGGCAGACTTTGAGGGATTGAGTCGGGGAGGATAGAAAAGAGTTTTTGGTTGCTGTGGTTGAAGGAGCCCACCCACTAACCCATGTTTTCCCGTTATGCTCACTTCGTGAGCTCGCTGTCCTTTCCTTTCGGGATCCTGATGAAAAAAATGACCCGATCTGGACAAACTCCGAGGGATCGGTCAGGGGCAAGGTAACAAAAACCCCTAAGCCGGCTGGATCAGCGTTGCTTTTTCTGGTTGGTCTGCGGAGAATCCCAGTTAGAGCCAGGAACTGGGTCTGCTGGGGAACAGTATCCCCCCCTGCAAGAGGCTGGGTGCGCACTGGGCTTACCGATCCTCAGCTCCTCCAATTCCCGGTAAAACCGATACTCCTGCCTGGCTCGCCAATTGAAATAAGAATAAAAATGGGGTCCCTTCAAGGGGTTCAGCTTCTTAAGGAAGACTGGATCTTCAGAGAGAGCATACCTTTTAAGGCTCAAACCGGTCAGGAATTGAACAGAGATCAGACCAGGATATACAAAAGCAAAGTGACAATAAGCCTGATCTTTATTAAAGCTGTTGCAACAGGGTGCTCACACACACACAGGAGGGGGGAGGGACCCAGGACAAAGGTGTGCAAGCCCTTATATAGACATTTTAAATAGCCTGGCCTGGAGCCCATCACAGAAGAGGCGGTCTACAGCAGAAAACCTGTCTTCCAGGTTACCTGAGAATGATAACTGATTACATTATTTTGGCAGTCTGGCGATTCCTTTGTAATGGTAAATACTCAGTTCCTGAGTCCAGGTCACAGGCTCGCCCTATTCATATCTTATATGTGCCCTTAAGACAGGATTTGTGAGCAAAGAGACAATGGGGAGATTTCCCATTTCCTTCGACCTTGCAGAGAAATATTTGAGGTCATTTTGGGAGATAAAATGGTTTCAGGAGTTTTGGTCCATATATTTGGTCCATATATACTATATATATATAGTATGACCTTGAAATTCTTATAACACCTCCATTCCTTAAAAAGGGGCTACATCTGCTGCAAATTTCATCCAGTTCTACAAACACAAAAGCCACTATAAGCATTGGTTGGTTTCTCCTACTTTTTTTGGGGGGGGGCTGCAAATTTCATCCTTGTCTGACAAAAATTAAAGATGAGATTGGTGTTTGTTTGTTTCCCATTGTTTCATGGGGGCAGGGCAGGGGATCCAAAGCTTCAGAAAATGAGAACAGGTGAGGCTCTGAAGTGAAGCACATTGTCAGACCAAACCTGAGACAATGCGACTCTCTATAAAAGTCAAGGCAGGTTCCGAAGCAAATACTTTCTTCTTTGTGTAACTCCACCAAAAAGACACTTGATATAATAACGAATTACCCGACCTTCATCACAGTATTTTCCATAGAGTGGCCTAATGGAATGGTGGGGGTGGGGGTGGAAAAAACACATTGATTATTGTGCATTTGTCCAATGCTACAGATTTATTTTTAAAAAATAGTTTTGCAAGACTGAATTGGCAACAGGAAAACTGGCCACAGCTGTGCACCCAAACAAGTCAAGGCCTGAATCAATTTGGGGGGGGGGGGAGAGAGAGCCAGTCATTGCTCAAGTTGGGTTGACAAAGCCTGGGATAACCATGGTTACCCAGAGCAATCTGGAGCTTTCAGGGTGGCAGGACATCAGGCAGAAAGGGACACCACAATAAGAGGGATGTACCCAACCAGTTGTGTCTTTCTGGAAAAAGGTAGTGGTGGAGTAGATGCCTTTGGATGTAGGGGGCAGGCTTTCCCACCTGAACTCTCCTTCCCACCCAGTCTCTTCTTCCAACCTGATGCCTCTCCCCCACCACCCACCACCCCGCAGCCCTGGACAGGATGGCATCCTATACTTACCAGCCGGTTGCTACTCCTTTGTGATATGCTGGTTTGTGTACAGGTTGCTGCTCCTTTGGGGAAGGCCAAGAATGGAAGGCCCTCCAAATGATCAGCACCCTGAACCACACAGGCCTGAGTTCAGCTAGTTCTTATTCCTATCTCGTGTGATTTTGCCTCTCTACTTTTCACGACAAAGTGGCCTAAAGCAAAATCAAATGACACTTAAATGCTATTTAATATGCAATGTGCTTGTCTGAATGCACCCCTTTTTCACCACCTAATAGAGCTTCTACTGAAGGTTAAGTAATATTTTTCAGCCATCTTTTGTTTGTTTGTTTGTTTCTAGAAAAAAAAGGAGCTGATGCTACTCACCAAGCACTCATGTCCTCCGTACTGTTGACAATTGTCTTGACACATAGAACATCATCTGTGATATTATCATCTAGGAAGTCTGTTTGGAGGTTAATGAAGATGAGTTAATGAAGAATCAATCCATCTAAAACCCCAAATATGAGTTTGTGGGTGTCAGACTCTCCTAAATTCCTGGACCCAACAAGGGTTGAAATATAAGCCAGACTAGCTTCTTTGTTAGGAGAGGAGACATTAAGAAAACAAAGGAAAGGTAATGGGCCATTAAGGAAGCCAAGGAGAGGGGGCTCTGTGCCAGGTGTTAATTGGGTGGGGCCCTCCTCCAGTTCATAGCTACCCGTAGTTAGAAGATAAAGCCAGAGTTTAGAGTTGAGTTGGCTGTGATGTGACTGGGGGAGGTGGGAGGTTGCAGGCTGGAAAAGGAGGAGGTGGAGGCAGAGCACAATGTGTTTCGATCCAAGGCTGTGCCTATGGGAGAAGCAAGACCATCTTGTGATGGTAATGCTGTGAGCCCCTTCATCGTAGCCTCAGGTTGTATATGGTTAAAAAAAGAAGAAGGTAAAGGACCCCTTTACTTGTATGGTATATAATGTTATGTACAGTAAACAGTTATGTATTATGTGAAATATACAGGTATTAGTATGTATTAGGATATTCATGGGGTAAATATTTAATGCATAATTAAACATATACATCTTATATATAGGATAATGTATATATACTTTTTCATGGCGTAAATCAGTTAATGTACTATATATACATAATAGTATTTAGACCATCAAAGGTGACTATAGGGTGCGGTACTCATCTCGCTTCAGGCTGAGGGAGCTGGGGTTTCTTCACACACAGCTTTCTGGGTCATGTGGCCAGCAGGACTAAACTGCTTCTGGAGCAACGGGACACCATGACAGAAGCTAGACAATGCTACCATTCAGTGGATTTGTAACTGGCTGACTGACCGAACCCAAAGGGTGCTCATCAATGGCTCCTCCTCATCCTGGAGAGTAGTGACTAGTGGGGTGCCACAAGGTTCTGTCTTGGGCCCAGTCTTATTCAACATCTTTCTCAATGACTTGGATGATGGGCTTGAGGGCATCCTGGTCAAGTTTGCAGACGACACCAAATTGGGAGGGGTGGCTAATACCCCAGAGGACAGGATCACACTTCAAAATGACCTTAACAGATTAGACAACTGGGCCAAAGCAAACAAGATGAATTTTAACAGGGAGAAATGGAAAGTACTACACTTGGGCAAACAAAATGAAAGGCAAAAATACAGGATGGGGGACACCTGGCTTGAGAGCAGTACATGTGAAAAGGATCTAGGAGTCTTGGTAGACCACAAACTTGACATGAGTCAGCAGTGTGATGCAGCAGCTAAAAAAGCCAATGCAATTCTGGGCTGCATCAATAGGAGTATAGCATCTAGATCAAGGGAAGTAATAGTACCACTGTATTCCGCTGTGGTCAGACCTCACCTGGAATACTGTGTCCAGTTCTGGGCACCACAGTTCAAGAAGGATACTGACAAGCTGGAACGTGTCCAGAGGAGGGCAACCAAAATGGTCAAAGGCCTGGAAATGATGCCTCATGAGGAACGGCTTAGGGAGCTGGGTATGTTTAGCCTGGAGAAGAGAAGGTTAAGGGGTGACATGATAGCCATGTTCAAATATATAAAAGAATGTCATATAGAGGAGGGAGAAAGGTATTTTCTGCTGCTCCAGAGAAGCGGACACGGAGCAATGGATTCAAACTACAAGAAAGAAGATCCCACCTAAACATTAGGAAGAACTTCCTGACAGTAAGAGCTGTTTGACAGTGGAATTTGCTGCCAAGAAGTGTGGTGGAGTCTCCTTCTTTGGAAGTCTTTAAGCAGAGGCTTGACAGCCATAGGTCAAGAATGCTTTGATGGTGTTTCCTGCTTGGCAGGGGGTTGGACTGGATGGCCCTTGGGGTCTCTTCCAACTCTATGATTCTATGATTCTAAGCCACAGCATATGGAAACACTGTTTAAACAGCAGTACCTGTTTATCTACTTGCACTGGTGTGCTTTCAAACTGCTAGGTTGGCAGAAGCAGGGACAAAGCAATGGGAGCTGACCCTGTCATGAGGATTCAAACCACTGACCTTCAAATCAGCAAGCCCAAGAGGCCCAGTGGTTTCGATCACAGCGCCACCGGCGCCCCTTAGAAGCATTTCTTGATGAAGAGCATGGAGATGGTGTGTGTTTTCCCATAAGATGCACACACTGGATCAGCCCATTAAAGCACAGACAGGAGAAGAGGTTCTCATTCCAGTTTTCCTGCCAAGCAAAGATGAAGGTGGCCCGCTGCTCTTAGAAACTCACTAGTTAGACCAGCAAACAGTAGCCCACTGTCAGAGACAGTCCCCTTCTGACAGACAGAGAGGATTCTGAAAGGGAGAGGGGAGAACCACAGGAAGCGAGGAAGGCGAAGGGGAGGGGGAAGAATTAGAGAGCAGTAGAAATCTGATGCCTTCACACAGTGAGAGCAAGAGGGACTATCTCGCTCAGGTCAGCAGCCTGGCAGTTCTGATAGGACAGTGAGGGGCAGCCTGTTGAGCTTGGTGTGTCAAAATTCGCCAAAAAACTGAGCATAACTCGGGTGGTGTGTCACTTCGAGAAAAAAACCATAATTTCGTGATATTTATAGTTTAAATAACAAAAATGTATAATTGTAATATACAACTGTATTTAGTAAACCAAAAAATAATTATTTAACCAAACCAAACCCAAAACCCCTTATTTATCACAAAGTGCCCAGAGTTGTTGAGCTTTTTGGGGGGAGCTGCTGACCAAAGTTTTGGAGGTTTTTTTGGGGGGTGCAAAAGTTGCTTTGCTATTTGGGGGGCGATACCCCAAAGCTGCTGCGGGTTTTTTGGGGGGGGGAGAGACCAGAAATAAATGATGAATAATACCTTCGCTGGAACTAACACGCAGCACCAACATAGTCTGCCAAAGTGCCCAAAAAACCAGCACAGAACGGGTTAAAAAATCAATCTCTGGCTACCAGCAGCAACCACAACAACAAAGGATCCGGGTTTTACTAGCGGAGACAAGCTGTAGGAGGAGCGGGAGAAGAAATGGGGGAAAAACAACAACACCACGAATGGGCATGTGCCAGCAGTGAGGGCTCTGACACGCATGCCATAGGTCCGCCATCACTGTGATAGGAATACAGATTGGAGAGAACAAGATGCAGAAGAAGAAGGGGTGGACCAGAAAGGCCCAAAAGCAGGCGTAGCAGAAAAGCGTCAAACGGAAAAGGAGGGGGAAGGGGTGGAGAGTGTCATGTTTCCACGGAAGAGGGTAGATCTGGCAACTGACTCGGAGAGTGACGAATGATTTAATGAAGCTCAGACTGTTGAAACCGATAATTGCTAAATAATCGATAATTACTAAATAAATCTAAGTAATAAAACTGTCGGAGGTTTTATTCTGTGTGGGAGAGACTACCAAACATGACACCCACCTAACAGCAGAGTCCCAAAACTTTCCCACAATATAAAAATCATTTCTGATTAGAGTTAAGATCCCTTATTGTTTTATGTAATGTTGTAGATTTTTTAAAAAATTGGGGTGATTCAGCATTAATGGCTGAATGATCATCTTTCCTATGAGTTTGCCTGTGCATTTAGTTCTTTCTATGGAAGCTCGTTTGTGTGCTTCACCACAGGAGAGTTGGGTTGGGTTGGTGGCCATCCCAGCGTAGCTTGCTTCTCCTCCTTTGTCACTTCATGAAGGCCTTTCTTTTCCAGCAAGTATCTGGCCTGTATAATTTATTTCTGTAATCTCCTAAACTGGTTAGTCATTAACCATTTTTATCTGCTGTACCTGCATCTCTTTTTAAATGTTAAAAACCACCAGTCTATAAAACATTAACTATGTTAATGTTTTATAGACTGGTGGTTTTTAACATTGTAAGCCAAGCCATCTTAGGTATATGTATTAGAAGGCAAAATAGAAATAGTTTTAATAAATTAATAAACAAACAAACAAAATTATTATTATTATTATTATTATTATTATTATTATTATTATTATTATTATTATTTATACCCCACCCATCTGGCCGGGTCTCCCTCGTCACTCTGGGCAGCTTCCAACACAAATCAAAATACATTAAAACATCACAAACTTCCCTAAACAGGGATGCCTTTAGGTATTTTCCAGGGCAGCTGTCTATCAGCTCCATATGGTACGCAGGCTGAGACCCTACGTGCCTGCAGACTGTCTCGCCAGAGTGGTGCATGCTCTAGTTATCTCCCGCTTGGACTACTGCAATGCGCTCTACGTGGGGCTACCTTTGAAGGTGACCCAGAAACTACAACTAATCCAGAATGCGGCAGCTAGACTGGTGACTGGGAGCGGCCAGCTCCGAGGGCCTTCTGTCGGTTCCCTCGTTGCGAGAAGCCAAGTTGCAGGGAACTAGGCAGAGGGCCTTCTCGGTGGTGGCGCCTGCCCTCCCAACAGATGTCAAAGAGGAAAACAACTACCAGATTTTTAGAAGACATCTGAAGGCAGCCCTGTTCAGGGAGGCTTTTTATGTTTAATAGATTACTGTGTTTTATTTTTCTGTTGGAAGCCACCCAATTATCTCTCTGACCTCTGATGGGAGGGCGTTCCACAGGGCGCCACTACCGAGAAGGCCCTCTGCCTGGTTCCCTGTAGCTTTGCTTCTCGAAGTGAGGGAACCGCCAGAAGGCCCTCGGCGCTGGATCTCAGTGTGGGGGTGGAGACGCTCCCTCAGGTATACAGGACTGAGGCCGTTTAGGTCAGCACCAACACTTTGAATTGTGCTCAGAAACATACTGGGAGCCAATGTAGATCTCTCAGGACCGGTGTTATGTGGTCCCGGTGGCCGCTCCCAGTCACCAGTCTAGCTGCTGCATTCTGGATCAATTGTAGTTTCCGGGTCACCTTCAAAGGTAGCCCCACTTAGAGCACAGTAGTAGTCCAAGCAGGAGATAACCAGAGCATGCACCACTCTGGTGAGACAGTCTGCGGGCAGGTAGGGTCTCAGCCTGCGTACCAGATGGAGCTGGTAGAATTAACCTGTGGCTCCATGGACAGCTGTGAGTCCAAAATGACTCCCAGGCTGCGCACCTGGTTCCCTCAGGGGCACAGTTATCCCATTCAGGACCGGGAAGTCCCCCAAAAACAGTACTTCAGTTTTGTCAGGATTCAACCTCAATCTGTTAACTGCCATCCATCCTCCAACCGCCTCCAGCCTCTCACACAGAACCGCCCTCACTGGTTCTGATTTGAAAGAGAGGTAGAGCTGGGTATCATCCGCATACTGATGAACACCCAGCCCAAACCCCCTGATGATCTCTCCCAGCGGCTTCATATCGATATTAAAAAGCATGGGGGAGAGGACAGAACCCTGAGGCACCCCACAAGTGAGAGCCCAGGGGTCTGAACACTCATCCCCCAACACCACTTTCTGGACACGACCCTGGAGGAAGGAGCAGAACCACTGCATAACAATTGGGAGAAACAATATTTAATGTAACCAGTCTTTAGCTTGTAAATATTCTTTAACCAAACATTCTTTAACCAGAAATTTTGTCTCTGAACAAGGGTTAATTTTCCCGAAGGACAGTTCCCTAAACCAACATCTTTTAAATATATGAAATATAATGAAGGCAAGTGCAGCAAGGGAATGCAGAGTACTTTTCCTTGCTGCTGAGATAGTGCAACAAGAAAGAAAAAGAAAGAAAGAAAGAAAGAAAGAAAGAAAGAAAGAAAGAAAGAAAGAAAGAAAGAAGCTCTTTTCTTGGATCTCAAAAGTCACTCACTGTCACAGTGTGTGTGGCATTTGTTCTGGGAGGAGTGCCTCCCGTTATCACACCACTCAAGGCCACTTAGCTGGAATATTCCATAGCGTGGGACACCATCTATATTCTCATAGTAGAACGTGTCGAGTTTGCTTGATTGATCAGCTGCACAGAGATCTAGTAGGAAAGTATAACATGACAATCAGGAACGTACAGGGATGTACTTTGTTTCCTAAAACCATTTCAGAAATATTAAAATAGAAAAATGTGGTTATTTGGGTTAGTCAAATTTCAGCCTCAGCCTGGCTTTCAACACTCTGAAAATGCTGTCTTCAACAATTCTCAATTGTGATTTATTGATTCAAACCTCAGTTTTCCCTGTACAATACTGGCAAACAGCAAGCAGTGCTTATAAACCATACTAACAAATAACCTCTAACATGTTTGTGATGTCTCTAAATTTCTCAAATGACTCCTTTAAATCTTGCTAGTTTTATGGATTCTTAGTTTCCAAATTTGCCACATTCTTTGAAAACTTTCACCACTGTCAATGAAATAGCATGACTTTAAAAAAGAGAAACATTCTGAACAATGTCAGAAATTTAATACATGGGAATACACTCTTCAGGAAAAGAAAAGAAAATGAAGAAAAAACATCAAATTGGACCAAAATAATTTATTACAATGGAAAGGTTTGATCACCCAAACAGGCAGAACTCACACTGTTCTGCGAAGATGCCTTTAAATGGATCCAGTCCCAAAGGCTTCAGTGCGTAGTAGAAGTCACAAATGCTGTAGACTTTGGCCTCGTATGCTATTGCTAGGAATAGGCAGAATAAGGTAAAGGGAACAACCTTCATTGCTGCAGGTATGTGGAAAGGTTTGTACCGAGAGTCCAAGGGCTTTTATAGTCTGTGGCTCTACAAGGAACATTTGTGTGTCATTGCAGAGGACTTAATGGTTGATGCCTAGCACTTCTGTGGGCAGCTCTAGATCTTATAACCACTGCAGGAAACACTGGCTTTTGGACACCCACAACATGTACAGACACACATTCACCAGTGTTCTTTTGTGGATATTTGTATTTATATTACTGTCTAAACCTATTTGCCAGTATATTTTATATTTGTGTGGGGGCATTTTTTAAGACAAAATAAAAACAATAGTAAAGAAGGAATGGAGCTAAGCTGAGCTCTGGTCACCAGTCACAGGTGCCTTCCTCTAAAGAACCCTGACATCCTAGTTAGAAATGCTGGGAATTGTAGCCACTGAAAAAGACACTGCAATAACTGCTTCTGGCCTTAAGGGAAACGGTAGGCCCACTAGGTCCTCGTGTGGTTCCCAAGGTCCAAGAGGAGTAAAAACGGACACCAACCAGAGTAACCTGAAGTGAAGCGGCTAAGAAGCCTGGCATTCCTTGGTAGAAAGGAACCCTGTGATCACTCAAAGTCAGCCTGGGTTTCTGAAAAATAGGTCATGTGAGACTAATCTGATCTCATTTTTGACAGAATTACAAGCCTGGTAGATAAAGGGAACGCTGTGGATGTAGCCTATCGAGGCCTTTGACAAGGTGCCCCATGGTGACCCGTGGAAGACTGGCAAAAGGAAATTGTGGAGTACATGGAAATTGCAAAACTAACATCGAGAATAAGACAGCAAGGCAGTGGGGTGTATGAAAGAATGGGGAAAATTTATAACATACATAGAGAAGATAGTAGAATTAAAATAACATCTTTAATAAGAAATTACTCGCAGAAGGAAATGAATCCACAACAACAAATCAGAAATCTTTATTGGATATACAGATAGAAAACACAAATACAATGTATAGCAAACAAACAAACAAACAAATAAGCAAAAAAATGGGGGGGGTGTTAAGTAAGAAGATATAAGTAAGAATATAAAGGTTTAATAATGATATGAAGAAAGCCGAAAATGGGCTGAAACTATAAGGAATGTTATACCGCGCAACCAGACATACGAATTCACAATAGCAGAAGAAAGTAGTGTGGAAGTCAAATTTGTAATTTTAAATTCCAAGTGTAAGTCTTGAATCTTAAGTTGAATTTCTAATTCGAGAATTAAGACTAGGAGACAATGATATGGATAAATGTAAAAGATAAATTGCAAATACAACAAATGTAATGAGATTAAATGTTTGACTATGTAATATGCTTTATGTGAAAATTAATTAAAATTTGTGGGACAAGGTGCCCCATGATATTCTTGTAAAGAAGCTAGTAAAATGCGGGCTAGACAATGCTACCATTCAGTGGATTTGTAACTGGCTGACTGACCGAACCCAAAGGGTGCTCCTCAATGGCTCCTCCTTATCCTGGAGAGTAGTGACTAGTGGGGTGCCACAGGGTTCTGTCTTGGGCCCAGTCTTATTCAACATTTTTAAAAACGACTTGGATGATGGGCTTAAGGGCATCCTGATCACGTTTGCAGGTGACACCAAATTGGGAGGACAGGATCACACTTCAAAATGACCGGAGGAGCTGCAAGATGTCGTCGAGGTAAGACGTGCTTGCCGGAGCTCCTCTTTTTAAGTTTTATTAGAGCTCTTCTTTTAAGTTTAATTAGTGGCCTTATATCCCTTCAAACTTCTCGAAGACGGATTGAGGTTGCTCTGTTGATAACGCCAGGAATTCACACTGTTGATACTTGTGAAGTCGGCGTTGTAAATCAGTTTTAACGAGCTGGATTGCTGTCTTCTCCGGCAGCGAAAAGATGGCGAACGGCACCCAGTCAGCGTGAGCTCTCCGATCTATCTTTTTAAAAGACTGTTTTAATTACTATAGAAATTTGTTAAATTCGGTATCGCCTTGGTACCCTTTAGGCTTTTTTAGTTTTTAGTTTTTTAGTTTACTTTTTAAGCTAGTACTTTAGTTAGTTTAGTATTTACAAGGTTATCTGGGAGATATCCACTGACCTGGAATCCTGGGGGCAGCTGCATGAAGAGAGAAATGACTCAACAACCGCACAGCACTGCTGATAATAGGAGAGGAATTGGGAAACGTACCAGAGATATAGAGGACATAGAGGAACTGGGGTGCCTGCCTCTTGCCAAGCAAACTAAAATTAGTGAACCTTCCTCTGAAAGGACAAAGGATACTTTTAATATTCCGGTTTCGAACACTTTCGCCCCGCTAGCAGAAATGACTGATGAGGAAGTCACCCTGAAAGAACCTTTTGATAACCTGGATGCTAACCCTTCAAGTAATAATAACATCAATTTAAGAAGATCTACAATCACTGATATCCACTCGGAAGACTGTATTAAAGATCAAGAAAGCTGCCTCGCTGGTGCATTATCTGAACATTCGACCACTTTAGACCTTGTTGCAAAAACGGTGGACTGTATCTTTAAATATATAAGAGACATCCGAGGATCCTTAGAGAAGATTATTTCTCTTGTATCACTAAAAGGTAAAGACAGTCCTCAGGAGGCATTACCAGAGATTAGAACTACACAAATGCCCAGAGCACCTGTTTTACCTCACACACCTCGCATAACCCCTCAGGCTGCTTGCAACCATGAAAATGAACAAAATAAGGAAGAACAACATTCTATACCTTCCCATAAACTGTTGCTGCAAGCTACCAAAATCTGCCTAACAGTTTGCCCCTTCAGAGGCCAGGTGATTAACTGGTATTACAAGAGTGAGATAAGGAGGCATCTAGCTGGACTTTTGGGGGTAAATCCTTACTCTATTGATTTGATCCATATTGATCATGTTAGCAGCAGGCCTCAGATGCAGAGAGTGCTGCTCTCATTTGAATCCAAAAGGTTCCCTGCACGTATTATGTCCATAAGAAGATATTTAATCAATTTTGGAATTTTTGCTACAAGAGTTTTTGCTAATACCAAGATATACCCTCTTTTACCTAACTGCTTGCTCAAAAAGAAAGCAGTTAAGCCCGAGGGCCTACCAGTTACCACGACTCCAACTCCCCTGGTTGCAGACCTAATCAGCTGGATTGATGTCCCCCTTCCGCCACTGACAAAGGCTACCCATTTGGAGAATTCCATAGAGCATGAATTACTTCTATCCTTTTCCCACCTGCCACAATCTGAACGAACAGAGATAACGGACAGATTGGACGAGTTGTTGCTCTGGCTCTGTAACTCAGAAGACCATGCCCATATAAATAAGATGAATCCCCCCCCCAATTTTAGACCATCCTACTGAAGCCCAAGTGGAGCCTGCTTTAATAACCCCCAATCTTCAATATGGCAGTACATTCCATGGGGATGCTAAGCCTGTGCAGGAACCAGTGGGAGATTCGACAGCCCTTTGGTCAAACTCGGAAGCTGTGGCACGGCTGAACGCCCTTTTGGAGGCAAACTGAAAAGGTTGCCTTCCACCTACCTTACATTGCATGTTCCCTATAGCAACTGTTGACCTAAAAGGTCCATCTCCCTCCACCTTAGATGCAGAGGCCATGGATCTGTCACTAAGTGATACCCCTGTGCATCAGGACTTACCCCTGCAGTTACCAATAATTAAGCCCCAGTCTTTGGCTGTTGCTGCAGTAAGTGAGGCTCGGAAAATGTCTGGTAAGCAAGCTACAATTACTTCCTTCCTCCAGCCTATTGCTCCCCCTTGTAGCATGCATTCCCGGGTGGATTTCTCTGAGCAGATTCCGCAAGGGCCAGCATGACCCAAAGGGGTGACCAGGAGGTCACTTACTTTCTTATCCTGGAATGTAGCTGGTATTAAACCTAAGTTGATGGACCCATCCTTTGTTGCTTACATAAAAAGCAACCGTATCCTTTTACTGCAGGAGACATGGGCTTGTGAGGACTTCTTTTTATCAGGGTATAAGGGCTTCTACCTGAGTGCAAAACAGAATCCGTCATCACCAGGTAGGCCGCAAGGTGGGCTGGCTACCTTTGTCTCCTTGGCCTTAAATCTCCAGGCGGAACAAATTGACATCCAATCGTCATCCATGCTAGGTGTAAAGCTACAAACAGCAGAGGAAGTGTTTGTGGTAATCAATGTCTACCTGCACCCAGTTTATAAGAAAAATCTGGTTGACCAGAGATGGAAGGAAATTCAGTCGACACTCGAAACTCTCCTCGATAAATACTCTGAAGCCACCTTCCTGGTCGCAGGAGATTTTAATGGCCGATTGTCTTACTCTGATAAATCCTTATTTACTAAATACAAGAAATACCCTCCATTATCCATCCTAACTACAGACCTTTTACCCAGGAACTTCAAAGACAGTGTTGCCACATATGCAGGCCTTAAATGCAGGCAAACCTTGTTGGCCCTTAATTTTCATCTGTTAAACGGAGCTCTTAGTTCTGATTACCCAGCTGAATTTACTTTCTGGTCAGGTTCCCGAGCCTCTACCATTGATTTTATCTGGACATCAGTAGAGTTGATTCCCAAAATCACTAACTTTAAGGTGGTAACGAGGCTGGAAAGTGATCATTTTCCCTTAGAACTTTCCCTGACCCTAGCTGGAAATCTGGACACGTATTCCTGTGTGCCTTTAACAAACAATCAGCTGCAGATGAGGCCTATTGCCTCAAAATGGACCGACAAAATGGCTCAACGGATAAATGAATTCCTTTGGTCTGACCAACTTCAAGCGACAAGGGACTCCCTTATCCAGGCAGATGAGCCACTGCCAATATCTGATAAGCTAGTAGACCTGCTAAAACCATCTATGGCTCGGGTTCCGGTAATGAATAGTAATCATTTCCCTCATAAAAAGTGGTTCGATGAGGAATGTAGACACTTTAAGAGCCGTCTGTATAATGAATTCTTGGCATATAGGGCATCAAATGATCCCGTGCCTAGTAGTCACCTTATGAACCTCAAGAGAAAATATAAAGCTCTATTAAAGGATAAGAAGCTTGCGGCAGAAAGAAACAACTGGAACAACCTTCTAAAAGCTGCAGAGAATAGAAATCCCTCCTCCTTTTGGCATCAAATTTCCCAATATCTGGGCAGACCGTCGATAAGGATAGAACCCCAAATTTCAGCTGACATCTGGGAGAGCTTTTTCGCTGATTTATATGCAGCCCATGCTGCTGGCAGAGAAAGACCAGATTTGGCCCCCATGCCTGAGTGGGACCCAGTTACCTACTCTGAAGACCAATTTAAGGCGGGCAAGGCACCCGGAGATGACCTTATATCCATTGATGTTATCAAAGCTAATAAGGATTGGTGGTGCCCACTCCTAGCAGCACTTTATACTCATATAAATAAAACAGCGAAGTTCCCCCCAAGCTGGAACTCTGCTGCTCCAGAGAAGCGGACACGGAGCAATGGATTCAAACTTCAAGAAAGAAGATTCTGTTAGGTTTTTCCTTTAAGACTGATGTGATCAATGGTGCTACACAGAGATGTGTGTTTGTAACCTTGTTCTGAATGTTAACACACCTGTGAGCTTTTGCTAATTTGAATAATTGAAGGTTAATAATTGAAGGTGGAGTTTGCTTACTGTAATGTGATTGGGTAATTGACTATTTTGAATTCTGTATTTAAGCTACCCAAATGGTTCATGGGTGTGGTGGTGGTGATGTATTGTGAAATGAGAGGAAAGGAGTAGAGGAGTGTGTTGTATATAATTGTAAATAAAAGCAAGCAAAGATACTGAAGACGACTTTGTTATTTCGCCGACCCTGCCGCTGTTGCCACTCGGTTGGTGCGTATTTTGCCAAACATCCGGTTATGGGCCCAGGAACTGCGCATGGGTGTTTGAACTGCTTGCTAAGAGGGCTGCTAGGCTGAGCTATCTGCCGGTCAAAAAGGAGCCAGAAGTATATCCAGGATGGATGACGGCGAAAAGATGGTGCTTACCTTTCCTCAACTAACTGATGGTAATTATAGTCTTTTGACTATGCCACAGATGACCCTCCTCAGATAATTACTCCTGAATGGATACGGGGGGATAACAAAGCCAAAGCTTTTATAAACATGGCAGTGTCTGACCAGCAAGTTGTGTATATCAGAGATAAAACGTCGGCTAAAGAGATGTGGGAGAGTTTGGCTGCGGTCCATTTGAGAAAAGAGTCCGCGTCAGCCTTGGCTTTTTACCGCCAGCTTTATCAGGCAAAGCTGCAACCTGGCGGTGACTTGGCAGCTCACCTGAGACATTTACAGGAAATCAGGTTGGAGTTTTTGAGAAGAGACGTTGTGGTTCCTGTTAATCAATTTCGTTTTATAATCCTCTGCTCATTAAACAAAGAGTATGATGCAGTCGCAAGCCAGCTCGCTTCGGTCCCTCCTGACCAGCTGAGTATTGAAGGCGTGACTGCAAAACTGATGGCAGAGCTGGACAGGCGAGACGCCTCTGTTATGCCGGTTCCCAAAGAGCAGAGTGTTCATTCAGATGACTACAGGGATGTTGTAGCTTTAAGAGCCAACAAGAAATGTTTTGCCTGTGGCCTTTTGGGGCATTTTGCTTCGGAATGCAGAGCAAAGAGTAAAAAGACTTCCTCTAGGTCGCAAAAGGGACACACAGCCACTCAGGCGTGGAAGCCTTCGCAGCGACCGCAGCAAGGTAGTCGACCCAAGCCACAAGCATTCTTTGCAGAACCACAGCCTTGTGAGGTTAAAAGAGGTAATTGGGACTTTTTCATCATCGATAGTGGCGCATCGCAGCACTTGTGCAGCAATCGCAGTCTCTTCATAACTTACACACCAGAAACTGGAAATGTGCATTTAGCGAATGGAATACTTTTGCCCTCACTTGGGAAGGGTACTATAAAACTGCATGGTTTGAATATTACTATATCAGATGTTGTTTATTGCCCTGAATTGTGTGGGAATTTATTATCGGTTTATCAGTTTGCACGTCAAGGTGTTAGAGCTAAATTTACTGAAAAAATGTGCCGGTTTTATCGGGCCAATAAGCAGGTTCTCTATGCAAAACAGACTCATGGGCTTTACAGGCTCATGTTTCACTCCTCTTCAGGAGGAAGCAATAGCTGTTGTGGTGTAGCCAATAGGAGCAGGCAGGGGTTGGCAAATTGCCAGCCACATAAAAACTGCTTACATGAAGCTCACCGCAAACTTTGCCATAAAAACTTTGCAGATGTTTTAAAAACACGGGATATAGTGCATGGTCTAGAGATTAAACCGTGTAAATTTTACATGAACTGTCTGTCATGCTGTAAACATAAAATTAAGGTGGTACGAAAGGGCAAAAGCACTATGAGAGAAGTAGCAGAGCCTTTTGAAAGGGTTCACTGTGATCTAGTAGGACCATTGCCAGAATCTCTTGGAGGGTCCCGATTCTGGCTAACACTTGTGGACTAGAAAACCAGATATGTTTGGACATATGCAATCTCTAAGAAGTCTCAAGCACTAGAAATGTATAAAAAGTTTTGCAATTGGGTTAAGACTCATTTTGGTAAAAATATACAAAATCTGTACTCTGATCTTGGAGGTGAATTTATGTCGCAGGATTTTGAAGAGTTCCTAAATGCGCAGGGGACAGTACACCAAGTGTCATCACCTAGGAGTCCCTGGCAGAATGGGATTGCTGAGGTTGTTAACAAAAACCTACAATCTGGGATAAAAACAATGCTCCATGATGCTCAACTTCCTGATAGTTTCTGGGCTGAATGTTTGAGCTGTTATACTCATATAAAGAATCGATCCTATCATTCTGCATTAACAGTAACACCTTATGAAATGCTTTTTGGAAAGCGTCCCAATCTAAAGCATTTGTGTGTTTGGGGCAGTGATGTTATGATGCATTACCCAGCTAAAGGGAAGCTGCAGGAAAGAGTTATCCCAGGTAAATTTATGGGATATCAACAAGGGAATTATCGCATTTATTTACCAGACACAAAAAAGTTTCACCTTACCCGTAGCATTATACCTTCAGTACACTGGGATGGTGTAGCTGAGTTTCAAGATAGTGATGGTCTAAAAGAAATATCCCCAAAGAGTACAGCTGATGCTAACGAGCAGCCAGTTGATACCGATCCTGACAGTAATCAGTCAGAGATTGGAGAATGTGAGTTTAAAGGGGAACAAGAGGCAATGGACAACTCAGACCATACTTTAAGTCCAAAGCCCTCTACTAGCCGTATTTCTGAAGTTTTGGAAGGAAATTTAAAAGCTGACAGTGAAAGTTTACCAGAGCTTAGACGCTCCAGTAGGATAACTAGACAGCCGCAGCGTTACATCAATGAATAACAGCTACAAAGGCAAAAACGACAGGAGCAGTTGTTTAAACGTAGAAATATTGCTACTGTTGATGAGGAAATAGAAGAAGTTGCAAACAATGTATATTGTAACCAAGTTAGTTTTGAACCAAAAAGTTTTAAAGAGATACAAGCTATGCCAAAGTCACAAGCTCAACAATGGAAAAAAGCAATAGACTCTGAGCTTGCATCTCTAAATCAAAATAACACCTGGACTTTTGTGAAGCAAACACCTGATATGCGGGTCATAGACTCAAGATGGGTGTTCAAAGTAAAACTTAATGATAAAAATAAAGTAATGAGATATGAGAACTCCCTGGTCCTGAATGGGGTAACTGTGCCCCTGAAAGACCAGGTGCGCAGCCTGGGAGTCATTTTAGACTCACAGCTGTCCATGGAGGCACAGGTCAACTCCGTGTCCAGGGCAGCTGTTTATCAGCTCCATCTGGTACGCAGGCTGAGTCCCTACCTGCCCACTGACTGTCTCTCCAGAGTGGTGCATGCTCTAGTTATCTCTCGCTTGGACTACTGCAATGCGCTCTACGTGGGGCTACCTTTGAAGGTGACCCGGAAACTACAACTAATCCAGAATGCGGCAGCTAGACTGGTGACTGGGAGTGGCCGCCGAGATCACATAACACCGGTCCTAAAAGACCTACATTGGCTCCCAGTACGTTTCCGAGCACAATTCAAAGTGTTGGTGTTGACCTTTAAAGCCCTAAACGGCCTCGGTCCGGTATACCTGAAGGAGCGTCTCCACCCCCATCGTTCTGCCCGGACACTGAGGTCCAGCTCTGAGGGCCTTCTGGCGGTTCCCTCATTACGAGAAGCCAAGTTACAGGGAACCAGGCAGAGGGCCTTCTCGGTAGTGGCACCCACCCTGTGGAATGCCCTCCCACTAGAGGTCAAAGAGAACAATTACCAGACCTTTAGAAGGCATCTCAAGGCAGCCCTGTTTAGGGAAGCTTTTAATGTTTGATGGATTTCTGTATTTTAGAATTTCTGTTTTTTTTGGAAGCCGCCCAGAGTGGCTGGGGGAACCCGGCCAGATGGGCGGGGTATAAATAATAAATTATTATTATTATTATTATTATTATTATATAAAGCTAGGTTATTAGCAAGAGGATACCAACAATTGGAAGGCATTGATTATGAGAATGTGTTTTCTCCAAGTGTGAAGTGTGAAGTTTGAAAGTATAAAGTTGATGATGCTAGACGCTGTTAAAAATGGGTGTGAATTGTACCATTGTGACATTTCCACAGCTTATCTTAATGCTGATTTGCATGAAAACATATACATGAAAGTTCCGGATGGTGTAGATGCGGCACCTGGGGTAGTTTGTAAATTAAACAAATCTCTGTATGGCCTGCATCAAAGTGGCAGGAATTGGCACGAAACTTTAAAACAAACCTTGATTGAATTTGGGTTTGTGCAGGGGAAAGCTGATAACTGCATTTTTACCAAACAATGTGGAAATTCTGTTGTCAAATTGGCCGTTTATGTTGATGATTTATTATTTTCATGTAAACATTTAAAGGAATACCAGTTGTTTATTTCTCAACTTTGTAAACGTTTTGATGTAAAAGATTTGGGGAAAGTTAAGAATTACCTGTCCATGCAAATAGACAGGGCTGCAGATGGTTCTTTTGCTGTACATCAAACTGCAAAAATAAGAGATTTAATAGAAGTGCTAAATTTGGAGAACGCAAAAGGAAAAGAAACCCCATTAACATGTGGATTTACTTTTACTAAAGAGGATGCACCTTTTCATGACAAAACACTTTACTGGTCGATATTAGGAAAGCTGAACTTTATTCAGCGCGTGTCCAGACCAGACATATCTTTCAGTTTTAATTTTCTTTCCACATTTGTGGAGAATCCAACCAAGCAGTGTTTTTGAGCGTTAAAAAGAGTGGTGCTTTATCTTAAACACACACTGCATTACAGATTACATTTTAAGGCGCATAATGATACAGGGTTCGATATTTTTTGTGACGCATCTCATGCATCTGAACATTTCAAATATAAAGGTGTGTCCGGTTTTGTTTACAGATACAATGAATGTCCATTTGAATAGAGAACACGCAGACAGCATATAATTTGTATGTCAACCACAGAAAGTGAACTTTGTGCATGTTCTGAAGCCATCAGAGACATTGAATGGTTTTTGCAGTTGTTTGCAGACCTAAAAATAAAAGTAAAATTACCAATACCTGTGCACATTGATTCCCAAAGTGGAATAGCCATTTTGACATCAGAAGGCAATACCCAACGTACCAGAACGTTACGGTTACGCTTGGAATTTGAAAAACAAATGATTAATGAAAAAATTATTACTTTTGAATATGTAGCTGGACTAGAGCAAATAGCTGATATTTTTACAAAGGCTTTGCCAACAGCTACGCACCTTAAACATACACAGAAAATGCTGAATGTTACTGCTACGCATCATTGACCAGCAGGGGGTCGTTAGGTTTTTCCTTTAAGACTGATGTGGTCAATGGTGCTACACAGAGATGTGTGCTTGTAACCTTGTTCTGAATGTTAACACACCTGTGAGCTTTTGCTAATTTGAATAATTGAAGGTGGAGTTTGCTTACTGTAATGTGATTGGGTAATTGACTATTTTGAATTCTGTATTTAAGCTACCCAAATGGTTCATGGGTGTGGTGGTGGCGATGTATTGTGAAATGAGAGGAAAGGAGTAGAGGAGTGTGTTGTATATAATTGTAAATAAAAGCAAGCAAAGATACTGAAGACGACTTTGTTATTTCGTCGACCCTGCCGCTGTTGCCACTTGGTTGGTGCGTATTTTGCCCAACAGATTCCACCTAAACATTAGGAAGAAGTTCCTGACAGTAAGAGCTGTTCGGCTACCAAGGAGTGTGGTGGAGTCTCCTTCTTTGGAGGTCTTTAAGCAGAGGCTTGACAGGCATATGTCAAGAATGCTTTGATGGTGTTTCCTGCTTGGCAGGGGGTTGGACTGGATGGCCCTTGTGGTCTCTTCCAACTCTATGATTCTATGATGATAGAAAACAAACTGTCACAGTGCCCGGAGCGGACTACTTCAGAGTAACGACGCTACGCAGCTCTGCATTTTATTCTTTTATTGGTGCTGCGTATTTACAGTGCTCAAGTCATTGCTATTTACACGGAGCGATGTTGTCAGTCGGTTTCAGAACCTCCTAATGGCTTTTGGCGCGTCTTTCTCCAACACAAAAGCTTTGGCAGACCCATCCTCTTGCCCCTCCTCTTCCTGCGTAATTCTGGAGTTGGGGGGATGGGTCTTCCCCCCTTACTTGCCCCTTCCTGTCCCACCTGGGACCCTGGCTCCTCTACCTTGCCTGAGCCTCGGACACGACTTCCTGCTTCCCCACTGGAATCGGAACTCTCCCTGCTTTCCCCTTTGCTCGGGGATGGGCTTGAACTCAGGAGGGGAGGGACTTCGCGATATCCCCTGTCCCTCACATCCACCCCCCTCCCAAGCTCTCCTTCACCCCTCCCCAGGCCCCCCCCATGTGTCGGTGACGACTGGAAGCCTAAAAACTCGGTGCTCTCCGAGCCCGTTGGTGTGAACACCTCCCCCCAGTCCTGCGAGCCCCCCCCTTCCGCCTGGGAGGACGGGAATCCCAAAAAGTCCGTGGCGTCAGAGCTGGTGGGGGTAAAAATGTTTTGCCAATCTGCTCCTTCCTCTGACTGGGTGGATCTTGGCGACACCCATACCTCATCCTCTGGTTCCTCAAACTCCGCTTCCCAGCGCCATGGTGAGCTGTTCTCCCGTGCCTCCTCCTCCTCCCCCTCCCTTTCCATGTGCCAGGGCTTGGGTCTGTGGGGAAAGAGGGCGTGAAATTCTTCCACCAAGAATTCCTCCTGTATCTGAGTGGCGGGAACCCATTCATTCTGGGACGGTGGAGCATCCTCCCATGCCATGAGGTACTCCAGGCCCCCCACCCCCCACCTTGAATCCAGGATGGCCGTGGCCTCATTGAGTTGCTCCCTGCTTGCCCTCTCCCCCCCTCCCTCGGGGGTTTGTTCGCTGTCTCGGAGCCTGCTGCTTTCCCTGTACGGCGACAGCAGCGATCTATGAAACACTGGATGCACCCTCATGTCCTCTGGCAGTGCCAGCCTGTATGCCACCGGGTTGACCTGTTGCGTGACCGTGAAGGGGCCCAGCCATTTGGGTGCCAGCTTTTTGCACCTCCCTCTGGTGGGAAGGCCCTCCGAGGACAACCACACCTTGTCCCCCACCCTGATGACCTCCCCTTGTCGCCTGTGGCGATCTGCCCCCTTTTTGTACGCTTCCTTGGCCCTCTCCAAGTGTTCTCTGAGCTGCTGGTGCACCGTCTCCAGTTCCTCTGCCCAATCCTCAGCCTGTGGGCCCTCCTCCTCCTCCTCCCTCTCCCTCTCTGGGAAAGATCTGAGGTCGCGCCCGTAATTGGCCTTAAAGGGCGACACCCCTGTGGAGACGTGCACTGCATTGTTGTAGGCAAATTCTGCTAGTGGCAAGCGATCCACCCAGTCCGTTTGCCGCTGGCTGACGTAGCATCTCAGGTACTGCTGCAGAATGGCGTTGACCCTCTCCGCTTGTCCGTTGGTCTGCGGGTGTCTAGCCGTCGACAAGCTGACCTCCACCTGCAGGAGGTTCATGAGCCGCCGCCAGAACCTGGAAACAAATTGGCGGCCACGATCCGAAATAACCCTTAAAGGTAATCCATGCAGTCTGAAAACGTGATCAACAAACAGTTTGGCTGTCTCTTCTGCCGAGACTGCCCTGGCACACGGTATAAAGTGACACATTTTGGACATGAGGTCCACCACCACCAACACTGCAGTCTTACCCCTGGACGAAGGCAGATCTGTGATGAAGTCCATGGACACCACTTCCCACGGCCTGTGTGGTGTGGCTAAGGGCTCCAGCAACCCTGGTGGCGCTGCTCTGACCACCTTCGCCCGCTGGCAGGTGGTACAGCCCCTTACATAGTCTCGAACATCTTCCCTCACCCCTGGCCACCAGAAGTGTCTCATGACTAGGTGAGTGGTCTTGTCCCTTCCAAAATGCCCCGCTGTAGGGTTGTCGTGCATCTGCTTGAGGACCGTACGTCGAAGCTGGGTGGTGGGTAGGTACAGCGCACCCTTGTAGAAAAGCAGCCCTCTGCGTTCTGCAAAGTCATTTGCCTGCTCCCTCCCCCCTCTCAGTTCTCTGAAGATGCGGTTGGCAAATTCATCCGCTGCCGTCAGTGCTGTGAGTTCTGCCTCGCTCACCACTGCTGCTCCGCAGGACCATGCCGACGGGGGGAAAATGTGCCTTGGGGCTGGTGGAGCCTCCTCCTCCATGTACTCTGGCTTGCGGGAGAGGGCATCCGCCCTGACATTCTGCTCTCCTGGGATGTAGTGTATGGAGAAGTTGAAGTTCGAGAAGAACTCCGCCCACCGTATCTGCCGCTGGTTGAGCACCCTGGCAGTTCTCCAGAACTCCAGGTTCTTGTGGTCTGTGCACACCTGGATGGGGTGCTTGGCGCCCACCAGGAAGTGTCTCCAGTGCTGGAACGCCGCGTGGATCGCAAGAAGTTCCCGATCAAAAACTGTGTAGTTTCGCTCGGGCTGGGTCAACTTCCTGGAGAAGAAGGCACAGGGTCTCCACTCTCTGTTGGCGTCCAGTTGCAACAAAATGGCGCCCACAGCCTTATCAGAAGCATCTGTTTCAATGCGTAGGGGCGCGTCCTGAACCACGTGGAACAGGTTCTGGTCTGAGGCGAACACCTTCTTGAGGCTTTCGAACGCTGCTTGCGCCTCTGGTGTCCACCTGAACTTCTGCTTGCCTCTCAGGCAGTCAGTGATGGGAGCCGTAACTCGAGAGAAGTTCTTGATGAACTTCCTGTAGAAGTTGGCAAAGCCTAGTAGGCGTTGGGCATCTTTGCGCGTCCTGGGGCTGTGCCAGTCCAGGATGGTCTGCACCTTGTCCTTGTCCATCGCTAGCCCCTTGTCTGATAGCTTGTAGCCCAGGAAGTCCACCTCCTTGGTGTGAAACTTGCACTTCTCCAGCTTCACATACAGGTGGTTCTCCTTCAGGCGCTGTAACACCTCCCTGACGTCCTTCACGTGCTGCACTGGGTCGTTGGAGTAAATAAGGATGTCATCCAGAAAGACCAAGCATTTCCTGAAGAGTAGGGACCCCAGGACGTGGTGCATGAAGGCCTGGAAGCATGCTGAGCCCCCTTGCAACCCGAAGGGCATCACCAGATATTCAAAAGAGCCCAGAGGCGTGAACATCGTGGTTTTCCACTCATCGCCTTCCCGGATCCTGATCAAGTTGTACGCCCCCCTCAGGTCTAGCTTGGTGAAAATCTTGCCCCTGCGTGCCGCTGTCAGGAGATCATCCACTCTGGGCATGGGGAAAGCCACTGGCTCTGTCACCGAATTCAGCCGTCTAAAATCCACCACAAGACGGCGCTGTTGCGTGTCTTTCTTGTCCACCCAGAAGACCGGGCTGCCCCCTGCTGCCTTGCTTTCTCTGATGAACCCCCGCTTGAGGTTCTTGTCGATAAAAGCGCGCAGATCCTCCAGTTCCTGGTCTGACATGGCGTACAGCTTGGCTGGGGGTATAGTTGCCCCAGGCACCAGGTTGATCTGGCAGTCAAAAGGCCTGTGTGGGGGCAGGTGGTCGGACTCCGCTTCACTGAAGACCTCCTGCAGGTCCCAGTATGGTTTGGGTATCGCCTCACCCCCTTTGACGTGCATGGTGGCCACCGTGGCTATCGGAGGCCCCTCCCCTGGTTGGTGCTGCATGCAATGTTCCAGGCAAAAGTCCGATCCAAAAGTGATGCACCTCTGATGCCAACTTATGGAGGGGTCGTGGCGCGCCAGCCAGCTCATGCCCAAAACGATTGGGGGGTCTGAGATGGTGGTGACGTTGAATGCCAGTGTCTCTGAGTGCCTTCCAACCGTCATTCTCATGGGGGGGGTTTGATGAGTGATGGCCCCTCCCAGCAGCTCTCTGCCGTCAATGGTTGCCACGTGCAGAGGAAAATCCAGCTGCAGAAGCTGGATCTGGTGCTCTTCTGCAAAGTTCCTCGAGAAGAAGTTCGCTGACGCCCCACTGTCAATTAAGGCGAGGACCGTCAGGGGATAGCCATTAGGGAGCGTGAGCGTCACTTCTAGAACCACTCCTGCTCTGGGAGGGGTGGGCTGGCTCTGCTCCTCTCTGTGCGGGTGGGTGGGCTGGGGCTGTTGTCTGCTGACTGTGCCTGGCTGCCGCCCCTTGTCTCCTGCAGCCAGGCTTTCCCGTTTCCCTGCTGTGGTGCTGCGTCAGTGGGGGAGGGCACAACCGTTCCCGCCTTTCCTTGCCACTCCCTGCGATGTGGGCAGTCTCTGACGAGATGCTGGGGGGAGTTGCAGAGAAAGCAATTCCCACCCCTTCCCTCCTTGCGCCTTGGCGCCGCTGGGGTTTGAAAAGTCCGCGCGCGCGCGCTATCAATCTGCATGGGTTCCTGGTCCTGACTGGCCCCAGGCGTGGCTTGAAAGGGTTGTTGAGGGAGTGGCTTCTCCTGCGACCGTGGGAACCAAGCCCGCTTTGCGCGCGTTGCTTGCTTGTCGCTCCATCTGGATTCCTGCCTCACCCCCACCGCCAGAGCCGCTTTGCTCAGTTGATCCATATTACTGGGCTTTGGACCTCTCGAGAGCTCATCCTTCACCTCCTCATGCAACCCCAAGTAAAACGCCGCTTGCATTGGGGCCGACTCCAGATCCCACCCCAATCTGTGCACCAGCATGGTGAATTTCGCCCAATACGCGCGAACTGTCATATTTCCTTGGCGTAAATTATGAAGTTCCTCCTTAGTCTGGTCCATATGACTATCGGACGAATACATCGTTTTCAAACCTTCTAGAAATAGTTTGACATTCTTCATGCAAGGATTCCTTGTTGCAATTAACGGTCTTAGCCACTCCCTGGCCGCCCCTGTAAGGTGCTCCACAATAAACGCTACTCTGTGCTCATCATCAGGGAACTCATCGTGGTGCAGCTCAAGAGCATACACAATCTCAGTCTCAAAGCCCTGAAACTCCTTCGGGTCTCCATTGAACTTGCTTACTAGGGTCCCGGCTCTCCTTCCTGGCAGCACTTGGACTTGGGGTGCCCCTCCCGCCTTGTTTTTCTCTGCATCCAGCTTGTTTTGGAGGTCTACCGCCACCGCCCTTAAATGCTGCTCTTTTTCCTGGAGCTCTCTCACCTGTTCCGCAAGTTGTAGCCGGTCGTCCTGGACCTTCTTAGTCTCCTCTTTAGCTGCCTTCAATTCTCCCTGCGCCTGCAGCGACAGCTGTTGCAGTTCTAGCTGGGCTTGCTCAGCGATCTGCCGCCACTTCTCCGCCTCTGACACACTCATCCCGGCAACTCCAAAGTAGCCCAAAAATGATTAGGAGGTTGCTGTCACAGTGCCCGGAGCGGACTACTTCAGAGTAACGACGCTACGCAGCTCTGCATTTTATTCTTTTATTGGTGCTGCGTATTTACAGTGCTCAAGTCATTGCTATTTACACGGAGCGATGTTGTCAGTCGGTTTCAGAACCTCCTAATGGCTTTTGGCGCGTCTTTCTCCAACACAAAAGCTTTGGCAGACCCATCCTCTTGCCCCTCCTCTTCCTGCGTAATTCTGGAGTTGGGGGGATGGGTCTTCCCCCCTTACTTGCCCCTTCCTGTCCCACCTGGGACCCTGGCTCCTCTACCTTGCCTGAGCCTCGGACACGACTTCCTGCTTCCCCACTGGAATCGGAACTCTCCCTGCTTTCCCCTTTGCTCGGGGACGGGCTTGAACTCAGGAGGGGAGGGACTTCGCGATATCCCCTGTCCCTCACACAAACTATTTACACGGAGCAATGGATTCAAACTACAAGAAAGAAAATTCCACCTAAACATTAGGAAGAACTTCCTGACAGTAAGAGCTGTTCGGCAGTGGAATTTGCTGCCAAGGAGTGTGGTGGAGTCTCCTTCTTTGGAGGTCTTTAAGCAGAGGCTTGACAGCCATCTGTCAGGAATGCTTTGATGGTGTTTCCTGCTTGGCAGGGGGTTGGACTGGATGGCCCTTGTGGTCTCTTCCAACTCTATGATTCTATGATTCTACCCTCGAGCTAAGTAAATCACAGTCTCTTTGTGTGTCCATTCCTAGTTTGGCCACTCTCTCGTCCAGGACAAGGTTCACGGAGTATGTGACTGCACGCCTCGGGATTCATGGCTTCTAAAACCCAATCCTTTTTCTGAGTGGAACAAAAGTCGAATGGAGAAGATCTGTTGGGCAGTTGAGTTTTTGTGAATTTATATTTGTTTACTTTAGTCTGCAAAATGCCTTGACCTAGACAGGAAGTAATTAATAAAAGTTGCTACACTGAAGTCTTGCTGGCTTGATAAGATTTTCTCCCTTGACATCATCGGTTGAATGGAATGGAGTGCAATGTAAGGCTGCAGTACCAGCGATATGTACCCGAGGTGGTACTGTTTGCTAACGTTTGATTGGTCAAAGCTTGACAGATCATTTTGAACAGTGTTTTGCACAAAGGGTCTACCCACATTATTAAATCAGTGGCGCTTCTCCTGTGATCAGTTTGTGGTACTGGCTGCCCTTATGTACGGGGGCCGTGTAATAACCAAGTTATTAATATCAGCCTTGTAAGTGTTCATAATATCAGCATGTAAGTGTTCATAACAGGTAAGTGAGGCAACTCGTGGTTTTCTTGTGTGTAAAAACTGGGTGGGATTACAGAGTGCTAATAGTTTTTCTGTCTGCTTCCTCCCCACAGGTGTGACATTGCTGGAGGCACTAATTGTTTTTCCTGTTTGGGCACATCCTAGTGTTTTGCATAATCATTTATCTCAGGCTTGAGCCCACATCCTTGCTGATAGGGGGTGTGAATAAAATGTGTGATTTTTCCTTATCACTGCCCTGCTGGTTGTTATTTTATCTTGCTTGTGTGACCCTTTTAAGAGAAATGTTAAGGAGTAAAATAAAAAAATTCCTTCAGTAGCACCTTAAAGACCAACTAAGTTTTTATTTTGGTATGAGCTTTCGTGTGCATGCACACTTCTTCAGATACTGGATTCTTCAGATAATGGAGGAGAGAGAGATAATGTTAAGGAGTACAGGCATGGCTACAAACGCAGTAGAATCTATGGGTTTGATTCCCTGCAATAAAATAGGACCTTGGACCATAGTGCAACTCTTCTTCTGATGGCATAACTGAACATTACCATACAAAAATCCGAAAAGGTCAACCCTCCCCCTTCCCTCCGTTTAGAACACCACAGTTCTAAATGGTGACAGGGGGAATTATGTGCTTTAAATGTATGTATGCAGCCAGTCTAAGACTCAAAAAATTAGTGGCAATTGAAACACAAGCTAAGGAGCTGCCACACACATGCAGAATCAGAATTCAAAATGATCTTAACAGATCGGAGACCTGGGCCCAAACTAACAAGACCAATTTTCATAAGGACAAATGTCAGGTTCTGCACTTAGGCAGGGAGAACCAGATGCACAAATACAAAATGGGAGACACCTGGCTTACTAGCAGTACATGTGAAAAGGATCTCGGGGTCTTGGTGGACCACAAGCTTAACATGAATAAACAGTGTGACGCAGTAGCAAAAAAAGGGCATGCTATTCTAGGTTTCAACAAAAGTCTAGTGTCCAGATCAAGGCAAGTAATAATACCACTCTATTCTGCCTTGGTCAGACAGTGTCCACATGTGCAGAGGAGTGGATGGTCAAGGGTCTGGAAAACAAGTTGAAGAAGCTGGGAATGTTTAGCCTGGAAAAGAGGAGATTGAGAGGAGATTTGATATCTGAAGGGCTGTCACAAGGAAGATGAAGCAAGCTTGTTTTCTCCTGCTCTGGAGGGTAGGGCTCAAACCAAAGGCTTCAAGTTACAAGAAAAGTGATTCCAACTAAACAAACTGAAAAACTTTCAGAATGGACTCCCTCAGGAAGTTGTGGGCTCTCCTTCCTTGGAGATTTTTAAGCAGATGTTGGATGGCCATATGCCATGGATGCTCTAGCTGAGAGATTCCTGAATTGCAGGGGGTTGGACTGGATGATCCTTGGGTTCCTTCCAACTCTATGAGGAAATCTGGAGGGCATCAGGCTAGGGAAGGCTATGCCAAGATGACTGTACACTATTAATTCCATGGCTAGCATTTGTGGGCAAGTGGTCAAACTGGATTGGAGAAATATCCTTTATGTATCATGTGGTCCTAAGTAATGAGATATACGGATATAGATTCTCAACAATTGTTCCTACTCAGTTTTTACAGTTGCACTTGCGCATGAGAATGGGAATGCAAAGAATTATTAAGTAGTAAGACTACTTGGGGAAGCGTCTACCCATTCCTCACCTGGATACACACCTGATCATAATGGAGGAGAGAGAGATAACTTGCATCTAATTTTTTAATTGATCATTCAAGCAGAGAAATCAAAAGAGCAGCAAATCTTGAATCCTAACTAGGCTGGAGGTCTTCTTCCTTCCCTATGTCAAATGAAGGAAGTTGCCATTTCCCAGTTTGTTAGTTGAGCCTACATTGCGGTGGAGCCAGAGAGCCTTGATAGTTATTACTAACTCATCTCCTTAGTCTCAACATGACATAACCAGGACTATTTTATCAGGATTGAATCTGGCAGGCTTCCTTTTCTATCGTGGGCTCTGGAGTGGCCATGTGTTGTTAGGAATCCTTTATTACATTGGTTCAGAAGAGCTATGAAGTTCTGAAATGTTGTAAAGCAAGGGCTTCCCTCTTCAGGTGCTAGCAGGTAAAGAGTGCCGTCAAAAGGAATTGGACATTATCACAGCATATGAAGGTTTGATTATGAAAGGCCAGCAGGAACGGAGATCTCAGAAACCACAACTGCCAAGGTAGAATTGTCTTCTTGTACTACACCTTCTTGTGAAGGTTATCCGGATCCTAATAATGTAGAAAGAAGAAAAATCAACATTCCTTGGATTTTCCTTCAAACAGGTAAAGGTGAAGGGACCCCTGACCATTAGGTCCAGTCATGACCGACTCTGGGGTTACGGTGCTCATCTCGCTTTACTGGCCGAGGGAGCCAGCATACAGCTTCCAGGTCATGTGGCCAGCATGACTAAGCCACTTCTGGCGAACCAGAGCAGTGCACGGAAACGATGTTTACCTTTCTGCCAGAGCGGTACCTATTTATCTACTTGCACTTTGATGTGCTTTCGAACTGCTAGGTGGGCAGGAGCTGGGACCAAGCAATGGGAGCTCACCCCATCGCGGGGATTCGAACTGCCGACCTTCTGATCGGCAAGCCCCTAGGCTCTGTGGTTTAACCCACAGCACCACCTGCGTCAAACAGGTACATATCAAATAATCCAAATACATATATTGTTGCCAGCCATGGTTCTGGAAATAAGACATTTCACCTTGACATAGGAATGAAACCAAAATTTGGAATGCAGATAGTTTGTGGTTCATGCAGGAGTAACCTTTTCACACAAGGCAGGATTAAATGTATAGACTTGCTACCTAAAAGTGAAGCAATGGGCATGACTGATGTTTCTGCAAAGGATTCCTGGGGTGTAGAAAGTAGATAAAAGCTTTTCTCCCTCTTGGTGCTCAGGCTCATCCAGTGCAGCTGAAGTGGGCTTCTAAGGGCATAGTGGGTTGCAGTGGGATTGGCTATTTAGGATGCCATTTCTCTTGGGAACAGGCCAGTTCTAAGTGGGGGTTACAGCTGCCTCCTTGTTAAGTGGCAAAAGAGACCTCCTCTCCTCCCAATCTGAGCTGATCGCAGCCTATCCCGAGGAGATCTTGTCTGGTTGCAGAACAGACGCTGCCTCTTAAAGTTGTGCAGGCAAGGATCACAAAGAGTTCAGGGCAAGGCTGAACTACCCCTCCCTTAATTCATGAGTTACCTTACTCTCATCTTCCCTACCTGTCCCTTTTCTGTTGTGGTTTTGAAATTTTCTAAGCCTGCAGATAGGGACTGTCTTGATTTAACGGATTGTATGTAAACTGCTCTGGAAGCCTTTTGGATGAAGAGAGGGGCAACAACAACAAGGTTGAAGACACATAGAACCCTTTCTTAATAGGGCTTCTCATCATGAGGAGGCTTCAAAGCATGTTTAGCCTAATAAATTTAGAAACTTCCTTCAGACTGCTCAGGAAGATTAGATGAAACTGACATGTTCAAGGGAAAGTTGGGAACAAGGCTAAGAATAGGTTTTTATCTTTCCATTTTCAACTGCTGAATAGGAGATGCCACCATTTGGGCGTCATGCTGCCTTGAATTTATGCAAAGGAAATATTAAAAGGGACAAATCTCTAAGGAGATTCCTAATTTCACTCCCAAAAACTTAGATTTGCTACTTATGGGCTTTAGTTTTTTGGTTATATATATATATATATACACACACACACACACACACACACACACACACATCGTATTTTTCCATGTATAACACACACACACACATGCACACACACACACACCGGTGTATAAGACACCCTCTATTTGGGGGGACTCAAAAATGGGGGGAGATTGCCCCCATATAAGACTACCCCCCTTTTATCATTATTTTTTAAGTAAAAAAAACTAGTCTTTTACATGTTAAAGTACAGGTATATATTGATTTTCTACTTATGGGCGTTAGTGTTTTGGGGTCTATCTATCGATCTATCTATCATCCATCTATATCAACTTCAATTCCCTGCCCCTTTTTTGCCTTCTGTGGAGCTTAGGAAGCTGATGTGACTCACCAGGTTTTTACCCATACTCTACTTTGGACAATTGTCTTAACACATGCAATGTCATCAGTGAGATCGTCATCAAGGAATCCTGCAAAGATATGGAATGAGACAGGCAGGTAATGAAGATTAATGGAAATATCGAGGTTGCTTATGGATGTCACTGTGTGAAATAGCACAAAAATGATACAGTAAAAAGTACTGTAGTTCTTAATCATGGCAGCTGTTTCAGGGGCTGGCTGTTGCTCTTTAGACATGATGAAAGGACTAAATGTGGATTAGGCAGTCTGCTGGAAAAACTATACTAGGTGCTTTAACACTTATTAAAGTCTGCTAGAATGGTCAGGTCACCACGGAAACAGATAACGCACCCTTTCAACTACATAGCAATTTAATCTTTGCAACAGGAAGCCCTCGTTTCATAAAGCTTTTCCTGATCCTGAGGGCATCTTCCTGCTAGCTTCCTGCTTCTCAGACTGTCTCAGACTGCAAATTCCATTGTCTGTAAGTGTCCAGTACAAATCCACAAGAAACAAGCCCTGAAGTTTACAACAAAAACAAGCTATGGCATCATCACCTCTGGACATAGAAGGAACCACTTGAATCTGGGGGGGAACTTGTGCATCTGCTTGTAAATACTGACAAATCACAGGAGATTACGAAGCCACGTAATTGCCCATTTATAATCTACAGCCCAAAATTTGTCCCAGATTGACTCTCATTATGATTTATAGCAAAGGGTGGATAGATATCAGGCTTCCAAAATCTACTGTTTGTTTGTAGAACTCAAAATGAAGAAGCTCCAGCCAGGGTGCAAAAATAATGACTAGAGGAAGCAGAGCCAGCTACAAAATGATGACTTGCAAGGCAGAGCCAACCAGTGCAACACCAACTTTTAAAAAAAGGGAATCCAGGGGGACTCCTGGAAATTACAAGCTGGTTAGCATAATGCCTGTCCCAGAAAAAAATGGTGAAAAGTATTGTTAAGATAAAATAACCAAGCATATAGAAGAACAAACTTCTGCAAGAGCAAGTTCTGTCTCACAAACCTATTACAGTTCTTGGAGAGTGTCAACAAGAAAGTAGGTAGCCGTGTTGGTCTGACATAGTCGAAACAAAATAAAAAAATTCCTTCCAGCAGCACCTTAAAGACCAACTAAGTTTTTTATTTTGGTATGAGCTTTTGTGTGCATGCACACTTCTTCAGAAAGTAGATAAAGGTGATCTGGTTGGCATATTGTATTTGGACTTTCAAGAAGCTTTCAACATTAAAGACTCGTGAGTAAGCTTAGCAGTGAATCACAAATTGGTTAAATTACAGAAAACAAAGAGCAGAAATTAATCGGCAGTTTTCTGAATGGAGAGATGTAGAGAGTGAAGTCCTCTAAGGATCAGTATTGGGATTTGTGTTTTTTAACTTGCTCATAAACAAGTTAGGGATGAGCAGTGAGTTGGCAAAGTTTGCTAATGATCCTGAATTGTTCAGGGTCATTAAAACAATGATTGTGAGGAAGTCCAAAAGGACGTCTTCAAATTGAGAGAATACGGTAGGTGGTAAAATGGCAAATGCAAATCAATGTAAACAATTGAAAAGGGATGCATGTTGGGAACGCCCCCCCAAAAAAGTTTATTTATTTATCATTGTTATTTATATATGTCCCATATACATTTATGGGGTTTGACCAGGAATGAGACCTTGAGGTTGTAGAAGATAATGAAGGTGTCAACCCAGTGTGTGGCAAATTCTATGCTAAAGGATCGTTACAAAAGGAACGGTAAATAAAACTGCTGATATCATAATGCTGTTATATAAATCTATTGTGCGAGTGCATTTGCAATATTTTGTGCAGTTCTGACTGCCTCAACTCAAAAAAGATATTGTAAAGGCAACCAAAATTATCGAGGGGCTGGAGCAACTTCCTTATGAGGAAAGATTGCAGCCTTTGGGACTTTTTAGTTTATAGAAAGGTATGAGGCATGATAGTGGTCCATAAAATGATGCAAGGCATGGAGAAGGTAGACAGTTCTCTCATAAGACTGGAACTCATGGCTATCCAATGAAGCTCATATACTGTGCAATAACATGTACAAAAGTGTTTTACAGGGAGTAATATGCACAAGATGGGCAGAAATGTGCACTTCTTTCTTTCCAAATTGCAAAGAGGGAAATGACAGAAAGTTGCTAGTTCACATAATACAAAGCAAAACCATGTCACTCACGCTGACAGTGCATGTTGCAGACATTACGTGATGCTATGGTCCCATCACTGCAAAAGTATTGATTGTCAATCCTGAACAGCCCATAGTACCGGCGCATGCCCATGACAATCACTGGGGGGTTAGTCCTAAAACCGCCTCCAGCATTGAGCAGGCAAATCCCTGGCAGGGGAAAGAAAATACATACATAGTTATTAGAAGGCTGGCAAAAAACATGCAGTACATTTTTAAGGGGGAAAAATGCACAGATTTCACACCAGAAAATGGTGTAGGGCAAGCATTGTGGTTAAGAGATGGAATGGTGCATCAGTTTGAATCATGGATTCCAGGGCTTTGGCCAAGGCCCAAGCCAAATCCAGCCTTTTAAGAGGCACTCTGGCAGTCAAGTCAGGGAAGACATCCACGGATGACAGCAGGTCAGCTTGGATGGCCCAGAGCAATCTGGGGCTGTCAGGTGTTGGGGCATCAGGCAGGAAGGGAGAGGCAGGCAGGCAGGCAACAAGATAATGCACAGGAAGGGCTATGAAAACCCCAAAGTACCATATGAACAATATTCAAATTGCTAACTTGGTTTTCCATTGCATTTAACCAAACTTCAATAATGCCAACCCTTTTTATTAACTATTTTCAGTTTTGACATTCTTTATTTTGATTAATATTATTTTTGCAATCTTCATTTTTTTCAGAGCAGAAAACACTACATGTAAACATTTCACAGTATCAGTACCACTTTGTTTATTATTTATCATTATTAATTTATTTTAAATTTACATACCACCTCTTATGAAACATCAAGGAGGTTTATAATAAGATTAATCAAGAATACACAAACAATAGAAAAATTTATCCAGCAGTTAGTACAAAATATAACTGAAAGGTTGCCTAAGCAAATTATTGACATCAGTGGCAAGGGAACTAGTCAGTGAGCATGTCCTTTCTCAGCATGTACCCTGACTGTGTGGTCACCAGTGCATGCCTTCTCCAAAGAGTGGGGGCCACACTTGGAAAGACCCTGCTTGCCAATAGGATGAGCTTCTTTAGGCAGCAGCGCAAGCAAGAAGGCAGCATTTTTATGGGGATACTAGCATTTCTCTTTTCCCTAAGAAGTCATACAATAGGGTTTCAGATTGTCAGATTCAAAAGGACATTTTGAAAATGAGCACACTAGAAAGATAGCAGCTGAAAAATATCAAAACACAGCATAGCACATGTAATGTAAAGAGAAATGAGCAAGCCTTGCTGCCCTGCAGATCTTGTTGGGCTACAACTCCTACCGTATCATCTATGTCAGGGACGTCTGAATCCTTCTCTCCAGCGGCCAAGCAAGGCACTGAGGCTGTCAAGGGGCCCACCTGGCCCAGCGGCTTCGTCGCGCTGAGAGAGGCTTAGTCCGGCTTCCAGGGAGCCTCCGAGTCCCGAAAGGAGGAGACGGAGGGGGCTGCGGGTGGGGGAGAGGCAAGCAAGGACTGCGCCCCTCCCTCTCAGCCCCACGTCCCCCTTTGCTGCCTCCTGGGCAGCTTCTCTTGCCTGGGCAGGATTGGCAACAATCGCCCCCCCCTGCCCGCACGCAAGAGGGAGCAAGAGGGAGTTTTAATAGTTGGGTATGTGGTGGGGTAGGATTTCTATTGAGTGCGTCTGATAAGGGTCCCCTACTCTCCCCCCCCCCCCGAAATTAAAAGGGGGGAGCTGTTTCTATGATGTGGGCTGGATGAAGCATTGGTAGTTTGTGCGTCGCCATCCATCTGTCTCCACCCTTCACCCCTTGCCTACCACTTTTATATTCGGTATTTCTGATCTTGCAACAATATAAAGGTATAATTTCTGCAGCAATGATAATCCCATGTAAATGCACCTGAGAGTAAGCACCATTGTCTACAGAGTCAGATTTACTTCCGAGTAGTGCTGCAAGAAGGCATAAGGGTATGTATGCCTCTCCTCTCACTGCTACATCTCTCTCCCACCCCTCCAGTTTTATCTATTGATGCTAGTTGAAAGAAAGCTGGTGCAAAACAAGAGGCATGTGGATGTGGGAAGTGGGATTATTATTATTGTTATTATTATTATTAATTGAATTTATATACCACCCTATACGGGGACCCAGGTGGCACTGTGGGCTAAACCACTGAGCCTAGGGCTTGCTGATCAGAAGGTCGGCGGTTCGAATCCCTGTGACGGGGTGAGCTCCCGTTGCTCGGTCCCAGCTCCTGCCAACCTAGCAGTTCAAAAGCACATCAAAATGCAAGTAGATAAATAGCGGGAAGGTAAACGGTGTTTCCATGTGCTGCTCTGGTTCGCCAGAAGCGGCTTAGTCATGCTGGCCACATGACCTGGAAGCTGTACGCCGGCTCCCTCGGCCAATAATGCGAGATGAGCACCGCAACCCCAGAGTCAGTCACAACTGGACCTAATGGTCAGGGGTCCCTTTACTTTTACCTTACCATCCTATACCCCAAGGTCTTGGGGTGCTTCACTGAATAAAATCAAAATATAAAACCACAAAAATACATAATCAAAATAAAAACAAAAACCCTAGTAACCCTCCAGTCCCCAAAACCACATTTTAACAGGGCATAGGATCATCACAACATTTAAAGTAAGACAATTAACAAAGCCACTAGTTGGAAAGACCATGATCTCAGAAATGTCTGCAGGAATATTTATTGGCAACCAAATTGGATGGGAGCCTTTCTGATACAGTTAAGCTGCATCCTACCTATTTACTGGTTCTTTGATTATGTTTCCTATTTTCTTTTCCCAAGCAGGGATAATGTGTAAGCACGGTGTCAGCTCCCTAAAAAAGGTCAACAACTTTGGGGTTCCCCCCTTTACAAAAGGCCGACAACTCTGGGAAACCGGGGGGGGGCGGGGCGGAGGGATCTTTGCACCATGGCGCTGGATATCCTTAAGACGGCCCTGATCTGGGTTCACTGGTAACACTGGACGGGACTGATGGGAGTTGAAATCCAGCAACACCTGGAAGGTACCCCATTGCAAGCATAAATTTATACAAAGAACTCCAATGAAGCTGTGCACTCAGCAAACAGAACTCACAGTCGTTCAGGGTGTAGCCTCCGAATCCATCTAGCCCATGTCGTCTCAAAAGGCCTGCTAGCTCACAGCGATCAAACCACCGGGCCTCATTTGCCACAGTGAGGAGGCTGAGTATGGAAAGGATCAGAACTTTCATGGCTGCAACTGTCTGGAGAGTGATGTGACAATATGCCCCAAGAACCAGCCTTTTTATTATCTGGGGACTTGGGCTGAAAATGAGGGTGTCTGTTATCAGAATTCTTATTTCATCAGGATAGATTTATTGTTTGGCAGTCAGCTGACATTTACAACCAGAACAGGGAAATAAGGGACAGCCACATTTTTGTAGAGGGCCAAAAACAGTGCAGGAAACTAAACAGAACATTGTTTTGGGAGGGCCAACTTCTGCCAGGGCAAGGGGAATGAATGACATCGTTGTCCTTTGCCTCAGCCTCAGCTGGCTAAGGTCAGCTTGGTGGCCCTGACACAGTCTCCAGTTGTATTGGGCAGCTTAGCCTCAAAGATGTTCTGAATGAAAGGGTGCAGTCAGATTCTGTCTGGGGGCTTCCTGTTTGGGGTCCACTGGCCTGATCCAGACATTTCACAAGTCCTTAGCAGTTGGCCTCTGCAACACTCATTACTAATGATGCCTAATGGTGCTCACCAGATCCCTCCCCTCAAATTAGTCAATATTCTGCATCTTCCCACCACAGAAGACAGGCAATCCTCTGTTTAGTCCTACTACCTCAACCTACCCAGGATCCTGCAGATCCCACCCACCTCTCTGCCTTATCACCCTAAAATCTCTACTTGCTTGCAAAATGCATGTTTGGGTTTTATAGCAAACTCAAATCATCCCCTCCCGAGTGCAAAACTAAAACTTGACTGTTAAAATTTGCCAGATTGGAATACAGCAGGCAGGTGTTGGGGATGTAAGAAGCCATCATTTTCTTGTCCATCCCATATTCATCATGCATAGTGTTGTTTCTAGTCTGCTGCACTTCGCCTTCTGCAAAAAACATAACAGTGTCTCCCTACCCACTAATTCCAAATATAACATTTTATGTAATTAAATAACCATTACATCATCACCTCTCATTTCAATGGAAGGAAACATCAGGAACATGTGGGGGGCGATGTCATCTATCATAAAAATACAGTGTACATCTATCATATTTGCCTACCAAATTCCTGTTCCATAAGCTGATGTAATTTTGGGTACTGTCTCCAAGTTCTGACACTCATTTTGCAACTCACCGAAAACACCATGCTGTGTCCACAGATGAGGACCCACACAGAGTTCATTCCCTTCCTTCCACCTAGCAAGGAACAACCATATGACGCCTTGTTTCTTATCCACTTATAACCTAATATAAGTGTGCCAAAAACATTTGGACCAAGCTTTAAACCCCTGAGAGCTTACTTGGCAACCACCCAGAACTGAAATGTAGTTTTGGATGAGCTATTCTGGTGAAAGACGAGCACACCTGGCTGACTGCCAGGGCTGTGCACAGCTCCCATTGGGCTCGATCCAGTACTTTGGAGTTACTCCAATCTGACCTGGGACTGACCCAACTCCAGTCCCTGAAACAATTTGGGGGCCTTACACAGTCATGTGGTTGGGAGGGACAGCATCATCTCTCCTTCTCCTCCTCTCCCAACCACATGTTTAATCAGGCTTTTATACCCTATTTAAACTCATGGGCAGGAGGAGGATAGAAAGAGATACACACAGGTTGCCTATGCATTTCTTACTCCCCATGCCTTTTCTGCCAGAACAATGCCCCTTTTGGCAAGCCTAGATCTCTCTGGGCAGTCCTGATCCAACCTGGGCTGATCCAGGATTGCACCAACCTGATCCAGCCAAATTCTGGGTTGACTTAAATTGCACATGGCCAACATCCCATGGGCAAGACCCTATCAAAGTAAAATCAACCTTCAAATGAGACAGAGCCCTCATGCTCCAAGGATGCTTTGCCGGAGGTTGGATGGTCTTATAGAGATCTTCCCTGTCCTTTCTTGCATCCCATAGTTGAGTTGAGTTGGCATCTGTCTGTCTCAAGAGACAATGGAGGAGTGTACCTTTGAGGGTGGGACATAGGTGGCACTGTGGGTTAAACCACAAGGCTAGAGCTTGCCGATCAGAAGGTCAGCGGTTCAAATCCCCACAACAGGGTGAGCTCCCATTGCTCAGTCCCAGCTCCTGCCCACCTAGCAGTTCGAAAGCACATCAAAGTGCAAGTAGATAAATAGGTCCCTCTCTGGCAGGAAGGTAAACAGCGTTTCCGTGCACTGCTCTGGTTCGCCAGAAGCAGCTTTGTCATGCTGGCCACATGACCTGGAAGCTGTATGCTGGCTCCCTCGGCCAGTAAAGCGAGATGAGCACCGTAACCCCAGAGTCGGTCATGACTGGACCTAATGGTCAGGGGTCCCTTTACCTTTACCTTTGAGGGTGAAGGCAAACAAATTAATAAACTAGGCCTAAGAGAACAACATAGACAATAGCTATTGCTAACCCAGGCCTCCTAAGAACTTCCCCATCCTATAACCTGCTCAGAATGAATGTGAAGAGGCGACCACTACAGAGCCAACCAAGGCTGTCCTAAGCAGAAAAACTAGTCACAGGGGAGCCACCCCGGAGGTAGCAAGCTACACCCCACTCCAGGCCCTCAGAGCTCCAGTGTGATACGCAACCCTGATCAGTCACCCCCAGAAACACCTCCAGGGCCAAGTGCTCACAATAGGCCGACCAATCACTTGCCCAAGCAAAGTAGCAACCAGGCTTCATTGCTTCACCCGTGTAGGTCAAGTGCCCAGTCAAATACCATTCCTCAACCACAACCACCAAAGCAAACTCCAACAGTTGTGAGGATATCTCCAAAGTAAAGATCTGAAACAAATCCCAAATAAACATAAGGGGATTATCCAAAAGGTCAGGAAAATTACTAAGGAACCCGGATGAAGAGGATACTAGACAGGTAGAAAGAAAAGACGACCATATTTGTGATTGGCCCTGAATCTACAAGCACATTTTGTTCAGCAAAATTAAGACATCATGCAATGAGAGAGGTCTGAATCTTCCAGTGAAACAAAAGAAATGGTTGAAATAAGAAATAGCACTGAACAATTGAAAAGGAGCAACTGTTAAATTCACAATGCTATCATTAAAAGCATGCCAATAGTTCATTTCCCCATAAAGTCACAAAACAAACTCTGAGATGTCCTCATAACGAAGAGCAATTAATTGTGAAGAATTATATGTGACTTATAGGGACACTTTGAAACCAACAGCAATAATGCAATGATTCAATGTGAGCTGTGTGAACCAATCACAAGATTCAGTTCAGACCCTGAACCAGCCCTTTAGAAAGCAGCCCACCTCCGTCCAAGATGCTTGTACACTGCCTGCTTCATCCTTCAGAGCCCACTCCATTCACTACTGTGACATTTTAACATAACTATAACTCCCCCCCCTTGATAGTAGTGGATGAAATTTGTAGGCAGAATAAGCCTCCATAGCAAATTACAAGCTAATAGATCCAGAGACTTCTGCATGGGACACCCTTAAAGTTTATTGTATTTATTGTATTATTGTACACATTTCAAAAATAATGCATGTTAAATATTGGTAGAACAATCCTATGGTGGGCAGAAAGAAGAATCGGTGGCTTAAGCAGGCCTGCATCAGCCAGGGCAGGACTTGGGTATGTCAACTTCAGGCTTACAAATATTCCCACCCTTGGAACTTACTGGTACAAAGCCTCCCTTATCACACTCTGAACATGCTTTTCATCCCACCCAGCAAAGTGCCAACAGATGAGGACAGATGGGTATGGAAGTTTCTGCTCTAGGACTGATGTATTTTGTGTGTTTGGGGCATGTTGGGGGGGACATCTCACAACACACCTCTTCTCCACAGCATGCATGGCAATGGAAGACGTCCTACAGAAGTTTCCACAACCACAATGAGGGATGTGGGGGTGGGTGTCCTTCACCTCTGGTGGGCCTCCCTCTCCACTGCAGCAGACAAATCTATGGCCCTCTAGCTGTTGTTAGTCTACAACTCCCCTTGCTGCCTGCAAGCATGGTAAAAGGTCACGGAGTGTGGGAGTTGTAATCCAACAATTATTCCCCATACCTTAGCCCTCAGGAGGAAAGTCTGCAATGTGCTATGGTCTTGGGACACATTTGCAGCAGGGAACCTAATGTCTATTTTGTCCCAGTTAAAAGATGCACATGGCAAAATATAAGTGACCTCAGCCTCTAATCTCTCTAATAGCCTGGACAGTCTGTATGCAGAAGAGTTGATAGATCTTGATTTATTGGATTCCCAGAACTGTAGGTGAAGGAAGGCCAAGCAAGGTCAAGAGAACTGTGTAAATCCCCAGGTCACTGTACAGAGAGCAATACAAAAATTGGATTTCTAAGAACCTTTTAACCTGCACAAACTCTGGTCCAGGCAGAACTGAGAAGCTTCTTGTAAGGAAGGAAAGCAAGCAAGAGTCTTCCCCCAAATCTTGTCTTGATACTGTACTATATTTATCCCTCCAATCATGCAGCAAACCCCAAGCAGAATTGATGATTCCTACTTAAAATTATTATTATTGCTATTGTAATTGTTATTATTTATTGAATTTATATACCACCCTATACCCAGAGGTCTCAGGGCAGTTCACAGAAAAGATCACAATATATTAAACAGAAATAAAAACAACAACCCAATACCCCCACAAAAAAAAACATTTTAAAAGGGTATAGGGTGTTGATCAGGTCAACCAAAGGCCTGGTTAAAAAGGAACATTTTTGCCTGGCACCTAAAGGTGTAAAAAAAAGGACCCCAGGACGGTTAAGTCCAGTCAAAGGCGACTATGGGGTTGCGGCGCTCATCTTGCTTTCAGGCCGAGGGAGCCGGTGTTTGTCCACAGACAGCTTTCCAGGTCATGTGGCCGCTTCTGGAGCAAAGGAACACCGTGATGGAAACCAGAGCACATGGAAACGCTGTTGACCTTCCCACTGCAGTGGTACCTATTTATCAAAAGCACTGGTGTGGTTTTGAACTGTTAGGTTGGCAGGAGCTGGGCAGAACAACAGGAGCTCACCCCGTTGTGGGGATTCGAACTGCCGACCTTCTGATCGGCAAGCCCAAGAGGCTCAGTCGTTTAGACCACAGCGCCATCCGCGTCCCTTTGCCTAAAGGTGTATAATGAAGGTGCCAGGCAAACTTCCCTGGGGAGAGCATTCCACAGATGGGGAGCTACTACAGAGAAGGCCCATTCTTGTGCTGCCACCCTCCAGTCCTCTCAAGCAGGAGGCACATGAAGAAGGGCCTCAGAAGATGATCTCAGGGTCCAGGTAGGTTCACATGGAAAGAGGTGGTCCTTGAGGTATTGCGGTCCTGAACCATTTAAGAAGAAGAGTTTGGATTTGATATCCCAAAGGAGTCTCAAAGCAGCTAACAATCTCCTTTCCCTTCCTCCCGACAACAAACACCCTGTGAGGTGAGTGGGGCTGAGAGACTTCAGAGAAGTGTAACTAGCCCAAGGTCACCCAGCAGCTGCATGTGGAGGAGCGGAGACGCGAACCCGGTTCCCCAGATTAGGAGTCTCTTAACCACTACACCACACTGGCTGTATAGGTCAAAACCAGCACTTTGAATGGGCCGGGAAACTAATTGGTAGCCAGTAAAGTTGGACCAGGATCAGTATGAGATGCTCAAACCGTCTTGCTCCGGTAAGCTACCTGGCCATTGAATTCTGCACTAGCTGAAGTTTTCAAACTGCCTTCAGAGGCAGCCCTACATATAACACATTGCAGTAAGTTACCAGAATGTAGACAGCAGTAGTTAGGCCAGGGGTCAGCAACCTTTTTCAACCATGGGCTGGTCCACTGTCCCTCAGACCATGTGGTGGGCCGGACTATATTTTGAAGGAAAAAAATGAACGAATTTCTATGCCCCACAAATAACCCAGATACATTTTAAATAAAGCACACATTCTACTCATGTAAAAACACGCTGATTCCCAGACCGTCCGCGGACCAGATTGAGAAGGCAATTGGGCCGCATCCGGCCCATGGGCCTGAGGTTGCCTACCCCTGAGTTAGGCTATTCCTGCCTGTCCAGAAAGGGGCGTAATTGGGCCACCAGCCGAAGCTGTTGGAAGGTGCTCTGGGCCACTGAGGCCACCTGAGCCTCGAGCGACAGCAAAGGATCCAGGAGTACCTGCTACAAACCTGCTCCTTCGGAGGAAGTGTAACCCCATCAAGAGCAGGTCTAGGGAACTGGATTGAGCTTCAGTTTGTTGGTTCTCATCCAGTCCATTACCAAAGCAAGACTGGCAAGCCAGGTGTTCCCTGTTATGTATTAAGTTTGACTGCAGTACTCATTCTGGCCACCGTGGCTGCAGTTCTTACTCTGCCCATTGTGGCTGCAGTTTTCACTCAGGTCCACAACATGCAAATGGATTGGGTAGCTAGGGGGAGTTTGTTACTGTTGCAAGTTACTGAGTACTATATAAGCCAGGCAGCTAAGCTATTGTTCAGTCCAGGACTCAGAGCTGAAATAAAGAGCTGGTTGTTTTAAGAGCTGTGTCTTCAGCCATCTTTCTCACTACTCAACACTGGCGACGAGGATGGGATGGATGCAACAAGCCACAGCCAGAGCTAAAACACTGGGCTGAACACCTAAGAGCTGAATCACTGCTGAGGCTAGCATCCATCCCTTTGCATCCAGTCAGCATCCAGGGAACCATGGCTTCGCTACTGCCTCTACATCCGTATTCTCCAGCAACTGAGTCCTGGCAGTCTTATATGGCCTGTTTTGATTGCTACATCAAGGCAAATGCCTTCAACGACATATCAGACGACATATCAGAGCCCTTTTTCTCACTGTCTGTGGCTCAAAAGTTTTTGAAACAGCTCGGGCTCTCATCGCACCAATCGCTGTGCAGACCACGCCTTGAGACATGCTGACAGAGCAGCTCAAGGGTCACTACGGACCCACAGTATCAAGGATTGCTGCCCACCACGCATTCCATCACCGGAACCAAGTCGAGGGGGAAACGATCTCCCTCAGGAAGGCTGCTTACCACTGTCAGTTCAGAGATTTGGATGATGCCCTGCTTGATAGAATCTTGTGTGGTTTATGGGACAAAAAGCTGCAGCGCAGACTCATTGCCAAGCCCGACCTCACTCTCAAGCAAGCCATCGAAGAAGCCCAGGCTGCGGAGCTGGCAAAACACTTGACAGTTGAGATTCGTAAGGCCAACCGCCCGGCGGTTCCAAAGAAGCTGACCCCAGTCCACTATGGGGAAATCAGTGAATCAGAGAGCTTCTTGGAAGAAGCGGATGACGTCTGCCGTGTTAAGCAGGAGCATAGAAAACTCAAACAGCAAACAACGAACCAATCGGTCTGTGCAGGTTGTGGCGGTAACCACCCTTGGTCCAAATGCTATTTCAGGGATGCCATCTGTCGACATTGTTCCCATAAAGGACACATTGCAAGGGCCTGCCGCTCGTCTACAATGGCAAACATCACCTGGAATGAAGAGGTCATCAGTAAGGTCCGTCAAATAGTACTGCCATGCCGTCACCAACTGCCACTTCTCAGCTGAGTGGATAATTGGTTGACCTGACAACTCTACACGCCGGAAGATCTATATCACTGTGTCTGTTGGGGGCAAACCTTGCAAAATGAAGTTGATATGGGCTCTGCCATGTCTCTCTTGGAGCACCATCAAAAGACTGGTTCCCAAGGTATCCAAGAGACAACTTGAATCCCACCACCTACACCTGAGAGACTATCAGGGAAATAGCATTCCAGTTGTAGGTGTGGGCAATTTTAGGGTGGTCTACAAAGATTTTTCAGGCCCTCTGAAGCTAGTGGTGGTCAATGGAAATCATCCCAGCCTGCTTGGACTGGACTGGTTCACATCCTTGGGTTTAGAAGTCACTGGCATCCACAGCGTTTCGCAGCCAGAAGTAGATGCTCTCCTCAACGAGTTTTCACAAGTGTTCGATGGGACCTTGGGACAGTATGTGGGGTCACTCATATCATTTAGCCTCGACCCACAAGTTGCACTCATCCGGATCAAGCCACGACGCGTACAATTCGCTCTCAAGCCGAAGGTTGACGAACAATGGGACAAGCTGATCGCACAAGGGGTCCTAAGTGGGAGACTCCCATTGTAACGCCCATCAAGCCTGACAGGTTGGTACATATCTGTGCGGACTATAAGTGCACGATAAACAAGGCACTTCAACGGCATTCATACCCCATCCCTGTCGTTCATCACTTGCTGCACTCGCTGGGATGGCCTTGACCTTCGTTGTTGTGGAATGGATGCTGGAGCTGTCAACCAGGTACCCCAGGAACTTGACCTGTGGTACAGTGATTTGGCAAGGTTTTTGCAAAACTCAACCTGGCTCAAGCATACCAACAACTGCTGGTATACGGCGCCAAGGCCAAGGCACAGACAATCATCACACACTGTGGGGCTTTCCGTTGTCGTCGATTGCAGTTCGGAGTCAGCATAGCACCGCGAATTTTCCAGAGTTTGATGGAGTGGCTCCTACAGGGTCTACCTGGCATCGTTCCCTATTTCGATGACGTGCTTGTCTCGGCGGAGACAACACAACAGCTTTTTGATCGCCTTAAAGCTGTCCTGACCAGGTTCCAGGAAGCAGGCCTCAAGGTAAAATGAGAGAAATGCCGAATCAAAGAAACCCCCAATCAAAGAAGGAGGTGTTGTGCCATTTGTGAAAGTTTAATTAGGGTGGCCATCTCTTGTGATTTGCAGAGGACAGTCCTTCATATAAAGGGCTATCTGGTCTCACTTGCGGGATCATCACCTTGTCGTGGTGAGTGGGCTTGCACGTTCCTATGACCCTTGTGAGCGAAGCATTCAGGAGTCTCATACGCCCAGCAGGGTCAACCAAGGTGGTGAGATCAAAGGAAAGGAGCTAGACCAATAATGTTCCAAGAACATTCATCCGCAGAACAGGCGGATGATAACAAGCAGTATATTATAACGGCGGTGAAGGTGGAACCAGTCGTCATTATATGCATGCGATCGGAAGATAGCCTTACTGTGAAGACTGTGTGTGATCACACATAAAACAAATTCACGCGCAGGCATCTTCCAAAAACCTATCCCAAACCCAAACCCCAAAAGTCCCATGGCTAACTCAAGGAACAAGGCAGTTGAGCAGCTCGGCAGCTGTATCCATGACTGAGCGATCCTATTTAGGATCCACTCTGCTCACCCTGAAAAGGAGCATGGAAACCGCAATGCTATTAGCAGACGCGGAAAAGGCTTTTGACTGTGTCTCATGGGACTTCATGATAAGAACCTGTGAAAATCTAAAATTGGGCCAGAGATTTCTAAATGGAATTAAAGTAATTTATAGAGAACAAAGAGCGAAATTGATTGTAAACAATGAAATCGCGGAAGAATTCTGTATAGGGAGAGGAACAAGGCAAGGTTGCCCTCTGTCCCCCCTATTATTCATTACGATCTTGGAGACTCTGCTGGTGGCAATTAGGAAAAACAAAATGATTAAGGGAATAAAGTCAGGAGTTGCTTTAAAGCTAAGGCTTTTGCCGATGATTTAATTATTATGACTGAAAACCCGAAGGAAGGAATTGTGGAAGGATTGAAGGAAATGGGGAGGTTTGGTGGGGTGTCCGGATTTAGATTAAACAAGGACAAATCGAAAATGTTAACGAAAAACATGAGAGAAAAAGGTATAGAAGATTTGTTTAAAACAACAGGGATAAAAATAGAAAACAAAGTGAATTACTTAGGTATTCAAATAACAAACCAAAATACAAATTTACTAAAAGATAACTACATCGAGAAGTGGAGGGAAGTAAAGAAAAATTTGACAAAATGGAAACATATGAATTTATCCATTTGGGGCACGGTATCCATGATCAAAATGGTAATTTTACCAAAAATTTTATTCCTATTTCAAAACATCCCCATCATAATTGGAACAAAAAATTTAAAAGAGTGGCAAAAAGACTTGACAGATTTCATCTGGCAGGGGAGAAGGGCAAGGGTGAAAATGGAGATATTAACGAAATCAAGAGAGACAGGGGGATTCGCTTTACCGGACTTGACAAAATACTTTGAGGCAGCTTGCTGTGTGTGGATTATAGATTGGCTGACATTAAAAAAACAGGATATTTTTGAATTAGAGGGCGTAAATAAAATCTTTGGGTGGCATGGATACTTGCTATATGATAAAGGAAAGAAAAACAAAGAATTTCAAAACCACATTATAAGAAGGGCCCTATGGGAGGTGTGGAACAGAACAAAAGACAAAATTATTGAGGGAACCCCCTGGTGGGCCTCACCAGTGGAAGCAAATGCCACATTGAGATGCTATATGAAAGAAAAATGGCCCACATAGAGAGAAATCACAGAAAACATCAATGGAACCATTAAACTTAAAGGATATGAAGAACCTAAAATCAAAGGAATATCTTGGCTCGAATTTTTTCAATTAAAGGCAACGTTTGAAAAAGATATTAAGACAAGGGGATTTAGAGGAACAAAAACAAGGAAGAAGTTCTTAACAGCAAAGAAAAGATTCTCTCGAAAATGTATAGATTGTTAAATGAACAGGAAAGGGAACAGGAAACAAAAAATAAATACATTGTAAAATGGGAACAAGATCTAGGATACCCGATAGAATATAAAAAGTGGAAAAAATTCTGGGGAAACCAAATTAACTTTACAGCTTGCTATACTTTGAAGGAGAACTTTATGAAAATGCACTATAGGTGGTACATGACTCCCGTCAGGATAGGAAAAATAAACAAAAACAATACCAACAAGTGTTGGAAATGTCAACAGGCTATCGGGACAATGTACCATATGTGGTGGTCAAGCCCTAAAATAAAAACATTTTGGGAAATGATCCACCAGGAAATTCAAAAAATAATTAAAATCTCGTACAGTAAGAAAGCAGAAGCATATTTATTAGGAATTATGAATAATGATATACCCAGAGATAAGGAAGTTAAATATTTATACGCAACAACAGCGGCGAGGACGCTAATTGCAAAAACCTGGAAAGAGCCAAGAATACCAACGAGAGGAGAATGGATTGATAAACTTTGCGAATACCTAGAACTAGCCAAATTAACAGACTTGGTACGGAAAAAACCTAGAGATATAATCAAAAAACAGTGGGAATGCCTAAACAATTACTTAAGGAAAATAGGAGTGGGAAACAAAACGTGGCTGTGCTTAGAATAACTATGCAGGAATATGCACAAGAAATTTAGAAAGCTTTTTTTTCCTTTTTCTTTGATAGAATTTATGATAATGTGATTATGATTTAGATTAAGTGATTATGATAAAGTATAAGTGTCAAAGTGATTATGACGGGCAAACAGAGAACAATATGTATAAATATTGAAGGGTTAACCCCTGTGTGTAGTGTGGTGGAAGTGATAGAGGAGGTAATGAAGTTTGATAAGAGATGACTGTTGAGTCAGTCAACAAAACCTTGTCTTCTTTTTTCTTCCTTGTCTTCCTTTTCTTTCTTTTCTTTTCTTTTTCTTTTCCTGCTTTCCCCCCCTCTTTTTTAATCTTTCCTATAATCTATTTTCTTTCTTTATTCTTTCCTCTCTAAACTTTTCTTTCCCCATCTCAAAGATTAGATATGTTTCTTTGGATTTTGAACTAAGAAGGAAAAAATTGAATACATTATAAAATATAAGCTTTTTAGATACGTGGGATGTGGGTAAGGTATGTATGTGCATGTATTGTATGTGGGTAAGGTATGTTCGTGTGTGTATAAATCTTTGTCCATTCTATGTGTGATGTATGGCTTAATAGGTTTGTATGTAAATGTATCATTTTTGTATTTTTCTTTTGTATAATAAAGATTTATTTTTTAAAAAAAGGAGGGTGGGCTAGAAAAGATGCCCTAAACATAGTCTGCCTCCCTTTTTCCCTGACTGGATTGCCGTGCCCAATGGGGTCACCACCCAGCGGTTGTAAAAGGCAATTGAACTTTGGAACATGGAATATAAGGACTTTGTTGGAGTGACTTATGTGGGGGAGGGAGACAGTGGTCCTGAAGGTAGGAGCGCTGAAGATGATCATCCAAATGTCAAGGACCAAATGGAGCAAACAAGCACGCACACCTAGTGGTGGGAGGAAAATATCCTTAAATAAGAGACATGGGGGAATGATCAATGGTCTTCAATGTCTGTATACTAATGCACAGAGCATGGGAAATAAACAAGATGAAGTTGACCTCTTGGTACAGCAAACTAAATATGACATAATAGGCATCACTGAAACCTGGTGGGATGAGTCTCATGATTGGAATGTAGTAATAGAGGGATAGGGGACGCAGGTGGCGCTGTGGGTTAAACCACAGAGCCTAGAGCTTGCCGATCAGAAGGTCGGTGGTTCGAATCCCTGCAACGGGGTGAGCTCCCGTTGCTCGGTCCCAGCTCCTGCCAACCTAGCAGTTCGAAAGCACCTCAAAGTGCAAGTGGATAAATAGGTACCGCTACAGCGGGAAGGTAAACGGCATTTCCATGTGCTGCTCTGGTTCGCCAGAAGCGGCTTTGTCATGCTGGCCACATGACCTGGAAGCTGTACACCAGCTCCCTCGGCCAAAAATGCGAGATGAGCGCCGCAACCCCAGAGTCGGTCACAACTGGACCTAATGGTCAGGGGTCCTTTTACCTTTAATAGAGGGATACAATCTATTTCAGAGAAATAGACCAAACAAGAGAGGAGGATTATATGTCAGGGATGTGTATACCTGTGAAGAGATCCAGGATTTAAAACTTCAAAGCCGACTTCCGGTCTGCCGCACTGGTGGAGAGGCGCAGAAACCTCGAGCTCTGAGGTTTCTGGCTCTGGGGGGGGGGGAATTCCGCGGGGGTGACGCAGATCCCCATAAGAACCCCGGGTAGAGCGTCCCGGGGGCGAAATAGCCCAGCAGAGCCCCAGGGCGACTCCTCTGCTGCCCGGTAAGCTCGTTAGAGCCCCGAGAGTCAGCGGAGTGGTAGTCGCGGGAGCCATTTTGGGCGCTATCATTACCTCCACGAAGCAAAGCTCCGTGCCTCTAGCCTGCAAGCGGCGGATTCTTTCCTTTAAAAAGAAGAGATTTGGATCAAGTAAGTCAAAAATCTGTGAATTGGACTGAGTAATTGGCGCTGGGAGGAGGCTTAAAAGGGAAGGAGACAGAAGAGAATGAAGAAAAAATCACTGTTTCACCAGTGGGAGGGGTGGAACAGGGAAGGGATTCAATCCAAAAAATAGAATTGAACTTTGAGATAGAAAAGGATGAAGAAGAAATCACTGTTTCACTGGTGGGAGGGGTGGAACAGGGAAGGGATTTGATCCAAAAGTCCCCCCAAAAGGGGAAAAACAAAAAGGCTGTTACCCCAGTGAGAGAGGGGGAGAAGGAAGCAGGTGGGGGGCAGAAAGAGAATGAGATCGAAGATAAAATGTTAGGAATACAGCACGTGGGGGGAAGGATTGAGCAAAATTTAGACTGGGACAGAGCAGGAGTGGGGTGAGGAGGAATCGGGGTGATTTTTATAGGTGGATAAAATACGGTTTGAACTTGGAATGCATTAAGGAGCTGGCTGAAATCTCTGGAGACATCGATTCCAAGGAAAGGGGGTAGATTTAGTTTCGAGAGTGGGAATAAAAAGGGGGGAAAGATTTTGAAAATTAAATATGAATATTTTTGGGTAAAAGGGTAAAGAATATTGGGCAATAAAGGTAAAGAGAAGTATGAAGGGCAAATGGTTAAAAAGAAGTTTTAAATTGGAAGAAAGAATGTAATTTTAGATTTGGAAACTGCAACAATTAGTTATTAATAGGGAACTCAAGAAGGGGGAATGAGGAAGTTCGAAATGCCTAATTAGAAATTGGATAAGATGATTATGTCATTATTATTATTATTATTATTATTATTATTTTCTTTCTATTTTTCTTCCACCTTTCTATATAAAATGAATAAGAATTATTTAAGAAATAAGGTTATGAATTGGGAGATAGGATGTAATTCTATGATGTTTAGCTAACATCTGGAAATGGTATCAACAAGGACTGTAAGAAGGAGAAGTGAAGAAGCTTGAAGAGATAAGGTATGATAATATTGTTATTTTGGTTTTTTGTATTTCTTTTTTATATTTTTCTTTTTCTTCTTTTCCTTTTTTTCTTATGTAAAATTCAATAAAATTATTTTTTAGAAAAACAACAACTTCAAAGCCAAATTGAATGCACAGAGAATGGGAAATAAACAAGATTAACTTGAGCTCTTGGTACAGCAAACTAAATACAACATAATAGGCAGCACTGAAACCTGGTGGGGTGAGTCTCATGATTGGAAGGTAGTAATAGAGGGATACAATCTATTTCAGAGAAATAGACCAAACAGGAAAGGAGGAGGAATGGCGTAATACGTCAGGGATGTGTATACCTCTGAAGAGATCCAGGATTTAAAACTTCAAAGCCATATTGAGAGTATCTGGGTCAAAATTAAGGGAGAGAAAAATAAGAGTGATCTCATTGTGGGAGTTTACTATAGATCCCCAAGCCAAACTGAGAACACCGATGAAGCCTTCCTAGAACAGATGACCAAGCATTCAAAAGGAAGTGAGATAGGTAGTAGTAATGGGGGATTTCAACTATCCTGATGTTGTCCAGAAAGTGGGAGAAGCAACAAGAGGATCAGCCATTTTACATCTGGTCCTAACCAATAGTGATGACCTGGTAAGTGGGGTAGAAGTGGCAGGATCATTAGGTGGGAGTGACCAGATGCCTACTGCATGTATTTTATATTCTTGTTCAGGTAGACCTTTCCAGAAGAAAGTATAGCTCCTTTTTCTTCCTCCAATTGTCCCTATCCTGCTCTTTTGAGTTTCTTAAAATTCTGCAATATTGATGTTAAAACACAACAGCTCTCTTGCAATGATGGCAGTTCTGCGTTTGGGACACTCATTATCTGTGTTATAGAATCATAGAGTTGGAAGAGATCACAAGGGCCATCCAGTCCAACCCCCTGCCAAGCAGGAAACACCATCAAAGCATTCTTGACATATGCCTGTCAAGCCTCTGCTTAAAGACCTCCAAAGAAGGAGACTCCACCACACTCCTTGGTAGCAAATTCCACTGCCGAACAGCTCTTACTGTCAGGAAGTTCTTCCTAATGTTTAGGTGGAATCTTCTTTCTTGAAGTTTGAATCCATTGCTCCGTGTCCGCTTCTCTGGAGCAGCAGAAAACAATCTTTCTCCCTCCTCCATATGACATCCTTTCATATATTTGAACATGGCTATCATATCACCCCTTAACCTTCTCTTCTCCAGGCTAAACATACCCAGCTCCCTAAGCCGTTCCTCATAAGGCATCTTTTCCAGGCCTTTGACCATTTTGGTTGCCCTCTTCTGGACACGTTCCAGCTTGTCAGTATCCTTCTTGAACTGTGGTGCCCAGAACTGGACACAGTACTCCAGGTGAGGTCTGACCAGAGCAGAATACAGTGGTACTATTACTTCCCTAGATCTAGATGCTATACTCCTATTGACGCAGCCCAGAATTGCATTGGCCTTTTTAGCTGCTGCATCACACTGCTGACTCATGTCAAGTCTGTGGTCTACCAAGACTCCTAGATCCTTTTCACATGTACTGCTCTCAAGCCAGGTGTCACCCATCCTGTATTTGTGCCTTTCATTTTCGTCGTGGGTCGTGGATGCTGCAGCCACGGCAGCGGCAGAGGGAACCAGCGGTGGGGAGTGGCAGCAACATCCCTTGCCTGCTTGGCATGGCCTTCCCTCGCTCAGCGCCGGCCGTAGCAGGACATCCAGAAGTGGAGAAGCACTGTTCTGCAGCAGGCGGTGCTGAGAGAGGGAAGGCCATGCCACAGCAGCAACCACCCCCTCCTCCAGTACTGGGTGTAACCTGCAGCCGCTGCTCCGAGTCCCAGAGCAACAGCAACAGCAAGCGGCTCGGCCCCAGGAGTGAATCCCCTCACAGGGCGTGGGACGGCATGGGCAGGATGCTGGTGCTGTCGCTGCAGTAAGAGTTATTCAGCGAGAAGAACACACACAAGTGGCAGGGGCTGCTTGTGCCAGCTCTGAAGAAGGTGAGGAAGGGGCGCTGGGTGTGTGTGGGGAAGAAATCTAGAAAGGCTGGGGTGGGGAGAGGGAAGCCGACTGGCTCCTCAGAGAACTTTTGCCTTCCTTTCCTCCCCCCCCACTTGAACTCTCCCTTCACACACCCCACACGCTCGTCCCTCCAATGGCAATGGGTAGATCACTGCCAGTTTTTTATACTGGGTAGTAGATTGCAGCCTGGTCTATTGCTTTCATTTTATGGATCAATTGTCTAATTAGATAGTAAAAATTCATGTTAAATTGCTATTTTAGGGGTTGCTTTTAATTGTCTGGAACGGATTAATTCATTTTGCATTACTTTCTATGGGAAAGCACACCTTGGTTTTGGAACGCTTTGGTTTTGGAACAGACTTCCGGGACAGATTAAGTTGGAGAACCAAGGTACCACTGATTCAAAAAGATGGAAAGCTCATTAATTTGAGTAGGCTGAAAGCAAAGAGTAAGATTACCATAACTTCCACCATAGAGCTTCAGTATGCTGATGACAACGTAGTGTGTGCACACTCAGAGGATGACCATCCTAATTATCTTCGCAGAAGCTTACAGAAAGCTTGGCTTGTCGCTCAAAATCCAATAAAACAAAGTGCTGCACCAAAAAGCACAAAACAGCCCCTCTGCAGCACCACAAATCCAACTCAGTGGTGTAACATTGGAAAATGTTGATCACTTCTCCTACCTGTGCAGTTACCTTTCCACAAGGGTCAACACTGATGCCGAAATCCAGCATCACCTGAGCTCTGCGAGTGCGGCTTTCTCCCGATTGAAGTGCAGAGTGTTTGAGGACCAGGACATTCACAGAGAAACCAAAATGCTTGTTTACAACACTACTGTACTACCAACCTTACTATATGCTTGTGAAACATGGACCACTTATAAATAAAATCTCCAACTCCTCAAAAGATTCCATCAACGGTGTCTCCGAAAATTTTTACACATCACTTGGGAAGACAGGCAAACTAATATCAGTGTACTGGAAGAAACAAAGACTACCATGCTTCAAGGAATGGCAGAAGATGTTATCGAAATTTATCTGGCAGGGGAAAAAACCCAGAATTAAGTTTAAGATTTTAACAGACACTAAAGAAAGGGGGGGCTTCTCTTTGCCAGATTTGAAATTATACTTTGAAGCTGCGGCTTTATGTTGGATGAAGGAATGGTTTTTGCTAGAAAACACGGATGTATTAGACCTGGAAGGCTTTGATAATGTGTATGGATGGCATGCATATTTATGGTATGACAAAGCAAAGGTGTATAAAGGTTTCAAGACCCATATAATCAGGAAATCATTGTTAAATGTTTGGTTGAGGTATAAGGATTTATTAGAGAGTAAAACACCCAGGTGGGTTTCACCACTGGAGGCTAAAGCCTTTAAAAGGCGTAATATGGAAGCCAGATGGCCAAGATATAAGGATATTTTAGTACAGGAAGGTGAACAATACAAACTTAAACCATATGACCAGTTGAAAGATGTACTATCTGATTGGTTACAGTATCATCAAATCAATGAAGTGTTTAAAATGGACCAAAAAGTAGGTTTTCAAAAAGAAGAATCCAAGTTGGAAACATTGTTGTTAAACTCGAAAACTAAAAATCTATCTAAGATGTATAATTTACTGCTGGAGTGGCAAACGAAGGACGAACAAACAAAGTCAGTAATGATAGAGTGGGCCAAAGATGTTGGACATAATATAATGATACAGGACTGGGAAAAAATGTGGAAAAAATCTATAAAATTCACAGCATGTAATGCTTTGAAAGAAAATATGTTGAAGATGATGTACAGATGGTATCTGACCCCAGTTAAGTTAGCAAAGATGTACCACACACATGATAATAAGTGTTGGAAATGTAAAGAAAGAGAAGGGACGTTTTATCATATGTGGTGGACTTGCCCCAAGGTAAAAGACTTCTGGGATAAGATTTATAACGAATTAAAGAAAATGTTTAAAAATACGTTCATTAAGAAACCAGAGGCCTTTTTGTTGGGGATTTTGGGGGGGGAGATACCAAAGAAAGAGGTTACGGTTTTTTTGTATGCCACAACAGCAGCGAGAATGCTGATAGCACAGAAGTGGAAGACACAGGAGATACCTTCAGTGGAAGAATGGCAAATGAAAATGTTGGACTATATGGAACTGGCTGATCTGACCGGAAGACTCCGTGACCAGGGGGAGAAAGCGACAGAAGAAGAATGGTCAAGTTTTAAGAGTTATTTGAAGAAATATAGTATTGTAATTGATTAAGAAGATAGGGATTTTTGAATGTTACTAGGAATTGCAGCGTAGTATGAAAGTAAAGTGAAGAAAGATAGAGGACGAATATATTTACAGAATATTAGAAAAGAGGAGTGAGATATAGTAACCTTAGAAATGGATAATGAGCTAGAATTGCTATATGTGATTAATAGTGAATCGCAGCGAGTAGGGAGCAGAGGAAGTCGTAGTAAGAAGATTAGAATAAAGATTTAGAATTGTGATATTTTTCTTTTCTTTTTTCTTTTTTCTGTTTTGTATTTGTGTGTATATGTATTCTTCTACTTGTTGTTGTTATTGTATTGTTACTTTATTAATGTTAAAAAGAATAAAAAAATTTGAAAAAAGAAAAAAGAAACAAAGACTACCAGTGTTGAAGCAATGATTCTTCAACATAAACTTCGTTGGACTGGTCATGTTGTTTGGATGCCTGATTATTGTCTTCCAAAAGAACTACTCTATTCCGAATTTAAAAATGGAAAGCGTAATGCTGGTGGTCAACAAAAGAGGTTTAAAGACCCTCTCAAGGTAAATCTTTAAAAAATGTAGCATAAACACCGAAAATTGGGAAACACTGGCCTGCAAGCACTCCAATTGGGGAACAGCCTTTACCAATGGTGTCATGGGCTTTGAAGATGCTGGAACTCAGGAAAAAAAGGGAGAAATGTTCTAAGAGAAAGGCAAGTTTGGCGAACCCTCACAATGATCAACTCCCATCCAGAAACCTATGTCCCCACTGTGGAAGGACCTGTGGATCCAGAACTGGCTTCCACAGTCATTTACGGGCTCACTGTTAAGACTGTGTTAATGGAAAATAATCTTACTTGGCTATGAGTGATTGCTAAATAGAAAGAAGATCTGGTCCAAACCCAGTTTAAAGAGAAAGAGTTACAAGAATGGAGAACCGCAACTTGCTAATCAACAGTTAATTTGAATTATAGACATCATTTTGCATCAATCCATATAAATTAGCATATGCAAGTATTATGTAAATCTGTATCTTGTATGCAGTCCTCATGCAAAAAGTAACTTCCCAAAAGCCATTTTGAAAAAGGACAAATTCACATCAAGTATCTCAGCAAAAGCACCACAACAGAAAGCCCAGAAAAAGATGTCCAGCAGTTTGTCATGCACACTTTAACAACAAGGCCTCAACATATCAGAATTCATGCAAAATATGTGGAATGGTTCATAAGATGACAGGTGTTTGTCCAGCTAAAGGAGCATTGTGCAGGAAGTATTTTAAAAGTATTAAAAATAGGGCTTATGCATAATTTGCATGAAAAGAAAAACCCAACCCTGAACAATTAGCTTAACAAATGGTAGGACCATACATTTAAAACATGATTTTGGGGTGTTGTCACAGGTACTTCCTAGGAGGATTCCAGAACACACTTCCCAGACCTGCATAAGGCAGGAAGCATCTTGCATAGCACAGAGCCAAGTCTACCCTGCCTTGGGAGCCTTACCAGACAAACAACCTACTACAGAAACGAGTTGTTTGGTTCACTGCATATTGTTACAAAAGTCGGGTGCCCCCTCTCTCTCCTAAGTGGTGGCAAGAGCCCATGGGGTTCCAGGTCTCTGTCCCTTTGGAGCAGGCATCCCCAAACTGCGGCCCTCCAGATGTTTTGGCCTACAACTCCCATGATCCCTAGCTAACAGGACCAGTGGTCGGGGAAGATGGGAACTGTAGTCCAAAACATCTGGAGGGCCAAAGTTTGGGGATGCCTGCTTTGGAGAATGGAAGACACGGAGACGACTGTTGTGCTTTAATAAACATGGTCTATTCATCTATTTACGGTATACCTTCAGTCAACAGAGAGGATGTCCAAATCTTACAGATCTCATTTCAAGAGGCAGCAGCGCAAGCAGCCTGCAGTCAACCTCCTCCAGAGATGGACCTCAGCGCCTCTGCCTGTTTCTTTCCCTAGAAACCCCTTTCCTGTCCCCTCAAACACACCCCCATCACCTTGGTAACATCTCACTCCTCAATGGTCCATCAACACCTTTTGTCATATTAGCAGTTTTACTCTTCCTCCAGCCAGCCTGGTTTGCATAAGACAGACCAGGAATTCCCTCAGTTCCATGTTTGGCTCAGTTTTGCACTTTAATCCATATCCTAATTGATCAAAACTCTAGAATTTATTGATTTCTAGGGTTCAGGGGAATCTCCTCCATAAAACTATAATACCATCTAATATGTCATAATTTAAATAGTCGCAATCATGGAGTACCCAATAGAATGGGATTGCAGAAAATCCCACTGGGTGAAATCAAAATAGTGTCTGGATACATTATTTGACCTGGAGGTGAACCTGTGTACACCATATAGCATATAAGCACCCCACAAAATATCTTATCCCAGACAGTGAAAACTGAGCTGGAAAAAGAACATGACATAACAAAAGACACCACCAAGCCTACCCAGTGGTATGCACAAATGATTCCAGTTATCAAGAAAAACCTGGAAATATGTATTTGTGTCACCAAAGCTTTTAAGCACCCACACAGTTAGTTTTGTTGCATTTATTTACGGGGGTGGGGACGGGGACGGGGACCTGCAAAGCGGGGTCTGGAACAGACACCCTTTTATGTGTCAGCTCCGTTCACAGTAGCCAAGCACTAGAAGGATATGAAGGGAGGGACAGTCGACCACTGGCATCACAAAGTTTCATTTCTTGCCTTCCTTAGTTGAAGGGTTGACCTAAACTTGCAGGGGTCAGCAACCTTTTTCAGCCGTGGGACGGTCCACCGTCCCTCAGACCATGTGGGGGGCCGGACTATATTTTGAAAAAAAATGTATGAACGAATTCCTATGCCCCACAAATAACCCAGAGATGCATTTGAAATAAAAGGCCACATTCTACTCATGTAAAAATACGCTGATTCTCGGACCATCCGTGGGCCGGATTGAGAAGGCGATGAGGACGCATCCGGCCCAAGGGGCCTTAGGTTGCCTACCTCAACCTAAAGGAACCTCAGCAAAGTATGAGCTCAAGGACAAGGCAAAAGATAGAACCAATAATGTGGTGAGGAAGAGAAGGTTCTAGACTGGAAGTAGAGCATGAAGCAATGAGGGATGCTGGCTGGAAGCCAGAGCAGCTGGTGGAAGCGATTCTAACTAGGCAATGAGAGAAAAAGAAGGGCTTTGCCGAAACAATGAGTGGCAGAGGCTAAAGAAAGGGGGAGAACAAGGGGGAGAAAGAGGGAGCAAAACACTTTCTGGAATTCTCTGCAGCTACCGGTAGCAAGTCTAACACGGCCCCTGCCTCGGTGTTTGCCTAGCCCTGCCCTGTTTGTTGTCATTTGAAGACATGCAGAACTATCCCAGTGTCTCGGGTCATCAGAGCCATTGTCTGTGCCCATTGGGCTGGTTCTCTCCCCAGCAGAGTTGGCTGCCTCCATGAGGCAACAACAAAACCTTGGCTGAACAATCCTTGTTCTGGGACTCTTCCTCTTAACCCAAGAGTGCCCAAAGCTGCTATCCCCAAGGCTTAAGGCCCCTCTCTTCAGACACACAAGCACTACATGGCAGGCCTTCTCTCCCTACCGCTTCTCCTTTCTGTAGAACCATTCTAATAGCCTCTGCCCCTTAAGCTCTCTCCCTTCTCCCTTCTCAAGAGAATTTATTTCCACCCTTCAATCAGGGAATTTGCAATCCATAGTTAATGACTCAAAGAGAAATTCAGCAGACAAAGCAGGGATAGTGCCTTCCAGATGTGGTTGGACTCTGACTCCATCAGCCCCAGTGAGCCTGCATTCAGGTTGCAGTCCACCAACATTCGAAGGGCCACAGGTCTCCCATCCCGGCCTTAAAGGTCTCCATGGTTTGCAGATTCCCCATCCTCAGGCTCAAGCCTCTCTAGAAGCTCTGTCCTCTGATCCTCCCATTGCCCACTCTCCATCTATTAACTCTACTTAAAAGATGAGGATTGTTACACCTGCGACAAAATCCTGATGGCTGCTGGGTTAAGCATTTCACCAAAACAACAAGTATTGTACAATAGAGGTAAGAAGTTGTACACATTACATCATAATCTGTCACTTTGTACCCATGAAAGAGGCTGGCAGAAGACATTGCACTTTCTCAAACTGAAAATTCCAAATTCATCTCCCCTATGATAAGGGTACCAGATTTCCCCCCCCCCCCAGAGTTTTTTTTTAATTAAAAAAGAAGTAATATCTTCTCTTCTGTGGTCTCCTCTGTCGCACGGCCCCAGCCTGCTCTCTTGGAGTGCTAGATACTGTGGAGTAGGTTCGGATCAGGCCTGGGCTCGGCCACACGTCCTTGCCCTCCCGGTGCTCTCCTACCTCTCCTCCTAAACAGCGGCAAGGTTGGGGCTCCCCTCTTTTCTCTCCTTCCTTTTTCCCTCTCTTCCTTCTCCTCCCTGCGTTGGGTTTTCCTGGCCCCGGAGCGCCACTGGGCAGTCGGACAGGCGCTCTTGTTCCCGGCTCAATTTGGGTCACAAGGGGGGGGGGACCAGCGGTTCCCCGTTGACGTGCCGGGCGTCCCCGGTTCCTCCTCGGCAATGGCAGTGGCAGCCTCAGAAGCCTGGAGCCAGCCTGGTAGCGTTGTTGGCTCTGGGTGCTTTCAGGAGCTGCCTGCTGCCATGGCGCCTGCCATTTTGCCTTGCCAGAAGTCCCCCTATGATGTGTCTTGTGCCATTGAACCAATCACGCAACATTCATTACCTACTAATAAATCTACTACACTTAAAATATAAATCCAGGGACGTTAAATGAAATCCAGGGACATTCCGGGGACAGATTTTGTCTGGGGAGAGATTTGTAAATCCAGGGATTGTCCCCGAGAAACGGGGACATCTGGTAACCATACCCTATGACCACCCGAGTTTATAAAATGCCACCATTTGCTGCTGTTGCATGACACTCCAGATCATCTCCCTGAGCCAACTGCCTCCCTCTGTCTAATCACAGGGCCAGCCTCTCACACTCCAGGATGTGTCATTATGGACAGAAGTCCTCATTCTATGTAACACAGCGATCTTTGAGGTGGTGTTCCTTTTATTTCATTTCTTCAGCAGCTGGGAATGAAATCTGAGCTGGAAACCCAGGACAAGGGGAAGTGTGGTTTCTTACCCTTTTCCTCCACTGAAAATGAGCTTTGACTCCCTCCAAGGAAATACATATTTACTGAGCAAAATAAAAACGGCAAGTGTGTTACACATAGGTATGGATGAATCTGTCAGTTTTGCTTTCTCCCTATTTCTGATTTTTTCCAATCTGAAGTTCAGTTCTTCATGTTTCTGTATTGGTTTGTTTGTTTTTTAAAGTCCATGTGGAAATACATCAGCATTTTAATGCAAAGTTCTCTTAATATATACTTGTATGCAATTTTGCCTAATGTGCACATTTTTGCAAAGCAATGTCCCCGATATAATGTATTTTATATATTATGTCCATGAATATATGCATTTTATAAACACTTTAGTGTAAAATTTGGAAGGGTGGCTGTGTTTCAGTGTGTCTATTGTTTTAGAAAGTAAAACTTTGGTAGGTTCACTTTTAAATGTGAATGGAATTGGGTTTTTCTCCCATCCCTCGCTACGCATCAACTCATAAGAAAGCCTTCTGGATTTTGGGATGCCAACTATGAAATGCTCTTCCTATTGATTTCCCCATGCAGATCCAGATGCTGCTGACATTGATGGCTAAAAACATATTCCTTGACCAAAGCTTTTGGCTAACTGGAGATGGGAGCTGAGTGCCGTGTCCTCAATGATGTGATGATTTTTGTCAATTTGCTGTATTTTGATGTTTTTCTATTTGATTTTAATGTCATTTTGGTTTGACAATATCTCATTGTCTATGCTGTTTTCTTGTAACATGCACCAGTCTGTAGTCAATGTAGCTTCTGTGGTCAAATCAACCCCAGGGTTATGGCACCTGAAAGGAACTTGAGCAGCAGCTTCAGCCAATTAGGACATGGCTTGAGTGGAGATCTCCACCCTATAGGCTGATACACTCTTGGGAGCGAGATTATTCTGTGCAGAACAGTCAGGGCATATGATGACCTTCATCTTTGCACAGAAGGGAGGGTTTCTGCAATTGTGCCTTCTCTTGCCATAACACCATGCCAGCAGGACAAGCTCCACCTGCCAACATACAGCATACCTGTTAAAGAGCCTAGGACCTGTATCATAAACAGATCCTGAAGCTATACAAGAAACTTGGGGGGATTCATGCATTTTAGTTTGCTGTCCTAATATAGACTTTAGCAGCTTATTCCACTTTAGGCCTTTTATCTCTTTAACAGTTGCACAAGGCAGGGATGTTTGGCAAGTGCTGGCTTTTCAAGCCCCAGCAGCAGTGTGAGTGACATGACAATTAACACTTGCTACAATCTCCCTCTACAAGGTCCAAGGTCCAGTACGACCAATGCTCAATGGGTTGGCCAGTGTTGGGACTGCCTTACATGGCAATCACTTGGGGTTGTTTAGCAGAGAAGCATGGATGCATTGGACTGTGTGAGTTTTGACAGAGTGGGTGTGTGTCCTAGGACTCAGTGACGGGAACTTGCCATTTCCAGGGGTTGAGGTGACACTAGCATTTACCCTATTCCCTCAAGAGTCTTTTGGGCAGCTCCTCCTCTGCCTTGCAGGGTATAAAGGACTGTGTTGTGCTTTCATCACTGCCATTGTCAAGATGGAGACACCCAGCTTGGCTCTTCTCTTCCTTGGTATCATAGCAGCCAAGAATGATGCCATCATCATGGAGAGATGCAAACTGGCAGCCATCCTGCGGGACGAGGGCATGGAGGGCTTTGCGGGCACCAGAATAGAAGAGTGTGAGTGTCCCTTGTGTTGTTGTGTGTGTGCGGGGGGGGCACGCAGGCATGTAGATTTGTGGGTGGGGAGGGGGCAGAAATTTGGTTGGGTTCACGTTATGATGAGAACTCAAACTCACTTCACTTGCACTTTCCCCAAACATGTGAACCAAATGCAGCCAGCCTGATAAATTCGCACTTCTCCAAATTTTGCATTGTAGTTCTACAACTGACAAATGATTACAAAACAGCTTATGTTGGGGAAAGTGAGCCTAAAAATGTGTATATACATGAAAATAAATAAATTAGCCAAGGTGGCTTATAAAATGTGCTTATTAGGAGGAGAAATGTGCTCTAAAATGCTAGTGATTCTTCAGATTTTTTAAAAAGTGAATGAAGATGTAGAAATATGGCAAACTGAACTGTAGATTGGAAAAAATGATAAATCAGTAGATTCACCCATCCCTGTATGCATCTGTAGCCCCTGCAGTCCAATATTGCCTGGCTGGATCAGGACAATGGCTCATCCAGAGGCCAACCTGATCCCTGTGGGAAACCTGCAAGCAGGGATCCAAGCACAAGACCACACTCTCCCCTCCTGTGCTTTCCAACAACTGGGATTCAGAAGCATCGCTGCCTTGGACTGTGACGTGAAGCTCTTTCCGCCTTCACACATTTGTCTATTCCTCTTTTAAAGCCATGTCAGCTAGTGGCCATCAGGTTTCCTTGGGGAGCAAGTTCCAAATTATAGCTTTGTGCTGTGTGAAGTACTTTAAAAAAAACACTGTTCTGAATATTCCAACATTCAGCTTTACTGTATGACCACAACCACTAGTGTTAGGGGACGGGGGGACGGGACCTTTATCCACTTTCTCTGTGTCAGGCAGATTTTAACTACATTTGACATGGTTCTCCCATCTCCATGTTATCCTCACAACCACCCTGCGAGGTAGGTTAGGCTGAGAGACTGTGGCTAGCCTAAAGTCACCCAGTGATGATTGTGGATGAGTGATGATTTGAACTCGTCTCCCAACTCAAGAACTATATGCCAGTTTCATATCATGAGTAAGAATTTCATTTACTTCTATACAGTGTTTACTTTCCTTTATCCAGGGGCAGCTGCCTAATTCCCTCATCCCCTCCATTACCCTTCCTTAACCCTCTACATTTGTAATATTTGTCAACTGATTTTCAAAACAGCAGCCTTTTAAATCACCTGCTACATAAATGCTACGTCTGGGACCTGCTCCAGTTCTGTACAATGAGGAATTCAAAGTTGAGATGTTTTACCTGCCTCAGGTGAACTTTAATCTGTTTGCTCCTGCCTCTAGGGATTTGTTTGGTGTCTCACACAAGTGGCTTCAACACATCAGCCCTTAACGTGGGGCCAACGGCCAGCAATTATGGGATCTTCTTACTCAGTGGAAGGTGGTGGTGCAGAGATGCCAAGACACTGGACACACGCAACCACTGTAACTTGAGTTGTGATGGTAAGAAGTTATATCCCTACAACCTCAATCCACTTTTTGTGGGTTTGTGCTTTCTGGATGGAAATATAGCCAGCACCGGAGAATGGTGCGGTAGCAGAGCTGCCCCAGATTTGTCAAGGGACCCACTAGTGAAGTGTCACTATCCCATATTGACTCTCACTTGTTGATGGGCCCAGCGCCAAGGAAGAAGAGCAAAATGGTCAAAGGCCTGGAACAGTTTAGGGAGCTGGGTATGTTTAGCCTGGAGAAGAGAAGGTTAAGGGGTGATATGATAGCCATGTTCAAATATATAAAAGGATGTCATATAGAGGAGGGAGAAAGGTTGTTTTCTGCTGCTCCAGAGAAGCGGACACGGAGCAATGGATTCAAGCTACAAGAAAGAAGATTCCACCTAAACATTAGGAAGAACTTCCTGACAGCAAGAGCTGTTCGGCAGTGGAATTTGCTGCCAAGGAGTGTGGTGGAGTCTCCTTCTTTGGAGGTCTTTAAGCAGAGGCTTGACAGGCATCTGTCAGGAATGCTTTGATGGTGTTTCCTGCTTGGCAGGGGGTTGGACTGGATGGCCCTTGTGGTCTCTTCCAACTCTGTGATTCTATGATTCCAGAGATTCTTGTAATGGTGCAGGAAATCCTAGAGCTCCCCCCCCCCCATGCATAGCAGCTCACGTACAATGTACATGCCTCTGAAAAGGTTGAGTAAGTTATTGGCTTCCTAGCCCTGTAAGTAATCAGTGTGTAATAAGGATAAAGTGCGACAGGTTTTTCCAACCTGTAGTCCTCCAGAGGTTTTGGATGAGAGCTCCATCAGCCTGGCTAGATGGGAGATGTCCTCCAAAACATCTTGAGGACAACGGGTTGGCAAAGACTGGAGTGGAGCAGGGGATATCAAGATTCACATGGACTGAACTTTTGTTCCCCAATCAGACAGAAAGTCCTCTCTTCATACTCCTCTCAATATGGCCAAAGATCAGGGATGATGGGAGGGATTTATGGCTCAAAACATTTGGAGGGCACCACATTGGCTACCCTTGATCAAATGCACTTTGAACTCAGGATGACATAAATTGGGAGAAGGAAAGCCCATCTCCCCACTGGAAACAATATTTTTAAATAATAATTTTATTGTTTATACCCTGCCATTTGGGCATTAACTTTCTGACCAATTGTTATTTAACAGTCTATCACAACTATTCTACGATAGTGCCTTCTGATTGCTGCAACCTAAACATGAGGGTCCTTCTTTGCCTCTCATTAGTTAACTCACACCATGTATTTAATGACTTTTCAGCTCATTCTCCGACTCTTCCCCCTCCCCCAACTCTCATCTTTCCTCCAGCTCTCCAGGATGACAACATTACAGATGACATTGACTGTGCAAAGAGGGTCGTGCAAGGAAAGAAGGGCTTCAAAGCATGGTAAACAGATAGCCTTTATCTAGGTCAGCTGCCGGGTAGACCTATGGGACTCTACTAGATACCCATCTTTTTCCATAGGTGCCTGGAGATCTTGTCTAGGCTTAGCAGCCAATCCTTATTTATAGTTGGCACCAACCCTCTTCTTTTCCCCATGTCCTCAGACAAGGAAGACGTATATGCCTATCCTCTGAGCTTGGAACTTTGGCAAAGGTGGGACATTGCTGCTGACTGTAGACACCAAGGTTGTCTGCACCAAGTTGATAACCAGTGTGGTGTAGTGGTTAAAGTGCCAGACTAGGACCTGGGATTGTTGTGGGGATTAAATAAGGAGGGGGAGAACCATGAGCTCCTTGGAGAACAAGTGGCTAAGAAACATATTGTACTCAGAATAAATCCATTGGAATTAATGTGGAAATCATAACACAAGGAAATAATGCACCTACAATGGAAGAGAGTCTGTGCCTGATCTTAGCTAAGAACATAAAGGATAGCTTGGATAGCTCTGCAAATGAGTGCCACCAATGCTGTTCCCAGTGTGGCAAAAGGTCCCATGTTTTTTTTTTGGGGGGGGGGACACCTTTGTACTGTTACGGAATGGAAGGAGGGGAGTTTTACACTTGTGTAAATCATGGAGGGCCCGAGGTGATGACCTCTAGGGAGTGCCAAGGTGGGGACTGCTGCTCCTACTCCTCTCGCCCTAGATTTAAAAACATTTTGCTCCTGCTAACACAGCCTGTTCTTCCTCAGAGTGCTGCATTCTGGGCAGGTGGCTGTGCTGCTGCCACTTTCCCATGGGGGCAAGACATTTTTGTTTTAAAAAAGTTAAAAGTTTGGTTAAAGTAACTTTAAAATCTTTTAAAGATTTTCTAGCTGCAGCAGCAAAGCATAAACAGCACTGTATAGACACTCACCCAGAATGCAGCCCTCCTAGGAAGGAACTGTGTGGTGTAGTGGTTAAGAGCGATAGACTCGTAATCTGCGGAACCGGGTTCGCATCTCTGCTCCTCCACATGCAGCTGCTGGGTGACTTTGGGCTAGTCCAGGCATCCCCAAACTGCGGCCCTCCAGATGTTTAGGCCTACAACAACCATGATCCCTAGCTAACAGGACCAGTGGTCAGGGATGATGGGAATTGTAGTTCAAAACATCTGGAGGGCCAAAGTTTGGGGATGCCTGGGCTAGTCACACTTCTCTGAAGTCTCTCAGCCGCATCCACCTCACAGGGTGTCTGTTGTGGGGAGGAGGAGAAAGGAGATTGTTAGCCCCTTTGAGACTCCTTCAGGTAGTGATAAAGTGGGATATCAAATCCAAACTCTTCTTCTTCTTCTTCCTCAGAGTGCAGGGGAAGAGAGAGGGCCTGTCCACACATCCACTTGTTCCATGTTTTCTACCCCAAGTACAAAAGGCGTTTTGTTTGCCCACCACTTTCCCCTGGAAAAACCCGCTGTTTAGTGCTGTATTGGAAGAAACATCAATCTTGATAAAACCTGACTGACATTTGTTCCGATTCTGCAGGAAACAGTGGCTTTTCCCAGTGGAAAGTGGCAGGCCAAGCTGAAATGTGGATGAGCCCAGCATGGCAGGAAAACAATTTTAATTAGGAAGGACGGGATGGAGAGTGGGGGCAGCAGCAGGAGGTGGACCCATACAGTGAGTGCCCTGCAGAGCCCCACAGCAAGGCAGGCAAGTGGGCCACCATAGAAATAACAGCCAGCAATGGACAAAAATATTCCAACTATAGCATCTGGACACTACGTGAATGAAATAGCAAACATTTGTTTTATGGCATTCATGCAGGAGCAGCAATTGTACTTAACCACTACACCACATAGCCAGTAGACTCTTAATCTGGTGAACCGGATTCACGTCTCTGCTCCTCCACCTGCAGCTGCTGGGTGACCTTGGACTAGTCACACTTCTTTGAAGTCTCTCAGCCCCACTCACCTCACAGAGTGTTTGTTGTGGGGGAGGAAGGGAAAGGAGAATGTTAGTCGCTTTGAGACTCCTTAGGGTAGTGATAAAGCGGGATATCAAATCCATACTCCTCCTCCTCCTCCTCCTCCTCCTCCTCCTCCTCCTCCTCCTCCTCCTCCTCCTCCTCCTCCTGTTTCCCCAATTGTGCATCTTTTGAGTTGCTTGACCAAGGATTTCTCATTACAGGAGAGCTTGGGGAAAATATTGCAAGGGACAAGAAATGAAACAATATGTTGCACATTGTGATCTTGAAAAAATCACCCCCATGACCCTGGTCCCAGCAACAAAACTTCATCCAAAACCTACCACCCCCCCAATGAAGAAGGATCAAATAACCCCCATGACACTGGTCCCAGCAACAAAACTTCATCCAAAACCTACCACCCCCCCAATGAAGAAGGATCAAATAACCCCCATGACACTGGTCCCAGCAACAAAACTTCATCCAAAACCTTCCACCAGCACCTCATTGAAAGAAGATGGGCCGAAGACCACTCTCCCAGCAAAGGGTTCCCCGAAACCTCCTGTCCCAATTAAGGACCCCACAGAAGCCATCACCCCAGTCAAGGCTCCCCCCAAATCTACCATCTCAATCAACGAGCCTGCACGCACCACTCTCCCTGAAAATGGTTTCCCAAAATTCACTGCCTCATTGAAGGAAACACCAAACCCCATCATCTCAGCCAATGGACCTCCCAAACTGACTGTGCCAGTCAAGGAATCCTCAAATTCTACTCTCCCAGCTGACGTCCATCCTGCACCCATTTTGAACCAGGATGACGAATAGTGGCAAGATAAAACCAGGATTTTTTTTACCACACTCGGTGCTTTTAAGTTAAAAGCCCCAAACTTCCACATACATGACATGATACTGCCTCAGTTTTCCAGATATGGATCCACCCTCACATCTACTTCTTTTTTAAAAAAAATGCTAACTGAATTTTAATCTTTCAGACTATTTGCTTGTAAATTAATGATTTCTGCATCAAGAGAATGTTCCCAATAAAATTTACCATCTAATTTCATATGCTTGTCTACAGACAGCAAAATTATTGTGTTGGACTCAGTTATATTGTGGGGGCCAATAATATTCAGATTCTCCATTCAGCCCCACAAAAAGCCTCTTCAGGAGATCTTGAACAGCAAGGAAAATAGTGCTGCAGAGGGAACTGGTGAAGATTTCCACCTGGCCCTCTTCCTCCAGTGAAAAGTCTTCACTTTTCACAGTCATCCTTTTCACAGAGGGACAAATCCAGATTGCACTCAAAGGTGTGAGATGTTCACAATGTAATAGGAAATTTATTGTTGTTTAGTCGTTTAGCTGTGTGCGACTCTTCGTGACCCCATGGACCAGAGCACGCCAGGCACTCCTGTCTTCCACTGCCTCCCGCAGTTTGGTCAGACTCATGTTGCCAAGGAGTGTGGTGGAGTCTCCTTCTTTGGAGGTCTTTAAGCAGAGGCTTGACAGCCATCTGTCAGGAATGCTTTGATGGTGTTTCCTGCTTGGCAGGGGGTTGGACTGGATGGCCCTTGTGGTCTCTTCCAACTCTATGATTCTATGATTCTAGTAGCTTCGAGAACACTGTCCAACCATCTCGTCCTCTGTCGTCCCCTTCTCCTTGTGCCCTCCATCTTTCCCAACATCAGGGTCTTTTCCAGGGAGTCTTCTCTTCTCATGAGGTGGCCAAAGTCTTGCAGCCTCAGCTTCAGGATCTGTCCTTCCAGTGAGCACTCAGGGCTGATTTCCTTCAGAATGGATAGGTTTGATCTTCTTGCAGTCCATGGGACTCTCAAGTCTCCTCCAGCACCACAATTCAAAAGCATTAATTATTCTGCTTTTTAAGATGCTGTTTGTCTTTTAATTTCGTGACTGCTGTCACCATCTGCAGTGATCAAGGAGCCCAAGAAAGTAAAATCTCTCACTGCCTCCATTTCTTCCCCTTCTATCTGCCAGTAGGTGATGGGACCAGTGGCCATGATCTTGGTTTTTTTTTATGTTGAGCTTCAGACCATATTTTGTGCTCTCCTCTTTCACCCTCATTAAAAGGTTCTTTAATTCCTCCTCGCTTTCTGCCATCAAGGTTGTGTCATCTGCATATCTGAGGTTGTTGATATTTCTTCCGGCAATCTTAATTCCGGCTTGGGATTCATCTAGTCCAGCCTTTCGCATGATGAATTCTGCATATAAGTTAAATAAGCAGGGAGACAACATACAGCCTTGTCGTACTCCTTTCCCAATTTTGAACCAGTCAGTTGTTCCATATCCAGTTCTAACTGTAGCTTCTTGTCCCACATAGAGATTTCTCAGGAGACAGATGAGGTGATCAGGCACTCCCATTTCTTTAAGAACTGGCCATAGTTTGCTGTGGTCGACACAGTCAAAGGCTTTTGCATAGTCAATGAAGGAGAAGTAGATGTTTTTCTGGAACTCTCTAGCTCTCTCCATAATCTTGTTAAATCACCTTAAATAAATATTCATGCAAGTGGTTCATTAGGGAACTGTTTATAAATAAGGCAAGGTAACAATTTCTGAAATATAATTTTGTATCCATTACTGAATTCATATTAAACACGCAGCATCAAAAATAAACTTGAAAACTTTTTGCTTGCCAATTTAGTTTTACTGGATATAAATACAGTGGTACCTCGGTTTATGAACACAATTGGTTCCGGAAGTCTGTTCATAAACTGAAGCGTTCATAAACGGAAGCGAACTTTCCCATTGAAAGTAATGGAAAGTGAATTAATCCGTTCCAGACGGTCCGCGGAGTAAGCATTCATAAACTGAAGCAAACTTTCCCATTGAAAGTAATGGAAAGTGGATTAATCTGTCCCAGACGGGTCCGCGGAGTACTTAAACTGAAGCGTTCATAAACTGAAGCATGGGTGTAATTGGTTCCGGAAGTTTGTTCATAAACTGAAGCGTTCATAAACTGAAGCAAACTTTCCCATTGAAAGTAATGGAAAATGAATTAATCCGTTCCAGATGGGTCCGCGGCATTCATAAACCGAAAATTCATAAACCGAGGTGTTCATAAACCGAGGTTCCACTGTATAGCCATGGTGATATTTATCCCGTACCTGTGCCTTGAGGGCTAGGTTAGGTGTTGCCTTTTAACATCCAAGGCTTTTTTATTTATTTATGGAAATTGCATCAGCTGGACTGCAGTGGGCATTTGGGGGGGGGAGGGGAATTTAAGTCCTTCCTCCCTTGCAGCAATCCTGATAAAATCCCTGGCATTTGCATTGGGAAGAAATCCCCCATTAGCAATGCACCTAGTCTGGCACTTAGAGGAGCCCTCAACTCCTCAACTATAGATTTTTAGCCAAAGATATATAGTTAACATTGTGAAAACCTAGTTGCCCCCAAAGGAACCGAGAGCCTGCAGTCATGTGCACTTTGGTGCCCCCCCCTGGTAACTTTCTAGTATAGACTTCCAGAGTTTCGCAATGTGTTTTTAATGCATGGCACCCAAAACCGGACACAGTGAACCAGATGAGGGCTGACAAGTACACAATAAAGTGAAAGGATTAGACTGCAAGCTGCGTTATACCAAGGCACTGGCCCCAAGTTGGTATTCTCTACAGTGACTGGCAGCAGGTCTCCAGAGTGTGAAATAGGGGACATTCTGAGCTCTACTTGGAAAAGATGGGGACTGAACCAAATACCTTCTGCAAGCAAGGAAGATGAAAGTTCTGCTAGCATGCCAGGTTAGTTGAATCCAGGCCTTAAGTAATTTGTTTCCAGAAAGAATAATCTACGCCCTCTGCTTGGTATGGTGAGCTACAGTCAAGACAGATCACAGCATCATTGGACTACTTTCTCCACAGGGCTCCCTGTGTGGGCGCTCCCAGAAATCTGTGCAGGCAGACCAAAGTGTAAGATTATGAGTACATGATATTTTGCCTAAAACAAAAAGGGGATTCAAGGAGGGGGGGGGGTCTGAAGCAAGTCACATCACAGCAAGACAATCAGAGGTGAAACGGGTGCAGGATCTGGATATTTAGTTTGGTTTTAAGCATTATGTGGCATTAAAGAAAATAAGGTATGACTAAGCAACTGGTAGTTGTGAAAATATTTTAATAAGAGTGCAAAACTGAATTAAGATAACAATTGCAATCAAGTGGTACTTGCTGGTGTTGTTGACATTCAAGGGCCACACTTTGTCCCTTCCTCCTCTATTCTGGCCAGCAGTGGGAGAAGTGGCTATGCTCCTGTGAGCTCCTTGGGAGAAAGGAGTCTAGAAATGTAATAAAAAATAAAATGCAAAGATCACATCTGTTTTCCTTGGTTGTCTATGTAATGTGTTCAAGATGCCAAGAATTTAACACTCACCCATTGTCCTAGCCTATGTGAGGCCTCAAGCAAATACACTTTACAATGGAGAAATAAAATGGGACACAATGGAAGTACTGAAATCAGGGCTGGATGCAGAACTCTCTTGTAAAGCGATTCTTTAAAAAATTCTAATTGGCAAATGGGGTATTTTTCCCTAAGCCTAACTGCAGCATCAGGTGGGTGTGGATTTGGAGCAGAAATGGTGAAGGGGAAAAGGGAGACAGAAAGCAAATGGGCACATTGCCAGTTCTGGCCTTACCCCCCATGTGATCCCCAAAGATTCCCTCAAGGAAACATAGCCCATCCCCTAAGAAAGGTCCCTCCACTCTACTGTTCTAGACCTCCAACTGCTGGATACAAGCTTGAAATGCTGTCGGCAGCAGATGGAGGAAGCCACTGAATCCAGAGGTGTGAGCAGACTTGCCAGTCCTACACATAAGTCTTGATCTTCTCACTAGTTCTCTTTTTGCTAGACTAAAAGGGGTTTCAAAGCAGATGAAATGGGAATGTGTATTCCATACCTCACTTAATACTCTGAAGAATCCAACTTCTTTCCCCAGCTGTAAGAGTTAAAGTACTCAAGGAAGGAATCATTTCTGTAAATAGCAGAAGCTGAAGAACACAGATGTACACATCTGCTTTATAGATAGGCTACTTGGGTGCCTTTTTATTTTCATGTGTTCAGAGAGGGTATCCATAGTCCTGGCCAGTCCTTCCTACTTCTGCTACATACTCTGGCCACATACTCAGTGGACAGTAGACAGGTCCACTGGTCCTGAAACGGGACAAACATCCTTCAGGAAAGAAGACAGGATGCTCTGCTCATTACTTTCAGAGCATATTTGGGATACCCTGGTTCTAGTGTCTCTTTATGCAAGAGCCTATTTTCTATTCAAGCTCTGGGGAGGTGAGGGGGGAGAGAACATGAGGCAGGCAGGCAGACACGCAGACACTCTCCTACTGGCAGATTATCCTGAAGCCAACAAATGATCAATTTTGTGTTGTAAGACTCAAGCTTGCCTGGAAGCCGAGTGTGGAAAAAGTGCTTAAGCAAGGATGGAGAAGCTGTGCTCCTCCAGCTGCTGTTGGACTTCAACTGCCCTCAGCTCCAGCCCTCAGAGCCAATGGAGTCCCAGTCCCATAACATTTGGATGGCTACAGCTTTCCCATCCCTGTCCAAAAGTCTCAGCAGTGGGCAACTATTTTCTGGGCACCAGCAATGGCAAAACAGCAGCCAGCCCCCCAAAATCTTTGGGGGCAGGAGGGCAGCACCAGGTGGCAAGGAGTCATGCCGTTGAACGCCCCACAAAGGCCATATGATATGCACACAAGAGAGCAGGACATGGAAGACTTCTTGTAGTCCTTCCATGATGCCTGGAAGCCTGCTCCTAAAAACAAAACATTCCAAAATAGAGGAGTTTGGAATTCAGCAAGTCAAGTGTGCATTTGTCAGTAGGGATGTGTCGCATTGCGGTTTGCTCTTCGCTTTTCCCCACCCTCTCTTCCCTTTCTACCCCTCCCACCCGCCCACCTTTCCAAGGCATGTCATCTCCCACTAGTGCAGTGCTTCTAGAAGGTGGTCTTCATGCTCAGGAACAAGAAAGGAGGGCTGCTTCCAGTTTCCTGAGTGCCAAGACCTCTTCAGCAATGGGGATGCACCAGAGTCTGAAAAGGGACCTGCCCAGACAGGGGCGGGCAGGTGATTTGGAAGTAGTTGGTGAGCAGGATCCAGGCGACAGTTTCACCACCCCTGTTCTCACCTGAACGGAGACATGGAAACCAAAGCAGAGCTTGCTTATTAATTTTTTTAATACATTAAAAAAATAGAGACCAGTTCTGATTTATTCCCACCCTCCTCCAGAATACTTTCATTATTTTCTTCTGAGGGAAAAGCAGCACACACACACAAAACTGATAGTGAGAGGAGCAAGGGAAAGGCTGTGGGGCATTTGCTGCTGCCACCACCACACGGAAGGAAGACACAAGACAAAACCAGGAGTCAGCAAGTGACATGCAGCTATGGCTTCTGTAAAACTTTCCCTGAACAGGACAGCCCAGAATCTCTCAGCCTCCACTCCAGCAACATCCATTTAGTCTTTCCCGCTGCCCAAAACAAAAACCTTCCTGGTCCTCAGAAACAGAATAAACCATCTGAACTCAGCAACCCTGAAGCAAAGGAAAAACATGCCTGAGGTGGCAATTCCAGGTCCCAGCCAGAGGGACTTTTTTGAGAGAGAGAGAGAGAGGGAGATAGCAAAAGAGAGGCTTCCTGCGTCTGGTGATGACCTTACTGCAGGTCTAGGAGTCGCCAGGACAGGGCTAAATTGAACAGGGCAGGGGGCAGCCAAGCGGGAGCAATGGACAGAAAGGCTGATGCATAAGCTGCCTCCACCTCCCCATTTCATAGCAACCTGGGAGGCTTTACAAGCACAGCAAAGTGGGAGCAGCACAAGCTACTGCAATGGACCCTGAGCTCCCACTGCAACTCTCTGGCAGAAGACAAGCAAGCGACTGAAGACAGGAATCGAGTCTCCGAGAGGAATGTCTCTCTGTGCCAGAAACACAGAAGCAGCTCACCAGCAGAGAGAGGCAGAAGACAACAAGAGGAATGGGACTTTCTGTGCAAAGAGAGAAAATATATAAAGCTATTTATGGCAAGGAATGATCCCTTTAGATATTCCAAGCCATTTCCAGTGTCAAAATAAAACCTCTTCCCAGTCACTGCCCCACAGGGCCAAGTCCTCTCCCCAAATTCCCCCTCCCAACTCAGTTCTCAGCGAGCGCCTCTCCCTGATGGCCAAGGGTTGAGCCGGCACTGTGGGCAGCAACCGGAATAGACAAGAACGTCACAGGCCTCGGAGCGTTGCCCGGCATGCCAGCCTGCAGGCCAGCCAGAGCAGAGCCGATAGGCCTCCAGGTCACAGATGAGTTCCACCACCTCGTCCACTGTGGTGAGGCGGGCAGGGTGGCTGGCATAGAGTTCGTGCTCAGGGGGCACGGGCAGGTTCCGCACCACCACCTGGAAGAAGAGGCCTGGGCGGATGTAGATGGCAGCCGAGGACACGGTGGAGTGTTCTGAGCGCTGGACGAGACGCAGGTCAGGGCCGCAAAGCGGAGACAGCACCTCCCAGTGAGCAGGGAGAGGGATCTCATTCAGCTCAGCCAAGAGCTCATGCAGGACGCTGTCCAACTGGGCAAGGGGCTGCGCACCACCCAGGCTATAAATCTCCATGATCTGTGGAAGGAGAGACAAAAGAATGGCTTCATACCATCTCCCTCTCTCCTTCACAACATGGCCCCCGCGAGTTGGGCTGTTTTGTGAGGGCTGCAGCAAAATGTTCTTCGTTTCACTTACTGCCTCAAAGTTTGGGACTCCAAGGGAAAACGGGGCAGTATGCAACTTCCCCCAAACCCAGTAGTCCCACCACCCCAAAAAAACCCTACCTGAGTTGCCATTTCCCCCATTCACAACAGATACTACCTAGTCCCCTCAATTCCAGTCGTGTGACAGTGCTATTATGTATGGGTGCAGAGCAAAGTATTTCAGAGGAAGTGATACATTTCCGTTTACAGAAGAGGCAGAAGATTTGGCCAAGGGATCTCAGTAATTCAGCCTACGGATGTGTCTAGAGCACTGAGAGCACTGGAGCACCATGCTTCTGAGGATGTGGACAGGGGACTGAAAGGACTATGGCCTAACACTTGCCCTCTCAACCTTTGCCCATGGCTTATTCCACCGAGCAGAAGGTGGTTTTCTGTCTGGGTGCAGGAGGTGAAAAAATGCCTCGTTGCAAGAGATGGTCCCCCCATCTGCAATAATCAAGTAATGCCAGTGGGTGGCATCTCTGTCCAGGAAGGTCATGTTCCACCCGATCCCTCAGAGACTGCCCTCCCCCTGATAAGGCTTGCAATCTGCAGGTGCTCATCCACCCACAATGTTGTCACTAGAAGCCAAAGTGCTCTCCGTGGCACAGATCATCCTCCACTGGCCAAGAGCAGTGGGACAGCTGAAATCTCTTCTCCAAAGAGAAAGCCAAGTTTTAGCCTTGCCCTGGAAACTTCCATATTAGAACACATTTTATTACTATCTGGTGCATGGAAACCACAGTTAGTTCAAAACAAAGCTGCTAAGCTATTCACTAGGACCAGACATTAGAAACATATCTAGCTAAGGCTTCAAGAGATTCACTCAGTCTGGCCCATTTCTGAGCACAATTTAAAGTGCTGCTGCTTATCTTTACAGCAGGGATGGGGAACCTGTGGTCTTCTAGAGATTGTTGAACTACAACTCCCATCAGCTACAGCCAGCATGGCCAAGGGTGAGGGATGATGGGAGTTGTACTCCACCAAAATTTTGAGAGCCACAGGTTCCCCATCCCATGCCTTGCGACCTGGACTCTGGACTTCTCCCACTAAGTCTGCTCAGGCACTGGGGAAGAGGCCTTTCCTGCAGTGGTGCTTTGCCCTCCAGGGAGCTTGACTGGCCCCTACGCCAGCATCTCTTAAGCGCCTGGCAAAGACTTTTGACCACTTATTGCGGTCCTTTTGAGATCAGGTCTTTTTGAGGTCATTTACTGTTTCATTGCTTTTCTAATTGCCTTTCTTATTAGTTATCACAAAAGGCGCCAGACATGTTGAATTCAAGGGCTGTAGAGAAATATTTTAGATAGATAAATCAATCAACCTCAAACTTCTGCAAATGGCATGAACCTACAAATATCTCCATGTGGTTTTTGCAATGGGGGTGCTGTATAAATTGCACCAGAATTGCACCTCTCCCTCCATGCCTGCCACACTCACAGCATTGTTCCTGCCAGCGTGTGGAGCAGAGTCCAGTTTTACAAAGTAAGCCTTCTCTTTTCCCTGAGTCAAAGAGCCCAGGGATCTTACCAGTTGCCACAAACAACTTCATCACTCACCACTGGGGGGCGCAATTGCTGCAGGTGCTCCACTTCATCATCTTCATCATCCAGAACCACCAGCTCCTTGCCCTGAGTTCCCCCCCCTCTCTTACACTGGGGAAGTCCTGCTGAGACCTGGAGGAAAGGAAAAGACATGGAGCTTTTTAATATTCAGAAACTTCCCCCAGAGCAAACAGCACCACTTGACATACAGAGAAGGATGGGAGACCATGGACAGCGGTGATATTAAGGTACAAGGCTGGAAGCAACTCTTTTTAAATCTGCTGCAGCACAAGGCCAGGATGAATTTGTGGTCGACTTGCTGTGGTGCTCAGTTCTTTGTGACATTGTCCTTACCAAATCACGACTGCAGCCAATGTGACTAACAGCCTTGGCAATTAACCATATTAAGTTTAGATTAAGCTTCATGCATTAAAAAATGGGGGGAGGAGTAACAATAGTTGTGGGCTTTTCCTTACTAGAAGTATGGAAGGAAGGGACTTAACAAGCATTTTGTGGAGATGTCTAAAACAAAGGAGTGGCTGTGATACTGTAGGAGCCCAAGGATCAAAACTAGCTTCTATGTTTTTAGCAATTCTTGTTTTTATCTGCAAGCCACCTTGAGTTCCGTCAGGAAAAAAGGTGGGGTATAAATAAATATATAATAGAATAAAAAGCAATATCTGGGAAAGAGGCACCCACCACTGGTGATTTTGAACACTCAAGCCCTACAGCCCAGGCATTAGCATTTCATATTTCTTTTTTGGTATACTGAATCTCTTTTAACCTAACAATGGCATTTGGAAACCTTCTGATGAATGTCACCACTCTGATTCCAAGTTGTATTAGAAACACTAAAAAGAGCAGTGCTTTTAAGTTTTATGAGCCAAAAGCTGGAACATTTGAGGCCAGCAGGTAGGAAGATGTGTCCTGATTGTGGGCTCACCGGAGAGTCCTTGGATGGCTGGTGGTCCCCCTCCGCTTCTGCATGCTCCCGTTTGTCGACAGGAGAGGTGGCAATGAGGCTGACAGCAGGTCGTCTGGTGTCGGATTGCTATGCAGAAACAGAGTGTATTAAAGCCGAGGCGCTTAATTCTGTACAGATGTGGAATGTGCTCTCACTCCATATGCTCACTTACAAGGGTTCCTATGGCTCAGAATAAATGGGCAATGGAAGGAATAAATGGCCAGATGCACTGCACAGGACAAGAAGCCTCTTTGCAACCTCCCCACCATACATTGGAAAAACAAGAGGCAAAATCCCAACAATGTGGGGGTGGGACTTCACCTTTCCTCCAGCCCTCTACGGGGTCAGCAAACTTTTTCAGCAGGGGGCCGCTCTACTGTCCCTCAGACCTTGTGGGGGGCCAGACTATATTTTGAAAAAAAATATGAACGAATTCCTATGCCCCAAAATTACCCAGAGATGCATTTTAAATAAAAGGACACATTCTACTCATGTAAAAACATGCTGATTCCTGGGCCATTCACAGGCCGGATTTAGAAGGCGATTGGGCCGCATCCGGCCCCCGGGCCTTAGTTTGGGGACCCTGCTCTACAGCAACCCCCACATCAACTTTGAAGAGCACCCCAAACCTCCAAGATGCTCTTTTTGTGTTCCTTTACTAATGCAAATAATTTTTGCTGCTAAAAATGATTGGTGTGAGTTATTAAGCAGACGACGACGACTCCAATTCTAAATTCAGTGTCCAGGCTGCTGGGTCACTGAGCCTCCTTGGGGAAGAATCCCCCCTTTTTGCCTGCAGAGTTGTGGCCAAGGAGGAACAGGATGAGGCATGTGTCAAGGGCTGGGCACCTTGCAGTTAGGTGTTGGGAAGCTTGATTCCCGCTGACTGGCAAAGCAGTGGGGTGTGTGTGTGTGGGAGCAGAGGGATCTTTCCTTGATTTGGAGCCCTCTATCCTGACATGTGAATAAAGAAAAAAACTCCTTCCAGTAGCACCTTAGAGACCAACTAAGTTTGTTATTGGTAGGAGCTTTCATGTGCATGCACACTTCTTCAGATACCATGCTCATACCAATAACAAACTTAGTTGGTCTCTAAGGTGCTACTGGAAGGAATTTTTTTGTTTTGACTACAGCAGACCAACACAGCTACCTACCTGTAACTAGAACTATGTGAATAAAGAGCCAGCCTTTCTGAATGCTGACATTCGTCCTCTGCAACGTCCTCCCCCAGGGATGTTCACCGAGCTTATTTGCCAAGTCTTTAGAACTTCAAGACTTTGTTTCCACAAAAAGGATCTGGTGCTCCGTGGAAGAAATACTTCAGTATTGGGCATTTCAACTGCCAGGGGAGGAAGGATCAAGGGAGAATGCACTCACTCACCTTTACCAGGACTTGGGAGGGTGGGGTGGGGTGTCGAGGTACTTCTGACTCCTCTTTGACATGTGGCAGGATGGGGCGGTCCTTAGCCAAGTCCTGGGCCAAAATTGAGCCACTCATCTCTGGCTCATTCTTCCACTTCACTGCTGGCTGCTGTTCAGGCTCCTCTGGGCTCTGCAACCTAGGCAAATGCACCTGTTCCCTGCTTGAAGGAGACTCCTGCAGCAACAAGGGGGCCGGGGCAGGAGGGAGAGGAGAAGGGGCAGGTTCAGATTAGGAGCACGGGAAGTGGCCTTAGACCCAGTGTGCCCATCTAGTGCAGCATGGTCTGCTCTGACTGGCAGTGGCTGAGATGGGCAGAAGTCTTCCTCCTCAGCTGCCATCGGATCTTTTTAACTGGAGATTCCAGGGAGGGAACCTGGATCTTTCGGCAAGCACAGTCTGTGCTCTGCTACTGAGGTGTGACAGGGGTCCTCCAGGTGTCTTTGCATCTGCATCAAACCACCGTGACATTTGGGTGCCAGGTACAGGATGAGGCATCATGAAGATTTCAACCCCTATTGCTGCAGAGATTAAAGCTTTAAAATACCAGAGCCATTGAGAAAATAAAAGCAGGGCTGCCAGTCACTCTGGTTGGGAGGGTGCTTCTATACTCTACATAGATTTGCCTGCCCTCTGTGGCCAATGGGAAGGAAATTCATTTGTTTCATTTCATTCAGCTTGCAGAACCAGTCGTCCCCCCTTCTGCCCCCACAACACAGAATTTCTTTAAGCAGAGCACCTGAGAATCCTGCTCCTGCGTATCCAAGGAGGACCCAAAGAAAACTTCTTCCAACCAGCCACAGCCACAGGAATGCATGCTTTATCTGACCAGGTTCACTTCTATGGACTAAACCAGTGTTTCCTAACGGGGGCTATATGGCCTCCTGCCCCCCCCCCGATATATATGGGGGGCACAGCACAAGGCTAGGAGGCCACATAAGGAAGTGAGAAGAAAAGGGGGGAAATAATTTATTTTTAAAATCTGATTGGTTGGCTATCAGCTTGGCCAATCACAAGCAGGTATGGAGGTGGCCCACCAAGGGGTGGCCTAGCACTTCTTTTTGCCATGTGCATTTTCTTGGAACTGTCCTGGTTGGTTTCCAGTGGGAGAGGGTGGTGCTGGGCCAGGTGGCAGCCTGGGCTTGACTCCGCAAGGTGCAGGGTGCAATCCACCCCAGCACCTAGCAGATGTTGCCGAGGGGCGTAGGGCTCAATTTCTAAAGAGCAGCTTTCAGGAAGGTAGTGCTGCAGTCCTGATGGGCAGGGTATAAATAAATTCTTATTCTTATTCTTAAACAAGGTTGGAAGGGGACCACGGTCAAAAAAACGTTGGGAAACACTGTACTAAAAGGGTTATGTCACGACAGGCGCTTGAGAAGCTGCCACAAACATTTTAGTTGCACCAAGTTTTAACACAGCTCACAGTTTGTTGGCTAGCTCTGTGTACCTACTCTAATACAAGCTTGCTACAGAAAGTTAAAACTTCAAAATGCCCTGAAAATTCAGTATAGGGACCCAAGACAGTGTGCTGTTGATATTTTTGCCATTACGTTTTCAAACTTTACTGCAACCAGAAAGGCTAGAATCATGTTTGACAAAACAAAGTAGAAGTAGGATTTGGAAGACTTAGAATGCTTTGCAAAATGCATGTTGTCCACTCATAGTTTACGATATGTATACTCAGGGTAACTTGAAGAGGGGTGGTCAAGCACTGATTCAATGTACATAGCAGGTTTTTACAAGTCACGTGCCTCTTGCTCTGATTGCCCAGAAATCTGGGAGCATCCCGGTTTCCCAGCACGTGTGACACAGCCTTCCTTCCCTCCTAGGGACTTTTTCTGTGAGCCACTTTCTTGCCATTCTATCTCTGAGGTACAGCAGAGACTCATGAGTTGACAAAGCTTCCTGCAAACAGACCCATCAACAGAAAGGATGCGCTCCCAGCTGATCTGTGGGTGCTGAAGCACTATGCCATGCCTCTCTCATTGCCAAACACCACCACACTAGTAGGCACATTGGGAGAGTCAACTCCCATTCCACTGGAGGAAGATGAACTGGAGCAGGACCAGAAGGGATTCCTTTACTGGGATCACGACAATAGCGGGCTCGTTACAATCTAGCTCCGCCAGAGAGAATTCTCGTTTCCATTCAGAAATTGTGATGCACCATCTTATTCCCCTCACCTTGCATCCTTCTGTCAATTTAAATAAAAATCAGCCCCGAGACCCTTCATCAATACTTAAAATGGACAGCAGCACTTCACTCAGCTATTCTGCCCCAGCAGGAGATCCAGGTGGGCCAGGTCATAAACCTACTGCCCCAAGAAAGATCAAAATAACTGCAACATGTGCATAACAGAGTTTGCTGATGATGCCAGAGCAGCAATCAATACTGTAGTGCTCAATTCCTAAACAGCAGCTTTCCTTGAACTACACAAGGTGGGCTTAGATGCAGACCCGGTAAATCCCTGTTCAGTCATCAAAATATCCTTAAGTGGTCTGGGCAAGGGCATCTCAGGCTTAACCTTTTAACACGGCAGTTGCAAAAAATAAGCGTCTGAAGAAAGGGAGAAGTTATACTGAAAATTTGCATCAGTGATGGTCAGGCCTTTCCTGGAACTAGGCCTCAAATCAACATTGGAAAAAAGCTCAGAACAATGACTTGCCTGCCGATAAAAGAGGAACAGAGTACTTGTGCCTGGCAGAGGGGTTGAGCGGGCTCCATCCCTGGCACCCCAGGCACAAAGGAAGGAGGAAGAGGGATCTCCACCCTGCTCAGCTGCTGCCGTCCTCTTGCCTGCACGCCACTCCTTGATGCCCAGTCAGCATATGGAATGTCCCCCTCTCTCCTCCCCTAGGGACCTCTCAATCTGTTCTAGGGGTTCCCTCAACTGTCCTGAGCACATATGGGACAGTGAGAGGCTGGTGAGGAGGGGGCTGCACTAGCATGAATCCTTGCACTAGCACATTATTTTGCTGAATGCCACTCTCAGACTGAGTTGGAGCAGCTGCACATGGCAGCCAATGGCCTTGAAGCAGAATTTTTTGCCACATCACATTAATGTTTAAAGTACCAAGAATTAGGAGAAATAATTTAGTAATTGGAATCAAACCAACAGAACCATCTGTCCTTTAGCAACCTGCTGCCCTCCAGATGTTTTGTATTAGAAGTCCCATCAGCCCCAGCATCACAGGGGCGCACTGCTAGTGGGCATGGCAGCATTATTCTCACAAGGCCAGGCAGGTGCCCAGAGCAACTCACAAGCAGCCTTCCCCCGCTGTTTGGAGAGATACTGCCTCTGAACATGGAAGATCCATTTCACCATTTGAGCCTGCTGATGAAAACTGGTATAAAGGAATCTAAGCTAACGACTCTCAACAGTCGTGAGAACAAGGTGGAATCTAGATGCATATAAAAAAACACTATGAAAATGCTTGTAAAACTTTTTAAAATATATTGAATATTGAATTTAAAACTAGGTGATGAATTTATTTTCTTTGATGTTGTAAAGAAAAGAGGTGCAGTTCTACACCATGTTTCTCCGAAAATAAGCCATAGTGATAGGTTAAACTGTACCATACTTAATATAAAAAAAGGCATCCCCTGAAAATAAGCCACCGTGTTTGTTTGTTTTTGAGGAAAAATAAATATAAGACAGTATCTTATTTTAAGAGAAACACGGTACGCAAACTCAAGATTAAAATCGGAGCCCTTATTTAAGGATGAAGAAGGGAGAATGATGGCGATAAAAGTGGTATATCAAAAAGAAAAAATTATTGTCAGAATCTATGTGCCAAACGAAAAGAAGGCGGAATTTTACCAAAAATTAGAGGATAAACTGCTGGATTATAGTGAAGAAAAGATCATTTTATTGGGAGATTTCAATGGTGTTACCTCACTTGATATGGACAGGACAACACAAGAGAGAGAAAGTAAAGAAGGGAGACTACTGCTAACTTTCTCTCAACTACCGGTAGTAGAACATTTCAATCTTCAAGATGCATGGGGAGTTAAATGCCCAAATGAGAAACAATTTACACATTACAGTAATACCTCGGGTTACGAACGCGATCCGTTCCGGATCGCAGTTCGTAACCCGAATAGTTCGCAAACCGAGCGCGATGGGTGCCGCCATTTTGCGCATGCGCAAAGCGCGCGATCGCAGCTTATGCGCGCGCGCGGCGAAAACACTTCCGGGTTTGCGCAGTTCGTAACCCGAACTGTTCGCAAACCGAGGTGGTCGTAACCCGAGGTACGACTGTATTCAGAAGCAAAAAATTCTGCGGGGAGAACTGATGCAATTTGGATTTCAAAAAACTTATTACTGAAAATAAAGAAAGCAGTCATTCAATCAAAAACAGTATCTGACCACAACCCAACTAGGATGGAAATAAAAGAAGGAAGGAAAAGAAGAAGATGGAGAATTAGTGAAAATGTCTTAAATGATGAGAAAGTATTAGAAAAGGCAAGGGTGACTTGAAGAGAATATTCTGATAACAACTTAAATCAGGGAACCTATATAAATACCGTATGGGATGTTGGATGGCTTTTTCATCCAACAAAATATAATCCAAAGAAGAGATAAAGAAAGGAAAATGGAACAAATTTTGAAAGAAAGAAGCAAAAATAGTAATAGTCAGGCACCCCCAAACTTCGGCCCTCCAGATGTTTTGGCCTACAACTCCCATGATCCTTTGCTAACAGGACCAGTGGTAGGGGAAGATGGGAATTGTAGTCCAAAACATCTGGAGGGCCAAAGTTTGGAGATGCCTGGTCATAGTCAACAAAAGAGTGGCAAAAGCTGCACTGGGATGCAATCTCAAAAATGATAGAATGATCTTGATACGAATCCTAGGCAGACCTTTTAACATCACAGTAATCCAAGTTTATGCACCAACTACCGGTGCTGAAGAAAGTGAAATTGACCAATTCTATGAAAACTTACAACACCTTCTAGAAATGACACCAAAGAAGGATGTTCTTCTCATTATAGGGGATTGGAATGCTAAAGTAGGTAGTCAAGAGATAAAAGGAACAACATTATGATTAAATGGGCACAAGACTTTGGACATAATGTACAATTTGAAGACTGGGAAAAACTTTGGAAAGTAAATTTGAAATTTACAGATTGCTCTTTGTTGAAAGAAAATTATATGAAAATGATGTACAGATGGTATATTACACCAGTCAATATGCCAAAAATGTACAAAACTGGGTCTAATATATGTTGGAAATGTAAAGAAAAAGAAGGGTCTTTTTATCATATGTGGTGGTAATGTAGAGAAGTTTTAAAATATTGGGAAATGATTTACAATAAATTGAAAATAATGTTTAAAATGACTTTTATTAAAAAAACGGAAACATTTTTATTAGGAATTTTAGGGCAAGATCTGCCAAAGAAAATAAAGAACTTCCCCAACACAGGAGCCAGATGTATGGAGGAACATGACTCATAGAAGTAGAAGGCCCAGGGATCGCTCTGAGTGTTTAAATTCACAGGGGTCCCCAAACTAAGGCCCAGGGGTCGGATGCAGCCCAATCGCCTTCTAAATCCGGACCGCGGACGGTCCGGGAATCAGCGTGTTTTTACATGAGTAGAATGTGTCCTTTTATTTAAAATGCATCTCTGGGTTATTTGTGGGGCATAGGAATTCATGCATATTTTCCCCCCAAAATATAGTCCGGCCCCCCACAAGGTCTGAGGGACAGTAGACTGGCCCCCTGCTGAAAAAGTTCGCTGACCCCTGGTTTGGAACTACACAGTCGATTTGAAGTGCTCTCCCTTAACATGGAAGACGAAAAACAGACTCCATTTGAAGATCTCTCCCTCATCACAGTTGATCAGAAATATGCAGACGAGCAGCAGTCAATCCTCCGGGAATATGCAGGTAACCTTGGAAGGGACAGCACGTGGAAGAATCCCGACCAAGCCCATGAAGAGGCGTGTAGTGGTGATAGGGGATTCCCTACTGAGGGGTACAGAAGCAGTGATCCGTGGGCCTGATAAGACGTCTCGAGAGGTGTGCTGTCTCCCCGGGGCCAAGATCCAAGATGTAACAGAATGGCTGCAAGGAATCACAAAACCCACTGACAAATACCCCTTCCTTTTGGTTCATATGGGAACCAATGACACTGCTAGCCATAGCCTTCAGAAGATCAAAAGTGATTATGAGGCTCTGGGCAGGAAGTTGAAGCAATTAAACGCGCAAATTGTCATCTCATCTGTCCTCCCAGTTGAACGACATGGCCCAGGGAGAGAGGGGAAAATAGGGGAAGTGAACAACTGGCTTCACAAATGGTGCAAGAAGGAACGGTTTGGATTCTTAGATCACGGTCTGCAGTTTCTTGAAGATGGACTTCTGGCAAGTGATGGGCTGCACCTCACAAGGGTTGGGAGGAATGTTTTTGCCATGAAACTCAAAAACCTCATCAGGAGGGCTTTAAACTGACTTATGTGGGGGAGGGAGACAGTGGTCCTGAAGGTAAGAATCTACCAAGTGCTGAAGATGATCACCCAAATGTCAAGGACCAAATGGAGCAAACAGCATGCAGACTTAGTGGTGGGAGGAATAAATCCTTAAATAAGAGACATGGGGGAATGATCAATGGTCTTCAATGTCTGTATACTAATGCACAGAGAATGGGAAATAAACAAGATTAACTTGAGCTCTTGGTACAGCAAACTAAATACAACATAATAGGCAGCACTGAAACCTGGTGGGGTGAGTCTCATGATTGGAAGGTAGTAATAGAGGGATACAATCTATTTCAGAGAAATAGACCAAACAGGAAAGGAGGAGGAGTGGCGTAATACGTCAGGGATGTGTATACCTCTGAAGAGATCCAGGATTTAAAACTTCAAAGCCATATTGAGAGTATCTGGGTCAAAATTAAGGGAGAGAAAAATAAGAGTGATCTCATTGTGGGAGTTTACTATAGATCCCCAAGCCAAACTGAGGACACAGATGAAGCCTTCCTGGAGCAGATGACCAAGCATTCAAAAGGAAGTGAGATAGGTAGTAGTAATGGGGGATTTCAACTATCCTGATATTTGTTGGATGTCAAACTCAGCCAAGAGCATAAGGTCGAACAGATTCCTCACTAGCCTTGCAGACAATTTCATTGTCCAAAAAGTGGGAGAAGCAACAAGAGGATCAGCCATTTTAGATCTGGTCCTAACCAGTAGTGATGACCTGGTTAGTGGGGTAGAAGTGGCAGGATCATTAGGTGGGAGTGACCATGCTCTTCTGGAGTTTATTATACAGCAGAAAGGAGCAACCAAGCATACTAAGACTCAAATACTAGACTTTAAGAAAGCCGACTTCAGAAAACTTAGGGAAACGCTGTGTGAGATTCCATGGACAGAAATACTAAAAGGGAAGGGAGTTCATGATGGTTGGGAGTATGTTAAAAGGGAGATATTAAAAGCACAGGCAATACCAATGAGACGGAAACATGGAAGGTGCCTAAAGAAGCCAGGGTGGCTATCTAAAGAACTTTTAAGAGAGTTGAGATTTAAAAGGGATATGTACCAAAAATGGAAAAACGGTTAAATCACCAGAGAGGAATTCAAACAAATAGCCAGCACGCGTAGAGACAAAGTCAGAAAAGCTAAAGCACAGAAGGTGCCTAAAGAAGCCAGGGTGGCTATCTAAAGAACTTTTAACTGAGTGAAGATTTAAAAGGGATATGTACAAAAAATGGGAAAAGGGGGAAATCACCAAAGAGGAATTCAAACATATAGCCAGCACGTGTAGAGACAAAGTTAGAAAAGCTAAAGCACAGAATGAACTCAGGCTCGCCAGAGAGGTTAAAAGCAACAAAAAAGGGCTTTTATGGGTATGTCCATAGCAAAAGGAAGAACAAGGAAACAGTGGGGTCACTTAGAGGAGGAGATGGTGAAATGCGAACAGGGGACAGAGAAAGGGCAGAACTCCTCAATGCCTTCTTTGCCTCAGTCTTCTCCAAAAAAGAAAACAATGCCCAACCTGAAGAATATGGAGCAGATGATTCAGCAGGGGAAACACAACCCAGAATAAGTAAGGAGATAGTACAAGAATACTTGGCTAGTTTAGATGTATTCAAGTCTCCAGGGCCAGATGAACTACATCCAAGAGTATTAAAAGAACTGGCAGAGGTGATTTCAGAACCACTGGCAATAATCTTTGAAAATTCCTGGAGAACAGGCGAAGTTCCAGCAGACTGAAGGAGGAAATGTCCCTATTTTCAAAAAAGGGAAAAGAGAGGACCCAAACAATTACCGCCCAGCCAGCCTGACATCAATACCAGGAAAGATTCTAGAGCAGATCATTAAGCAAACGGTCTGTGAGCACCTAAAAAGAAATGCTGTGATCACTAAAAGTCAGCATGGGTTTCTGAAAAATAGGTCATGTCAGATTAATCTGATCTCATTTTTTGACAGAATTACAAGCCTGGTAGATGAAGGGAATGCTGTGGATATAGCCTATCTTGATTTCAGCAAGGTCTTTGACAAGGTGCCCCATGATATTCTTGTAAAGAAGCTGGTAAAATGTGGGCTAGACAATGCTACCATTCAGTGGATTTGTAACTGGCTTACTGACCGAACCCAAAGGGTGCTCATCAATGGCTCCTCTTCATCCTGGAGAGAAGTGACTAGTGGGGTGCCACAGGGTTCTGTCTTGGGCCCAGTCTTATTCAACATCTTTATCAATGACTTGGATGATGGGCTTGAGGGCATCCTGAGCAAGTTTGCAGATGACACCAAATTGGGAGGGGTGGCTAATACCCCAGAGGACAGGATCACACTTCAAAAAGACCTTAACAGATTAGACAACTGGGCCAAAGCAAACAAGATGAATTTTAACAAGGAGAAATGTAAAGTACTACACTTGGGCAAAAAAAATGAACGGCACAAATACAGGATGGGAGACACTGGGCTTGAGAGCAGTACATGTGAAAAGGATCTAGGAGTCTTGGTAGACCACAGACTTGACATGAGTCAACAGTGTGATTCAGCAGCTAAAAAAGCCAGTGCAATTCTGGGCTGCATCAATAGGAGTATAGCATCTAGATCTAGGGAAGTAATAGTACCACTGTATTCCGCTCTGGTCAGACCTCACCTGGAATACTGTGTCCAGTTCTGGGCACCACAGTTCAAGAAGGATACTGACAAGCTGAAACGTATCCAGAGGAAGGCAACCAAAATGGTCAAAGGCCTGGAAACAATGCCTTATGAGGAACTGCTTAGGGAGCTGGGTATGTTTAGCCTGGAGAAGAGAAGGTTAAGGGGTGATATGATAGCCATGTTCAAATATATAAAAGAATGTCATATAGAAGAGGGTTTTCTGCCGCTCCAGAGAAGCGGACACGGAGCAATGGATTCAAACTTCAAGAAAGAAGATTCCACCTAAACATTAGGAAGAACTTCCTGACAGTAAGAGCTGTTCGACAGTGGAATTTGCTGCCAAGAAGTGTGGTGGAGTCTCCTTCTTTGGAGGTCTAAGCGGAGGCTTGACAGCCATCTGTCAGGAATGCTTTGGTGGTGTTTCCTGCTTGGCAGGGAGTTGGCCCTTCCAACTCTATGATTCTATGATTCTTTTTATTTTTATTATTATTATTATTCATTTATTTATTGCACAAAGATAAAACAAAGAATAGTACATACACATACATTCATACCATACATCATACAAAGAATATACAAAAATCAATTACCTACACAAACATACCTTACCAACGCACATTACACTCCTACCTATACTGCTAATATTTATTATATTCGAATTTCTTATCAAAATTTAAAAGTCCAATAGGACATTTGTAAGGAAAGTTTGATAAGGAAATAAAAGAGCGATAGACGGGAGCTAAGGCCTAACCAATGGAATGTATCTTTCGGTTTAGAAAAAGAAAATATAGAAAGTATCAAAAAGAAGAAATACAAAAAAAGTCGGAAAAAGAAAAGATAAAAAAGAGCAAAGAAGAGAAAAGAAAAGAAAGGCGATTCAGACTGATTCAACAGTCATCTTTCAACTTAATTCACCTCGTTCTCTGTCACTTCCACCGCGCTATACACAGGGGTTTACCCTTCAATGTTTCTTATATTGTCCTCTATTTACCAATCGTAATCTCATTAACATTCGTACTTGATCCCGATCCCATAACCTAAATCAATATCACCTTGTCACAAGTACTGTAAAAGAAAAAAATAAACACTCTAAGTTTCTTGTAAACAATCCTGTATAGTTATTCTAAACACAACCATGTTCTGTTCCCCACTCCCATTTTCCTTAGATAATCGTTGAGGCACTCCCACTGTTTTCTAATTTTGTCTCTAGGCTTATTGTGTATCAAATCTGTTAGTTTAGTTAGTTCTAGGTATTCGCAAAGTTTATCGACCCATTCACTTCTCGTTGGTGTTCTTGGCTCCTTCCAGGTGTTCGCAATAGATTCTATGATTCTATGAAGTTCTTAAAGAAATGGGAGTGTCTGACATCTCATCTGTCTCCTGAGAAATCTCTATGTGGGACAAGAAGCTACAGTTAGAACTGGATAGGTTCTAACTAAGCAAGGTTATGCTTAAAATTCTACAAGGCAGGCTTAGGCAGTATGTGGACCGAGAACTCCCAGAAGTGCAAGCTGGATTTCGAAGGGGCAGAGGAACCAGAGACCAAATAGCAAACATGCGCTGGATTATGGAGAAAGCTAGAGAGTTCCAGAAAAACGTCTACTTCTGCTTCATTGACTATGCAAAAGCCTTTGACTGTGTCGACTACAGCAAACTATGGCAAGTTCTTAAAGAAATGGGAGTGCCTGAACACCTCATCTGTCTCCTGAGAAATCTCTATGTGGGACAAGAAGCTACAGTTAGAACTGGATATGGAACAACTGCTTGGTTCAAAATTGGGAAAGGAGTACGACAAGGTTGTATATTGTCTCCCTGCTTATTTAACTTATATGCAGAATTCATCATGCGAAAGGCTGAACTAGATGAATCCCAAGCCGGAATTAAGATTGCCGGAAGAAATATCAACAACCTCAGGTATGCAGATGACACAACCTTGATGACAGAAAGTGAGGAGGAATTAAAGAACCTTTTAATGAGGGTGAAAGAGGAGAGCGCAAAATATGGTCTGAAGCTCAACATAAAAAAAAACCAAGATCATGGCCACTGGTCCCATCACCTACTGGCAGATAGAAGGGGAAGAAATGGAGGCAGTGAGAGATTTTCCTTTCTTGGGCTCCTTGATCACTGCAGATGGTGACAGCAGTCACGAAATTAAAAGACGCCTGCTTCTTGGGAGAAAAGCAATGACAAACCTAGACAGCATCTTAAAAAGCAGAGACATCACCTTGCCGACAAAGGTCCGTATAGTTAAAGCTATGGTTTTCCCAGTAGTGATGTATGGAACTGAGAGCTGGACCATAAAGAAGGCTGATTGCCGAAGAATTGATGCTTTTGAATTATGGTGCTGGAGGAGACTCTTGAGAGTCCCATGGACTGCAAGAAGATCAAACCTATCCATTCTGAAGGAAATCAGCCCCGAGTGCTCACTGGAAGGACAGATCCTGAAGCTGAAGCTCCAATACTTTGGCCACCTCATGAGAAGAGAAGACTCCCTAGAAAAGACCCTGATGTTGGGAAAGATTGAGGGCACTAGGAGAAGGGGACGACAGAGGACGAGATGGTTGGACAGTGTTCTCGAAGCTACGAACATGAGTTTGACCAAACTGCAGGAGGCAGTGGAAGACAGCATTTTCAGTTCTTCATACATTTTTACTCATATAAACATTTATGAAGAGAACATTTGGCATTCAATATCCTATATTTTATGTTCTCTTCACTACTGACAGTTCACAACCTCAAAGAGGTAAACAAATTCCTTCCTTTTATGACATCATAATGGCTGCTCACTGATCCCTCCAAAGACCCGATACCAGCATACAGGGGGACTTTCCCCAATCCAAAATAAATCTTTTACAGGGATTTTTCTTAAGTTCAGCCCTTCTCTCCTTTACCCTGCTTCAAGGGGAGAATTTAGGTTCACTCTTTGGAATTTTAAAAAAACTTCCTGTCAAACTTTCCAACTTCTGGCTAGATAACTGCTTCTCAGTTTGCTCAATGGGGGAGATCGACTTCCGTTTTTAAATCTCCTCCCGTGGCCAATTTCTTCGAATTTATAATTTTAAAATCCCTTTTCCTTTACTCACGGTGTCCAATGTCTTCAATTCTTTTTAAATTGGAAGAATCCACCGCTCAACAGGCTGTCCACTCGGAGCATCACGCTGTGAAGGTACCGGTAGCAAATCTCCTCACAGGTGCCCACGTCTCCACTCCGCTCGCTCTCGAGGCTCTTAATAGAGCTTCCCGGGGAGCAGAGGATATGTTTCTGGGCACAGCTGAGTCTCCACGACCCCAGAAAGCTCAATCTGGGGTTCTTCTGGGGGTCTGTGGTGCTCTCAGCGGTCCTCACTGCTCAGCAAAGGCGGTAGACCGGAAGTCCTTTTAGTTTGTTTCTTAAGTGTTGTGTGCATGTTGTAATGAAAAGTTAATAAAAAGCATACATACACATACACATACATACACACACACACACACACACACACACACACACTTTGCCATGAGCTCACAATCACCATCTGGTGTCACATTTGTATAATGCACTTAAAACACACTTAAAACGTTATATTTGCAGCTGTATAGCTGAGTCCTAAGTTATTTTGTACAGATCACCACAGGAGGCAGCAACTTCCATTGCTCTGTACGGCAAATCACATTAGCTGAACTTTCTGCCAATCAGCCTCCCTAGCCTTATTACATGACAGGTGGCAGCCACTGTCCAGGGAGGTTCTACCCTTCATTACTTCTGCTAAAGTGTGGAATGACATGAGTACAGCAGTACCAGTAATTGGTATAAACTATTGAATGTTTAGTTTCATTCCACAGGTAGGCAGGATGGATAACATCAATGACAAGACGTGTGTGTGTGTGTGTGTGTGTGTGTGTGTGTGTGTGTGTGAAAATACTTTCCGGACTTCCGCTCCACCCGCCATTAGGGATCGGCAGGGACCTCGCGTTCTCCGAGGTTCCCTGCGCAGAAAAGGAGAAGGGGGAAAGTGAGAGCGACACAACCCCTGTTTTTAAGCTTCAGATTGTGCTTTCTGGAGATGTGGTCTCAGCTGAGCTATTTTTTGAGCCTCCTTTGCCTCCCGGTAAACCCCCCTTTGGGGGGTGACAAGAGAGGGTGAAGTCGAAGGCGAAGCTCTTGAGCCGATTGCTACCTTTCTGCGCGCAGCTCTGAGCCGACCTAAATGAGCGGTGGATCCTTCCCAACCTGGATTTGGAACAATTGGAACTCGTGAGTAAGGAAAAGTTTAAAATTTGAGCAATTTGGACGGAGGAACGGGGTTTAAAAAGGGATGGGAAGTCAGTGGCAAAATCGAAAGTAATATCTCCGGAACGGCAATTCGAAATCTCCCCAAAATCAGGGGAAGGGGAGACTAGACTGTGCTTGAGAGACCCCTGAAGTTTCATTAAATTTGGATGTGTATTTTCGCTGCAATTTGCTCCGAAAGAGGGGGCCCCCAGGATCCAGACAATTGCATGGTGACGTCATAAAGGACTCTGCTATTCCTATGAACTCTTCAACTCTCGCTACCTAAAGTACCTTTGAAGTATTTTGACAGCTGTTAGAGCTGCAAAAGGACTGAAAAATTACAATTTTTTCTGCTTGTATGCTGTCAGGGAAGTAATAAGTGCTTCTAAAAGGAAAAAAGCAGTGGACTTGAAGCCTGGGACAGACTGTAAAAGTTATCATTCTGCCATTTGCTGGGAGTTACTGGGATTTTTCCTAATAAGTCTCTGGGAATATTCCATAAAGCCCTACTGTTTTGCTTTGCATCGACCTTGAAGTGCAGCTGCAGAGTATTATTTATCAAGACTGTCTCTTTTGTAAGAATATTAGTAAAGAGAGCTGGATTTTGAATTTACAAATAAAAGACTAGTTCAGACTGTATCTTGGAATGGAAATTTGAAGGGGGGGGGAATCACCAGCTCTGGTGGCACAACAATCCAGGCTGGCCCCTGAAATTTGAGACGATAAAGAAAGAATCTACCCAAAACAATGAGGCTGGATGAGAAACAGTGGAAGTGTATATTCGACCTCGTGCAACAGATATTATGGGATGTGAGAGGAAACAAAAGATTGATTCAAGTACCGTGTTTCTCATACTATAAGACACGTCTTATTAATTTTTTTATAAGCCTATGGCTTATTTTCGGGGGGTGTCTTATTTTTTTAAAAAAAATTACAGTATGGTACCTCCTCTTCCTGTCGCGGCTCGGCACCTGGAACTGGCTGCTGCTGCGCTGCTGCGCTGCTGCGCGCGTTGTCGCCGCTTCAGCAGGGCACGCTGCTGGGTCCCGCCGGGTCGGGGCTTCACGCGGCGCGCGCTGCGGCTCTTGCCGGGTCCCGCCGCCGGGTCGGGTCTCGGAGCAGCGCGCGCTGCGGCTCTTGCTGCGTCCCGCCGCCGGGTCGGGGCTTGGAGCAGCGCCAGCGGCAACCCGGCGGCGGGACCGTCAAGACCTGCAGCGCACGCTGCTCCAAGCCCTGACGCGGCGGCAGGACGCAGCAAGAGCCGCAGCGCGCTCAAGCTCGGGGCTTTCTTCACTCGCTCCTGCTTGGCGCCGAGCTCCCAGCGAGACTCACCACCACTGCTGCCTCCGCGCGCAGCAGTTCAAAGCTCCGGTGGGGCAGCCTCTTCGCAAAGGAGCTCCAGGAGGGATCAGCGAGTGGCAGCCGCGGCAGCCAATGAAGGCTCGGCCGGGTGTTTTTTTGTTGTTGTTGCTGCGTCCCGCTGCGTCCCTCCTCTTCCTGTCGTGGCTCGGCGCCCGGAACTGGCTGCTGCTGCGCTGCTGGGCGCGTTGTCGGCGCTTCAGCAGGGCACGCTGCTGGGTCCCGCCGGGTCGGGGCTCCATGCGGCCCGCGCTGCGGCTCTTTCTGCGTCCCGCCGCCGGGTTGGAGCTTGGAGCAGCACGCGCTGCAGCTCTTGCCAGTCCCGCCGCCGGGTCAGCGCTTGGCGCGGTGCATGCTGCTGGGGATTTTGGAGGGGAAGCAGCAGCCGGTTCCGGGCGCTGACAGGCATCTTCCTCTTCCATGGCGCCATCCAGACCTGCTCCCACCACTACGGCTTATTTTTGGGGTATGTCTTATATTTCTTCAACTCAGGAAAATCCTGCCATGGCTTATTTTGTAGGGATGACTTAAAATATGAGAAACACGGTAGAAGACCAACAAGATTGACCCCCAACGGATTTGGAATTACAAGTAAAAACTGTGGATATAAGAAATAAAGAGGAAGAGGAAGAGGAAGAGGAAGAAGAGGGGAAAGGGGACTCTGATCTCCCAGTGGGAGTGGGAGATCAGGTCGAAAATGAAGAATGGGTATGGGTCTGTGCTTCTCTGGTGAGGGAAGGGAGGCGGGGCCCAAATAGAAGACAAGACATTTTTGGGGGGAAGGTGGAGGAAAAAATTGGGTGCGAGGTAGATGCTAAAGTTAAAGGGAAGCAATTACAGAATGGAAGATTGGGAGGGTGGTCTGGGTTGCTGGAGGCCTGGGCGGGGGTGGGATGAAAGGAATATATAATTAAAATTAAGACGGATTAACAAGGTCTGAACTGGAAAGGGTTAAGGAATGAGACATGGTATAGCTGGAATTATAATTTAGGACGAGAGGTGGGAAGAGAGTTTATAATTTAATATATCAGATGGGATAGAAATAACAGTTTAGCATATTTTTGGAATATGTTAAGGGGGAAAATAGAGGTTAAGTAGAAATAAATAATGTGTCAATGATTAAATAATGTGAACTATATCAAGAGTGGATGAACAGCAGAAGAAGTTGATAGAATATATGGAATTGTCTGGGGTAACCGGGAGGCTTCGAGATCGGAGTGAAGAAACAGTGGAAGAAGACTGGAAGAAATTTAAAGTTGCTTTAAAGAATAAGCATATAATAGAGTAGAATCAATGGAAGTGAAGGAGATACAAGGAGGTTAATAACAAGTTAAGAAATAAGTATTGTTAGAAGTAGTTATATGTATGTAGAAAGAAATGGAATAGTAGAGAAGGTAAATACCAAGGATGATAAGATATAGAATTAAGTCAATTTTTAAGCAAAGTTAGTTGTTTAATATGATTTTGAAATTACTAAAAGGGATTTACATTGTAACACAGAAGGAGGAATGAGGAAGTCATTAGATGAGATAAGAAGTGAGATTATGAAATAAGGTTTTTTTGTATTTTGGTGTTTTTGTATTTTTGTATTTTGAATGTTTTTTGTTGTTGTTATTTTTGTTGTATTTGTTGTCTGTTATAAAAATCAATAAACATATTTTTTTTAAAAAAGAAAATACTTTCCGTTTCCCTCTCCTTCCTGATCTTAAGCATCACCCACGCTTCCCACCTGCTGGCAATAATGCAACTGCTTGCACCTCTCCTGCTCTGCTGTGTTCTCTCCCTCTGCAACCATCATCAGGGCCGGCTCTAGGGGTGGGCTGGGTGTCGCGGGCCCAGCAGGGGGGCGTTGCATGGCAGAGCCGCACAGAAGCCGTACTGCGCCCTGCGCCCGCCCACCAGCCGCGACAAGAAACGGGGCGGAGCAGGGGCACCAGAGGGATCTCTGCACCACGGCGCCCGACATGGTTGAGACGGCCCTGACCATCATGACTAGGCCCTATACCTGCACAACAGTCTCTTTTCTGTCCACATTCCATTCCACGACCCCAATCAACCACCCAGGCATGCTGTGTTTTCATTTGATTCCCCACCCCACCCCAATTTTCAAGGATTTGGTCTTTGGTCTTTGGTATTTGGTCTTTCCTCCCAAACTGCAGCACATCCCACAATAGCTAGTAGTCCCTGTCACAACACGACCTTCTCCTTTTCATTTGCCTCCCCAAACAAACATTGCTTTGCGTTCCAATGTGTTGTCTTAAGTTCCAAAATAATGTTTTGTTTTTTAAAAACAAACCCATCCAATGGCCTACTTGTAGTTTAGAAAGGTGTTTAGTCGGCTGGTGTTTACTGGGCTATTGCCAATTGATTTGTTTGGTTTTAATGTTGTTTTGTGGCAGTTAACCACATTGTTATAGTTCTAGTTACAGGTAGGTAGCCGTGTTGGTCTGACGTGGTTGAAACAAAATTAAAAAATTCCTTCCAGCAGCACCTTAAAGACCAACTAAGTTTTTTATTTTGGTATGAGCTTTCGTGTGCATGCACACTTCTTCAGACAACTATATTGTTATAGTTGATACTCTAAACTGATGGTAACCCCCTACAAGAAATATTTATTTAACTGACTCAGGATGAAAATCTTGGAATAAAGAAACTTATTCATCGATCTATCATTATATACCACTACTCACACCAAGAATACATGACAGAGCAGTCATGAAAGAGACATGCATGTTCTCTCTCTGACGTGACCTCTGTTGATCCAGGATTGCATGAAAAGCTAACATGAGAAACAACTATGTGTTTCCAGCATCCATGAGCTGAATGAGTGCCATGTACTGAACTAGCCTATGAGGCCAGAAGGATTTTGTGCAAAGCCCCCAAATCTGCTCCTCCTGTCCTACCAAAACACACTGGAGCCCATTGCAGGCAGTGAGAAGAAAGCAAGCACTCAAGAGGGATAGAGATTTATGAGAAGCAGGTGGCTGTGAAGGTAATCAGCCAGGAGTAGACTTGAGGGGATGGACTGTAAGAAGAAACTGGGTGGTTTGTGGGGATAGACAATTATCCCCTAGTGCATCATGGAAACCAGTCACCCGGCCTGTACTCCACTGCAGCGGCAGGTAGGCTAGGGGGTGGGGTGGAAGGAAGGAAGGAAGGAAGGAAGGAAGGAAGGAAGGAAGGAAGGAAGGAAGGAAGCGGGGCAGACCAAAGAGAGCAGGGAAGCACCCCATAATGCAACAGGTTGGTTCCAGGAAAGCATCAGCTGGGGCGTGGGCAGGGCAGGGCAGGGCAGGCCCACCTGGGAGGTGTGTGTGCGTGCAGGGCAGTTACCTCTGGCTGGAAGCTGGCTTTTGCCCGTCGCTTCTGGCCACTCCCCTTGGCTCCCCGCCGCCCCACCTGCTTGATCCTGGTGGGCTTGCGGTTGCCGAAGGCGTTCCTCCTCCTCCTGACCTTCCAGCCCGCTGCCCCTTCCGGGCTGCTCCACTCCTCAGGAAGCAGCCGCTTCTGGGGAAGGGAAGAGAAGAGGGAGATACGAAGAGGAGCAAGCTGTGGAAGTGGCAGGCAGCAAATGCAGAGAGTGGAGCCCCCGTTTCCCAAAAGCAAGCAGCGCCAGCCACAGCTTGACCCACTCTTTCCCGGACCATGATCCCAGCACAAGCCTTGCGAAGCCCCTTTCTGCATCTCCAAGCTTGCCACCTGCCAGCCCCATTGCACAAGGCACATTCAAGGCATTAAAAAGCAAATCTTCCCCTCAGCCTCCCACAATCTGCTACAATGCTCAGACATGGACAGACCTAGGATCACAAAAAGGGGCAAAACATTGAGGATTGCAGGTCAACACCGGGGTTCTTAGGTCAATTAGTATAAGCAAGAGAGCTGAAGGGAAGGGCCTTAAAAATCCAGAGCCTCAGTGGTATTTCCCAAAATTGAGAAGCATTATTCAATACCAAAGTTCCTGTTGCCGTGTGTGTTTTTATTTATGGAAAGCAGATTTCTAGCCCTCAGGGTTACAAAATTTTGCTGAAAACTTAGGGTTGTATCCAACTAAGTCAAACTCAAAGTACACCCATTGACACAAATTTACCCTATTCACTTTAAATACTTAAATTCCTCACTCTAGGGATACTAAATTTTGTTCACACACTTCTAATGTGGAACACACACACTCCCTCAATTTTGTGATGCAGTTCTCAGCTCAGAAAAAAGTTTACAAAATTGCATTTCCACCTAAGACTACACACTTTAAGTGGAAATTAAATGCAATTTTTTTATATTAAAAAAATCCCAGAAGGCGGGACACTATAGACTTATGACTGAACATGTGCAAAACTGGCATAGACCACAATTAGGCTGATCCATCCAGCCTTACCACAATCCATGTTTCTCTGGTGACTTTCAGACAAAACTTCTAATTCTAGAAGAAGAAATCTTCCCCAAACTGCACAAAGACACATGCACATTCTGTGAAACAAACAGAGCAAACATGCAGGTTTTCCAGTGTGCATGATTGATATCATTATAAAGATGCCAAGTGGTTTAGTGTAAAGTTCCTGCATTCCCCAGCTAGGGATTAGAAGATAAGGAAACTTCAAGAGATGCTACAGAAGACGGGGGGGGGGGGGCGTGTCCCAAGGAGAATTTTCCTTTGCAACTTGCAGGTTGTGGGCAGGATTCACCTAGCAATCCCCAGCAGCAGAAGCCCTGCACAAGGGCTGTCACTTGTGCAACTGGGCTTTCCCTGTCATGCCCTTCAAATTTGGATTGGGGCATGTGTGCGGGAAAACACCCCAAACAGCATTGGGGAAAGAAGAGGGATCATTCTGTCTGGCAAGATGAACCCTTGCCATATCGCTATGTCTCCCCACCAAACACACTCTTTGGTCTGTCTTCTACAGCGCTTTTGGATGTTTCCTCCGATTCTTGCTATGCACTGGTATAGCTCTCCTGTCTGTGGTTTAGGGCTGTGCACAAACAAGGCAGGAGGCAGAACAGGCCAGGACTGATGTTCAGATATAGGGAAGCAAACAGAGTCCTAGCCAAGGACTGGTGAGCATCGAACGAGGCAAAGAGGATGTTTTGATATAGAGTATAGGCACTGGTTTAGGGTCAAGAAAATGACTGCCGAGCCCCAGCTTTACTAGAAAAATACCAATAGGCTATGCTATGTTTTTGGATTTCATGCAATATGCACCTGTCCATGTATCTTTCTGTAAGGTAAAGGTAAAAAGGTAAAAGACTCCTAAACGGTTAAGTCCAGTCAAAAACGATTATGGGGTTACGACACTCATCTTGCTTTCAGGCCAAGGGAGCCAGCGTTTGTCCACAGACAGTTTTCTGGATCATGTGACTAGTAGGACTAAACTGCTTCTGGTGCAACAGAACACCATGACGGAAGCTAGAGTGCACAGAAATGCTGTTTGCCTTCCCGCCATAGCGGTACCTATTTATCTACTTGCACTTGTGTGCTTTCAAACTGCTAGGTGGGACAGAGCAACGGAAGTTCACCCCGTCACGCAGATTCAAACTGCCAACCTTCCAATCGGCAAGCCTAAGAGGCTCAGTGGTTTAGACCACAGCGCCACCTGCATCCCTCCCTATATCTTTCTGTATCTCCCCATGGCAATACCTCTGTACACCACCTCTCATTTCAACCACCTATAAAGATGGTAGAGTGCAAATCATGATGCTATAAGCGCTCCCCACGCCCAAGTGCAGAATGCTACAGTGGTACAGAATTCTGATTCCCAAGCCTCTGAAACATTCCGTTTGAATGCATCATGTTGTTTAGCCAAGAATCTTACTGAGTTGGAAGGTACCACAAAGGTCATCTAGTCCAACCCCCTGCAATGCAAGAATCTCAACTAAAGTATGCATGACACATGGCCATCCAACCTCTGCTTAAAAAATTCTAGTGAAGGAGAGTCCATCACCTTTCAAGGGAGTCCTTTCCACTGTCAAACAGCTCTTACTGTTAGAAAGTTCTTCCTGATGTTTAGTCAGAATCTACTTGTAACTTGAATGCTACCCTCCAGAGCAGGAGAAAACAAGCTTGTTCCCTCTTCCATGTCACAGCCCTTAAGATATTTGAAGGTGGCTTTCATTTTTCCTCTCAGTCTCCTCTTTTCGAGGCTAAACATACCCAGCTCCTTCAACTGTTCCTCATCAGGTTTAGTCTACAGACCCTTGATCATCCTGGTTGCGCTTCTCTGCACATGTTCCAGCTTGTCAACATTCTTCTTAAATTCTGGTGTCCAGAATTGGACACAATATTCCAGATGTTTGTCTGACCAAGGCATAAGAGAGTGGTACAGTGGTACCTCGGTTTACGAATTTTCGGTTTACGAACACTCCTAACCTGGAAGTTAGTAAACCAAGGTGCCCGAGGCCTACTGAGCGTCCGATGCCTTTGGGGAGACCGGGCCTTCGCTCCGATGGCTCCTGGGGGCCCGGAGCGAAGGCCCAGCCTCCCCAAAGCCATCGGAGCAAAAGCCAGACCTCCCTGAGGACACCGGAGCATCCGGTACCTTCGGGGAGGCCGGGACTTCGTTCGATGCCTCCCAGAGGCCAGGGAGCGCTTCCGTGACTGGGCTACAGCCGCAGAAGCGCTCCCCGGCCTCCGCAAAGGCATCGGTGCAAAGGCCCGGAGAGAGAAAGAGGACAGGCCCAGAGGTTGGGCCCGAAGGAGCCAGCCCAGACTGGGCTGCCAGCGCTGCGTTGCCATTGCCACCGCTGCTGCTTGCTCCCGCCGCCACCTGAGCACCCCTTGCCTCACTCAGCTCTGAAAAAGCTGAAAAAAATGCTGCTTTAGGGGGTGTTTTTCATCCTCTAGAACGGATTAATCCACTTTCCATTACTTTCAATGGGAAAGTTTGCTTCGGTTTATGAACACTTCGGTTTATGAACAGACTTCCAGAACCAATTGCGTTCATAAATTGAGGTACCACTTCCCTTGATCTGGACACTAGACTTTGATGCAGCCTTTGTTGATGCAGCCTAGAATAGCATTAGCTTTTTTTGCTGCTGCATCATCACACTGTTCAACTCACATTAAGCTTGTGGTCTACTAAGACCCCAAGATCCTTTTTCACAGAATCAGCCTTAATCAGGCTCACTTCAGACTTGGTATCCCTTCACAAACCAGCAGGACAGGCAGGTCGTCAAAGGCCATCAAGCACAACCATGTTTCGCAAGAGAAGACAGATTCTTCACATGCCCACACTTCCAACTCCAAACCACAGGAATGGACAGCAGAACAGAAACCTGGGGAGGGCTCAAGAGCCACACACACCATGGAGGAGGCAAAAGACCCCACCCAGGATGAGAAGATAGTCCATGAGCCAGATAGGGCTCCTCAAGAAGACCTCCCCCTCCAAAAAAGGAAATTATTTTTGCTTGCTGTTGTGCCATGATGCCAAAAAGTCTGTCATCCCCCCAAAACATTGTTCGTTTTTTTTAAAAAAAAGGTTTGTTCTCAACACTCGCACAACAGGATTCTGCTGCCCCCCCACAAAAGTGTGCTCTATAGGATATCCAAACCCCCAGATTTTGAAGGTGTCCGTGGGGGGGGGGGGAGGTAAGTTCTGTTGTGCAAGCAGAAGAACAGTATATTTTATTTCTTTCTTTCTTGACTGCTCCCATAGGTCTATGCTGCGATTATGGGATGACAAAAGGTATTTGTGACCCCTATCCCCAGGCACCCCAAAATGCGTTCCTTTTATTTAGTAAGTAGTCACGCCCACTTGTACACTTCAGTCACAACCACTTCAAACCTGTGTCCCAAAAAAGGTTAGCCAGCCCTGACGGTTAGGGAGAAATGTTCCCTCTCAACTGAACAAGGCAGATTAGTTAGATGCAGATCATGAGGAAGATCAGTTGAATCTCCTCACCAAAATACGAATGTTGGGGGTGGGGAGCAGGGGAGAAAGCATCACGCAGCATCCTCCTTTCTACATGCAAAACAATATTAGTTGCTCTAGAGCAGTGTTTCTCAAACTTAGGTCTCCAGCTGTTTTGGAGCTGTTAGCTAAGCAGGACCAGTGGTTAGGGATTATGGGAACTGTAGTCTAAAAACAACTGGAGACCCAAGTTTGGGAAACACTGCTCTAGAGGGAAAGAATCAAACAACTTTTGCAGATATGGAAAACTACTGGCTCCCCAGATGTGGCTGAACTATAACTCACATCAACCACAGCCAATGGTGATTGATGATGGGAGTTGCAGTTTGGAAGGCCAAAGGTCTTAACTGAGACACCACAATAAAATCATTTTAAGCCCACTAGATAAAATTCTCAAGTCCCCACTCACGCTTCTCACGTACAAGTGAATAAAAAAAGCATTCCCCATGGGATGTCTGGCGATTCCAGGAGCAGCAGAAATCTTTGCCACATTGGCTTTCTCCTGCTGCATTCTGTTATTCTGACCGGCCCTACACCTGCAGAGAGGTAACAACATTGTACCTCATCACTACTTTTGTATGGTCGGCTCAGAAAATAAGTAACATACACAGTGGAGTTGGAATAAAACCTCAAACAATAAAACCCTCCAGCTCTGTCTCAACTCCTCTCAATTTTCAGCTTCACAGAAATTCAGTCCAGTATTTACAGGAAGCTGAATGGGCTTTGAATTCATTTTTTCATCAGGAAGGTAAAGCTTACAGTTAACTTGGTAAGCAAGCAGTGCTTTCTAGAGAAAATAAAGATTCCAAGGCTTTTCAAATCTGAGTGCTCTAGATTCTAGACATAAAATAGTACGCCAGCTCTAGATTCAGAAAGGGAAGGTTGTCATGTTGAATACAACAGCTCAGTTGATTAGAGCATGGTGTTAGTAATACCAAAGTCACAGGTTGAATCCCCACATGGGACAGCTGCATATTCCTCCATTGTGGGGGTTGGACTAGATGATCCTCAGTGTCCCTTCCAACTCTATGATTTGCTTCCAGAAAAGGGATAGCTCAAACCTAGGACAGGGAAGGTCGCCCTGTTCACACAAGAAGCTTTTTGAGTTTTGGCAGGAGGTGGGGAGTGGAGAGAGAACATAATAGAGGTTTTTCAAATTACAACAACACAGAGACAGGGAAATATTCACCATCCTCTCAATGTCAGATCTTGAGATGACTGGAGGTGAGTTCAAGATGCACAAAAGCGAAGTCTGTCTTAACACAACACATTTAACTTACGGAAGTTGCTAGTATTCAATTTACTGATGGCTGTTGCATAGCTTTGGGAGACTTTAAAAAAGGCTTTTGAGAAATGGTTCCCTGCTCTGCATTACTGCAAACAAATCACGGAGACTTCAGAAATTCAACTTTATCCATTATGATTTACAACCCTGAATATGAATGTGATCGGAGTGGTTAGCTGCTCCAACACAATGACTGCATTTCATTAGACAGGTAGTCTGTAGCTGGATTCTTTACTTTCCTTCTCCCTCCAAGCCCAAATTATTACTACTGGTAGTTTTCTATTTTGATTTTTAAAATGTTGTGTTCTTCTGCATAATTGAAAAGGGAATATAAAGAGTTTTAAAAGGAAGAAGGCTTTAAAATACAATGCAGCACAACTGTTGAGGCCCACATGATCACTAAGTGGAACTTTAATATACAGAGGCAGCAGATCTCAGGAACAAAGAAAAAATCATTAGCCTCGTTGCCCTGCTTGTCAGCAACCCAGAGACACCTGGATGACTGCTGCTGGAAACGGGATGCTGAACTAGAGAGACTTTCATCTAATCCAGGCCCTGCTGACAGGGCCAGTTTAAAATCCAGAAGCCATACTATATGCATAAACATCTGCAGCCACCCAAACTGTCTGCCAGAAAGGCCTGTGTCGGCATGCAACCCAAAACATGCAGGATTTCTCAGGGGCTTGATGAAACGCAGTTCCATCCAGTGTTGATGTTTGTGGGTAGCAAAAAGACGCAGTGATGGGATGGCAAGACACATCTCATGCAAAGCAAGCCATCTTGTGAGTAAGCAGGAAAGAGGAGGGAAGAAACAAGGAGGTTGAACGACACAACTGAGCAGATGTAAAGAGGCACTAACCATAGCAAAATGCAGACACTGTCTCCAGCGGCACTTCTGGCGCTTGAGGTTCCTCCCGCCAAACTTGGGCTTGTCACAGCAAAAATCACAGCGGCCACAATCCATTTTCAGCAGGCAGGCTTCACACTTGCCACACTTACGGTTTCGCCGGCTGGCAGAGGTCTGCAGCAGTGGATGGAAAAACACAGGCAATCAAGAAAAGCCAGGAAGACTCCACTGTACAGAGTGAGCAATGAGTAATCTCTGTGGGTACCCAAAAGACACAGGGAGAACCTTCTATGGTGGCAGGTTAAGGACAGTCCTTCCAAGACACTGAAAAACCAGCCAAATCTATTCTTTAAGCAACTGTTGCCTCCTTTCAAAACCTTTGTCAGCTGACAAAATAATGCCAGGCAGTAATAGGAAGAACACAGCTTGATCCAGGACAACCCCAATTTTTGTGTGCTGTTTGTCATCAGGAACAGAGGCTCACGGGGTTTTTGAAAGCAGACCTCCACACAAGGCTTGTCAGATCTTTCACAAGCACTCGGTCTGTGCAGATTCATTGTGTCAGACACACTGCTTCGGAACTGCCCAATATGACCTTAAGATGCTGCCAGAGAAGTCTGCTAAGCTTTAGAACAAAGATGGACAGTCCGCTGGCTAAGGATTGCAGCAGCCCACTTTACAGGCATTCTAAGGCCAACCCATTCATCCTGCCTTGTGCTTTATGATTTTGGCAGTCACCTTTTTGTGGTTATGTTTAAATGGGACCTTAGGGTTAAGGGTAGATAATAAATAAATAAGAAGCATTTCTCAAGCACCCCTCCTTTTTCCTCTTCCTTCTTTCCCCATTAGAAGCAAGTTTCCCAAATAGCATGCATTGCAGTCTCATTAAATGCTACTTAGACTTCAAGTTGCTCATTGCTGTCTCTACTTCTTTCCTGGGCACTAAGCTAATTTAGCTTTTCAAACTATTTTCAGCATTGCGACACATCCATGGGGGTGGACAGGATGGGCTGCTAAAGCCCTCACAATCCCTCCCCAATTCAATTTCCAGGGCTTCATCAGCTCCCAACACAGACCTTGTTTTCCACTCCACTTGGGAGTGCAGACTTCTGGGTGGACTCCATCGATTCCCATCACATGATGAGAAGGGGGAAGGAAATGCAGGTCTCCATTTGTGATACACACACCACACAACTTTGTGCACCTGTACACTGATTAAGATCTCGAAGAAAATGGGCTTCAAATCACTTTCTCAAACGGCTGTAGAAATAAATTGTAGCTGAGCCACATCCCAGAGACCCCCATGCAGAAAAGCCATATGTTTACCACATTGTTCTTGAGCTGGGCAGTGGGATGCTTGGGGGGACGACCAGGTTTCTTCCTTTCTTTCACTGCTCCCAACTGCTTCTTCTGTTAAGAAGAAACCCACGTGAATTGGGGTAGTCAAGCAGACCTTTCAAAGTCTTAGTTGCTCCCACAAAGAAGTTTACATGCTGGGAAATGCTGCAGTATTCTTTTACCTATGCAAGGCTTTGAGGCACCTCATCCTGAGGCTCAGCCCCACAAGTCATGTCAGAGCTTTCCCAAATGATCTGGTTGGTGCTAATCAGGGAGCAGGACCCCAGGTAAAAAAGACAGAGTGCAACACCATGATTTCAACTCACTTTAGTATTTGCGCAGAGTCTGATACAGTGTGTAGCCCTTGCAATACAGAAAGGAGGATTCTCCAGGAGCAAAAGCACACTATCTATACACTTTGGACCGGGGTTGGCAAAGTTTTTGTGGCTTGGGCCAGTTCACGGTCTCGCAGACGCCGTGGTGGGCCGGAGTGGGCGTGCACACGCAAACGCTATTTCCGGGGCTCCTTCTGGCGTGGAGGAGGCCTGACGCGTATCTGGTGCAGGAGGCATTACTGGAGTAGGAGTCATTACTGTACTGGGAAATCCAGTATAAACGGTCCCTCTCTACCCGCTCTCTCTGGAGAAGAATCTTGGCTGAGTCGGATGAACGGCCAAACAGTACAAGGTTACTGTATTTGGACAATTATTTTTATTATCTGGCAGAGATGTATGAAGATCTGTTTAAAAATTACTCAACACAGATAAGCAAGGAACTTGAGCCAATTAAAATTTTCCTATCAGAAAGTTTGAGCCTGCTTGCCACCTTAATTGATCTAATCAAGAAAAAAGAAGCCTAAGCCGCCTCAGTCAGATGCCATCATTGCCCTCAAACAGGTGGAGAAGCTCCAAAAAAACTCCACCCTCACTTAACAAGTCAGAAAATGACATCACCTCAGAGAACGAGCAGCTCCTTACAGCCTGTCTTGAGCAAATCCAACAGTCCCAGGGGATGCTAATTGCCAGAGTATCTTTTTTAAAAAAAAAATCTGTTTATTAAATTTTCCAATTAAAACACAATTTTTTCAATTATTTCAAACTATACACATACATATCAATTAAGCCAAATATTATGCCAAATCATAAATTGTTTTAGGCTTCCCATGCTTCAAAATCTGGGGATTCTAGATAACTGTTCGCACTGCCATCCTAATCCTAATATCAAAATCTTGCTCGTAGTCCATAATAGTCCCAATCTTTTCCAACAGTCCCTCTAGGTGTATTCTTCTCTCTTTTGTCGCAGCTTCTGAGATAGGCATCAAACAAGATTTAACACATAACCATTCTTCCTGTGTGGGTTTTTTATCCAGTCCAACCTCCCCATAACTCTTCCTCTTTATCTGGAGTGCCTCTCCTGCTGCGTTGACAGTCCGACACAAGCCAGCAGGTCACAAGATTGAGCAGGTCGCTTGCTTCAAATACCTGGGCACAGCCCTACATTCATTGGGAAGCTGAAAAGCCCGCAGCAACTACATTGCAGGGAATGCCCACAGAAGCGCAAATGCTATCCTCAAGTACCTCAGGAGCAAAGGTGGATACTATATACCTGGAGCCCTCAAACTGTTTGAGGCTAAATTGATTGCACAGCTGTTATATGGTGCCTAATTAGGTCCCTCTGCCAACTGTGCACCACTAGAATTGGTACAATTCAAATTATTACGATCTGCTCTACAAGTGCTAAACACGTCTCCAATGCTACCAAAAGTCTTGAAACTGGATCCATAAGACTCAAGGCCAGAGTGTGGCTCGCCACTCTTAATTACTGGTTGAGACTATCTTTCTTCCCGAGCGGCCTTGCTCCCCTGACTATTAAGGACAATTTCCAATCGACATGGAAATGAGCAGTGAAAAATATAATGACTACTCTAGGCTACAACCCACAGATCTTACTTGACATGGGGCATGAACAAGCTTAAAAAACCATTAAACAGGGTGTGGAAGACACAGAACGTCAAGCAGACCTAGTCAGGTCCCCAAAATTTCTAATCAGTGAAACCAGTAGATGCCTCACCTCCCAAATGCCATACATAACCAACTTTGAAATCCCAAAACAGTGAAGGGCCTTCACTCTGGCCTGTTGATAGGCTCTCCCCTCAGCCATTCAAGAAGGCCATTATAGGAAGACACCATACAAGGAGAGGAATACGCATGTGGTTTTGGGCAGAACAAGCCTTTTTACATTGCCAGTACTGTAGACATACGAGCCAGGTTTATCCTGCCTATCCTGCACAAATTCCCAGGAGGTACAGAAGAACTCAGCTGCTCCCTACCGTGTTTCTCATATTATAAGACATGTCTTATATTTATTTTTTCCTCAAAAAAACACACTATGGCTTATTTTCAAGGGATGTCTTATTTTTTTCCTCCTCCTCCTGCTGCAGCCGGCATTGCTACTGCGCCTATCACTATGTCTTATTTTCGGGGTATGGCTTATATTCCTTGAATGCTTAAAAATCCTGCTATGGCTTATTTTATGGGTATGTCTTAAAATATGAGAAACAGGGTATTACTCCAGGATGAAAACCCAGATGTTACATAGTCAGTTGCTTGAGTTTGCGCTGCCACGATGGATATTTGCCGAAGGATGCTTTGTGCTACAAACCAATCTTAAACTGAAAACAACCTTTCTCCCTCCTCTATATGACATCCTTTTATATATTTGAACATGGCTATCATATCACCCCTTAACCTTCTCTTCTCCAGGCTAAACATACCCAGCTCCCTAAGCCGTTCCTCATAAGGCATCGTTTCCAGGCCTTTGACTATTTTCATTGCCCTCTTCTGGACACGTTCCAGCTTGTAAGTACCCTTCT